>NC_139541.1:75331539-76075330 GCF_965153285.1 Podarcis tiliguerta
GGTCTACCACATGTGACAGAACGACCCCTTGCAATTCTTACATTTCCAACATTTATTTGGTACATTCTTATAAATTCAAGCTAAGTTCTTTAGAGTTAAATAACATCAGTACATCATCTTATACTAATTCCTTTTTATAATATGAAGAAGATGGTGAAGGAAGAGGACATGAGCCCAAAGTCACTCTCCCCACGCTCTCCATTGTGATTACCAACATCTGGGAGTCCCATTCTTCTTAGAAGAAACAATGTGAAGAGCCTAAGCTTACAGTAGATTATATAGCAACATTATATATTACACAAATCTATACATAATACTAACATTGCACCAAGAAACCTCTCCCAGGACATCTGTGATGCTGCCACTCTCCCTCTCGCATTGTCCAAATGCCAAATCCACATCATTCACACTGTTTTTGACTTTCATCAGCATCACAAGTGAAACAAAAGCAAAGGACATGGAGCTCTGCTTGTGTATATCCAACCCCAGTAAAAGATTGTCCCTTAAATACGCAAGCTACTCTGGACAAAGACCTGCATTCCCCCATCCCACCTGCTCTTAAATGTAACCAACTTATTTTAAAGAGCAAGGGGACCAATTCTTTAACCCAAAAACAAGTGCATTTAATGGGACAGAAGAAATCTAGATCATATGTCACTGTGCATTTTATTACTGTACAACAAAGGAAACTGGAAAGATACTTCTCTCCCCTTACAAAAAATAAATAAATTTATGATTCTGACTATCAGAGAAATCTGGCAAAATTGCCTGGACTTCTGGAAATCTAATCCAATTTCACTGCTGAGCTTCTGGTGTAACCTGATGGGGCTTCACTTCCTGGGTGGTGAAATTGAGGGTGCCACAGGTTAAAGCGGGGACATGTCCTTGGAGCTCTTGGAAGGGGGAAGAAATTGATTTACCCCAAATGCAACTGAATTTAATGGGAGTGAGGGGATCCGGGTCACTGTGCATTTTATTACTGTACCAAAAAGGAAACTGTTGACAGACATTTGTCCCCCTTTCAAAAAAGTTCATGCTGTCAGGGAAACCGCCTTGGCTTCCAGAAACCTAATCCAATTTCAGTGCTGTAACCTGATGGGACTCGTTTCCCCACATCCAGGATGGTGAAACTGACACTGGCACAGATTAGGAGGGACGTGTCCTTGGAGTTCTTGGAAGGGGGAAGAGATTTAATTGCTTTTCAACACTGTGCTTTATATTATGGTATAGCACAATTAGAATTCTGGCAATTTGTTGCACTGCCTTGAATCAATTGTTCCTGGGTGCTGGCAAAGTGCTCCTTGCAATCCTCTATAAATTCCTCCAACTAAGCCTCAGTTCCTTGCTCAGCCTAGTGCTGTTCTCGAACTCCTCAGCTCCTTGCTTGTTCTCAAACTCAGTTCCGTGCTGTTCTCGAACTCCTTCTTGGCTCTTCAGCTCTCAAGAATGATGAAGACACTCCTGATCTCCTGCCTCCTCTTGACCCTTCTGAATCCAGGTGAGCAGAACCACAGCTGCTGGGCTGTTCATCATGTTTCCAGGAAGGAATTAAGGAATTAAGTGGGGGGGGGGTCAGCCATTAAAGCAGGAGAAGAAAGGAACAAGGACTTGTGCTTCCTTTGAAAGGGAGAGGAATAAAGCATATGGTCAAGCTACAAGGGATCTTCAATCAGGATAGTTTGTTCCCAATATTTGTTTTTATTTAACCAAATCCATACTGAGAGGTGCAGTATCCCCAAGTCCATTGGGGTAGCAATGGGGGCAGTCACCCACTCTTGGATAAACCAGAATCCTAGATTTCATCTACAACAAAGAGTATGTTTCTTGAACTTTTTTCCTGTTTGCTTCCCTCATCGTCCACTCAAATTCTGCCCTTTCCTCCTGAAACTTTGTTCTCAATAATATTTATTTTACCAAATGCATACAGAGGTGTGGCATCCCCAAGTACATTGGGGGAGCAAAAGAGGCAGTAGTTCACTCTTCAATAAACCAGAATCCTAGCTTAAATTTAAAGCAGTGGTGTCCAAACTTTTTTCAAAGAGGGCCAGATTTGATGAAGAGAAAAGCTGTGGGGGCTGACCAAAGGGCCAACCAAAGTTGTTAACCTTTTATTTTGGAGCAGAATTATCCTGCGCCCACCCCATGCAATCTTTTAGTTTGCTGGTGTTACACAGGACCCCAATCTCTGAGTGGAGTCAGGTCCCAGGGGTACCAGATGTGCTTACCAGAGTCTGTCATGTTTGCTGGTGCTGATGGGAGTTGTAGTACAACAACTTCGGGAGGGTTAAAGGTTTCCCCACACCTTCTCTACTGGTCCTCTCCTTCAGCCTGCAGGAGCCATCTTGGACAATCATTCTCTGGTCTACGCAAGGCCCACCCCCATTCAGAGTATAAGATCTACTGAAGGAATATATATAGGAAGCATTATGTAGATGAACAATGGTCCATCTAGTCTAGCCTCTTGTTCTTGCCACGGGTCCTATGGGAAGCCCATAAGAAAGATCTGAGTGCAACAGATCCCTTTCTGCAGTTTCCAGTAACTAGTATTCAGAAAAATAGTGCCTCCAATGTTGCAGGAAAAAATATATCAATAGAGGATGGTAAACATGAATTTATCCAGTCCACTTTGAAGCTATCAAATTCGGTGGCCCTTGCTGCCTCTCGTAAGATGGCGTTTGTAGCAGAAAGTGTTGTGTTCATGTACCTTGACGCAGACCTATTCCTCCTACACAGTTACTAAAGTTTTCTAAACCCATTTCCCCCTTGTCTGCAGTGGCATCTCTGATATGTGAGTCTTGTTTCAATGAAGGAAAAGATTGCAAAAATGCCACCATTGAGGAGTGTGACGAGTCCAGTGACCAGTCCTGCTTCTCTGGCCGTGGAGTTGGCAAACTGTGTAAGTGATAAAAACTTTCAACTCTTTGATCACCAAAACGTAACCCCCCTCACTGACTTTCGAAGGCCATATCTTAGCCACAAGCCACGGAACATGACTTTTCATAAAGATTTGTTCTAATTTCTGCATTGCCTGTACGAGCAAGGAAGAAATTAAAGACAGTTCATATTTAAAGGTGCGTTTACTCAATTGGCAGAGCAAAACAAAGCCATCCTTCAGAATCTGCCCTTCTTCCATTTTTGCAATTCAGTTCTCCGGCCATGTAATCAGTAGACAAATGCACATACTAGGGTAAAGTGTGCATATAAGAACCTACAACAAAATCAAGCAACAGTCACCTAATTCATAAGAAGAGCTAAAAATAAAGATAGAAAAGATGGATATCAATAACAGCAACAAAGCAAGCCAAACAATACCCCAACCCAATTGTCGGTTCAGCAGCCTCAGCTTTTGTAGTTGGAGTCAGTCTGTCAGGTTCCCATCTCCCAGGCCAAGTGAAAAATAACCTGCAAGGCAGAGAGCTAGTCTGCCAGGATTCACAGCCAATATGGTCAACAAATATCCCACACACACCCCGCCCCCACGGGGGAAACCATAACTGCTTAAATCAGTATGACCCTGCACATAGGGCCTAAGAGTGAAAATAGCATTCACACTAAATGTTGATGGAGTGAGAGTTGGAAACTGACATATTGCCCTTTGCTAATTGCCTGTGGTACATGCTCCCTTTATTAGCTCCAGCATCGACTCTCATTGGTCCCGTTACAGGGTGGATTTGATTTCAATCAAATCAATTTCAATCATGATTTAAATCATTAGTCATTAAGACTTGAGTTAATTATTATTTTTTTACAGAAAGACTCATTCTTGCTGGTATAATCTTAATATTTACAACGAGATGAAGGTTTCATTTTTGGAATAATAAATTTTCAGAGTAGTTTTTACAATTATATCAAAAATTACTGATTTGGTTATACTATTAGAAATACATTCACAGATAATTATGAAATTTTTGTGAGGTTTAATAAATTAACTATTTATATTTGGATAACTTTTCTGCTGTACTTTACTGAAATGAGAAAAATAATCATTTCATTAATAACAATCAAAACAATTTATTTAACTAAAACAATAACATTATAGCATCTGTATCCATGTTTGTTAACTGATGTGGTTAAATGATTTTTTTAAGAAATACCATGGAGGGGGTTATAGCACACATGAAAAACTTAAAACAAATCCTTATTTCCTGATGAGGATAGCCTTTGGAACATAATGTAACTTTTAGAAAGATTTTCCCTCCAAAAGCATTTTTTAAAAAAAATAATAAAATAAATCCAATTTAAATTAAAAAGGTCCAATTTAAATTGAAAAAATCTGATTGAAATTTTAAAAATCTGATCATTTTGATATTTTTTTAAAATAATAATTGATTTTTATCCACCCTGTCCTGGATAGCCAAAAAACATTTCATTCATGAATTGCTTCCCATGAAGCCTCCTGAACTGATCCCATTCAATAAGGAGAAGGGTGGTAGAAACCTCTGCACAGCCAAAGGTTCTCCATTCCTGACTCACATTCAACCAATAGATAAAACTGGAGAAATCTCCCTCTGCTCCAAGCAAGGCCTGCTCAACACAATTGGATACCTGAGGCAAACCATGAAATGTTCCCCACCCGGCAGACCCGGAAGAAAGGGTGACTGAAGATTCGGCCTGGGTGATTTATTGATATATCATCCCATGACTGGTATAAGGGCACTCAGCAGTAAATCGGTGGGGAAAACCCCGCCTATCCTGAGTCCCTCTGCCTCCAGCACCCAGCACACTGAGGAAAAACAAAACAAGGAGCAGCCTGGAGCTGGAGGCAGAGGGTCTCAGAAGGGGTGGCAGTTTCATTAAAGATCTATCGCTGAGTGAAATCACCATCGTGGTCTGTCTCTCATACCGGCAGTGGGAGAAACAAGCTGCATGACAAGGCTTATAAAGCTTATTCCTCCCTCCCTCCCTCCTTAAACTGCTTGGGTTAAGAGCACACCGCTGCCCTCGCCTCAGCCAAGCAATTTTGCAGAAACCCCAGATCACCAATGGCTCACATGAGCCAATAGTGGGGCGGGGACTCAGTTAAAGTGCTCCCCCTCCCCAGCTGCAAGTGCCTAGGTGGAGTGCAGGCTCTTGGCTGCCACCTGGCTGCCTTTTTCAGCACAGGAGGAAAGACGGAGCCCAGTCTGCCAGTCGAAGGCAGCCAGGCAGTGCAGGCAGCCCTGCAAGGCACAGGTAGGGTGGCTTTGCAGCCTGCGCTTTGCGAATGACCACCCCACAAGGAAAGAGGCAGTGTGGCTGAATGGGCACCAGCGAGGCGGTTCGAGCCTCAGAAAGGAGCTCTGAGGTGGTATTTACTAAAATGTATGGAATTCAAGATAAGGTATGTTGGAAATGTAAGGAGAGGGAAGGGAACTTCTTTCATATGTGGTGGATGTGTCCTAAGATTAAAGACTACTGGGATGTTATATATATAATGAACTAGAGGCTTTTTTATTAGGGATAATAGGTGAAGAAATTCCCCAAAAGACATAAATATATTTATGTATGCTACCATGGCAGAAAGGATACTTTTAGCCCAGAAATGGAAGCAGCTGGAACTTCCAACGTTGGAAGAATGACAGACAAAGATGATTGAATACGCCGAGCTGGCGAGGCTGACGGGGGGAATCCAAAACCAGCAAGACAAAGTGTTTGAAAAGGACTTGAGTTAAATTGTACAATATATGAATGAACATTACAAACATTTTAAAACATTTGCAGGATTGATTTAAAATATTTTGTTAGGTTATGATTTCATACCTGTATATAAATATTAGAAGTAAGTGTTTTAAGTATGGAGGTAAAGTAAATAGGGTGATTTAGAAATGCGAAATAAAAGTGATTACATATGGAAGTCAGGGAGGGGGGCGGGAGGAAGTCAATGCTCAATTTGAGCAAACATATATGTGATGAGGACATTTTATTTGGTTGTTATAAAGGAAAAAAGAAATTTCAATAAACATTATATTAAAAAAGAAAAAGGAAGGAGCTCCAAGGTCCCTGCAACGAACAACAGGGACATGGGGTGGTTCAAATGGGGGAGAGGAACTGACGAGGAGGTGACAGATCTTGCCTCCAAGGATCACACCACAGCTTCAAAGGCAGCAGCATCAGGCAATGCTTTTCTTGGTGGTCAGATCCCCTGCCCCTCTGGATCCTGCCACATAAGGTGACCATCAAACCTTGCCTCATGGGTGGGCTAGCCCTATCTCCAGGACTAGTTATTTCCTATTCCAATTCTTTCTTTTATAGCACTTTTGGGGTCAACAATGGTTCTCAAGTCCTGCATCGATACAGAGTTGTGTGATGCAGACTATTCCAGTGTCTCCATAACCTCATCAATATACTTGCACAGCAAGCTCTCCTGCTGCAAGACAGATATGTGCAACACCGGACCTCCTGAAAGTAAGTATCATCATCAGGAAAGATGATCTCACAAAACTCAAGTAATGAGAGAAGTCAAAGAAAGACAAACAAGGTTTTGGCAGTATCCTGATGTCAGGGACTGGCAAGACAAGGAGGAGTGGTGTCAGCCAGTCGCTCCAGGAGGTGCCTGATGGTGACACTAGGAAAGAAGATTTCAAATCTGATTCACACTGGTGGGACAGGGAGGAGCCACTGACAGAGGGAACAAGCAGGGAAGCATTGGTGCCATAGTATGGGGGTGGCGGGAACTAATAGAACAAAACCCAAAATCCCAATAAGAAGATTACTAGAACAACATGCAGCATCTATTATCCTCTCCTGCAGCAGCTTCTGGTATTTACATCCTATGCTTTCCTCCAAAACGCTTGAGCTCCTGCTCACCTTTTTACCCTCAAAATATCCAGTTAAATAGGTTAAACTGAGAAATGGTTCCTGGCCACTCAGCAAGTGTCATTGCTACAGTGGAATTTGAACCCTGGTCTCCTAGATTCTAGTCCAACCCTCTAATCACTACACTTCACTGGTTCCTTGATTTCTCGGAATTCTAGCCCCCAAACCTACAGTGACCCATTTTCTTTGATGCATTTGCATTTGTAGAGATATTTTGAGTGGGACAGGCCTCTGTCCTTCTTGTATGGGAAGGAACTTTTAGGTTTGCATTCAGGGAATTAATATCTTCAGGTTAAAGCAAATGCTAAGAAAGATGTATTAGATGCAATGGGCTCCAGTGCCACCTAATTACTAAGCTATAGAGGAACACTATCTACACAAAGAGGAGAACAACCAGGTGGTGCAAAAAATAAAAAGATTTTTAAAAAAATACATTTGTTGCTCCACTCACTTTCGCAACAGGCCCTGCCACTGGCATGTGGCCCTGAGAAGCTTGACCTGAAGGAAATGTGGCCCTCACTAAAACAATTAATACGAAGGTTCCATCTTTAAGCCCCGGCTAGGCTCCTGGAGTACCCCAGCTGCTGACGCAGGCCTGTATCACCATCCTTTTCAAACAAGAGACAGAAGCTAGAGTTGGGATTTGAACCAAGAACCTCAAAGCTGGCTTAGTGAGCTACCATGAATTGCATACTGAGACCCTCAGGTGCAGAAGAAGATAGGAATAACAGAACACCAGTCCTGCTGTTTCTTGGCTTGGTATCCAATAGTTTGTTCACAGGCTGCAATAATGGATGTTTTTAGCTTGATCCAGTGTACCTCGATCTTATCAGGGAATTCTGAAAGCAGACTACTTAAGAGTCATTTGGAAGCAATCCCACTTAATGATCTTGAAGGACTTGAGTGTTCATTTTGTGCCTTGGTTTCCTTCCTTGAAGCCGGCGTTAAGGTATAATTTGATAGCCATCGTGGAGTGTATTAGTCGGTGATCTGTCCACCAGTTGTCGGTACTCGTCATAGCTCTGGTAAGGAGCACATCATGGAGATCTTTAGCACAGACGATGACGTAGTCTCAGAGGTGCCAGTGGTTTGATCAAGGATGCCACCATGAAGTTTAAAATTAATTTTTCTGTCAAAAGAGTGTGTTGGTAATAACAAAGTTGTGCGCTGCATATATTGTCAAAAGTAAGGTGAAATCATGATTTTACCAAAACTAATCACATGTTTTCCCAGAAGTGATTTTTTAAGGATAAAACTACTAAGAGCTTTCTTTCTCTTTCCCGCTCTCAGGAAGAGGGCCATTTTGTAGAATTTTATCATCGTTTGTGTACATCTGTGGCTACCATTTTGTCTCTCAGAATGCCCCCCAATGCTGCTCAGCGATAAGCCCAATTGCTTAAAGTGGTATCCCTGTGCTTGAAATGTATGCTGTGAATGTGGCCCCAGTCAGAAATCTCTTGCACCATGCATTAATGTAGCCCTGGATGAATGGAGCATGGCTGAAGAACTCCACTTGCAGAGGTTCTGGAAGGTAGTAGGCATCGCTCTTTGAAGGAGGAGTACAATTCCCACCCCTCATATACAGTACATTGTGGTTTGCATCTGCAAAAGAAATACATTGACTAACTGCAATGTATGTCTGGTGTGGTGATTGTTTTCCAGTGCCTGAGAGTGAGACGAGGGAGCCCAATGGGCTGAAGTGCCCGAGTTGCTTCTCCATCTTGTCAGACGATTGCAAGGGCTTGAAGACCGTCAGCTGCAGAAATGAGGAGGATCAATGTTTCTACATTGGGGGTCGCATAAAGTTCGGTGAGTCTTGTATGGTGGAGTGCAGCTAGGGCCCCATCTGTACTATGCATTTAAAGCAGTATCATGCCACTTTGAGCAGTCATGGCTTCCCCTAAAAGACGCTAGGATACTTAGTTTATTTTTTTTAAAGTTTTTTATTTATACAACAAGAAAAACAAACAAACAAAAACCACAAATACCAAATTATACACAAATTACAAAAATAACCATAGACACATAATATTCTTAGCAAACAATAAAACATCTATTGGTCTTAACACTAAAGACCCAACCTCCCGTTTATTCCATACTTCAAATTCATATTACTTATTGCCAATACACTTTTTTTTTATAATTAAACTTATTCTCATTAAATCTAATTTCTTATATCTACCTTACAACTATTACTGAAGTTCCTCGAATGCTGCAACAGAATTTAAACTACTATATTTATTTTTCAGATATTCTTTGAAAACCTCCCATTTAGAAACAAATTCCTGTTTTGATTTATTCTTTATTTTTTCTGATAAACCATCTAATTCAGCATATTCTGTCAGCTTTTGGATCCAATCTTGAATAGAGGGGATTTCATTACTCTTCCATTTTGCTGCGATCAGAACTCTTGCTGCCGCCATGGCATATAAAAAGATACCCTTCCTCTTTTGTGGAATATCCAAATCTGTTATTCCCAGGAGGTAGGCCTCTGGTTTTTTATTGAAAGAGATCTAAGTATCTAAGGATACTTAGTTTATTAAGGGTGCTGAAATTTATTAGGAGACCCACGTTGCCTTCACAGAGTGTCTGGGATGGGCAGGAGCCCAAGGACGAGGGATGTGTGGGCAGGGAGGTGGGAGGAGGAGAATACAGGGAAGGGACTAGTAATTTCTGCAGTTCTTGCCTGGAACCCTGCACCAGTTTATTCCATTTTTCCCCCAGCAACACCTTAAAAGCCTATTCAGATAGGGACATGCTCTATTCCCTTTTGCTGTTCATTCCATTGAGTTTTAAATGTTTTAATGGTTTTAACTGCTTTTATTGCTAATGTAAGTATTTCTTGTAAACACCTAGCAGTTTTTACTGCAATCAAGCGGCATATAGATTTTGTTCAATAAAAATACATCTTAAAATGTGCACTTTAAATTGGAGGGGGTGCAAGATGGAGACCCACAGGCCCAGGGGCCAAAGGCATTCCTCTTGGACTCTTTCTCTTTGGCCCTTTGGATCCTCCTTAGCCACACCTCCTCTCCCTAGGCCACACCCCTCACAAGCCCCACTTCATAGCCTACCTGTATGCTTTGGCCTGGCTGGATTGTTGCCCCTGAACTCTTGGTTACCTGGAGGGAGGACAGAGAGGGGGGTTTGAATGTATGTATAAAATAGCCTGCCGAGTAAAGGTTAATTTTACATATGTTTCCATTGGCCTGTGGACCTCCCAGAAGGTCACCCAGACTAGAAAACAGCTCTTGGGATGAAATAGGTTGCCCACCCTTCTGTTTGAGGGAGAGCGTTTTGGATTCCAAAAATATGTGTGTGGGTTTTTTTCCAACAGGAGGAAGCACCCTGATGGGTGCTGTCCGAGGCTGTGCAACAAGCAGCACGTGTGAATACAATCAGGGGTTGCTGGACACTGATCTTGAATCATCAGGATTTAAGATCACTCAATTAGAGTGCACTGAAGCAATGGGCGATGATGCCACAGAAGACACCATCACACGGCCTAGTGGTTGAGGAAGGGATGGTCTCAGCCTGAGGACTCCCAGGCTTTCTTTTTAGAAGTCTAGAAGCTCCTCCTCAAAGACAGGCTGTATTTGACTTTCATGTGCAAATGAAATCATTGAATCATGTCGAAAATAAATATATATGGTTAATAATGTGTGTTGTGTTATTTTACCAGTGGTACCTCGGGTTAAGTACTTAATTCATTCTGGGGTCCGTACTTAACCTGAAACTGTTCTTAACCTGAAGCACCACTTTAGCTAATGGGGCCTCCTGCTGCTGCTGCTGCCGGGCCGCCAGAGCACGATTTCTGTTCTCATCCTGAAGCAAAGTTCTTAACCCAAGGGACTATTTCTGGGTTAGTGGAGTCTGTAACCTGAAGCGCATGTAACCTGAAGCGTATATAACCTGAGGTACCACTGTAGTGCTTGGAGATAGGAGATACCTTTGGCAGCGAGCAGGGGTGAAATCCCTGGCCAGACTTTCAGGTCCAATTTTAATCAATAATTAGTCGGCTTTGGTGCATCCCATTTCTCCACTTAAGGTAAAATGGGGAGAAACAAGAAATGGAGAAGAAGAATGCAAGACATTGGGCTGCCTTGCTGTCAAGAGTGGTACAATAGTACCTCTGGTTACCTACTTAATTCGTTCCGGAGATCCGTTCTTAACCTGAAACTGTTTTTAACCTGAAGCACCACTTTAGCTAATGGGGCCTCCCGTTGCTGCCGCGCCACCGCCGCGCGATTTCTTTTCTCATCCTGAAGCAATGTTCTTAACCGGAGGTACTATTTCTGGGTTAGCAGAGTTTGTAACCTGAAGCATTTGTAACCTGAAGCATATGTACCCCGAGGTACCACTGTATATCCCATTTCACCACTAGAGGTAAAATGGGGAGTGCCACAGCAGTTGTGCTGCACAACCCCCACCAAAACTAATACTTCAGGAATTTCTTTAAGAATCAATCACTGAGTACAGCATATTCTCTTCTGCAAAACCATGTAAATATTCTAAGGTATTTACTTTAAAGTTTGTTGTGGCCTGTCCCTCTTGTACAAATTCATATACTTCTTAAAGGGTTGTTTTGAAATTCCTGGGGGAGATTAATTAATCACAGTCCTATACTGGGACACATTTCAGTCATGTAACAGCTCAGACTGAATGTTGAGGCAGACAATTCGGTCTCATAGTTAAAGAGATCTAGCAAGCTTTGCCCCCATTTTTTAGGGGGACTCCGGTTTCTTCTGGTTCCACAAAAGTTTGAGTTAACTCTTTCTTAGTAAAAACACAATTTTCACAGAGTGTCAGGCCTCGTGAGCACAACAGCTCATTTCCTGTGGGTTTTACTCCATGAAATAGTTACCAAGACAAAAGATCCCCAAACACCTTGCATCTGTCTAAGTCTCCAGGGCTTTTTCCATGACTGAGACTGTGTACAGCTGATCTCTCCTCCGCCCTTTTCATGCCCCTCCTGGGATTTTTTTTTTTTTGGGGGGGGGAGAAGGGGAGTAGCCTGTTGCAGGAGGAGGAGGAGACACCTGTCACCAGAGGCACCAACCTGAGCCCCAGTATGTGGGTGCCCCCCCACACACAGAAGCACAACATGATGGTATGACGTCAAGTCATGCCATCACCTGCTGCCCTTCAAGTAGAGATGTGTATTGATGCTCGGAAAAGTTGTATTTATTAGATATTATCCTCCCTTCCTCATGTTTGTAAGTTCAGCAAAGTGTCCCCTTGCTGCTTAAAAAGTCTTTCCTTTTTTCTCCCCCTTAAAATACGGTATTTTTTGGCCCATAGGGCGCACCTAGTTTTTTGGGGGGAAATAAAGAAAAAAAGTTTTATTTTATTTTATTTCCCCCCCCCCCCCCAGAACAGGTAGCTCTCCACAAGCCGTGGGAGAGCTGCGCGAAGCCCGAAGCCTGGGGGGCACCGACCCCTCTCGCTATCCAGGCTTCAGCGAAAGCCTGCATTCACCCCATAGGACGCACACACATTTCCCCTTCATTTTTAGAGGGAGAAAAGTGCATCCTATAGGGTGAAAAATATGGTAATAATTACACAGATTCTTGCTTGAAAAAGGTAAAGATAACATTTACTCAGTCAGAATACTTGTTGAAGAGTAACAGATATAGCAGCTTTGTCCATGGGGGGCTTAAAATGGTGATCCAGTTACAAAGACATACTTTGGTCAAGCTTATGATGAAGTCTAAGCTTTGGAGCTCAGACAAGCAAATGGTTCTACATTGCTGGAAGAATGATGATGAGAGAGCAAAGAGGGAGAGGAAGTGCCCACACCCTCCTCAAAACGGGGCACAGTGGGAACTCTCAGAGTTCTTTCTAGGAAACTTACAGGAAGAAACTCACAGGGCTTCAGCTCCTGTCATGTGCCTATCTAGCAAACATGCATTGTTGGTTTGGCTGCATGGTTCATATCCCACACTTCACAGGTGGATGGCAGTCCCCTCAGAAGGCGGAGCACATCACCCACAGGAGAGGCAAAGAAAGTCCGCCTTCTCATTCACCTCTCACCTTGTGCACTTTCACCATGGGAGCCAGTAGGCAGGGGCATGTTGGCAGAAGAGGAAGCAGACAGTGGAAGTGCCATGGGATTTTATGTAGTTCTACACAAAATGTTAATGCTAGTCTTCACACAATATATGCAAACATTTTCAGAGGTCCCCCTTATGACCCCAAGCCTAGAAACAATGTACCACCTGCACTCACCCAGTGGAGAGGCAGGCAGCGGCTGCATATGGCCCTCATGTCAGAAGTTCCCCACTCCTGGTATAGATTACAAAAGGGCTCCATAGTTTCCCAGGTTTTTTTCTTCTTTCCTTTGGCTTTCCTTAGTCAGCCAAATGAGCAGCTTGGTGATTTTAGAAAAAAATTGTGAAACCATGTTTCTTCAGCAAGTACACTGTGAATCCACTCCTCTTAAGCAGGTACACTGGGTGAGCACCACTTTGAGGCAATCAAGATTTGGGCTAATGTTAGATTTCCCACAAGCTTCAACTGGCCAGAAGTTACATCAGGCCAGCTGTTCCAGCTCCCTGTTGTCACAATGGCCAGCCAGATGCCTGGGCAAAGCCTAAAAGCAAGACTGGACAGCGACACCACTCACCCCATTTGCAATTCCCAGCAACTGACTGGGAATTTGTGGAAATAAACTTGAGCACCTTGAATGTGACCTGGAAGCAAATTGGCAACAAGTGCCACTGTCTCAGCAACAGAGTGACACATGGCCAGTAGGCTGCTGCTATAAGGAGTGTGGCTGTTGAGTTCTGCACTTGCTACAGCTTCTGGACCTGATACAAAGGCAGTCCCAGTGCATGCTGCCATAATCAAGTCTTGAATTTACCAGTGCATGAACCACTGTGTCCAGGCTGCCAAACAATTGACTTATCTCCACGACCCCAAAATCACTCATTCACAAGGCCTCCAGTTTTTCAAAGTTCAACCTCAGTTTGTTGGTTGTCATGCAGCATGGCATCCAGGCACCAATCCACAGTTTGCATAATGGAGATTCTAGAGTTGGGTATCTTCAACATATGGATGACATTTCACTCCAAAACTCTAAATGATTGTTCCTAATAGCTTCATGTTGATGTTGAATAGCCACTGCATATCCTCCAACATTCCTCAGATGAAAATAGGGACATTTCTCACCCCAAAACTGACACTCCTCAACCCGTGCCCCATAAACATGGACACAAAATCTGTAAGACATCTTTAACCCCACTACTGATAATGGCACACAATAAATAAATATATTATTGTGAGTTTGGGGGTTGCTAATGTCTACCAAGTCCATCTAATCCCTGGGTCATGGAAGTGTTAAAAGCTAGTCAAGCCTCCTAATTCCCAGAGCAGCCAAACCAGCTTCCTGGTGAGATGATGAGGGATCAAGGGGCTCCGTGTGAGATGGAAAATGGGTGGAGCCCTCTCCCTCAACAGACAGAGCAAGAGTTGAGAGCAGAGTTTTTTGCAATGATGTCAGCCAGATGTCAAGCAGCAAACTAGGAGAAAGAAAGATAGAGCAATCTTGAAG
This sequence comes from Podarcis tiliguerta, assembly GCF_965153285.1. Taxonomy (NCBI): domain Eukaryota; kingdom Metazoa; phylum Chordata; class Lepidosauria; order Squamata; family Lacertidae; genus Podarcis; species Podarcis tiliguerta. The sequence goes on from NC_139541.1 coordinate 75,345,887, forward strand.
TCTTTTTGAAACCAAGGCTGCGGCTATGGGAGAAACAAGACCTTTTTAGGTGTTCATGCTGTGAACCTCTCCATCATAGGCTCAGGTTTTATATACATGCAAATAAACCACCCGTGTAAAAGGCACAACGGTCTGCACTGTGCCTCATTTTCAAAGGAAACACGAACCCTGGGTAAGCACCAGGGACCCCTGGACTCTCGCAGCTTTGAGATTGGGGTGCTATGCAACAATATAATAATAAAACAGCAGTGTGTACCTGTGCCAGAGACAAAGGCATGATGAGTATGGACTCCAAGGCCTTTAAGGTATGTGGTTGAAATCCCTTCCTGGAACTTTATTTAGATGTCCCCCTATTAAAGCACATTACCAGCAAGAGAAGAATAGATTGCACCTTTATTGTGCCATCTGATTATTTTTTTTGGCAGTGCTTCCCAGAGCCATGTCAACCTGCACCTGAACACTCACTCCAGCCTCACCTTTCAGAATGAGGCCCACTCTTCACTCTGTTTAACAGAGACAGTTCCTGGGTTCTCTCTCAGTGAAAGTGAAAGTGAAAATCTGGACAAAATGACACCATTTTCAACACAACACTCTCCTTTGCAGATGGCACTCTTTATAGTAACCTTGATTTACTTGCTGTACTATAATCAATGTTTTGTGTTTCCAGGCGCCCTACCCCCACCCCCACCCCCACCTAGCAGACCATCTTAAACCATAAATAATGAGGCACGGCAAGTTCTTATTTTAGGTCAAAGGATCTCCCTGACCAGTGCCGGGTTTACGTATAAACTAAACAAACTATAGCTTAGGGCCCCACTCTCTTGGGGGGCCTCAGAAACATAAAGGGGGAAAAACTGGATGTACATTTCCAAATATAAGATAAAAAACAAATAAAATAAAACCTACACACAGCAACAGTGAATTGAATGTTATTATTACCGTCACAGACCAGTTCCGGCTCACTTACAATATCAGGAAAATCATAAAACACAATAGGAATACATTGAATTGCAATTGGGTATAACAGAGACAATTCAGATATAAAGGTAAAGGTACCCCTGCCCGTACGGGCCAGTCGTGTCCGACTCTAGGGTTGTGCGCCCATCTCACTTAAGAGGCTGGGGGCCAGCGCTGTCCAGAGACACTTCCGGGTCACGTGGCCAGCGTGACAAAGCTGCATCTGGCGAGCCAGCGCAGCACACGGAAACGCCGTTTACCTTCCCGCCAGTAAGCGGTCCCTATTTATCTACTTGCACCCGGGGGTGCTTTCGAACTGCTAGGTTGGCAGGCGCTGGGACCGGAAGACGGGAGCGCACCCCGCCTTGGGGATTCGAACCGCCAACCTTTCGATCGGCAAGTCCTAGGCACTGAGGCTTTTACCCACAGCGCCACCCGCTTCCCTTCTAATTCAGATATAGTGGCAAGTAAAAATATATATTAGATCTTGATTACTAAAATATAACCTAAAATTATCATTTAAAAGCTTAATCATTCTGGTAGTATAGCTTGTTCCCTAAGTTTTATGGCAGTCGCACAGAAATTGGCCACGCTTAGCGTGATCTCTAGATCCTTGTCCTCTACCAGTAGTTTTAGACATTGAAGTTTGGACCCATTTAGAGATTTTTGTATAACAGGAGTAATAAATACCGAGCATATATCCCCGTAGAAACGGCAGCATAACAAGACATGAGAGACCGTTTCTACCTCCATCAAGCAGCATGGGTAGACTCATTCCATGTATGGTGTTTTGTTTTGTGTAGGCTTCTATGATTTATTTTTTATTTTTAAAAAAAGTTTTATAAGTTGTATGTCTTTGTTTCTCTTGATCCTTTTACATGGTTTTGTATATTTTGTGGTATTTTATGCATTGTGATTTGCTGTTATTTTTATTGATTATAGATTGGTAATTCTTTATTGTGGTTGAACAGTTTAATTATTATTTGCTGATGTTTAATTTTACTGTTTACTATTAGATTCTGATGTATTGTTGAATATTGCTTTGTTTGATATAAATTGTTTAAATTTATTGTAACTTTTATATTGTTTTATGTTTTATTATATTTTTATGTCTTATTTATATGATGTTAGATGCTCTGAGCCCGGCTTTGGCCAAGGAGGGCCAAATAAAATACAAATAAAAATTGTTGTTGTTGTTGTTATTTAAGTAGTGGGCCCCGCATGCTAGCCTGCTCCCTAAAATATCACTGGTTTGCTCATTTCTATATATAGGTATAGGGTGCCTACATTCTGGTATTTATAATTATTATTATAATTATAATACATTTAGCATCAACTTCCCTTCCCATCCCCTTGATGGTTAATTTTAATTATCTTTTACTGCTGCATATTCTAAATATTCCATGTTCTATCTTTTTCCATTTAATCTCAGATTACTTTATACTACGGATTTTTTTCAAATTCTGTTAACATTTTAATTTGTTCAGAGTGATTTTTAAAATATTCAACAAACCATTTTAATTAAATTTGGATACAATAATGGAACTGGAGGCCCCTCGACTGTCCTCAGGCCCAGTATTGGACCACTTTTACCAAATATCCCCAGCCAATGTGGACAGACTCCTCTGAGGTGGAAAGCCCACCACCTGTCCTCTTGACCCGTGCCCCTCCTGGCTGATTGGAGCGTGTCCAGACGAGGTGCTGGGCCCCCTAGGGGATATCATCAATTTTTCCTTGGCACCAGGACATTCCCAGGGGAATTGAAAGAGGCAGTGGTGTGGCCGCTCTTAAAGAAAACATCATTAGATCCTTTAGATATATCCAATTACCGCCCGGTTTCTAATCTTCTATTCCTGGGTAAAGTGATTGAGAGAGTGGTTGCTGAACAACATGGTGGGTTTCTGGATGAAACATCAGCTCTGGATCCATTCCAATCCGGCTTCCGCTCTGGTCATGGGACCAAGACGGCTCTGGTTGCCCTAACAGATGAGCTCCATAGGAAGCTGGATCGAGGCAGGTGGGGGCTGCTGATTCTTTTAGACCTGTCAGCAGCCTTCGACATGGTCAATCATGAACTTCTGGACCACCACCTTGCTGACATGGGGATCCAGGGCACAGTCCTTCAATGGCTGTGCTCGATTCTCTCTGGTCGGGGACAGAGGGTGGCGCTTGGGGGGGAACTGTCGTCATGCCACTCCTTAGTGTGTGGAGTGCCACAGGGTGCAATACTCTTCCCAATGCTTTTCTTTTCTTTTTTAAATAATATTTATTAAAGGTTTTATAGTTACGGGGGGGGGGGAAGACAGTAAAAAAATTAAAAAACAATACATCAAAAGGAAAAGGAAAAAAAATACATCAACACAACAAGAAAAAGCAAAAACATTTAAAAACACATCCATTTTCCATATATTTATCTTTCATTCTTATTTCCTCGACCTCCTCCCACCTCCCATTTTTGTATTCCAGTTAATAATTAAATCAGCAAATCCTTTCCATCTTTCACTGCTCTATCGTTTAGTTATCTTAATTTATTTTAACCTTATCTTACCATCAAAATCTTAAAATTTATCTATACTTAAGTCCTTATCATATTTCTACTAAAGTCATATAATTTCATTCCACCATTTCCCAACATTCCTTAATTATGCAATATTACTCTAAATAATTTTTTTAAAAAAAATTCCCAATCTTCTTCCACCGTCTCTTCTCCCTGGTCTCGGATTTTGTCAGTCTTTTCTATCAGTTCCATATAGTCCATCAGCCTGGTGCTCTTCTATCTGAGGCTCTTAACTCTTCTCCCTGTCCTGTCTGCAAATTTCTTTTGGTGCCAAAGATTAAGTCCCAAAGGGTTTCCATCTTAGCAGCTCCTTGATTCCATCTCGGCAAGTTTGGCCATACTCCATATTCGAAGCTGTAGTCCAAAAGATGTTCCAGGACATGCTCCAAAAACCCTTTGAGTGCTAAAGGGCTCCACATCTCCAATCTCTCCCTCAGTGTCTCCCTCCATAGAGAAATCTGCCCATCTTCCCTTCTTCGGTCCAAGCGGGGCACCGTCTCTCCAAATCTGACTCTCAAGCTCCATCACCTCTGAATTCAGCTTATGTCCATCAAATTGTTTCTGTGGGGCCAAAACCTCCACTAGAGTTCCTGTAAAAATGTTCACTTTTTGTTCCAAATCAGTTATATTTTGTCCCAAATTGTCAATTTTCTTTACCGTCAAGTCTGTCTTCTCATGTAGTTGTTCCAATAGAGCATTTATTTTGTAAAATACTAGAACTTCTAGTATTTTACAAAATAAAATACTACATAATAAAAATAAAAAGTTTCTAGTGAATTTTGTAAAATTCACTAGAACTTCTTGTTTTGCCATTCTTATCCAAGGTCACTTATTTCACACAGTCCTTAGATCTTAGTGGAAAGTTCCACTTCGCTGTTGCAACAGTTTCAAAGGCTCCCTCTATAGGAAACAATTTCTATTTGTATCTGTCCTTATAATTCCAAGTCCAAATCCAGTAACAAAATTACCATTCGACTTTTCTCCTTTTTAAGTGCAAAGGGAACAATGAAAAGGATATATATCTCTTATTCAACTGTCCTTCAGGATGTATTCTATTCCCAGTTATTAATTTTCTCAAATCGTCAATCTTATTGACAGCCTGATCCCAGGCTCGAAACAGTGGTAAATTATCTCGTCTCGCTCACTCTCCTGCAGGTTTAAGCAATCCACAAAGATTTCCTCCCCTTCTCCTGCTTCCAAGGGGGGTTCGATGTCTTCGATGGTGAAAGTTTAATGTTTTACAAAATACTTTTCCCAGGCTTTAGCTTGCAACGTCTTTGCTTTGATCTGTTTACAAAACGGAAGGCGGACTTCCTGTTTAGACCTTCCCATTTCAATGCCAAATTACGATGTTTAAAAAATCCAATTTTCTGTTTTACTTACAAGTAGTTACTGGGACGCGGGTGGCGCTGTGGGTTAAAGCCTCAGCACCTAGGGCTTGCTGATCGAAAGGTCGGCGGTTCGAATCCCCGCGGCGGGGTGCGCTCCCGTCGTTCGGTCCCAGCGCCTGCCAACCTAGCAGTTCGAAAGCACTCTCGGGTGCAAGTAGATAAATAGGGACCGCTTACTAGCGGGAAGGTAAACGGCGTTTCCGTGTGTGGCTCTGGCTTGCCAGAGCAGCGATGTCACGCTGGCCACGTGACCCGGAAGTGTCTTCGGACAGTGCTGGCCCTTGGCCTCTTTGAGTGAGATGGGCGCACAACCCTAGAGTCTGTCAAGACTGGCCCGTACGGGCAGGGGTACCTTTACCTTTACCTTTTTAGTTACTTAGAGTCCAAATGTCCACAAGAAAAGTCGACGCTTTCTGGCAACAGCAATGCGGCTTCACTCCTTGAAAGAAGCGGTTGATTCGATGTACTGCACCGCTCACCCCACATCGCTCCGGAGCCCCGAAACTGGGTCACCCTGTGAGTAGGGGAGGCGCAAAAGGTACCTGCCAAATCCCAAGTCCACAGGCTTCTTCTGCCCGTGGTTTCTAACGGGTCTCTGCCTCGCTGTGGCGGTCAGACCCTAATTTCCAAGGAGCGGATTCCTCCCGGTCAGAGGAAATCCACCATTGCCAGAGGCGCCAATCCGGAAGTCAATGCTTTTCAACATCTTTATGCGCTCCCTCGCCCAGCTTGTCTGGAGTTTTGGTTTGGGCTGCCATCAGTATGCTGATGACACCCAGCTCTATCTGTTGATGGATGGCCATCCTGACTCGGCCCCAGACACACTGATCAGATGCTTGAAAGCGGTGGCTGGATGGTTACATGGGAGCCGGTTCAAGTTAAATCCTTCAAAGACAGTGGTCCTTTGGCTGGGTCAGGATGATATGGGATTGGGGGGGGGGCAACTCCCATCTCTTGCCGGGGTGCAACTAGTGCCAGCACCATCTGTTAAGAGTTTGGGTGTAAACTTTGACACCTCCCTTTCAATGGAGGTGTAGATTGCAGCTATAAACAAAGGCGGCATTTTTTCATCTCCATCAAGCTAAGCAGTTGGCTCCTTACCTCTCTCGCCCTGACCTAGCCACAGTGATCCATGCAACGGTCACCTCCAGGCTTGATTACTGTAACTCGCTCTACGTGGGGCTGCCCTTGAAGCTCACCTAGAAACTCCAGTGAGTGCAGAATGCCGAGGCGAGGCTCCTTACGGGGTCCTTGCTATGGGATCACATTCACCCTGTGCTATACCAGCTGCACTGGCTCCCGGTGGAGTACAGGATCAGGTTTAAGGTGCTGGTTTTAACCTTTAATGCCGAATACGGCCTGGGACTCTGTCACAAGAGAATAGGGCCCTGCAGGACTTGACATCTTTCTGCAGGGCCTGCAAGACAGAGCTGTTCCACCAGGCCTTTGGCCCCTTCTCTCCTTCTGTAATCTTCACAGAACTCTAGCCCAATGCTTGCCATTAATTTAATTTAATTGACTCTGAACTGATTTTAGAATGTATTTCAATTAATTGACTGTGATTTTATGTAAACTGTGCTATTTTTACTGTTGTTAGCCGCTCTGAGCCTGGCTTTGGCTGGGGAGGGCAGGGTATAAATAAATTATTATTATTATTATTATTATTATTATTATTACTATTTCTTAAAGGCCCCGTTCGTCCTGCTCTCTCATTTTACTAGTTAACATAGCCATTTCTGCATATTCCATCAACTTCCTCTGCCATTTCTCCTCCTTTGATGGAACTGTACCCTCCTTAAATTTCTGAACATTTACCATTTGCTATAGCTGCATATAAAAACTTTTTCCCCCTGATCTCTAAGGACCTCTACACTAGTTATTCCTAAGAGAAAGGCTCCCAGTCCTTTTCCAAAAGACCTTTTAAACAATGTTTTTTTCATTTCATTGTATATCATCTCCCAGAAGCCCTTGTCCATTTTACATATCCAACACATATAAGGCACCTTCCTTCTCTTTACATTTCCAGCAGGTATCTGATTTGTACATTTTTGCTAACTTACTAGGTGTCAGGTACCAACTATATATCTATATCTATATATCTTTTTCATAAAATTCTCTTTTAATGTATAACATGCTAGAAATTTTCAATCTTTTTTCCATAATTTCTCCCACACACTGAACTCTATATTATGTCCTAAATCCCTCGTACAATGTATCACAGCTGATTTTACCAGTTCATCCTTTTTTAAATAATAATATTTATTAGTTTTCCAGCAAATTAAACATAACACCACCAAAAACGAAAAAAGAAAAAAACATACAATAATACAATACAACACAAATAGAGAAAGAAAGAAAAGAAAAAAAACCTAACATACAAACTAACAACACTAACATACAACTAACTAAACAAAGCAAAAACCATTTGTCAGAGCTGGCTCCTGGTCCCAGCTCACAGAGGACCAACGCTAGCCGGTAGTAATGTACAAAAGTCTTTATTGAAGTACAGTTTCCATTTTCAAGCCGCAGCGCCCCAGCTCTACGTCTAGGGTTTAGACCGGCGAAGCTCCATCTGAATCTCCGCCCCCTGTACACCAGTTTAAGACTCTAGCCTTACTCCACCTCTTCCGTCTCTCCTTTCTCCTCTGGGTCCTGCTACCCCCCGGGGTTCCTTCCTTCCTGGACTCTTCCGACGCAGACGTTGACCCCCCTGACTCCTCCCTCTCTCTTCGGCGGGCTTTAGGACCTGGTTCCCTATCCGGGCTGCCAACTGTGCCGCCCTCCTGTACATTTGAACTTGGCGCACGCGCGCAGCCTTCAACCTTCCTCTTGACCGTTTCCTCGCTCCCCGACGGAGGCGTGGTCAATCCTCCCTCATGTTCTCCCGCTGGCAGCGCGCCGCCTGATCCCGATGCCTGGGACTCCTCCCCCCTACTGCACTCTGGTGTGGACGCTGGTCCGGATTTCCAACTGCTGCTCTCTGAGTCCCCTCTGGCCCCTTCTTCCTGGGGTGTCCCCCTGGGCACCCCCCTTGCCCTGACCATGGGCGCCCCTTTCTGTGAATCATCCGATTCACTGGAAAGACTCAGAGACCTCGGACCGCTGTCCTCGCTGACATTTCCTTCGGACTCCTCCCCCTCGCTCTCCATTTCCTCCCTTCCCTGTGCCTCTGCTCCTGAACCCCTGACATCCATCCCCCCCTCGAAGCCCCCCCTTCCCCCCTCCCCTCCTTCAGGTGTGGGTGCTGGGTGCTCCGTCGTTGTGAGGGTGAATGGCGGATACAGTTCGTCCCCCTTGGCGTGCCTCCAGCCAGATAAGTCCGGCTCGTCCTCCGTGCTCTCGTCGACCTCGATTTCCTCTGCTTCCATCTCTGTGCCGCCATGCTCGAACCCAAGGTCCTCCCCCAACACGTCCATGTCCGTCTCTCCCCCGGTCATCTCTGGGGCCGTTGCCTGCCAAGGACCCCCCAGCCACTTCCTGCTCCACCGCTCTTCTGGTCGATTGTCCCACCAATAAGAGCGGTCTGAGGCAGACCCCGAGGGTGATCCCTCCGGGGAACGTGTGTCTAGTGCCGGTTCTTCGTCCAAGGTGAACCCCTGGAACGTGCTGGTTGAAAGCGTGGGTGTGAAAAGCCAGTCGTCGAAATACGCTGCTGGCATGGGCCTGTGCGGGAACAAGGCATGAAACTCTTCCTTGAGAAGAGGCTCGTTCAAGGCATAGTCCGGCACCCAACGGTTGGCGCTGGCCGGGGTACCTTCGCTGGCGAGAAAATATTCTACTCCCTCTTCCCCCCATCTCGAGTCTAAAATCTCTGTGACCTCGTTGATGGGTTCCCGTCTTGGCGACCCCCTCCTTGTGGGCTGCTCCCTGAGCTGGTCTAGTGCCGTGCCCGGCTCCTGAAACCTGTGAGGTGCTTTGTAGGGCGTGAGTACTGATCTATGGAACACTGGGTGCATTCTGGATCCCTCCGGAAGTGTCAACCGGAAGGCCACTGGGTTGATCTGTGCCTCGACTTTGTAAGGTCCTAGCTGCTTATGTCCAAGCTTCTTCTTCGCTAACGATCTGGTCGGCACTGCCTGGGCTGCCAACCAAACCCAGTCTCCCACCTGTATGTCTTCCCCAACCCTTCTGTGCTTGTCAGCCTGCAGTTTGTATGCGTGCTTTGCTAGTTCTAACTGCCTTCGAAGCTGTTCGTGAACCTCCTGCAACTCTGACGCTAAGGCTTCCGCTGCCTGTGGCTCCCCCTCCCCCAGTCTCTCTAATCCCGGGAAGGTTCTGGGATGCCTCCCGTTGTTGGCGAAGAACGGTGTCACCCCCGTGGACACGTGCTTCGTGTTGTTGTAAGCGAACTCAGCGAGCGGCAGGTAGTCCACCCATGTTGCCGGCTGCTGATTTGCATAGCATCTCAGGTACTGCTGCATGATGGCGTTGACGCGTTCCGCTTGTCCGTTGGTCTGCGGGTGTCTCGCCGACGCTAAGTTGATCTTGACGTTCAGGAAACCCATCAGCTTCTGCCAGAAGTTCGAGATGAACTGTCGCCCTCTGTCGGACAAGATAGACCGTGGCAGACCGTGCACCCTGAAGACGTGGTCTATGAACAGTTTGGCGGTCTGTTCTGCCGTGGCCACCTTCGCGCACGGAATGAAGTGGGCCATTTTGGTGAACATGTCCACCACCACTAGCACTGCCGTCTTGCCTCTCGAGCTGGGTAAATCCGTGACAAAGTCCAGGGCTACCCTCTCCCACGGTTCGCTCGGGGTCTGCAGCGGTTCGAGCAGTCCCGCCGGAGGTTTGTGCACTGACTTGGCCCTTTGGCAGGTGTCACACCTCGCGACGTAATCCGCGACTTCCCCCCGCATCCTGGGCCACCAAAAATCTCTGGCTACTAATTCTGCCGTCTTCTCTTTGCCAAAGTGCCCGGTGGTGGGTGCGTCGTGCAACTGCTGCAGTACTTTCGCGCGGAGGTCGTCTCCCGGTACGTAGAGGGCCCCTCTGCGGATGAGCAATCCATCGCGTATCTGGAACTCGTCGTCCTTCGCCGTGCCCTTATGCACCTCCTCCATCTTGGCCTGTGCAAAGGGGTCTTCCTGTAGCGCTCGACGGACAGCTTCCAGGTCCACGGTTGCTGAGGCGCACGCCCACGCTTCCGGTGCGAAAATGTGCTTGGCCGCTGCTGGTGCCGCCTCTTCGAGGTATTGCGGCTTTCTGGACAGTGCATCTGCCATGACGTTGTTGTCGCCTGGGATGTACTCTATCCTGAAGTCGAAATCCGCAAAGAACTCCGCCCATCGTATGTGCCGCTGGTTCAAGAACCTTGCCGTACGCCAGTACTCCAGGTTCTTATGGTCCGTGCGAACCTGCACTGTGTGTTTGGCTCCGATGAGGAAGTGCTGCCATGCCTTGAATGCGGCATGAATGGCGAGCAACTCCCTGTCCCAGATGGTGTAGTTCTGCTCTGACTTGCTGAGCTTTCTGGAGTAGAAGGCACACGGTCTCCAGTCCCCATGCGGGTCCTGCTGCAACAGAACTGCACCCACGGCTCTGTCTGAGGCGTCCGTTTCAACTCTCATCGGTCTGCTGGGATTCACGTGCAGTAGCTGCTCTTCGGACGAGAAGAGACGCTTGAGGTTCTGAAAGGACTGCTCCGCTTGCTCCGTCCAGATGAACTTCTTCTTCTTGGAGCTGAGCGTGTCTGTAATGGCCGCTGTCTGCATCGCGAACCCCTTGATGAACTTGCGGTAAAAGTTGGCGAAACCCACAAACCGCTGGACCTCCTTCCGATTGCGCGGGCTCTTCCAGTCCAACACTGCGCGAACCTTGGCGCTGTCCATGGCGAGCCCCTTGTCCGACAACTTGTAGCCCAGGAAATCTACCTCCTTCTTGTCGAACTGGCACTTTTCCAGCTTGGCGTACAGCCTATGCTCCGGCAGTCTCTGCAGAACTTCCTTGACGTCTGCCTCGTGGGTCTCCTCCGATTCTGAGAATATCAGGATGTCGTCCAAGAAGCAGACGCATTTCTTGTAGAGGAGACCCGCCAGTACGTGATGCATGAAGGCTTGAAAACAGTGGGAGCCATTTTGTAAACCGAAGGGCATAACTCTGTATTCATAGGTGCCCAGGGGCGTGAACATGGCAGTCTTCCATTCGTCGCCCTCTCGTATGCGAATCAGGTTGTACGCCCCTCGCAGATCCAACTTCGTGAAAACGCGTCCTTTCCTCACCGTTGCGAGCAGGTCGTCTATTTTGGGCATAGGAAAGGCCGTGGGCTTGGTCTTGGAATTTAAGATCCTGAAGTCTACTACAAGCCTCTTTTGGGGCGTGTCCTTCTTCTTCACAAAGAATACAGGACTGCCCCCCACTGCCTTCGACTCCCGGATGAAACCGCGTTTCAAGTTGAGGTCTATGAACTCCCTGAGTTCCTGCAGCTCGTCTTCAGACATGGAATAGAGTTTCCCGGTTGGCAGCGTCGCCCCTGGCAGGAGGTCAATCTTGCAGTCATAGGGCCTGTGGGGAGGCAGCTTGTCCGCTTCTTTCTCGCAGAAAACCTCCAAAAACGCTGCATACTTGCGAGGCACTGCTTGCAGCGTGCCTAATTGTAGCTGCGGGTCATCCTCTTCCCCTTCCGGGTTAGGCAGAATGCAATGTTCCGCACAGTAGGAGGAGCCGAAGGTCAGTTGACGCTGGTACCACGCCAAGGCTGGGCTGTGCGTGTGCAGCCAACTCATGCCCAATACTACAGGCGTGTCCGACAGGTGGGTGACATTGAAGCTGATGACTTCTCGGTGATTCCCAATTTGCATCACCATGGGAGGCGTTTGGTGCACCACTTGCCCCCCCAGCAATTCCCTGCCATCCACCGTGACAACCTGCAGAGGCAGCGTGGCTGGCAGTAGTGCTACGTTGTGCCGTTGAATGAAATCCAGTCCTATAAAGTCTGCGTTACTACCAGAGTCAATGGTAATAGGGACTTCCATAGTGAGTCCATTGGGCAGTTGGAGCGACGCTGTAAGCTGCACCACTGGTTTGGGTGGGAGGGGGTCTGTGGGCTGCAAAATTGCTGGGGATTGCTTCATTGACTTGTCTGGCTGGACCCCAGTGCCTCTTCCTCCAGCCAGACTCTGTCGTTTCCCTGCTGAGTTGCGTCTGTGACTGTTGCAGAGGCTGCAGTGTGCTTATGGAGCCTCTGGGGACACTCTTTCGCCATGTGCTGAGCACTGTCGCAGATGTAGCACTTCCTGTTCCCTCTAGGAGGCTTTGCTTTGACTGCTCCCGGTGTTAAGGCTCTGGTAGCTGACTGAGCCCTGGCACCTCCAATCTCCATCGGTTCTTCTCCCCCTCCCTGCGAGGGTGTGGATTGCGCACGCGCTGCATCTTTGGGAAAGAGGGGAGGTGCTCTGGTTGGCGCCCGTCCCCAACATCCTTCTTCTTTGTTCCAAGGACGTTCTTCCAGACGCACCCCAATCTCCAGCGCCCTCTGGACCACTTGCTGAGTGCTCTGTGGTCTCTCCCCCCTTGCAATCTCATCTTTCACATTTCCATTCAAGCCTTCCCAAAAAAGGTCTCTCACTGGAGCAGAATCTTTCTCCCATCCCAGTGCATGGACTAATCCAAAAAAGCGGGCATGGTACTGCCTCACACTGGCTCTGCCTTGTTTAAGCCCATGTATGTCTCTTCTGGCAATATCGATGTCTATCTTTGATAAAAAACACGAATCCATCGCTTTAATGAAAGCATTCGCATTTTGGAGCGCCGGATCATTATCTCTCCATAAATTCCTCAGCCACGTTTTGGCCTCCCCATGCAAATGGGACAAGATAAAGCCCACTTTCTCCCGCTCATCTCTAAAGTCTTTTTCCAGCAGATCCAGCGCAAACAGCAGGTCTGCTCTGAAGTTAGGGTACTGCTGTAAACTCCCGTCGAAATGCGATACCAGGCTGCCTCCCCTTCTCCCCAGTCCAATGCCCTCCGATTTGGGTCCCGTTTGCCCCAGTGTAGAAAGCACTTCCAACCTGGCTCGGAGATCTCTGCAGGCGATATCCATTTCCTCTTCCCTTTTCTTGGAGGCCAGTACCTCCGCGTTGAGTTGACTCACTGCATTTCGCAGTTCTGTTAGTTGCTGTTCTGTAGTCATCTTGTCTGATTTGTGTGAGCTCGCGAAGCACCACTCCTCTGCCCTCGCTGCGTCGACTCACGTTGCGAGGTTCTTGGTGCAAACTTTTAGAGATGGAGCTTACTGTCAGAGCTGGCTCCTGGTCCCAGCTCACAGAGGACCAACGCTAGCCGGTAGTAATGTACAAAAGTCTTTATTGAAGTACAGTTTCCATTTTCAAGCCGCAGCGCCCCAGTTCTACGTCTAGGGTTTAGACCGGCGAAGCTCCATCTGAATCTCCGCCCCCTGTACACCAGTTTAAGACTCTAGCCTTACTCCACCTCTTCCGTCTCTCCTTTCTCCTCTGGGTCCTGCTACCCCCCGGGGTTCCTTCCTTCCTGGACTCTTCCGACGCAGACGTTGACCCCCCTGACTCCTCCCTCTCTCTTCGGCGGGCTTTAGGACCTGGTTCCCTATCCGGGCTGCCAACTGTGCCGCCCTCCTGTACATTTGAACTTGGCGCGCGCGCGCAGCCTTCAACCTTCCTCTTGACCGTTTCCTCGCTCCCCGACGGAGGCGTGGTCAATCCTCCCTCATGTTCTCCCGCTGGCAGCGCGCCGCCTGATCCCGATGCCTGGGACTCCTCCCCCCTACTGCACTCTGGTGTGGACGCTGGTCCGGATTTCCAACTGCTGCTCTCTGAGTCCCCTCTGGCCCCTTCTTCCTGGGGTGTCCCCCTGGGCACCCCCCTTGCCCTGACCATGGGCGCCCCTTTCTGTGAATCATCCGATTCACTGGAAAGACTCAGAGACCTCGGACCGCTGTCCTTGCTGACATTTCCTTCGGACTCCTCCCCCTCGCTCTCCATTTCCTCCCTTCCCTGTGCCTCTGCTCCTGAACCCCTGACACCATTTCAATATCTTATCTTTCTTTTACTAATTTCCACGACCTCCTCACACCTCTCTTTTTGTATTCCACTTCGTTACTTGTTTCAGCAATTCCTTTCCATCTTCCTCTGTTTTCTATCCTATAATTGTCTTAACACATTCTAACCTTATTTTTCCCTTTAATACTCTAATAATCTATTTATACTTAATTCCTTTGATTTTACCAGTTCATCCTTTGTCTCCCATTCTAGAGGTAACTTATACATTTCAAACTGCCTGTAAGCTCCCTTTCAAATTCGGAAATTTGATTCATAAATCCATTTCATTTGTCCTATCTGAAAGCTTCATTTAATTGATAATGTTGTAGGCAATCCATCACCCCCTTCCTGATTTCTTCAGATTTCTTTAATTTTATCTCTTGCTCTGAAAAGTCCAAGAGATCTCTGTACATTGCCCAGTGTTGTTCTATATTCCATCTTTTCAGAGAAATTGCTAGTTTGGGTGAGAGCCATAAAGGTGTTTTGATTTGCAGGAGGTTTTTATATTTTTCCTATACCCTATAAAGGTTCTTTCTAACTGCATGGTTCATGCAACTCTTAGGTATTTTAGCTTTATCATACCATAGATATGCATACTAGCCAAAATTATTATCATGTCGCTCCAAGTCTAGCAACTGAATAGTCTTCAGTATTAACCACTCTTTCAACCAACAAAGTCATGCAGCCACATAATAGAAACATAAGTCGGGCAGTAAGAATCCATTACTGTCTTTAATATTTCTCAAATCTCCCTGGACATCTGTGATGCTGGCACTCTCCCTCATTGCCCAAATGCCAAAGTCCATGTCTTTCACACTGTCTTTGGCTTTCCTCGGCATCACAAGTGAAATAAAAGGAAAGGAAATGTATCTGTGTGTGGGTGTGTTTGCATATATCCAGTTTCTGAATAAGCTAGTCTGTTAAATCTGCAAGCTCCTCTGGACAGAGACCTGCCCCCCACCCCCCAGCTCTTAGCTGTTAACAAATTATCTTAGAAACAAATGCACAAATTCTTTTCCCCAAACACAAGTGCTTTTAATGGGACGGAGGGAATCTAGACTTTGAGTCACTGTGCATTTTATTACTGTACAACAAAGGAAACTGGACAGACACTCGTCTCCCCTTACCAAAAATAAATAAATTCGTGATTCTGACTATCAGAGAAATCTGGCAAAATTGCCTGGACTTCTGGAGATCTAATCCAATTTCACTGTTGAGCTTTGAATTCTAGTGTAACCTGATGGGACTTGTTTTCCCATATCCAGGGAGGTGAAATTGAGGCTGGCAGAGAGACGTGTCCTTGGAGTTATTGGAAGGGGGAAGAGATTTAATTTGTTTTCTACACGTGCTTTATATTATGCTATAGCACAATTAGAATTCTAGCAGTTTGTCCTGAATCCATTGTTCCTGGTGCTGGCAAAGTGCTTCTTGCAATCCTCTACAAATTCCTCCAACTAAGCCTTAGTTCCTTGCTTGTTCTCGAACTCCTTCTTGGCTCTTCAGCTCTCAAGAATGATGAAGACACTCCTGATCTCCTGCCTCCTCTTGACCCTTCTGAATCCAGGTGAGCAGAACCACAGCCGCTGTGCTCTTCATCATGTTTCCAGGAAGGAACTAAGTGGGGGGGGGGGTCAGCCATTAAAGCAGGAGAAGGAAGGAACCAGGACTTGTGGTTCCTTTGAAAGGGAGAGGAATAAAGCACAAGGCCAAACAACAAAGGATCCTCATTCATAGATTGCTTGTTCCCAATATTTATATTTATTTTTATTTAACGAAATGCGTACAGAGAGGTGTGGTACCAGAGTCTGTCATTCTTGCTGTAGCTGATGGGAGCTGTACTGCAGCAACTTCAGGAGGGTCAAATATTTCCCCACCCCTGCCCTACAGATCCTCTCCCTCAGCCTGCAGGAGCCACCTGGGACAACCATTCTCTGGTGTGTCCAAGGCCCGTCCCCATCCACAGAGTTTAAGAACTACAGGGGAAATACATATAAGGAAGCATTGTGTAAATGAAAAATGGCCCATCTAGTCCAGCATTTTGTTCTTGCCATGGTGCCTGTGGAAAGCCAACAAGCTGGAGCAGAGTGCAACAGCTCCCTTTCTGTAGTTTCCAGAAACTGGTATTTAGAAGCATAGTGCCTCCACTGTTGAAGAAAGAATATGAGGACAGTAGCCAGCAACATACTCATCGTCCCCCATTAAGCCCTTGTTGAAGCCATTCATGTTGGTGGCACTCCCTGCCTGTTATGAGGTGGACATCATAGGAGGAACTGTCATGTTAATGTACCTTTATACAGACCTATTCCTCCCCCTGTCTGCAGTGGCATCTATGTTATGTGACACTTGTTGGAATCGTGGAGATGATTGCGAAAACCCCACAGATATGCCGTGTGACTCATTCCATAACGAGTCCTGCATGTCAGCACTTGGAGAAAGCAGTATATGTAAGTGAGAAGAACTTTAAACTTTTTTACCACCAAAACATAAACCCCCCAGGGTCATGTTCTAAAGCCATATCTTAGCTACAAACCATGGGATATGGCTTTTTCACAAAGCAGTGTTTTAGATCCCTCACTGGATGTAGGAACCAGAGGGAAATTTAAGTCAGTTCATATTTAAAGGTGAGTTTACCTAATGGGCACTTTCCAAAACAATACGCAAAGCAAATCAAAGCCCTCCTTCAACATTTGCACTTCTCCCATTTTTGCAATTCTAGTTGTCCAGCCGTGTAACAAGTCCAAAAAATGCACATACTAAGGCAAGGTGTGCATATAAGACCCTACCTGCGCTCCAAATTTAAAGCAGTGCCATACTACTGGGAACAGTCATGGCTTCCCTCAAAGAATCCTGGGAACTATAGCCTGTTAAGAGTCCTTAGACCCCCTATTCCCCTTACAGAGCTATATTCTCAGAGTGGCTTAAGAGTCAATCATTTTTCACTGGGAACTGTCACTCTTCCATAGAAATAGTGTTACACACCCTTAACATCAAGGCGGCTTACAACAGGAAAGGATTTCCATGATTACAAGCATAAGAGCAGGGCAGTAGCTAGGGGGTGATGAGGAAGGCCCCAGCCAGGGGCGCTGGGAGGGGGGCACAAAATGGGCTAAAAAATAGGTCCATAAATATGTCCATAAATAAAAATATTGATTATTGCCTCATAAGAAAAAGTTTTAAATAGAGGGTCTTTATATGATATGTGGGGACCCTATCTGTGGCTAGGGGGCACAATCTGGACCGTCCTGCCAGGGGCGCAAGATCACCTGGCTATGGCTCTACATAAGAGAAGTAGTCATAAACAATAAAACACATCAAAAAGTATACAACAAAACTGAACAATTTCCAAATAAATCATAAGAGCTAAAAATATAGAATACCGATTAGTATCAGTTACAGCAACATCAAAAAACAAGCAATACTGAAAACAAACTCAAGAGTTTGTTCAGCAGCCTCAGCTTTTGTAGTTGGAGTCAGTCAGTCAGGGTCCCACCTCCCAGGCCAAGTGAAAAAGAGGCCCGCAAGGCAGCGAGCAGGTATGCCAGGACTCACAACCAATATGGTCAACAAACCTCCTGTTCTCCCCATGCAAGGAGCCATGGCTGCTTAAAGCAGTATCACCCTGAAGATAGGACCTAAAGGGGGTGGGTCACATTAAAATATTGGTGAATTTTCATGAAGACTTTAAAAATGTAGGAAACTGATGTGAAAATGTGGAGACATGAACTTAAAACAAGAACTCAGGAAACTGAAACTGACATTTTCCCCAATCTAACATGCTCCCTTTGTAAGCTCCACCACAGTCTCTCATCAGACCACTTTCCTGTACTGCCATAAAGCTTATTGCATTGATGAATTGCTTCCCATTAAGCTTCCTGAACTGATCCTATTCAATGATGGGAGGGAAGGTAGAAACTTCTGGAGGGTCAAAAATTCTCCATCCCTGCCTCACATTCAGCAAATAGATAAAACTGGAGGTCTGTATTTCCGCTGCAGGCAGGGCCAGCCCAAGACATTTTGACACCTGAGGCAAACCCTGAAATGCTGCCCATCTGTCAGGCAGGGAAGAAGGGTGACTGAAGATTTACATCAGGAACAAGGGGGTGGGGGTGGGAATCTACACTGGCGTTAAGTGGGCAACAAAGCTGGGAGGAGGCCAGCAGCACCTCCTAATTGCCAAGAGGCCACTGCAGAGGGGGCTGCCAAGAAGGAAGCTCTTGCACACCACAGCTGCAAAGGCAATAGCAGCCTGAGGGGGGTGACAAAATGGCACACTGCGGGGGGCAGCACTTATTGCGGGGCCTGGCCTGCAGCGTGCCTGAGCCACACATCTCTCCTGGAAGTGATACGGTGGCTTGGGTGCCTGCAGGCTCTGCGCCTGGGCAGATTGCCCCGCAGCCCCCCTGGGCAGATTGCCACCCTGCCGCCCACTAGGCAGATCGCCCAGACTCCCAAGGAGTTAGCTCCACCGCTGCTCAGCAGGCAATCATCTCACCTTTCCTCGTGGGAGCGCTGGCCTTGTCTCCAGGTCTAATTATTTCCTTCCAACTCTTTCTTTTATAGTTGGTCTGAAGACACCATTTGTGGTCAAGTCCTGCATGAATGCAGACATTTGCAATGGAGGCTATTCCAGTGTCTCCATATCATCATCTTTGTACGCCCACAGCAACATCTTATGCTACGAGTCAGATTTGTGCGACAGATCTGAACCTCCCAAAAGTAAGTATCAACATCAGGAAAGATTGTCTCCCAAACCTCAAGTAATGAGAGGTCAAAGAAAGACAAACAAGTTTTTGGCAGGCGTTTGCCAGGCATTTGTTTCTCTATTTTACAAATAGCCCTGAATCTGGCAGAACAGTTCACAACTGCAAATAAAATGGTTTTGTCTTTTTGAGGGAAAAGCGAGTCAACCAAAGAAGAGTCAGATGAATCAAGAAAAATGAAATGTGGATCTATTTAGTGGGGTATTTTTTTTTTGCTTGTAGATGTGCCGTGTAAAGGGAAAGTAAGCATTGAATATTAGGAAAGCTCAAATACTATGTCAAACAGAAGTTTCTTAGTTACAGGTAGGTAGCTGTGTTGGTCTGCCGGAGTTGAAACAAAATAAAAAAATTCCTTCCAGTAGCACCTTAGAGACCAACTAAGTTTGTTATTGGTATGAGCTTTTGTGTTCGTGCACATTTCTTCAGATAATATATTGTCCATTTTGGAAGTATAAACTGACTCTGCTATTCAGTGGAGGGAAGTTGTTGTTGTTGATGATGATGATGAATTATACCCAATACCCAAAGGTCTCAGGGTGGTTCACAGAAAAGATCACAATATATATATAATCAGAATTTTAAAATAACCAATAACACACGCCAGAAAAGAGCCACATTTTAAAGGTATACAGGATGTCAAGCAGATGAAGCGAAGGTTAAAAAGGAACGTTTTTGCCTGGTGCCTAAAGGAGACATTCCACAGACAAGGATCTACTGCAGAGAAGGATGATGTGCACCAGGTACAGACACATGCCTGTATAACCATCCTTTTCAAACTAGAGACAGAAGCTGGGGTTGGGATTTGAACCAAGAACCCCAAAGCTTGAAGCTATGCTGGGCTGGAGCCTGGTTTAGTGAGCTACCATTAATTGAATAGCGAGGCCTCCTCACAGTTCAAGGAGGACACTGACAAACTGGAACGTGTCCAGAGGAGGGCATCCAAAATGGTCAAAGGCCTGGAAACGATGCCTTATGAGGAACGGCTAAGGGAGCTGGGCATGTTTAGCCTGGAGAAGAGGAGGTTAAGGGGTGATATGATAGCCATGTTCAAATATATAAAAGGATGTCGCATAGAGGAGGGAGAAAGGTTGTTTTCTGCAGCTCCAGAGAAGCGGACACGGAGCAATGGATCCAAACTACAAGAAAGAAGATTCCACCTAAACATTAGGAAGAACTTCCTGACAGTAAGAGCTGTTCGACAGTGGAATTTGCTGCCAAGGAGTGTGGTGGAGTCTCCTTCTTTGGAGGTCTTTAAGCAAAGGCTTGACAACCATATGTCAGGAGTGCTCTGATGGGTTTCCTGCTTGGCAGGGGGTTGGATTCGATGTCCCTTGTGGTCTCTTCCAACTCTATGATTCTATGATTCTAGGTGCACAGCAAGATAGGAATAAGAGCACACCAGGCAGTGAAAATTGGTAAGGCAGTATAATACCTCTGGATTAGCCAGGCTGTTCTATAAATATCAGGAATGTGGGATCCTGCCTTTGCCAAAAATAGAGTGCATTCTAAGAGGATATCTACATTATTTAATAACATAGCATTGTAAAAGGAAAGAAATTGCTGAGAGAACAAAACCAAAAACCATGTTTAAATAACAAGATTACTTGAACAACATGCATCATCCATTAGCAAAAATTATAAGGGAGCTTCACAGTTTTACCTCATTCCTAGAAACACCCCTGGCATGTCACAGTCCCTCTCCTGCAGCAGCTTTTGATATTTACAACCCTATTCCTTCCTCCAAAGAGCCCTCATGCTCTCCATTTTAGCCTCAAACACCCGTGTGAAATAAGTCAGGCTAAGGGGCAGTGTCTGGCCCCAGGTCACCCAGCAAGTGTCGTGGCTCAAGTACAGATTTGACCTCTGGTCTCCTCCCACCCTTGTTCCTGATGTAGATGTTCACATTCCCTTGTTCCTGATGTAGATCTTCACTCACCCCTCCTTCCTTGGTGGGAGGAGGCACCATTTTGTGGTTGCCTTAGCATTCCCAACACCCTGGTGTATGCTTTTATTGTAAACACTACAACAACATTAGGACAAGGAATTCTGAGAGCGTTAGTTTATTAAGGGTGCTGAGAGTTGATAGGAAAACCCCTATCCCCCCTCACAGAGCTACCATTTAGCAATCAATCCCCACATAGTAGCTCTTATTAGTTAGCATTCTTTGTTAGGTGAAATTATAATTTTATCTAGAATTAAGCCCATCTTTTTCCAGAATAGGTTTTTTTAAAAAAATCAGAAAACGGTTGAGATTTTTATTTTTCTTCCCCTCTCTAAGAAAGAGGGCCATTTTGTAAAATTTTGTCACCAGATTGTGTGTATCTGTAGCTACCATTTTGTCGCTCAGAATGCCCCCCAATGGTGCTCAGTGCTAAGCCCAATTGCTTAAAACAGTATCCCTGTGCTTGAAATGTATGCTGTGAATGTGGCCCGAGTCAGAAATCTCTTGCCCCATGCCTTAATGTAGCCCTGAATGTATGAAGCATGGCTGAAGCATTTTTCTTGGAGAAGTGCTGGGAACTGGTACACATCCCTCTTTGACGGGGCAGCACAACTCCTACCCCTCACATACAGCCAGATGTGGTTTGCATCTGCAGACGAAATGCATTGAGTGGACCCTGACTAACAGCAACGTTGGGGTGATGATTGTTTTACAGTGCCTGTGCGTGAGAAGAGGGAGCCCAATGGACTGAAGTGCCCAAGTTGCATCTCCCTCTCGTCACTTGATTGTGTGGCTGAGAATACCGTCGACTGCATAAATGAGGAGGATCAGTGCTTCTACTCTGCTGCTTACATCGACTATGTGGATGACTGCAAATCCAGTGAGTCTTGTGTAATGGCTAAGGCCCATCTGCACTATGCATTTAAAGCAGTATCATGCCACTTTGAACATTCATGGCTTCGCCCCAAATGCTGGGATACTTATGAAGGGTGCTGAAAGTTATTAGGAGACCCACGATGCCCTCACCGAGTGTCAGGGATGGGCAGGAGCCCAAGGAGGAGGGATGTGTGGGCAGGGAGGTGGGCGGAGGAGGAGGAGGATACAGGGGAAGGGGCTAATGATTTCCAGGGTTCTGTGCCACCCATGAGGCTGCTCTTGGAGGAGTTAGGAGGTGGGGACCAGGAGATGGAGGAGGCTGCAGAAGAGCTGCAGGAGGTTTCCTTTTTTCTTCCCACTCACCCAAGGAGTTTGAAGAGCCTTTGGTGCTCCTAGAGAGAGTCATATAGCTTTGGAAATCTCAGGATCCCTCCTCTACTTCCAGTTGTCCAGTGCATAAAAAGCAAAGGTTGGAGTGCTTTTCCATTTTCACCCAGAATGGAAAATGGCTCTTTTTCAGAAAAAGGTTGCCCACCCTTCTGTCTGAGGGAGAGGTTTTGGATTAAAAAAAACATGTTGTTGTTTTCCAACAGGGGAAACCCACATGATGGCGGCTATCCGAGGCTGTGCAACAAGTAATACGTGTGACTACGTTAAGGGGTTAAGGGAGGCTGGTTTTTATAACGTAGGAATTATGATCACTGAAGCAGAGTGCACCAAAGCAATGGACAACAATGCCAATGAGCTGTAGCAGAGGGAAGGCAAACCACCACCACCCAGAAAAGCCCACCTCAAGGACAGGCTGTATTTGACTTTCATGTTCAAAATAAATATATATGGCAAATAATGTGTTTTGTATTATTTTACCAAATGCAACAATTGTTGGGGAAAATAATAGTGCTTGGGGATGGGAGATATGTTTTGCAGGGATGAAATCCAAGGTCAGACTTCCATGTCCAATTTTAACCTAACCCAGAAATAGTACCTTTGTTTAAGAACTTTGCTTCAGGATGAGAACAGAAATCGTGCAGCGGCGGCGCAGCAGCAGCTGGAGGCCCCATTAGTTAAAGTGGTGCTTCAGGTTAAGAACAGTTTCAGGTTAAGAACAGACCTCCAGAACGAATTAAGTTCTTAACCCGAGGTACCACTGTACTACCTGCACCCCAGTCCCCTAGGCCCTGTGGAGGGGAATGCAGTGGCTGCATTTGGCCCCCAGGTCAGCGATTCCCCACTCCTGGTATAGATTACTCAAGGCCTCCATAGTTTCCCAATTTTCTCTCTCCTTTTTCTTCCCTTATTCAGCCAAATGAACAGCTTGGTGATTTTAGAAAGAAATTGTGAAACCATGTTTCTTCAGCAGGTACATTGCGAATCCCCTCGTCTTCAGCAGGTACATTGGGTGAGCACCACTTTGAGGCAATCAGGTTTTTGGCTAATGTTAGCTTTCCCACAAGCTTCAATTGGCACAGGTTCCATCAGCCTGCTGAACCAGTCCAGCTGTTCCAGAACCCTATTGTTGCAATGGCCAGCAAGATGCCGGTGCAAAGCCTCAAAGCAGGACTGGACAGCAACACCAGTTGTCCCCATCCCATCCCATCCCCCCACTTGTCATTTCCACAAACTGACATTCACAGGAATACTGTCTCCAACACTTGAGGAAGAACATGGCCAAATTGGTTAGTAGGCATTGTTAGCCTTATCCTCCATTATTTTCTTCTAATCCTCAATCAAACACATCCACGTTGCTGCCCATCTTTACTTCCTGAGAGCAAATTCCAGAGTTTAACTATGTGCTATTTCAAACAGTACAGCGGCCACTCAGGTTGTGTTACCTTTGGGCAATGTAACTTTCAGGTTGTGGACGCAGCAAACCTGGAAGTAGGGTTGCCGTTCATGCACATGCAGAAGCGCTCTGCGCACCTTGTGCATGCGCAGAAGTGCTCCACAGCGCCGCACACATGTGCAGAACAGGCGCCTCTGGTTACGAAGATTTCAGGATACGGCCAGGCCTCCGGTACAAATCCGGTTCGTAAGCAGAGGTACCACTATACTTTCTTCCATCTTTCTCGAATCTTCCAACATTCACTGTCATTGGCTCCCTACAAATTCTAGTATTGTGAGAAAGGAATAACAGCTTTTCTCTGTCCTGTTGCACTAAAGGCTTCCTGTGAATTGAAAGCTGACTAAACCTCTGATGTGTAGGGAATTGCCCCCAATCAAAGGATCTCACTGTTTGAGGTCTAGCATAAGGGTTTGTGCATTGCTCAGGAATCAGTGGAAATAAACATAAGCACCTTGAATGTGACCTGGCAGCAAATTGGCAACCAGTGTCACTGTCTCAGCAATAGAATGACACGTAGCCAGTAGCCTGCTGCTATGAGCACTCTGGCAGTTGTGTTCTGCAATAGCTGCAGCTTCTGGACCTGATACAAAGACAGCCCCAAGGCATGCTGCCATAATCAAGTCTTGAAGTTACGAGTGCATGAACCCCTGTGTCCAGGCTGCCAAGCAATTGACCTATCTTCAAGACACAGAAATCACTCATTCATAAGGCTTCCAATTTTTCATGGTTCAAGCTCAGTCTGTTGGCTGTCATGCACCATGGCATCCAAGCACCAATCCAGAGTTTCACTCCAAAACCCAAAAATAGAGATGGATACGTAAACAGAGTTTGGAATTTTGCTGACCAATATCCCCTGCCAGAAGGGTTCTTGACTCGTGGAAAAGTCAGTTTGATCCCCCTCCCCCCATTATATATCATGCCCCAAGAGACCTTAGCCTTCCTACAGGTCTACCACATGTGACAGAATGACCCCTTGCAATTCTTAAATTTCCAACATTTCTTTGGTACATTCTTATATGTTCGATCTAAGCTCTTTAGAGTTAAATAACATCGATACATCACCTTATAATAATTAACTCTTATAAAATGAAGAAGAAGATGGTGAAGGAAGAGGACATGAGCCCAATGTCACTCTCCCCACCCTCTCCATTGTGATTATCAACATCTGGGAGTCCCATTCCTCTTAGAAGAAACAATGTGGAGAATCTAAGCTGACAGTAAATTATATAGCAACATTATATATTGCACAAATATATACATAATACTAACATTGCACCAAGAAAACTCTCCCAGGACATCTGTGATGCTGCCACTCTCCCTCTCTCATTGTCCAAATGCCAAATCCACATCATTCACACTGTCTTTGACTTTCATCATCATCAGAAGTGAAACAAAAGCAAAGGACATGGAGCTGTGCTTGTGTATATCCAACCCCAGTAAAAGATTGTCCCTTAAATCAGCAATCTCCTCTGGACACAGACCTGCAATCCCACCCCCCACCCCCCGCTCTTAACTCTGTTGTTGTTTAGTCGTGTCTGACTCTTCGTGACCCCCTGGACCGGAGCACCCCAGGCACTCCTGTCATCCACTGCCTCCCACAGTTTGGTCAAACTCATGCTGGTAGCTTCGAGAACACTGTCCAACAATCTCGTCTTCTGTCGTACCCTTCTCCTTGTGCCCTCAATCTTTACCAGCATCAGAGTCTTTTCTAGGGAGTCTTCTCTTCTCATGAGGTGGCCAAAGTATTGGAGCCTCAGCTTCATGATCTGTCCTTCCAGTGAGCACTCAGGGCTGATTTCTTCAGAATGGATAGGTTTGATCTTTTTGCAGTCCATGGGACTCTCTTAACTCTAACCAACTTATTTATAAAGAGCAAGTGGACCAATTCTGTACCCCAAACAAGTGCATTTAATGGGACAGAGGAAATCTAGATCATGAGTAACTGTGCATTTTATTACTGTACAACAAAGGAAACTGGACAGACACTCGTCTCCCCTTACCAAAAATAAATAAATTCGCGATTCTAAGAGAAATCTGGCAAAATTGCCTGGACTTCTGGAAATCTAATCCAATTTCACTGCTGAGCTTTGAATTCTGGTGTCACCTGATGGGGCTTCACTTCCTGGGTGGTGAAATTGAGGGTGCCACAGGTTAAAGCGGGGACATGTCCTTGGAGCTCTTGGAAGGGGGAAGAGATTGATTGACCCCAAATACAACTGAATTTAATGGGAGTGACGGGATCTGGGTCACTGTGCATTCTATTACTGTACCACAAGAGAAACTGTGGACAGACATTTGTCCCCCTTTCAAAAAAGTTCATGCTGTCAAAGAAAATGCCTTGGCTTCCTGAAACCTAATCCAGTTTCAGTGCTGTAACCTGATGGGACTCGTTTCCCCACATCCAGGATGGTGAAATTGACACTGGCACAGATAAGGAGGGACGTGTCCTTGGAGTTATTGGAAGGGGGAAGAGATTCAATTGGTTTTCAACACTGTGCTTTACATTATGGTATAGCATGATTAGAATTCTAAAAATTTGTGACACTGTCCTGAACCCATTGTTCCTGGGTGCTGTCTCAGTGATTCTTGCAATCTTCTATAAATCCCTCAAATTAAGCCTTGTCGTGCATCAGTTCCTTCCTTGGCCCAGTGCTGTTCTCGAACTCCTTCTTGGCTCTTCAGCTCTCAAGAATGATGAAGACACTCCTGATCTCGTGCCTCCTCTTGACCCTTCTGAATCCAGGTGA
Source organism: Podarcis tiliguerta (assembly GCF_965153285.1). Classification (NCBI taxonomy): domain Eukaryota; kingdom Metazoa; phylum Chordata; class Lepidosauria; order Squamata; family Lacertidae; genus Podarcis; species Podarcis tiliguerta. The sequence continues at coordinate 75,371,974 of NC_139541.1, forward strand.
GCAGAACCACAGCTGCTGGGCTGTTCATCGTGTTTCCAGGAAGGAACTAAGTGGGGGGTCAGCCATTAAAGCAGGAGAAGAAAGGAACAAGGACTTGTGGTTCCTTTGAAAGGGAGAGGAATAAAGCATATGGTCAAGGTACAAGGGATCCTCAATCATAGATAGTTTCTTCCCAATGTTTATATTTCTTTTTATTTAACCAAATACATACTGAGAGGTGCAGTATCCCCAAGTCCATTGGGGGAGCAATGGGGGCAGTCGCCCACTCTTGGATAAACCAGAATCCTAGGTTTGATCTACAACAAAGAGTATGATTCTTGAACATTTTTCCTGTTTGCTTCCCTCATCGTCCACTCAAATTCTGCCCTTTCCTCCTGAAATTTTGTTCTCAATAATATTTATTTTACCAAATGCATACAGAGGTGTGGCATCCCCAAGTACATTGGGGGAGCAAAAGAGGCACTAGTTCACTCTTCAATAAACCAGAATCCTAGCTTAAATTTAAAGCAGTGGTGTCCAAACTTTTTTCAAAGAGGGCCAGATTTGATGAAGAGAAAAGCTGTGGGGGCTGACCAAAGGGCCAACCAAAGTTGTTAACCTTTTATTTTGGAGCAGAATTATCCTGCGCCCACCCCATGCAATCTTTTAGTTTGCTGGTGTTACACAGGACCCCAATCTCTGAGTGGAGTCAGGTCCCAGGGGTACCGGATGTGCTTACCAGAGTCTGTCATTTTTGCTGGTGCTGATGGGAGTTGTAGTACAACAACTTCGGGAGGCTTAAAGGTTTCCTCACACCTTCTCTATTGGTCCTCTCCCTCAGACTGCAGGAGCCATCTTCGACAATCATTCTCTGGTCTATGCAAGGCCCACCCCCATTCACAGAGTTTAAGAACTACAGAAGGAATATATACTAGTTTCCAGAAACTAGTATTCAAATAGTGCCTCCAATGTTGCAGAAAAAATATATCAATTGAGGGCGGTAACCATGTATTTCTATAGTTCGCTTTTGAAACTATCCAAGTCGGTGGCCTTTACTGGCTCTCGTAAGATGGAGTTTGTAGCAGAAAGTGTTGTGTTCATGTACCTTGACGCAGACCTATTCCTCCTACACAGTTACTAAAGTTTTCTAAACCTATTTTCCCCTGTCTGCAGTGGCATCTCTGACATGTGAGTCTTGTTGGAACGAAGGAAAAGATTGCAAAAATGCCACCATTGAGGAGTGTGACGAGTCCAGTGATCAGTCCTGCATGTCTGCCCTTGCAGTTGGCAAAGTGTGTAAGTGAGAAGAACTTTCAGCCTCTTTGATCACCAAAACGTAAACCACCTGACTCACTTTCTAAGGCCATATCTTCGCCACAAGCCACGGAACATGACTTTTCATAAAGTAGTGTTCTAGGTTCTGCATTGCCTGTAGGAGCAGGGAAGAAATTCAAGTCAGTTCATATTTAAAGGTGTGTTTACTCTATTAGCAGAGGAAAACAAAGCCATCCTTCAGAATCTGCCCTTCTCCCATTTTTGCAATTCACTTGTCCAGCCATGTAATCAGTAGACAAATGCACATACTAGGGTAAAGTGTACATATAAGAAACTACAACAAAATCGATCAACAGTCACCTAATTCCTAAGAAGAGCTAAAAATAAAGATAGAAAAGATGGATATCAGTAACCAAACAAAACAAAACAAACAATGCCCCAACCCAAGTGTCCGTTCAGCAGCCTCAGCTTTTGTAGCCGGAGTTGGTCTGTCAGTTTCCCATCTCCCAGGCCAAGTGAAAAATGACCTGCAAGGCAGAGAGCTAGTCCACCAGGATTCACAGCCAATATGGTCAACAAATATCCCACACACACACATCCTGCCCCCACGGGGGAAATCAGTATGACCTTGCATATAGGGCCTAAGAGTGAAAATAACATTCACACAAAATGTTGATGGGGCGGTGGGAGTGAAACTGATATGAAAATGTGGAGAAATGAACTTCCCATGAAACCTCCTGAACTGATCCCATTCAATAAGGAGAAGGGTGGTAGAAACCTCTGGACAGCCATTTTAAATAAAATTTATTAGATATTTTATAATTATAAAAAGAAAAACAATGAAGAAAAACAATACATAAATTCAACAAACAATACATCAACAATAAAAAAGAGAAAAAACAATACAACAATACAACATAAACAAAAACAAAAACACACATCCAAATTTTGTATCTAAATCTTTCATTAGCTTATTTCCTCAACTTCCTCGCACCTCCCTTTTTTGTATTCTAGTTCAAATTATCTGGTTCAACAAATCCTTTCCCTCCTCTTCAATTTTTATTCTATAATTTATCCTAACACAATTTAATTTTAAATTTTCCACTTTAACACATTAACACTTAATATTCGTATAATTCTTAATAACGCTTCTGCTAAAACCATATAGCTTCATTCCAATATACTGCTAACATTCATCAATTTTGCAGTATTTCTGTAAATATATTTTAAATTTTTTCCAATCTTCTTCCATCGACTCTTCTCCCTGCTCTCGGATTCTGCCGGTCATTCCGCCATTTCCATGTAGTCAATCAGTTTCATCTGCCATTCTTCCCGGGTGGGTAGTTCTTGTGTCTTCCAGTACTTTGCGATAAGTATTCTTGCTGCTGTTGTAGCATACATAAAAAAGGTTCTATCTTTCTTTAACACCAATTGGCCGACCATGCCAAAGGGACAGCCAAAGGTTCTCCATTCCTGACTCACATTCAACAAATAGATAAAACTGGAGAGCTCTCTTTCCGCTCCAAGCAGGGCCTGCTCAACACAATTGGATACCTGAGTCAAACCATGAAATGTTCCCCACCCCGCAGACCTGGAAGAAAGGGTGATTGAAGATTAGGCCTGGGCGATTTATTGATATATCGCCCCAGAACCGGTATGAGGGGCAGACCGTGATGACAGCTTCACTCAGCAGTAAATCGGTGGGGGAAACCCCCCTATCCTGAGTACTTCTGCCTCCAGCACCCAGCACACTGAGTCTCTCATACTGGCAGTGGGAGAAACAAGCTGCATGACAAGGCGTAGAAAGGTTATTCCTCCCTCCCTCCTTAAACTGCTTGGGTTAAGAGCACATTGCTGCCCTTGCCTCAGCCAAGCAGTTCTGCGGAAACCCCAAATGAGCCAGTAGTGGGGCGGGGGCTCGGGGGCTCCCCCTCCCCAGCTGCAAGAGCCTTGGTGGAGTGCAGACTCCGGCCAGAGACAGCCTTGGCTGCCACCTGGCTTCCTTTTTCAGCACAGGAGGAAAGACATAGCCCACTCTGCCAGTCAAAGGCAGCCAAGCAGTGCAGGCAGCCCTGCAAGGGATAGGTAGGGTGCCTTTGCAGCCTGCGCTTTGCAAATGACCACCCCACAAGGAAAGAGGCAGTGTGCCCGCAGGGGCACCAGAGAGGCGGAGGGAGCCTCAGAAAGGAGCTCCAAGGTGGTATTTGCTAAAATGCATAGAACTCAAGACAAGGTATGTTGGAAATGTAAGAAGAAGGAAGGGAATTTATTTCAAATGTGGTGGACATGTCCTAAGATTAAAGTCTACTGGGATATGATATATAAAATACTTTTAGTAAAAAACCAGAGGCTTTTTTATTACGGATAATAGGTGAAGAAATTCCCCCCCAAAAAGGCATAAATATATTTGTGTATGCTACTACGGCAGAAAGGATACTTTTAGCCCAAAAATGGAAGCAGCAGGAACTTCCAACGTTGGAAGAATGCCAGACAAAGATGATTGAATATGCCGAGCTGGCAAGACTGACGGGGGGAATCCGAAACGAGCAAGACAAACTGTTTGAAAAGGAGAGGTTATGATTTGATACCTGTTTATAAATATTAGAAGTAAGTCTTTTAAGTATGGAGATAAGGTAAATAGGGTGATTTAGAGATGCGAAGATAAAAGTGATTGCATATGGAAGTCAGGGAGGGGGCGGGAGGAAGTCAAAGCTCAATTTGAGCAAACATATATGTGATGAAGAAATTTTATTTGGCTGTTATAAAGGGAAAAAGAAATTTCAATAAACATTATATTAAAAAAGAAAAAGGAAGGAGCTCCAAGGTCCCTGTCACAAAAAACAGGGACATGGGGTGGCTCAAATGGGGGAGAGGAACTGACGAGGAGGTGGCAGATCTTGCCTCCAAGGATCACACCACAGCTTCAAAGGCAGCAGCATCAGGCGATGCTTTTCTTGGTGGTCAGATCCCCTGCCCCTCTGGATCCTGCCACATAAGGTGATTGTCAATCCTTGCCTCATGGGTGGGCCAACCCTATCTCCAGGACTAGTTATTTCCTTTTCCAATTCTTTCTTTTATAGCACTTTTGGGGTCAGCAATGGTTCTCAAGTCCTGCATCGATACAGAGTTGTGTGATGCAGACTATTCCAGTGCCTCCATAATGTCATCAATGTACATCCAGAGCAAGATCTCCTGCTGCAAAACAGATATGTGCAACAGCGGACCTCCTGAAAGTAAGTATCATCATCAGGAAATATGGTCTCACAAAACTCAAGTAATGAGAGAGGTCGAAGAAAGACAAACAAGTTTTGGGCAGTATCCTGATGTCAGGGACTGGCTAGACAAGGAGGAGTATTGGCAGCCAGTCACTCCAGGAGGTGCCTGAGGGTGACACTAGGAAAGAAGATTTCAAACCTGACTTAGACTGGTGGGACAGGGAGGAACCATTGACAGAGGGAACGAGCAGGGAAGCGTTGGAGCCATAGTATGGGGGTGGTGGGAAATAATACAACAAAACCCAAAATATCTTTTTTTAAAAAAAAATTAATTCAAAGTTATAACAAAGTTTTCCAAAAACATAACCTTATTCCCCCCCCCCATTTTTCCTTTTCCCCCTCCCCCCACAAAACCCATCCCCTACCCCACCCCCCGACTTCCCTCAGTTCCAGTCTTGGGTTTCTCCAGTAATGCTATTTTCTGCATGTTACAGAGTTGTATAGATCCTCCAACTGTTTAGCTAATTATTATCAGTAAAAAAAAGATTGTGGATGTTTATTCAAAACCTGCCAAGGAGTCCAGTTTGCTTTGTTTCGTCTTCAAATACTTTGTGAAAGGTTCCCATTCATCCTTAAAGTCACAGTTATCCTTGTCCCGTAGCTTATGAGTCAATTTTGCCAGTTCTGCAGAATCCATCAATTTTTCTTGCCATGATTCTTTAGTTGGGATTTCTTCAGTCTTCCATCCTTGTGCTACCAGAACTCTCGCGGCCGTTGTCGCATACATGAAGATGTTTTTCAACTTTTTTGGCAGGTCTTTCCCTACAATCCCCAACAAAAATGCCTTGGGTTTTTTAACAAATGTTAAATGGAACATTTTCTTCAGTTCATTGTATATCATTTCCCAAAATTTTTTAATTACTTTACAATCCCACCACATATGATAAAATGTTCCCTCCTTTTCCTTACACTTCCAACATATGTTCGAACAAGTTTTGTACATTTTCCCTAACTGCACTGGTGTTGTGTACCATCTGTACATCATCTTCATGTAATTCTCCTTCAATAGGGAACAATCTGTAAATTGTAAGTCAGTTTTCCATAATTTAACCCAATCCTCCATCATAATGTTGTGACCTACATCTTGTGCCCATTTAATCATAACTGATTTTACCTCTTCATCTTTCGTCTCCCACAGGAAGGGTCACCTCGGATATTGTTAAGAGATGGTTTGCTAAGATCCTTGCAAGAAATTTGTCACCTGCAGCTAATAGGGGTTATTTTGTACTTGTTGGTGCAGTACTTTGTTTTTTTTGGATGTTGAGCAACAGGCCAAACTTTTCGTAAGCTTCTGGGAAGATATTTAGGATGGTTTGGAGGTCATCCTGTGAGCGTGCACACACTACGTTGTCATTAGCATACTGAAGCTCTATGATGAAAGTTACTGTAACCTTACTCTTTGCTTTCAGCTCGCTCAACTTTCCATCTGTTAAATATATGATTTCTACTCCGGTGGGGAATTTCCCTTTGACAAAGTGTAGGATCATGGCAATGAAAATAATGACTAGAGTTGGGGCAATAACACAACCCTGTTTAATCCCTGATCCCACTGTGAATGGTTCACTTTGAAAGCCATTGTTATCTGCAATTGTTGCTGTCATATTATCATGGAGGAGTCGGATGATGTTTACAAATTTATCTGGGCAGCCAATTCTCAGAAGGACAGTCCATTACGATTTACAGTGTCGAAAGCCTTAGGTCAAAAAACAACATATATGGAGGTTGGTTTTGATCTCTGCATTTTTCTTGAAGCTGTTGAGCGGTGAAAATCATGTCCACTGTCCCCCTAGAAGGCCAAAAACCATTTTGGGAATCAGGAAGGGTCACCTCGGATATTGTTAAGAGATGGTTTGCTAAGATCCTTGCAATAATTTTGCCACCTGCAGCTAATAGAGAGATGCCTCGATAGTTTCCGCAATCAGTTCTGTCACCTTTTTTAAAAAAAATAATGATAATTTTGGCATCCTTAAAGTCTGCTGGGATATCTTCTCTCTCCCAGATTTTTTTGATGAGCTTGTGAAGTTGTTGTGTAAGAATTTGTGAGAGGACCTCAGCAGCTACGGGGGAGTTGTGGTTAAGGAGATGTTGGTAATGTTCTTTCCAGCACAGTGCAATAGCTACTTTATCTTTTAGACGTGTGATACTATCTGCTGAGCGTAGGGGGCATATGCCATGATTTATTGGCCCATAGATGGTCTTTGTGCCTTGGTTCACAGGCTGCAATAATGGATGTTTTTAGCTTGGTCCAGTGTTCCTTGATATTTCCAGGGAATTCTGAAAGCAGATGGCCCTTAAGAGTCATTTGGAAGCAATCCCACTTAATGGGATCTTGAAGGCCTTGGGTGTTCATTTTGTGCCTTGTTTTCCTTCCTCGAAGCCTGCGTTAAGGTATAATATTGATAGCCATTGTGGAGCGTATTAGTCAGTGATCTGTCCAGCAGTCGTCGGCACTCGTCATAGCTCTGGTAAGGAGCAGATCACGGTGATCTTTAGCACAGACAATAACATAGTCTAAGACAGCGGCAGGCAACCTAAGGACCATGGGCTGGATGTGGCCCAATCACCTTCTCAATCCAGCCCATGGACGGTCCAGAAATCAGCGTGTTTTTACATGAGTAGAATGTGTCCTTTTATTTTAAATGCATCTCTGGGTTATTTGTGGGGCCTGCCTGGTGTTTTGACATGAGCAGAATGTATGCCTTTATTTAAAATGCATCTCTGGGTTATTTGTGGGGCATAGGAATTCGGTCATATTTTTTTTCAAAATTTAGTCTGGCCCACCAAATGGTCTGAGGGATGGTGGACCAGCCCATGGCTAAAAAAGGGTGTTGACCCCTGGTCTAAGAGGTGCCAGTGGTTTGACCGAGGATGCCTCCAGGGAGTTTTAAATTTATTTTTCTGTCAAAAGAGTGTGTTGGTAGTAACAAGGTTGTGCGCTGTACATATCGTCAAAAGTAAGATTCAGTTCTGTTGCTGTTGCCAATTCCTTCTTTCCCAATAGTCCCAGGCCACCAATTGAAATCTCGCCCAACTCCTGCATTAAAATCACCCAGGAGGATTGCAATGATGGCAGTTCTGCATTCAGAACACTCACTATCTGTGTTATCTGACAAAGTCTGTATATTCCATGTTCCAAAATTCAATTGTGTTTTACAACCGCTAGGTGGTGACCCCACTGGGCGCGGTCATCCAGTCAGGGGGAAAGGGAGGCAGACTATGTTTAGGGCACCTGTTCTAGCCCCTCCCCCTTTCCAGGGTGAGCAGAGTGGATCCTAAAAAGGGCTGCTCAGTCATGGATACAGCTGCCGAGCTGCTCAACTGCCTCGTTCCTTAATATGAAACGACTGAATCTATATGAACCACCCATGTGCTGGTTCATGACTAGGGGCTTCCAGATTTCATGATCCTGCCCCCATTACCATTTGCCGATTGCCAGGTGACTTTTGGCGTTTGGGATGGGTTTTTGGAAGACACCAGTACGTGAATTTGTTTTATGTGTGTAGATCAGTGCATGCTGACCAAGGCACAATCTTCGCAGTAGGGCTCTTTTCCGATGGCATGAGTAGTCACAATGAACCGGCCCTTATCCACCTTCACAGCCGTTGTAACATACCGCTTGTTATCATCCGCCTGTTCTGCCGTTGAGGACTTTTTGGATCATTCTTTGTCTAGCTCCTTCCCTTTGACCTCACCGCCTTGGGTGACCCTGTTAGGAGTACAGGATTCCTGATGGCTTCGCTCACACGGGTCATAGGAACGTGCAAACCCACTCACCACAAAAAACTGGTGATCCAGTGAGTGATAAGGCAGTATTATTATACCTCTGGATTGGCCAGGCCTTCTACAAACATCTGCAACATGGGCTCCTGCCTTCACCAACAGAACAGGGCTTTCTAAGAGGATATTTGTATTATTTAATAACATAGCATAGTAAAAGAAAAACTGCACATAGAACCAAACCAAAAACCATGTATCAATAACAAGATTACTTGAACAGCATGCAGCATTCATGAGCAAAAATTACAAGGAAGCTTCACAGTTCTACCTTAGTCCTAGAAACATTCCTCACATGATGTTACTCACAGTCCCTCTCCTGCAGCAGCTTCTGATATTTACAACCCTACACATTCCTTCAAAGAGCTTAAGGTGTTGTGTCTGGCTCTCCTGCTCACCATTTTAGCCTCAAACACCCATGTAAAATAAGTCAGGCTAAGGGGCAGTGTCTGGCCCCAGGTCACCCAGCAAGTGTTGTGGCTCAAGTACAGATTTGAACTCTGGTCTCCTCCCACCCTTGTTCCTGATGTAGATGTTCACATTCCCTTGTTCCTAATGTAGACCTTCACTCACCCCTCCTTCCTTGGTGGGAGGAGGCACCATTTTGTGGTCGCCTTAGCATTCCCAACACCCTGGTGTAAGCTTTTATTGTAAACACTATAACAACACTAGGACCAAGAATTCTGGGAGTGGTAGTTTCTTAAGGGTGCTGAGAGTTAATTGGGAAACCCCCATTCCCTTCACAGAGCTATGGATTAGCAAACAAACCCCACACAATAGTTCTTATCAGCTACCATTTTTTCTTTGGTGAAATCATTATTTTACCAAAACTAAGTACAAGTTTTCCCAGAAGTGTTTTTAAAGTATAAAACTACTAAGAGCTTTCTTTCTATTTCCCGCTCTAAGGAAGAGGGCCATTTTGTAGAATTTTATCATCGTTTGTGTGCATCTGTGGCTGCCATTTTGTCTCTCAGAATGTCACCCAATGCTGCTCAGTGCTAAGCCCAATTGCTTAAAGTTGTATCCCTGTGCTTGAACTGTATGCTGTGAATGTGGCCCCAGTCAGAAATCTCTTGCACCATGCCTTAATGTAGCCCTGGATGAATGGAGCATGGCTGAAGCACTCCACTTGCAGAAGTTCTGGAAGGTAGTAGGCATCACTCTTTGAAGGAGGAGTACAATTCCCACCCTTCACATACAGCAAGTTGTGGTTTGCATCTGCAAAAGAAATACATTGACTAACTGCAATGTTGGTGTGGTGTGGTGATTGTTTTCCAGTGCCTGAGCATGAGACAAGGGAGCCTAATGGGCTGAAGTGCCCGAGTTGCTTCTCCACCTTGGCAGATGAGTGTGAGGGCAATAAGACCGTCAGCTGCAGAAATGAGGAGGATCAATGCTTCTATGCTGGGGGTCGCATGAAGTTTGGTGAGTCTTGTATAATGGAGTGCAGCTAGAGCCCCATCTTTAAGGAAGCATCATGCCACTTTGAGCAGTCATGGCTTCCCCTAAAAGACGCTAGGATACTTTGTTTATTAAGGGTGCTGAAAGTTATCAGGAGGCCCACGTTGCCCTCACAGAGTGTCTGGGATAGGCAAGAGCCCAAGGAGGAGGGATGTGTGTGCAAAGAGGTGGGAGGAGGAGGAGAATACAGGGAAGGGCTAGTGATTTCTGGGGTTCTTGCCTGGAACCCTGCGCCAGTTTATTCCATTTTTTCCCCAGCAACACCTTAAAAGCCTGTTCAGATAGGGACATGCTCTTTTCCCTTTTGCTGTTCATTCCATTGAGTTTTAAATGTTTTAATGGTGTTAACTGCTTTTATTGCTAATGTAAGTATTTCTTGTAAACTCCCAGCAGTTTTTACAGCGATCAAGCGATTTATAGATTTTGTTAAATAAAATGGCCTGCCATGTAAAGGTGAATTTTACTTCTGTTTCCATTGGCATGTGGACCTCCCAGAAGGTCACCCAGACTGGAAAAAGGCTCTTGGACTGAAAAAAGTTCCCCACCCTTCTTTTTGAGGGAGAGGATTTTGGATTTCAAAGGCATATGTATGGTTTTTTTTCCCAACAGGGGGAAGCACCGTGATGGGTGCTGTCCGAGGCTGTGCAACAGCTAGTATGTGTGACTACGGTGAAGGGATGATGGAGACTGGTCTTGAATCATTAGGAGTTGAGGTCACTCAAGCAGAGTGCACTGAAGCAATGAATGACGATGCCAATGAGCTGTAGCTGAGGGAAGGCAAACCTCCGCCACCCAGAAAAGCCCACCATTTATGGAAATTGGTGGCCTAGTGGTTGAAGCAGGGGAGGTCTCAGCCTGAGGACTCCCAGGCTTTCTTTCCAGAAGTCTAGAAGCTCCTCCTCAAAGACAGGCTGTATTTGACTTTCATGTGCAAATGAGGTCATTGAATCATGTCCAAAATAAATATATATGGCAAATGATGTGTGTTGTATCATTTATCCAAATGCAACATTTGTTGGGAGAAATAATAGTGCTTGGGGATGGGAGCTAGATTTCAGGTTTGAAATCCCTGGCCAGCCTTCCATGTCAAATTTTTATTGTGTCCACTTTGGGGTCCCTTGTTGTCAGGGGTAGTGCATCCAGCACAGCAGCCATGCTACGTAACCCCCACCAAAGCATCCCTTCCCTAGGTTGTGTGGCAACAGCACAAAGTGGCATAGCAGCAGCAGGATCTGGCTAGATCTTATGAGATTTTGGGGAGAGCTTGCTGGAAAACAGTGCTGATGCCAGTGCCATTTCTCTGCCGCCTATGGGGCAGGTGGGACACCCACTTATTGTGAGAAAGACATAAACTGGACTGTGTACACAACCTTCAAAAAATAAAGAGAAGAAACATTTAGAATGAGCACAGAACCTCTCTGGATCCATTGGGACAAGTAGGCAGGGGAATGTTAGCAGAAGAGGAAGCAGATGGAGGAAGAGGCGTCGTAGCATTTTATGTAGTCTTACACAAAATGGAAATGCTAGTCTTCACACAATATATGCAAACATTTTTGGAGGTCCCCCTTGTGACCCCAAGCAGAGGAACGATGTACCACCTACACCCCATCTCCTGGGTCCTGTGAAGAAGCATGCAGTGGCTGCATTTGACCCCCAGGCCAGAGGTTCCCCACCCCTGGTAGCGATTACTAAAGGGCTCCATAGTTTCCCATTTTTATCTCTCCTTTGGCTTCCCTTACTCAGCCAAATGAGCAGCTTGGTGATTTTAGAAAGACATTGTGAAACCATGCTTCTTCAACAAGTACTTTGTGAATCCACTCATCCTCAGCAGGTACACTGGGTGAGCACCACTTTGAGGCAATCAAGATTTGGGCAAATGTTAGATTTCGCACAAGCTTCAACTGGCACTGCTTGCATCAGCCTGCTCAACCAGTCCAGCTGCTACAGAACCCTGTTGTAAAAATGGCCAGCAAGATGCCTGTGCAAACCCTCAAAGCAGGACTGGACAGCAACACCAGTTGGTCCCATCCCATCCCCCCACTTGTGATTCCTGACATTCAGAGAAATACTGTCTCCAACACTTGAGGAAGAACATGGCCAAACTGGTTAGTAGGCATTGTTAGCTTTATCCTCCATTATTTTCTTCTAATCCTCAATCAAACACATCCACGTTGCTGCCCATCTTTACTTCCTGGGAGCAAATTCCAGAGTTTAACTATGTGCTATTTCGAGCAGCACTTTCTTCCATCTTTCTCAGATCTTCCAACATTCACTGCCATTGGCTTCCCACAAATTCTAGTACTGTGAGAAAGGAATAAAAGCTTTTCTCTGTCCTGTTGCACTAAAGGCTTCCTGTGAATTGAAGGCTGACTGGAGGCCCCATTAGTTAAAGTGGTGCTTCAAGTTAAGAACAGTTTCAGGTTAAGAACAGACCTCCAGAACGAATTAAGTTCTTAACCCAAGGTACCACTGTACTACCTGCACCCCAGTCCCCTAGGCCCTGTGGAGGGGAATGCAGTGGCTGCATTCGGCCCCCAGGTCAGCGGTTCCCCACTCCTGGTATAGATTACTCAAGGCCTCCATAGTTTCCCAATTTTCTCTCTCCTTTTTCTTCCCTTACTCAGCCAAATGAACAGCTTGGTGATTTTAGAAAGAAATTGTGAAACCATGTTTCTTCAGCAGGTACATTGCGAATCCCCTCGTCTTCAGCAGGTACACTGGGTGAGCACCACTTTGAGGCAATCACGTTTTTGGCTAATGTTAGCTTTCCCACAAGCTTCAACTGGCACAGCTTCCATCAGCCTGCTGAACCAGTCCAGCTGTTCCAGAACCCTGTTGTTGCAATGGCCAGCAAGATGCTGGTGCAAAGCCTCAAAGCAGGACTGGACAGCAACACCAGTTGTCCCCATCCCATCCCATCCCGTCCCCCCGCTTGTCATTCCCACAAACTGACATTCACAGGAATACTGTCTCCAACACTTGAGGAAGAACATGGCCAAATTGGTTAGTAGCCATTGTTAGCCTTATCCTCCATTATTTTCTTCTAATCCTCAATCAAACACATCCACGTTGCTGCCCATCTTTACTTCCTGAGAGCAAATTCCAGAGTTTAACTATGTGCTATTTCAAACAGTACAGCGGCCACTGGGGTTGTTTTAAAGGTAAAGGTAAAGGTACCCCTGCCCGTACCGGCCAGTCTTGACAGACTCTAGGGTTGGGCGCCCATCTCACTCAAGAGGCGGGGGGCCAGCGCTGTCCGGAGACACTTCCGGGTCACATGGCCAGCGTGACAAGCTGCATATGGCGAGCCAGCGCAGCACACGGAACGCCGCTTACTTTCCCGCTGGTAAGCAGTCCCTATTTATCTACTTGCACCCGGGAGTGCTTTCGAACTACTAGGTTGGCAGGCGCTGGGACCGAACAACGGGAGCGCACCCCGCCACGGGGATTCGAACTGCCGACCTTTCGAGCGGCAAGCCCTAGGCGCTGAGGCTTTTACCCACAGCGCCACCCACGTCCCACCCGCGGGTTGTGTTACCTTTGGGTAATGTAACTTTCGGGTGGAAAAGCAGCAAACCTGGAAGTAGGGTTGCCGTTCATGCACATGCAGAAGCGCTCTGCGCACCTTGTGCATGCGCAGAAGTGCTCCACAGCACCACACACATGTGCAGAACAGGCACCTCCGGTTACGAAGATTTCAGGATATGGCTAGGCCTCCGGTACAAATCCCATTCGTAAGCAGAGGTACCACGATACTTTCTTCCACACCAGACATCCCCCCCCACGCTTGTGAATCCTGACATTCAGAGGAATACTGTCTCCAACACTTGAGGAAGAACATGGCCAAACTGGTTCGTAGGCATTGTTAGCCTTATCCTCCATTATTTTCTTCTAATCCTCAATCAAACACATCCACGTTGCTGCCCATCTTTACTTCCTGAGAGCAAATTCCAGAGTTTAACTATCTGCTATTTCAAGCAGCACTTTCTTCCATCTTTCTCAGATCTTCCAACATTCACTGCCATGGGCTTCCCACAAATTCTAGTACTGTGAGAAAGAAATAAAAGCTTTTCTCTGTCCTGTTGCACTAAAGGCTTCCTGTGAATTGAAAGCTGACTAAACCTCAGGTGTGTAAGGAGCTACAAGAATTGCCCCAGCCAAAGGATCTCAGTGCTTGGGGTGTAGCATAAGGGTTTGTGCCCTCCTCAAGGCACTTTGGGCTCACATTGCTCAGGAATCAGTGGAAATAAACATAAGCACCTTGAATGTGACCTGGAAGAAAATTGGCAACCAGTGTCACTGTCTCAGCAATAGAGTGACACGTAGCCAGTAGCCTGCTGCTATGAGCACTCTGGCTGTTGTGTTCTGCAATAGCTGCAGCTTCTGGACCTGATACAAAGACAGCCCCACTGCATGCTGCCATAATCAAGTCTTGAAGTTACCAGTGCATGAACCCCTGTGTCCAGGCTGCCAAGCAATTGACCTATCTTCAAGACACAGAAATCACTCATTCATAAGGCCTCCATGGCATCCAGGCACTAATCCAGAGTTTCACTCCAGAACTCCAAATGACTGTTCCCAACACCTTCATATTGATGTTCAAGAGCCACTGAACACCCTCCAACATTCCTCAGATGAAAACATGGACATTTCTCACTCCCCACAACTGACACACACCCCATTTTTGTCCCACACAGCATTTTCTGTCAGAAGAATGGCAAGTTCCACAGCCACATCACGAACAGGACACAGCACGTACATCCTCCACTGACCTGAGAATACCCCATAATCCCAGTTTTATTTTATTTCATGTTTGGTACATTTACAAAAAGAAAAGAATGCACCAATAAATATTTTTTTGAAAGTGGCAACATTAGGCAAAAACATAAAAGATTTTTGGGGGAGAAGGGAAATCTAGACTCATTGCAATCCCCCTCAATGCCGCCCAGGGAGACTTTGCCCTCTGCTTGCCCCTCAGATCCAATGCAATATGTGGGGAAGGGCCTCCATTTTAGCAGTCTCTCCTCCTTTACCTTTGCCATCTCTGCATATAATAATAATAATAATTTAATAATAAATATATTATTTATACCCCACCAGGTCTACCCCATGTGACAGAATTACCCCTTGCAATTCTTACATTTCCAACATTTTTTGGTACATTCTTATATATTCGATCTAAGCTCTTTAGAGTTAAATAACATCAGTACATCATCTTATAATAATTAACTCTTATAATATGAAGAAGAAGATGGTGAAGGAAGAGGACATGAGCCCAGTGCCACTCTCCCCACCCTCTCCATTGTGATTACCAACATCTGGGAGTCCCATTCTTCTTAGAAGAAACAATGTGAAGAATCGAAGCTGACAGTAAATTATATAGCAACATTATATATTACACAAATATATACATAATACTAACATTGCACCAAGAAAACTCTCCCAGGACATCTGTGATGCTGCCACTCTCCCTCTCTCATTGTCCAAATGCCAAATCCACATCATTCACACTATCTTTGACTTTCATCAGCATCACAAGTGAAACAAAAGCAAAGAACATGGAGCTGTACTTGTGTATATCCAGTCCCAGTAAAAGATAGTCAGTCCCTTAAATCTGCAATCTCCTCTGGACCCAGACCTGCAATCCCCCCCCCCCCCCCGCTCATAACTCTGTTGTTGTTTAGTCGTGTCCGACTCTTCGTGACCCCCTGGACCAGAGCACCCCAGGCACTCCTGTCATCCACTGCCTCCCACAGTTTGTTCAAATTCATGTTCATAGCTTTGAGAACACTGTCCAACCATCTCGTCCTCTGTCGTCCCCTTCTCCTTGTGCCCTCAATCTTTCCCAGCATCAGAGTCTTTTCCAGGGAGCCTTCTCTTCTCATGAGGTGGCCAAAGTATTGGAGCCTCAGCTTCACAATCTGTCCTTCCAGTGGGAACTCAGGGCTGATTTCTTCAGAATGGATAAGTTTGATCTTTTTGCAGTCCAGGGGATTCTATGAATGGAGCATGGCTGAAACACTCCGCTTTGAGAAGTGCTGGAAGGTGGTAGGCATCGCTCTTTGAAGGAGGACTACAATTCCCATCCCTCACATACAGCACGTTGTGGTTTGCATCTGCAAAAAAAATACATTGACTGCAATGTTGGTGTGGTGTGGTGATTGTTTTCCAGTGCCTGAGCATGAGACAAGGGAGCCTAATGGGTTGAAGTGCCCAAGTTGCTTCTCCACCTTGGCAGATGAGTGTGAGGGCAATAAGACCGTCAGCTGCAGAAATGAGGAGGATCAATGCTTCTATGCTGGGGGTCGCATGAAGTTCGGTGAGTCTGGTATAATAGAGTGCAGCTAGGGCCCCATCTTTAAGGAAGCATCATGCTACTTTGAGCAGTCATGGAATCTGCTAAAAGACGCTGGGATACTTTGTTTATTAAGCGTGCTGAAAGTTATTAGGAGACCCACGTTGCCCTCACAGAGTGTCTGGGATGAGCAGGAGCCCAAGGAGGAGGGATGTGTGTGCAAGGAGGTGGGAGGAGGAGGAGAATACAGGGAAGGGCTAGTGATTTCTGGGGTTCTTGCCTGGAACCCTGCACCAGTTTATTCCATTCCCCCCCCCCGAAATACCTTAAAAGCCTATTCAGATAGGGACATGCTCTTTTCCCTTTTGCTGTTCATTCCATTGAGTTTTAAATGTTTTAATGGTTTTAATTGCTTTTCTTGCTAATGTAAGTATTTCTTGTAAACTCCCAGCAGTTTTTACAGCAATCAAGCGATTTATAGATTTTGTTAAATAAAATGGCCTGCCATGTAAAGGTGAATTTTACTTCTGTTTCCATTGGCATGTGGACCTCCCAGAAGGTCACCCAGACTGGAAAAAGGCTCTTGGACTGAAAAAAGTTCCCCACCCTTCTGTTTGAGGGAGAGGGTTTTGGATTTCAAAAGCATATGTATGGGTATTTTTCCCCAACAGGGGGAAGCACTGTGATGGGTGCTGTCCGAGGCTGTGCAACAGCTAGTATGTGTGACTACGGTGAAGGGATGATGGAGACTGGTCTTGAATCATTAGGAGTTGAGGTCACTCAAGCAGAGTGCACTGAAGCAATGGATGACGATGCCAATGAGCTGTAGCTGAGGGAAGGCAAACCTCCGCCACCCAGAAAAGCCCGCCATTTATGGAAATTGGTGGCCTAGTGGTTGAAGCAGGGGAGGTCTCAGCCTGAGGACTCCCAGGCTT
The DNA here is from genome assembly GCF_965153285.1 of Podarcis tiliguerta. NCBI lineage: Eukaryota > Metazoa > Chordata > Lepidosauria > Squamata > Lacertidae > Podarcis > Podarcis tiliguerta. The sequence continues at coordinate 75,388,968 of NC_139541.1, forward strand.
TCTTTCCAGAAGTCTAGAAGCTCCTCCTCAAAGACAGGCTGTATTTGACTTTCATGTGCAAATGAGGTCATTGAATCATGTCCAAAATAAATATATATGGCAAATGATGTGTGTTGTATCATTTATCCAAATGCAACATTTGTTGGGGAAAATAATAGTGCTTGGGGATGGGAGCTAAATTTCAGGTTTGAAATCCCTGGCCAGCCTTTCATGTCAAATTTTTATTGTGTCCACTTTGGGCTCCGTTGTTGTCAGGGGTAGTGCACCCCGTTTCACCACAGCAGCCATGCTACGTAATCCCCACCAAAGCATTCCTTCCCTAGGTTGTGTGGCAACAGCACAAAGTGGCATAGCAGCAGCAGGATCTGGCTAGATCTTATGAGATTTTGGGGAGAGCTTGCTGGAAAACAGTGCTGATGCCAGTGCCATTTCTCTGCCGCCTATGGGGCAGGTGGGACACCCACTTACTGTGAGAAAGACATAAACTGGACTGTGTACACAACCTTCAAAAAATAAAGAGAAGAAACATTTAGAACGGGCACAGAACCTCTCTGGATCCATTGGGACAAGTAGGCAGGGGAATGTTAGCAGAAGAGGAAGCAGATGGAGGAAGAGGCGTCGTAGCATTTTATGTACTCTTACACAAAATGGAAATGCTAGTCTTCACACAATATATGCAAACATTTTTGGAGGTCCCCCTTGTGACCCCAAGCAGAGGAACGATGTACCACCTACACCCCCATCTCCTGGGTCCTGTGGAGAAGCATGCAGTGGCTGCATTTGACCCCCAGGCCAGAGGTTCCCCACCCCTGGTAGCGATTACTAAAGGGCTCCATAGTTTCCCATTTTTCTCTCTCCTTTGGCTTCCCTTACTCAGCCAAATGAGCAGCTTGGTGATTTTAGAAAGAAATTGTGAAACCATGCTTCTTCAGCAAGTACTTTGTGAATCCAATCATCCTCAGCAGGTACACTGGGTGAGCACCACTTTGAGGCAATCAAGATTTGGGCAAATGTTAGATTTCGCACAAGCTTCAACTGGCACTGCTTGCATCAGCCTGCTGAACCAGTCCAGCTGCTACAGAACCCTGTTGTAAAAATGGTCAGCAAGATGCCTGTGCAAACCCTCAAAGCAGGACTGGACAGCAACACCAGTTGGTCCCATCCCATCCCCCCACTTGTGATTCCTGACATTCAGAGAAATACTGTCTCCAACACTTGAGGAAGAACATGGCCAAACTGGTTAGTAGGCATTGTTAGCTTTATCCTCCATTATTTTCTTCTAATCCTCAATCAAACACATCCACGTTGCTGCCCATCTTTACTTCCTGGGAGCAAATTCCAGAGTTTAACTATGTGCTATTTCAAGCAGCACTTTCTTCCATCTTTCTCAGATCTTCCAACATTCACTGCCATTGGCTGCCCACAAATTCTAGTACTGTGAAAAAGGAATAAAGGCCTTTCTCTGTCCTGTTGCACTAAAGGCTTCCTGTGAATTGAAGGCTGACTGGAGGCCCCATTAGTTAAAGTGGTGCTTCAGATTAAGAACAGTTTCAGGTTAAGAACAGACCTCCAGAACGAATTAAGTTCTTAACCCAAGGTACCACTGTACTACCTGCACCCCAGTCCCCTAGGCCCTGTGGAGGGACATGCAGTGGCTGCATTTGGCCCCCAGGTCAGCGGTTCCCCACTCCTGGTATAGATTACTCAAGGCCTCCAGAGTTTCCCAATTTTTTCTCTACTTTTTCTTCCCTTACTCAGCCAAATGAACAGCTTGGTGATTTTATAAAGAAATTGTGAAACCATGTTTCTTCAGCAGGTACATTGCGAATCCCCTCGTCTTCAGCAGGTACATTGAGTGAGCACCACTTTGAGGCAATCAAAATTTGGGCTAATGTTAGCTTTCCCACAAGCCTCAACTGGCACAGCTTGCATCAGCCTGCTGCACCAGTCCAGCTGCTCCAGAACCCTGTTGTTGCAATGGCCAGCAAGATGCCGGTGCAAAGCCTCAAAGCAGGACTGGACAGCAACACCAGTTGTCCCCATCCCATCCCATCCCATCCCCCCGCTTGTCATTCCCACAAACTGACATTCACAGGAATACTGTCTCCAACACTTGAGGAAGAACATGGCCAAATTGGTTGATAGGCATTGTTAACCTTATCCCCCATTATTTTCTTCTAATCCTCAATCAAACACATCCACGTTGCTGCCCATCTTTACTTCCTGAGAGCAAATTCCAGAGCTTAACTATGTGCCATTTCAAACAGTACAGCGGCCACTCGGGTTGTGTTACCTTCGACTAATGTAACTTTCGGGTTGTGGACGCAGCAAACCTGGAAGTAGGGTTGCCGTTCATGCACATGCAGAAGCGCTCTGCGCACCTTGTGCATGCGCAGAAGTGCTCCACGGTGCCGCACACATGTGCAGAACAGGTGCCTCCGGTTACGAAGATTTCAGGATACGGCCAGGCCTCCGGTACAAATCCCGTTCGTAAGCAGAGGTGGAGCTGTGCCTGTGTATATCCAGTCCCAGTAAAAGATAGTCCCTAAAATCTGTAAGCTCCTCTGGACACAGACCTGCAATCCCCCCCACCTGCTCTTAACTCTCTTAACTCTGTTGTTGTTTTGTCGTGTCTGACTCTTTGTGATCCCCTGGACCAGAGCACCCCAGGCACTCCTGTCATCCACTGCCTCCCACAGTTTGGTCAAACTCATGCTGGTAGCTTCGAGAACACTGTCCAACAATCTCGTCTTCTGTCGTACCCTTCTCCTTGTGCCCTCAATCTTTACCAGCATCAGAGTCTTTTCCAGGGAGCCTTCTCTTCTCATGAGGTGGCCAAAGTATTGCAGCCTCAGCTTCAGGATCTGTCCTTTCAGTGAGCACTCAGGGCTGATTTCTTCAGAATGGAGAGGTTTGATCTTTTTGCAGTCCATGGGACTCTCTTAACTCTAACCAACTTATTTATAAAGAGCAAGTGGACCAATTCTGTACCCCAAACAAGTGCATTTAATGGGACAGAGGAAATCTAGATCATGAGTCACTGTGCATTTTATTACCGTACAACAAAGGAAACTGGACAGAGACTGGACTCCCCTTACCAAAAATAAATAAATTTGTGTTTCTGACTATCAGAGAAATCTGGCAAAATTGCCTGGGCTTCTGGAAATTCTAATCCAATTTCACTGCTGAGGTTTGGATTCTGGTGTCACCTGATGGGGCTTCACTTCCTGGGTGGTGAAATTGAGGGTGCCACAGGTTAAAGCGGGGACATGTCCTTGGAGCTCTTGGAAGGGGGAAGAGATTGATTTACCCCAAATGCAACTACATTTAATGGGAGTGAGGGGATCCGGGTCACTGTGCATTCTATTACTGTACCACAAGGGAAACTGTGGACAGACATTTGTCCCCCTTTCAAAAAAGTTCATGCTGTCAGAAAAAATGCCTTGGCTTCCAGAAACCTAATCCAATTTCAGTGCTGTAACCTGATGTGACTCGTTTCCCCACATCCAGGATGGTGAAATGGGCACTGGCACAGATTAGGAGGGACGTGTCCTTGGATTTCTTGGAAGGGGGAAGAGATTTAATTAGTTTTAAACACTGTGCTTTACATTATGGTATAGCATGATTAGAATTATAAAAATTTGTGACACTGTCCTGAACCCATTGTTCCTGGATGCTGGCAAAGTGCTCCTTGCAATCCTCTACAAATTCCTCCAACTAAGCCTTAGTTCCTTGCTTGTTCACGAACTCCTTCTTGGCTCTTCAGCTCTCAAGAATGATGAAGACACTCCTGATCTCCTGCCTCCTCTTCACCCTTCTTCCTCCAGGTGAGCAGAACCACAGCTGCTGGGCTGTTCATCATGTTTCCAGGAAGGAATTAAGGAATTAAGGGGGGCGGCTCAGCCATTAAAGGAGGAGAAGAAAGGAACAAGGACTTGTGCTTCCTTTGAAAGGGAGAGGAATAAAGCATATGGTCAAGCTACAAGGGATCTTCAATCAGGATAGTTTGTTCCCAATATTTGTTTTTATTTAACCAAATCCATACTGAGAGGTGCAGTATCCTCAAGTCCATTGGGGGAGCAATGGGGGCAGTCGCCCACTCTTGGATAAACCAAAATCCAATCTACAACAAAGAGCATGTTTCTTGAACTTCTTTCCTGTTTGCTTACCTCATCGTCCACTCAAATTCTGCCCCTTCCTCCTGAAACATTGTTCTCAATATTAAATCTTTATTTTACCAAATGCATACAGAGGTGTGGCATCCCCAAGTACATTGGGGGAGCAAAAGAGGCAGTAGTTCACTCTTCAATAAACTAGAATCCTAGCTTAAATTTAAAGCAGTGGTGTCAAAACTTTTTTCAAAGAGGGCCAGATTTGATGAAGAGAAAAGCTGTGGGGGCCGACCAAAGGGCCAATCAAAGTTGTTGAGCATTTTTTAAGACTGAAGTTGTTGAGGTTTTTTCAGGATTTTACCCCTGGAAAATAAACTGCCACAGGGGCCAGATTAAACTGACCAGTGGGCCCCTGAAATGGACTTTGGCCATGCCTGATTTAAAGCAAAGAGTAAGTTGCTTACATTTGTAGAAACTTATGATAGGATAGGATACAATGTATAGGCACAATTCTTCTCATATTTCAGAGCGGAATTATCCTCCCCCCCCCCCCCCATGAAATCTTTTAGTTTGCTGGTGTTACACACCACCCCAATCTCTCAGTGGAGTCAGGTCCCAGGGGTACCAGATGTGCTTACCAGAGTCTGTCATGTTTGCTGGTGCTGATGGGAGTTGTAGTACAACAACTTCGGGAGGGTTAAAGGTTTCCCCACACCTTCTCTACTGGTCCTCTCCCTCAGACTGCAGGAGCCATCTTCAACAATCATTCTCTGGTCTATGCAAGGCCCACCCCCATTCACAGAGTTTAAGAACTACAGAAGGAATATATACTAGTTTGCAGAAACTAGTATTCAAATAGTGCCTCCAATGTTGCAGAAAAAATATATCAATTGAGGATGGTAACCATGTATTTCTATAGTTCGCTTTTGAAACTATCCAAGTCGGTGGCCTTTGCTGCCTCTAGTAAGATGGCATTTGTAGCAGAAAGTGTTGTGTTCATGTACCTTGACGCAGACCTATTCCTCCTACACAGTTACTAAAGTTTTCTAAACCCATTTCCCCCCTGTCTGCAGTGGCATCTCTGACATGTGAGTCTTGCTTCAATGAAGGAAACGATTGCAGAAATGCCACAACTCAGGAGTGTGACGATTCCAGTGACCAGTCCTGCATGTCTGGCCTTGGAGTTGGCAAACTGTGTAAGTGAGAAGAACTTTCAACCTCTTTGATCACCAAAACATAAACCACCTGACTCACTTTCTAAGGCCATATCTTAGCCACAAGCCACGGAACATGACTTTTCAGAAAGTAGTGTTCTAGGTTCTGCATTGCCTGTAGGAGCAGGGAAGAAATTCAGGTCAGTTCATATTTAAAGGTGCATTTACTCAATTGGCAGAGCAAAACAAAGCCATCCTTCAGAATCTGCCCTTCTCCCATTTTTGCAATTCAGTTGTCCAGCCATGTAATCAATAGACAAATGCACATACTAGGGTAAAGTGTGCATATAAGAACCTAAACCAAGTCAATCAACAGTCACCGAATTCATAAGAAGAGCTAAAAATAAAGATAGAAAAGATGGATATCAGTCACAGCAACAAACCAAACCAAACAATACCCCAACCCAAGTTTCCGTTCAGCAGCCTCAGCTTTTGTTGTTGTAGTCAGTCTGTCTGGTTCCCATCTCCCAGGCCAAGTGAAAAATGGCCTGCAAGGTAGAGAGCTAGTCCGCCAGGATTCACAGCCAATATGGTCAACAAATATCCCCCCACCCCCACAGGGGAAACCATAACTGCTTAAATCAGTATAACCCTGCAGATAGGGCCAAGCAGTTTTGCGGAAACCCCAACCTGCCACTGGCTCACATGAGCAAGTAGTGGGGCGGGGGCTCTGTTAAAGTGCTCCCCCTCCCTAGCTGCAAGAGCACCACCCCCGCTCCTGTTTGCACACAAGTAGGAGCGGAATCTCAGCTGCTAAGCAGGGGAACTGCGAGGCATGTCACCCTTTCCTGTCGAGGGGGCACTGCTGCCCACCTCTCAATGGAGAATTTGAAGGAGGCCCCACTTTGCGTGAGTCGACAGTGGAGTGCAGGCTCCGGGCGGAGACAGCCTTGGCTGCCACCTGGCTGCCTTTTTCAGCACAGGAGAAAAGACAGAGCCCACTCTGCCAGTCAAAGACAGCCAGGCAGTGCAGGCAGCCCTGCAAGGCACAGGTAGGGTGGCTTTGCAGCCTGCGCTTTGCGAATGACCACCCCACAAGGAAAGAGGCAGCCTGCGAGACTGATGGGGGGAATCCGAAACCAGCACAACAAACTGTTTGAAAAGGACAGGTTATGATTTGATACCTGTTTATAAATATTAGAAGTAAGTCATTTAAGTATGGAGATAAGGTAAGTAGGGTGATTTAGAAATGCAAAATAAAAGTGATGGCATATGGAAGTCAGGGAGGGGGACAGGAGGAAGTCAGAGCTCAATTTGAGGAAAGATATATGTGATGAAGAAATTTTATTTGGTTGTTATAAAGGAAAAAAGAAATTTTAATAAACATTATATTAAAAAAGAAAAAGGAAGGAGCTCCAAGGTCCCTGCCACGAAAAACAGGGACATGCATTGCCGGTATGAGAGACTCAGTGTGCTGGAGGCAGAAGTACTCAGGATAGGCGGGGTTTCCCCCACCGATTTACTGCTGAGTGAAGCTGTCATCATGGTCTGCCCCTCATACCGAAGGCAGCAGCATCAGGCGATGCTTTTCTTGGCGGTCAGACCCCCTGCCCCTCTGGATCCTGCCACATAAGATGACCATCAATCCTTTCCTCATGGGTGGGCCAGCCATATCTCCAGGTCTAGTTATTTCCTTTTCCAATTCTTTCTTTTATAGCACTTTTGGGGTCAAATATGGTTCTCAAGTCCTGCATCAATACAGAGTTGTGTGATGCAGACTATGCCAGTGGCTCCGTAACCTCATCAATGTACATCCACGCCAAGATCTCCTGCTGCAAGACAGATATGTGCAACAGCGGACCTCCCGAAAGTAAGTATCATCATCAGGAAAGCTGGTCTCACAAAACTGAAGTAATGAGAGAGGTCAAAGAAAGACAAACAAGTTTTGGGCAGTATCCTGATGTCAGGGACTGGCTAGACAAGGAGGAGTGGTGGCAGCCAGTCACTCCAGGAGGCACCTGAGGGTGACACTAGGAAAGAACATTTCAAACCTGATTAGACTGGTGGGACAGGGAGGAACCATTGACAGAGGGAACGAGCAGGGAAGCATTGGAGCCATAGTATGGAGGTGGCGGGAACTAATAGAACAAAACCCAAAATCACAATAAGATTACCTGAACAACATACAGCATCTATTAGCAAAAATTACAAGGCAGCATCACAGTTTTACCTTAGTCCTAGAAACACCCCTCCCATAATGTTACTCATATTTCCTCTCCTGTAGAAGCTTCTGGTATTTACATCCTATGCTTTCCTCCAAAACGCTTGAGCTCCCGCTCACCATTTTAGCCTAAAGAAAATCCAGTAAAATAGGTTACGCTGAGAGATGGTTCCGGCCCCAGGCCACTCAGCAAGTGTCATGGCTACAGTGGAATTTGAATTCTGGTCTCCTAGATTCTAGTCCAGCCCCCTAACCACTACACGTCACTGGCTCATTGGTTTCCCAGAGTTCTAGCCCCCAAACCTAGACCAACCCACTTTCTTTGATGCATTTGCATTTGTAGAGATATTTTTAGCGGGAGAGGCATCTGTCCTTGTGTGGGAGGGAATTGATTTCTTTGAGGTTTGCATTCAGGGAATTGATATCTTCAGGTTAAAGCAAATGCTAATAAAGATCTATTAGATGCAATGGACTCCAGTGATGCTTAATTACATATTATAGAGGAACACTAACAGTGGTACCTTGGGTTACTTACACTTCAGGTTACATACGCTTCAGGTTACACACTCCGCTAACCCAGAAATAGTGCTTCAGTTTAAGAACTTTGCTTCAGGATGAGAACAGAAATCGTGCTCCGGCAGCACGGCGGCAGTGGGAGGCCCCATTAGCTAAAAAATAAAAAGTTCTTTAAAAATTACATTTGTTGCTCCACTCACTTTCGCAACAGGCCCAGCCACTGGCATGTGGCCCTGAGAAGGTTGCCTAGAAGAAAATGTGGCCCTCAATGAAACAATTAATATGAACGTTCCATCCTTAAGCCCCGGCTAGGCTCCTGGCGTACCCCAGCTGCTGATACAGGCCTGTATCACCATCCTTTTCAAACTAGAGACAGAAGCTGGGGTTGGGATTTGAACCAAGAACCCCAAAGCTGGAAGCTGCGCTGAGCTGGAGCCTGGCTTAGTGAGCTACCATGAATTGCATACTGAGACCCTCAGGTGCAGAGGAAGATAGGGATAACAGCACACCAGGCAGTGCAACTGGTAAGGCAGTATCATTCTTCTTCTTCTTTGGTGATCACCCCTAGCCAAGTAAGATTGTCTTTCATAAATACAGTTTTAACAATGAGTCCATAAGTGATTGTGGAGGCCAATTCTGGAACCACACGTCCTTCCACAGTGGGGACATTGGTTTCTGGGTGGGAGTTGATCATGGTGTGGATTTGCCAAGCATGCCTTCCTCTTACCACGTTTCTCCCTTATATCCTGAGTTCGAGTGTCTTCAAAGCCCATGACACCTTTGGTAAAGGCTGTTCTCCAACTGAAGCACTCGCAGGCCAGGGTTTCCCAGTTGTCAGTGTTTAAACTTCATTTTAAAAGATTTGCCTTGAGACAGTCTTTAAACCTCTTTTCCTGACCACCAGCATTACACTTTACATTTTTAAGTTCAGAATAGAGTAGTTACTTTGGGAGACGATCATCAGGCATCTGCACAACATGACCAGTCCAACGAAGATGATGTTGAAGAATCATTGCTTCAACATTGGTGTTATTTGCTTCTTCCAGTACACTGATTTTAGTTCGCGTGTCTTCCAAAGTGATGTGTAAAAAATTTCAGAGACACCGTTGATGAAATCTTTCGAGAAGTTAGAGATGGTTTTTATAAGTGGTGCATGTTTCACAAGCATACAGTAAGGTTGATAGTACAACAGCTTTGTAAACAAGTATTTTGGTTTCCCTGTGAATGTCCTGGTCCTCAAACACTCTGCACTTCAATCGACAGAAAGCTGCACTCGCAGAGCTCAGGGATGCTGGAATTCGGCATAAGTGTTAGCCTAGGTAGGAGAAGTGATTGACATTTTCCAACGTTACACCATTGAGTTGGATTTGTGGAGCTGCAGAGGGGTTATTTTGTACTTGTTGGTGCAGTACTTTGTTTTTTTTGGATGTTGAGCAACAGGCCAAACTTTTCGTAAGCTTCTGGGAAGATATTTAGGATGGTTTGGAGGTCATATTGTGAGCGTGCACACACTACGTTGTCATTAGCATACTGAAGCTCTATGATGAAAGTTACTGTAACCTTACTCTTTGCTTTCAGCCTGCTCAGATTGAAGAACTTTCCATCTGTTAAATATATTATTTCTACTCCGGTGGGGAGTGTAGGATCATGGCAATGAAAACAATGAATAGAGTTGGGGCAATAACCAAACCCTGTTTAACACCTGATCCCACTGTGAATGGTTCACTTTGAGACCCATTGTTATCTGCGATTGTTGCTGTCATATTATCATGGAGTAGGATGATGCTTAAAAATTTATCTGGGAAGCCAATTCTCAGAAGGACAGTCCACAGGGCATTACAATTTACAGTGTCAAAAGCCTTAGGTCAAAAAACGACATATACGGGGGTTGGTTTTGATCTCTGCATTTTTCTTGAAGCTGTTGAGCAGTGAAAATCATGTCCACTCTCCCCCTAGAAGGCCGAAAACCATTTTGGGATTCAGGAACGGTCACCTCGGATATTGTTAAGAGATTGTTTGCTAAGATCCTTGCAAAAATTTTGCCACCTGCAGCTAATAGAGCGATGCCTCGATAGTTTCCACAATCAGTTCTGTCACCTTTAAAAAATAATAATTGATAATTTTGGCATCCATAAAGTCTGCTGGGATCTCTTCTCTCTCCCAGATTTTTTTGATGAGCTTGTGAAGTTGTTGTGTAAGTTCAATTTCACCCACTTTGAAGACTTTGGCAGGTATCCCCTCAGGTCTGCTTGTTTTTTTGTTTTTCATATGGTTAATAGCTGTACACAACTCTCCCAGATTTGGAGATACTGCAAGCTCATCTCTAACTTGTTTTTGCAGAATTTGTGAGAGGACCTCAGCAGCTACAGGGGAGTTGCAGTTAAGGAGATGTCGGTAATGTTCTTTCCAGCACAGTGTAATAGCTTCTTTATCTTTTAGAAGTGTGATACCGTCTGCTGAGCGTAGGGGGAATATGCCATGATTTATTCGCCCATAGATGGTCTTTGTGACTTTGTTCACAGGCTGCAATAATGGATGTTTTTAGCTTGGTCCAGTGTTCCTCGATGTTATCAGGGAATTCTGAAAGCAGATGGCCCTTAAGAGTCATTTGGAAGCAATCCCACTTAACGGGATCTTGAAGGCCTTGGGTGTTCATTTTGCGCCTTGTTTTCCTTCCTTGAAGCCTGCCTTAAGGTATAATATTGATAGCCATTGTGGAGCGTATTAGTCAGTGATCTGTCCAGCAGTCGTCGGCACTCGTCATAGCTCTGGTAAGGAGCAGATCACGGTGATCTTTAGCACAGACAATAACATAGTCTAAGACAGCGGCAGGCAACCTAAGGACCATGGGCCGGATGTGGCCCAATCACCTTCTCAATCCGGCCCATGGACGGTCCAGAAATCAGCGTGTTTTTACATGAGTAGAATGTGTCCTTTTATTTAAAATGCATCTCTGGGTTATTTGTGTGGCCTGCCCGGTGTTTTGACATGAGCAGAATGTATGCCTTTATTTAAAATGCATCTCTGGGTTATTTGTGGGGCATAGGAATTCGGTCATATTTTTTTTCAAAATTTAGTCTGGCCCACCAAATGGTCTGAGGGATGGTGGACCAGCTCATGGCTGAAAAAGGTTGCTGACCCCTGGTCTAAGAGGTGCCAGTGGTTTGACCGAGGATGCCTCCAGGGAGTTTTAAATTTATTTTTCTGTCAAAAGAGTGTGTTGGTAGTAACAAGGTTGTGCGCTGCACATATCGTCAAAAATAAGATTCCGTTCTGGTTGCTGTTGCCAATTCCTTCTTTTCCAATAGTCCCAGGCCACCGATCGAAATCTCACCCAACTCCTGCATTAAAATCACCCAGGAGGATGAGTTTATTTTCCGTAGGCATCTCTGATAGAGCGGTATCCAGCTGAGAGTAAAAAAATTCTTTAATGTCTTCATCGGCATCCAGTGTTGGTGCATAAGCACTTAAAGAGTAGCCTGTTGGTTTTTGGTGTGCGTTATTCGAAGGGTTGAGAGTCACTCATTAATGCTGGTAGGGACTTCTGACAGGAGCTTCACAAGATCGTTTTTTATAGCGAAGCCTACCCCTGTATCCGAAGTTCTTGTTCAGATAGACCTTTCCAGAAGAAAGTGTAGTCTCCTTTTTCTTCCTTCAGTTGTCCCTCGCCTGCTCTTTGAGTCTCTTGAAGCGCTGCAATATTGATGTTAAAACGTTGCAGCTCTCTTGCAATGATGGCAGTTCTGCATTCAGAGCGCTCGCTATCTGTGTTATCTGACAAAATCTGTATATTCCATGTTCCAAAATTCAATTGTGTTTTACAACCGCTAGGTGGTGACTCCACTGTGTGCGGTCATCCAGTCAAGGGAAAAGGGAGGCAGACTATGTTTAGGGCACCTTTTCTAGCCCCTCCCCCTTTCCAGGGTGAGCAGAATGGATCCTAAAAAGGGCTGCTCAGTCATGGATACAGCTGCCGAGCTGCTCAACTGCCTTCCTTCAGTGGGAACGACTGAATCTGTATTCACCGCCCATGTGCTGGTTCATGACTAGGGGCTTCCAGATTTCATGATCCTGCCCGGATTACCATTTGCCAATTGCCAGGTGACTTTTGGGGTTTGGGTTTGGGATGGGTTTTTGGAAGACACCAGTACGTGAATTAGTTTTATGTGTGTAGATCAGTGCATTCTGACCAAGGCACAATCTTCGCAGTAGGGCCCTGTTCCGATGGCATGAGTAGTCACAATGAACCAGTAGATTCCTATCTGGTACAGCCCTTATCCACCTTCACAGCCGTTGTAACATACCGCTTGTTATCATCCGCCTGTTCTGCCATTGAGGACATTTTGGATCATTCTTTGTCTAGCTCCTTCCCTTTGACCTTACCGCCTTGGGTGACCTTGTTAGGAGTACAGGATTCCTGCTGGGAGTACGAGATTCCCGACGGCTTCACTCACTCAAGTCATAGGAACGTGCGAACCCACTCACCACAACAAGGTGGTGATCCAGTGAGTGATAAGGCAGTATGATACCTCTGGATTGGCCAGGCCTTCTACAAACTGCTGAGATAAGATGGCGCCCAGCACACTTCCCCTGTGCCGGAGTGAGACTCTGCGTGTGCTTTTAGCAGTAGCTGCTCAAAGAGGGCACCAAGTGCACCACTTTGATGTGGATGTGGCTTATTTGAACTCGGATCTGAAGGAGAATCTGTACATGTTACCTCCTCCAGGGTTTGAGGGCAATGAGCCACGTGTTGTGTGGAAGCTACACAAGTCAATTTATGGTTTGAAACAGTCAGCCAGAAATTGGAACATGTGCCTGAATGAAGCTCTGGAAAGTTTGGGTTTCTGGAAGTCTTGCAGACAGTTGCCTGTACCTGAAGGGGTCAGGAGAGACACAGGAAGCAATTCTGGTGTTCGTAGATGATATTCTGTACATTGCACAGACAGGTAGACAGGTGCAAGGTTTTGCCAAAGAGCTTGGTAAGAAGTTTAAGCTCAAAAACCTTGGTCCCGTTCAGGTTTATCTAGGCATTAGGATAGACAGGTCTGAGAACGGGGGTTTCTTGCTTAGTCAGAAAGGCAAGATTGAGCAGTTGCTTGAGAAGTTCCGGATGTCTGACTGTGCAGGGGTCAGAACGCCAATGGAGACCAACTTCGTGAAGGACAGTCAGCTTGGGGAGCGTTCTGAGTTCCAAAACCCTGAGGTGTTTCAGTCAGCGCTAGTGAGTCTTTTGTATCTCTCTCAGTGGAGCAGACCGGACATAGCGTTTGCTGTGAATCTGCTCAGTAGGGAGGCTACAAAGCCCAGTGTGAACGCCTGGCAAGGCATCAAGAGAGTGTTGAGGTATTTGCAGGATACCAAAGAGTTTTGCCTCACGTTGTCAGCTGAAGGTGACGCACGGCTTACGTGCTGGAGTGACAGCGATTTGGTATCTCTTGGGGACAGGAAGTCTGTGTCTGGGCTGGTGGTAAGTTTGGGGAATCGCTGGTTGGGTGGAAGTCGCGGAAGCAAAGTCTTATTGCACTTTCTTCCACTGAGGCTGAGTTCAGTGCGTTGTCGGATTTGTGCAGGGAGTTGGACTTCTACCGATGCTTGATCCAAGAGATCTGTGGGGATTGTTGCTTGCCCATAACTGTTTGGGGAGACAATCAACCTTGTCTTAGGTTGGCAGAATCTGGACAGTTCAAGTCCAGAACCAAGCATTTGGACATACATTTCCAGAATGTATGTCAGAGTGTCCAAGCAGGTTGGATACGGCTCAAGTATTGTTCGAGCCGGTAGAACCTAGCTGATGGGTTTACTAAACCCTTGACCTTCCAGCGACATGGGGAGTTCTGTGAAGGGTTGCATTTGGGGTGAGTTATACTCACAGTTTCCCTCAGGATGCGACACCCCCCTCACACACAAAGATTCCCGTATGTGAACATAACCATGCCTCAGAATGTGAGTGAGGATGCGGCAGAATGTGAGGAGCATACACTTCGGTGTAATGCAGCCCCCTTCTCTGCGTGAACCCTCTGGCAGCTTCGTGGTGGAGAACACACCTAAGGACCTCATTGAGTTCAACTCCTTTCCCATTGCCTCTTGCCACTTCCTGGTTTCTGCTTCAGGCAACTGTTGAACCTCCTCAAAACTCTCTGGTTCGCACTGCGCTAAACCAACCCACACGCTGGTGACCTCAAACCTCTCAGGTGGTACCCCCTTTGTAGTGCGTGTGGAACGTCTGAGCACTGTCTCAGGTGCTCCCTCTGACCCACTGGGGCCAGCTAGTGTGTCTTTGACATCAGAAGACTCCCCATCTGACTTACTGTGTCTTCTGGCCTTCTGCACTTGACTAACGGGAGACGAAGGCTCACTTTTGGGCTCTCTTTTAACAACCTGTGGAGATGCCCCTCCCTGTTCTTGACCCTGGTCAGAGACCTGGTCCTCATCAACAGGTTCAGCTTCTAACTCTCCCTCCTCAGCAGAATCAGACAGACTTTCTGAGAGAATGTCAGGATTCGCATGGATCCTTGACCACCCACTCCGCTCACAGAACTCAGCACTTCTGCTGACTAGGATCCTGGACTGATCGCCTTCTGGATCGGCAAACCTCCACCCTTTTGTCCCAGGCTCGTACCCACAAAAGATCATTTTCTGGGACCTTGGGTCACCTTTCTTGCATTGAGCCTTTGGCACAAGCACCCAAGCTTCGCAACCAAACACACGGAAGAAATGCACCTTGGGCTTCTTACCATGCAGCAGAAAATAGGGTGTGTCCCCTACAACAGAGCTATAGGACCTGTTCAATTTGAAGCTGGCAGCTTTCCAAGCTTCGGCCCAAAAGCGCTGAGGCAAACCAGCGTCAAACAGTAGAGCGTCAGCTGCCTCTGCTAGCGTTTTGTTCCTGCGCTCTGCTACGCCATTCTCCTGAGGAGAAAAAGCAAACGTCAACCTGTGACTTATCCCCTTCTGGCGGAAGAAACTTTGCAGAGCAGACCCGGTGAACTCTCCGCCTTGGTCGCTCTGAAAACTCTGCACCTTGGTGGAAAACTGTAGTTCCACCGCCGCAACCCAGTCTTTGATCAGTTGCGCCACCTCGCTTTTCTGTTTCAGCGAGAAGATCCAGCCGTTCCTCGAAAAATCATCTGTCAGCGTGAGCGCATACCTGGCTCCGCCCAAACTCGGCACTGGCATGGGTCCACAAAGGTCTGTATGCACTAGCTCAAAAGGCCTTGTGGTTACCCTCTCCGATCTGGGATAACTGCACCTTTTTACCTTTGCCCTCTTGCATGCCCTACAATCCAAGAACTTATCACATGCTTTCATGTTACAACCCTCAGTGCATTCTGGCAACTTCTGGATATATTTCCAACAGCTATGCGACATTCTTCGGTGCCACAAATGAGCACACGAATCATGTGTGGGAACGTTAGCACACTGCGCATGTGCTGTCTCAGCATCCCCCTTACCCTCCAGAGGTGTTTCCAGAACAAAGAGGTTGTTCTGACATGCAACATTGACCAGTTGTTTCCCACCCCTGGAAATAGAACAGACATCATTTTCAAAGCAAACCTTATAACCCTCCTTTACAAGAGCAGATACAGATAAAAGACAACACTTCATTCCTGGCACAACGTAGACTTCCAGCTCTGCCTGTAAAAAAGAAACAAACACATTGCCAACAGTGGTTAATTGTCTCTGTGAGCCATCAGCGAGAGAGACTGTTTTCCCAGTTGAAACAGCCCTGCAGTTCCACATTTCGCCACTAGATGGCATCAGGTGATGGCTGGCTCCTGAGTCAATGACCCAACGCAGCATGCTGCCCTCACTGGAGTTGTCCTTCAACGTTGTCATGGAGACAGCTAGGTGATAAGAACTGTCCTTCTCACTTCCTCTGTCATGTCCTCCCTTTGTATTCCCACGCTGGCCTCCTCTCCTAGACTGGCTGCCATGGAAATCTGGCTGGCTGCCACGAGGACTTGGCTGACTGCCATGGGAAGCGACCTTGGAGACATCCTGCCCGGCCTCTCTGGCTCTCCTTGGACAGGACCGACGCAGGTGTTCAACAGACCTGCAGACAAAGCAACGACGAGTGGAAAAAGCCTGACCTGTGCCTTCTGGCTTGGCCCCCCCTCTGCTACCGGCAGGGTACCCTGCGCCAGCTCGGCCCTCTCTGAGACGGCGTTCTTCCTCATCACACAAACGCCCAGTCACATACTGCAGAGTAAGGTCCGCTGGATTCATCGATTCCAAAGTTAGACACAAATTGTCATAACTTTTGTCCAAAGAGCTGAGCAAAATATAAACTTTCAGTTCCTCAGTAAAGTTGACATGCAACAGTCTCAGCTTGTTGAAAACAGACAGCATCTTAGTCACATGCTGTCTGATGCTATCACCAGGGCGCAGCTTCAGCTCAAACAAGCTTCTGGTGGTGTGGATCTTTGCCCCAGCTGTGGTCCTGTGGTGCACTCTTTCTAGTGCCTGGTAGGCCTCCTGGGCAGTCTCAAGACCCTCCACCAAAGGTAGCTGTGAGCCCTCCAAACTGAGCACTATAGCTCCTAGGGCTTTCTGGGCTTTCCTCTGTGAGGCATGGGCAGCTGCAACAACTGCTGCTGCAGCACCGGCTGGAGCTTGCAGTGGGGGCCCTTGGGTCACCTCCCACAGACCCTTGGCTACCAGCCAGGCCTTCAGCTTCCTTGACCACTCCTCCAAGTTGCTCCCATTTAATTTTTCAAAAGGGACTGAGAATGACTCCTGGCCATCTGCTATCTTCTCCCCTGGGGCTGAGCCAACTCATGTCACCAGCAGCTCCTCTTGGCACCTGGTCCTGAAGATGAGATCCTCCCCAGCAAGCTTCGCTGCCTCAAACGCTAGGCAGGAGCTCCAGCTGGCTTCTCCCCCACACACAGGCACGACGTGGCAACAGCTTCCAAAGCTTGGCTGGTTCCCATGACCTGCTGAGATAAGATGGCGCCCGGCACACTTCCCCTGTGCCGATGGACGCCTGTGCCGATAGAAAAAACTTGAGCTCTCTTTGCAGCTCTTAGGAGAGATCTGCAGCGGCAGAAAATGTTGCCTTGTGTGTGGATAATAAATCAGACTGTTCACAGGCTTCTTGCTAATCTCTAACAGCCTTTAATGAGAAGAAAAACATCATAAATCAGCCCAGCGAGAGAGCAGGCATTCTTTCGTCTCTCAGTCAAAAACGAAAGGAACTCACACACAAAGAAAGATTCCCGTATGTGAACATAACCATGCCTCAGAATGTGAGACGTCACACAGAACTGTAAGTTCTGATTTTCCTCACACAAACATCTGCAACGTGGGCTCCTGCCTTCGCCAACAGAACAGGGCTTTCTAAGAGGATATCTGCATTATTTAATAACATAACATAGTAAAAGAAAAACTGCACATAGAACAAAACCAAAAACCATGTATCAATAACAAGATTACTTGAACAACATGCAGCAGTCATGAGCAAAAATTACAAGGGAGCTTCACAGTTTTACCTAGAAACATTCCTTGTGTGATGTTACTCACAGTCCCTCTCCTGCAGCAGCTTCTGATATTTACATCCCTACTCTTTTGTCCAAAGAGCTTGAGGTGGCATTTCTGGCTCTCCTGCTTACCATTTTAGCCTCAAACACCCGTGTGAAATAAGTCAGGTTAAGGGGCAGTGTCTGGCCCCAGGTCACCCAGCAAGTGTCGTGGCTCAAGTACAGATTTGAACTCTGGTCTCCTCCCACCCTTGTTCCTGATGTAGATGTTCACATTCCCTTGTTCCTGATGTAGACCTTCACTCACCCGTTGCTTCTTGGTGGGAGGCGGCACCATTTTGTGGTTCGCCTTAGTATTCCCAACACCCTGGTGTATGTTTTTATTGTAAATACAATAACAACACTAGGACCAAGAATTCTGGGAGTGGTAGTTTCTTAAGGGTGCTGAGAGTTAATTGCGAAACCCCTATTCCACTCACAGAGCTATGGATTAACAAACAAACCCCACACAATAGTTCTTATTAGCTACCATTTCTTCTTAGGTGAAATCATTATTTTACCAAAACTAAGCACATGTTTTCCAGAAGTGATTTTTTAAGGATAAAACTACTAACAGCTTTCTTTCTCTTTCCCGCTCTCAGGAAGAGGGCCATTTTGCAGACTTTTATCATCGTTTGTGTCCATTCGTGGTTACCATTTTATCTCTCAGAATGCCCCCCAATGCTGCTCAGTGCTAAGCCCAATTGCTTAAAGTGGTATCCCTTTGCTTGAAATGTATGCTGTGAATGTGGCCCCAGTCAGAAATCTCTTGCACCATGCATTAATGTAGCCCTGGATGAATGGAGCACGGCTGAAGCACTCCGCTTGGAGAAGTGCTGGAAGGTGGTAGGCATCCATCTTGGAAGGGGAAGCACAATTCCCACCCCTCACATACAGCACGTTGTGGTTTGCATCTGCAAAAGAAATACATTGACTAACTGCAATGTTGGTGTGGTAATTATTTTCCAGTGCCTGAGAGTGAGACGAGGGAGCTCAATGGGCTGAAGTGCCCGAGTTGCGTCACCATCTCGACAGATGAGTGTGAGGGCAATAAGACCGTCAGCTGCAGAAATGAGGAGGATCAATGCTTCTTCGCTGGGGGTTACATGAAGTTTGGTGAGTCTTGTATGATGGAGTGCAGCTAGGGCCCCATCTTTGAGGAAGTATCATGCTACTTTGAGCAGTCATGGCTTCTGCTAAAAGACGCTGGGATACTTAGCTTATGAAGGGTGCTGAAAGTTATTAGGAGACCCACGTTCCCCTCACAGACTGTCTGGGATGGGCAAGAGCCCAAGGAGGAGGGATGTGTGTGCAAGGAGGTGGGAGGAGGAGGAGAATACAGGGAAGGGCTAGTGATTTCTGGGGTTCTTGACTGGAACCCTGCGCCAGTTTATTCCATTTTTTCCCCGGCAAAACCTTAAAAGCCTATTCATATAGGGCCATGCTCTATTCCCTTTTGCTGTTCATTCGATTGAGTTTTAAATGTTTTAATGGTTTTAACTGCTTTTATTGCTAATGTAAATATTTCTTGTAAACCCCTAGCAGTTTTTACTGCAAGCAAGCGGTATATAGATTTTGTTAAATAAAAATACATCTTAAAATTTGCACTTTAAATTGGAGGGGGCAGGATGGAGACCCACAGGCCCAGGAGCCAAAGGCATTCCTCTAGGACTCTCTCTCTTTCTCTGGCCCTTTAGATCCTCCTTAGCCACACCTCCTCACCCTAGGCCACACCCCTCCCAAGCCCCACTTCATACCCTACCTGTATGCTTTGGCCTGGCTGGATTGTTGCCCCTGAACTCTTGGTTACCTGGAGGGAGGACAGAGAGGGGGGTTTGAATGTATGTATAAAATAGCCTGCTATGTAAAGGTGAATTTTACATATGTTTCCATTGGCCAGTGGACCTCCCAGAAGGTCACCCAGACTGGAAAACAGCTCTTGGTCTGAAAAAAGTTGCCCACCGTTCTGTTTGAGGGAGAGGGTTTTGGATTTCAAAAATACGTATGTGGTTTTTTTCCAACAGGGGAAACCACCCTGATGGGTGCTCTCCGAGGCTGCGCAACAGCTAGTATGTGTGACTACGGTCAGGAGATGCTGGTGACTTATTTTAAATCATTGGGATATGAGATCACTCAATTAAAGTGTACTGACGCAACGGACAATGATGCCAATGAGCTGTAGCTGAGGGAAGGCAAACCTCCACCGCCCAAAAGAACCCACCATTTATGGAAATTGGCGGCCTAGTGGTTGAAGCAGGAGTCGTCTCAGCCTGAGGACTCCCAGGCTTTCTTTCCAGAAGTCTAGAAGCTCCTCCTCAAAGACAGGCTGTATTTGACTTTCATGTGCAAATGAGGTCATTGAATCATGTCCAAAATAAATATATATGGCAAATGATGTGTGTTGTATCATTTATCCAAATGCAACATTTGTTGGGGGAAATAATAGTGCTTGGAGATGGGAGCTAGATTTCAGGTTTGAAATCCCTGGCCAGCCTTCCATGTCAAATTTTTTTTGTGTCCACTTTGTGCTCCCTTGTTGTCAGGGGTAGTGCATCCCATTTCATCACAGCAGCCATGCTACGTAAACCCCACCAAAGCATCCCTTTACACTTTGAGGCAATCAAGATTTGTGCTAATGTTAGATTTCCCACAAGCTTCAACTGGCACTGCTTGCATCAGCCTGCTGAACCAGTCCAGCTGTTACAGAACCCTGTTGTCAAAATGGCCAGCAAGATGCCTGTGCAAAGCCTCAAAGCAGGACTGGACAGCAACACCAGTTGGTTCCATCTCCAACACTTGAGGAAGAACATGGCCAAACTGGTTAGTAGGCATTGTTAGCCTTACCCTCCATTATTTTCTTCTAATCCTCAATCAAACACATCCACGTTGCTGCCCATCTTTACTTCCTGAGAGCAAATTCCAGAGTTTAACTATCTGCTATTTCAAGCAGCACTTTCTTCCATCTTTCTCAGATCTTCCAACATTCACTGCCATTGGCTGCCCACAAATTCTAGTGTTGTGAACAAGGAATAAAAGCTTTTCTCTGTCCTGTTGCACTAAAGGTTTCCTATGAATTGAAGGCTGACTAAACCTCAGATGTGTAGGGAGGTACAAGAATTGCCCCAAACAAAGGATCTCACTGCTTGAGGTATAGCATAAGGGATTGCATACTCCTCGAGGCACCTTGGGCTCACATTGCTCAGGTATCTGTGGAAATAAACATAAGCACCTTGAATGTGACCTGGAAGAAAATTGGCAACCAGTGCCATTATCTCAGCAACAGAGGGACACATGGCCAGAATTTTTTTTGAAAGTGGCATTATGTAGGGAAGGGCCTCAGCCGTAGCAGCCTCTCCTCCTTTACCTTTGCCATCTCTGCAAATTATAATAATAATAATAATTTAATAATAAATATATTATTTATACTCTGCCCATCTGGCTGGGTTTCCCCAGCCACTCTGGGTGGCTTCCAGCAGAATATTAAAATCCAGTTCTAAGGCTTTCACCATTCATTCTTCTTTTCAGGTTATTCTCACAACTTTCCATCTCTGAGCATAAAGATCCTTGGCCACTGTACCTGCACACATGAATACAGCTGGATACATAAACAGAGTTTGGAATTTTGCTGACCAATATCCCCTGCCAGAAGGGTTCTGGACTCGTGGAAAAGTCAGTTTGATTTCCCCCCCCCCATTATATATCATGCCCCAAGAGACCTTAGCCTTCCTACAGGTCTACCACATGTGACAGAATGACCCCTTGCAATTCTTACATTTCCAACATTTTTTTGGTACATTCTTATATATTCGATCTAAGCTCTTTAGAGTTAAATAACATTGGTACAGCATCTTATAATAATTAACTTATAATATGAAGAAGAAGATGGCGAAAGAAGAGGACATGAGCCCAATGTCACTCTCCCCACCCCTCCATCATGATTACCAACATCTGGGAGCCCAATTCTTCTCAGAAGAAACAATGTAAAGAATCTAAGCTGACAGTAAATTATATAGCAACATTATATATTACACAAATATATACATCTGTGATGCTACCACTCTCCCTCTCTCATTGTCCAAATGCCAAATCCACATCATTCACACTGTCTTTGACTTTTATCAGCATCACAAGTGAAACAAAAGCAAAGGAGGTGGAGCTGTGCTTGTGTATATCCAAGCCCAGTAAAAGATAGTCCCTAAGATCTGCAAGCTCCTCTGGACACAGACCTGCAATCCCCCCACCCCGCCCCACCTGCTCTTAACTCTGTTGTTGTTCAGTCATGTCTGACTCTTCGTGAGCCCCTGGACCAGAGCTCCCCAGGCACTGCTGTCTTCCACTGCCTCCTGCAGTTTGGTCAAACTCATGCTGGTAGCTTCAAGAACACTATCCAACCATCTCGTCCTCTGTCGTCCCCTTCTCCTTGTGCCCTCAATCTTTCCCAGCATCAGAGCCTTTTCCAGAGAGCCTTCTCTTCTCATGAGGTGGCCAAAGTATTGGAGCCTCAGCTTCATGATCTGTCCTTCCAGTGAGCACTCAGGGCTGATTTCTTCAGAATGGATAGGTTTGATCTTTTTGCAGTCCATGGGACTCTCTTAACTCTAACCAACTTATTTATAAAGAGCAAGTGGACCAATTCTGTACCCCAAACAAGTGCATTTAATGGGACAGAGGAAATCTAGATCATGAGTAACTGTGCATTTTATTACTGTACAACAATGGAAACTGGACAGACACTCGTCTCCCCTTACCAAAAATAAATAAATTCGTGATTCTGACTATCAGAGAAATCTGGCAAAATTGCCTGGACTTCTGGAAATCTAATCCAATTACACTGCTGAGCTTTGAATTCTGGTGTCACCTGATGGGGCTTCACTTCCTGGGTGGTGAAATTGAGGGTGCCACAGGTTAAAGGGGGGACATGTCCTTGGAGCTCTGGGAAGGGGGGAGAGATTGATTTACCCCAAATGCAACTACATTTAATGGGAGTGAGGGGATCCGGGTCACTGTGCATTTTATTACTGTACCACAAGGGAAACTGTGGACAGACATTTGTGCCTCTTTCAAAAAAGTTCATGCTGTCAGAGAAAATGCCTTGGCTTCCAGAAAACTAATCCAGTTTCAGTGCTGTAACCTGATGGGACTCGTTTCCCCACATCCAGGATGGCGAACCTGACGCTGGCACAGATTAGGAGGGACGTGTCCTTGGAGTTACTGGAAGGGGGAAGAGGTTTAATTGGTTTTCAACACTGTGCTTTACATTATGGTATAGCATAATTAGAATTCTAATAATTTGTGACACTGTCCTGAATCCATTGTTCCTGGGTGCTGGCAAAGTACTTCTTGCAATCTTCTATAAATTCCTCCAACTAAGCCT
Organism: Podarcis tiliguerta; assembly: GCF_965153285.1. Classification (NCBI taxonomy): domain Eukaryota; kingdom Metazoa; phylum Chordata; class Lepidosauria; order Squamata; family Lacertidae; genus Podarcis; species Podarcis tiliguerta. Next base: position 75,411,863 of record NC_139541.1, read on the forward strand.
CTTCATGCATCAGTTCCTTGCTTGGCCCAGTGCTGTTCTCGAACGCCTTCCTGGCTCTTCAGCTCTCTAGAATGATGAAGACACTCCTGATCTCCTGCCTCCTCTTGACCCTTCTGAATCCAGGTGAGCAGAACCACAGCTGCTGGGCTGTTCATCTTGTTTCCATGAAGGAACTAAGGGGGGGGGGTCAGCCTTTATTTATTTATTTATTTATTTTAAAATAATATTTATTTCATTTTTCACAAATACAAAAAATTAAAAAAGACAAAATACAATGGAATAGAAGGAAAAAAGAAGAGGGGGAAAAACAAGAATAAAAGAAACTACATAGCCATTAAAGCAGGAGAAGAAAGGAACAAGGACTTGTGGTTCCTTTGAAAGGGAGAGGAATAAAGCATATGGTCAAGCCACAAGGGATCCTCAATCATAGATAGTTTCTTCCCAATGATTATATTTGTTTTTATTTAACCAAATCCATACTGAGAGGTGCAGTATCCCCAAGTCCATTGGGGGAGCAATGGGGGCAGTCGCCCACTCTTGGATAAACCAGAATCCTAGGTTTCATCTACAACAAAGAGTATGTTTCTTGAACTTTTTTCCTGTTTGCTTCCCTCATCGTCCACTCAAATTCTGCCCCTTCTTCCTGAAACATTGTTCTCAATATTAAATCTTTATTTTACCAAATGCATACAGAGGTGTGGCATCCCCAAGTACATTGGGGCAGCAAAAGAGGCAGTAGTTCGCTCTTCAATAAACCAGAGTCCTAGCTTAAATTTAAAGCAGTGGTGTCCAAACTTTTTTCAAAAAGGGCCAGATTTGATGAAGAGAAAAGCTGTGGGGGCCGACCAAAGGGCCGACCAAAGTTTTTGAGCATTTTTGGCATGCATATTTGTGGTACGATAAGGTAAAAGCTAATAAAGCGTTTAAAAATCATATTGTTAGAAAAGCATTGTTTAATGTTTGGACAAGATATAAGGATTTGGTAGAAAAGAAAACCCCAAGATGGTTGTCACCAATGGAAGCGAAGGCACAGAAAAAATTCAATATGGAGGCCAAATGGCCGAAATATTGGGAAATTCTGGAACAGGATGGAGACAGAATAAAATTGCAGAGCTTTGAAAAACTGAAAAACAAAGTGCGAGATTGGCTCCACTATTATCAAATAATGGAGGCATACAATTTGGACAAAAAAGTTGGTTTCCAGGTGGAAAAATCAAAACTGGAAACAGAATTGTTAGATCCAAAGAATAAGAATTTGTTAAGAATGTATAATTTGCTGTTGAAATGGAACACTCAGGATGAAATGGTGAAATCAGCTATGATTAAATGGGCACAAGATGTTGGACATAACATAATGATGGCTGACTGGGAACAGTTATGGACCACAGGTATGAAATTTACAGCATGTAATGCCTTAAGAGAAAACTTAATGAAAATGATTTATAGGTGGTACATGACACCAGTCAAGCTTGAAAAAATTTATCATCTGCCCGACAATAAATGTTGGAAATGTAAAGAGACTGAAGGTACATTATTTCACCTTTGGTGGACATGCCCAAGGATTAAGACATTCTGGGAGATGATTTATAATGAAATGAAAAAGGTATTCAAATATACCTTTCTGAAGAAACCAGAGGCCTTTCTCCTGGGCATGGTTGGCCAATTGGTGTTAAAGAAGGATAGAACTTTTTTTATGTATGCAACAACAGCAGCAAGAATACTTATCGCAAAGTATTGGAAGACACAAGATCTACCCACCCGGGAAGAATGGCAGATGAAGTTGATGGACTACATGGAACTGGCGGAAATGACTGGCAGAATCAGAGACCAGGGAGAGGAGTCGGTAGAAGAAGACTGGAAAAAGTTTAAAGATTATCTACAGAAATACTGCAAAATTAATGAATGTTAAAAGATTGTTGGAATGAAGTTATATGGCTTTAGTACAAATGTTATAAGGATTTAAGTATAAATAGATTAATGGGATTTTAAAGGTAAAATAAGGTTAGAATGTGTTAAGATAATTATAGGACAGATAACAGAGGAAGATGGAAAGGAATTGCTGAAACATTTGACAGAAGTGGAATACAAAAAGGGAGGTGTGAGGAGGTCGGTGAAATAAGTTAATGAAAGATAAGAGATTGAAATTGTTTGAGTGTTTTAAATTGTTTTTGTTTGGTTTTGTAAGTTTAATGTGTTTAGTGTTATGTAGTGTTTTTATATTGTATTGTTCTTTTTTTGTTTTTGTTTGGTTTTGTAGTGTTTAAATTGTTCAAAAAGCAATAAACATTATTTAAAAAAAAAAACCAAAGTTTTTGAGCATTTTTTAGGACTGAAGTTGTTGAGGTTTTTTCAGGATTTTACCCCTGGAAAATAAACTGCCACAGGGGCCGGATTAAACTGACCAGTGGGCCCTGAAATGGACTTTGGCCATGCCTGATTTAAAGCAAAGAGTAAGTTGCTTACATTTGTAGAAACTTATGATAGGATAGGATACAATGTATAGGCACAATTCTTCTCATATTTCAGAGCGGAATTATCCTGCCCCCCCGCCATGAAATCTTTTAGTTTGCTGGTGTTACACACCACCCCAATCTCTCAGTGGAGTCAGGTCCCAGGGGTACCAGATGTGCTTACCAGAGTCTGTCATGTTTGCTGGTGCTGATGGGAGTTGTAGTACAACAACTTCGAGAGGGTTAAAGGTTTCCCCACACCTTCTCTACTGGTCCTCTCCCTCAGACTGCAGGAGCCATCTTCCACAATCATTCTCTGGTCTATGCAAGGCCCACCCCCATTCACAGAGTTTAAGAACTACAGAAGGAATATATACTAGTTTGCAGAAACTGGTATTCAAATAGTGCCTCCAATGTTGCAGAAAAAATATATCAATTGAGGATGGTAACCATGTATTTCTATAGTTCGCTTTTGAAACTATCCAAGTCGGTGGCCTTTGCTGCCTCTAGTAAGATGGCATTTGTAGCAGAAAGTGTTGTGTTCATGTACCTTGACGCAGACCTATTCCTCCTACACAGTTACTAAAGTTTTCTAAACCCATTTCCCCCCTGTCTGCAGTGGCATCTCTGACATGTGAGTCTTGCTTCAATGAAGGAAAATATTGCAGAAATGCCACAACTGAGGAGTGTGACGATTCCAGTGACCAGTCCTGCATGTCTTCCCTTGGAGTTGGCAAATTGGGTAAGTGAGAAGAACTTTCAACCTCTTTGATCACCAAAACGTAAACCCCCTGACTCACTTTCGAAGGCCATATCTTAGCCACAAGCCACGGAACATGACTTTTCAGAAAGTAGTGTTCTAAGTTCTGCATTGCCTGTAGGAGCAGGGAAGAAATTCAAGTCAGTTCATATTTAAAGGTGTGTTTACTCAACTGGCAGAGCAAAATAAAGCCATCCTTCAGAATCTGCCCTTCTCCCATTTTTGCAATTCAGTTGTCCAGCCATGTAATCAATAGACAAATGCACATACTAGGGTAAAGTGTGCATATAAGAACCTACAACAAAATCAATCAACAGTCACCTAATTCATAAGAAGAGCTAAAAATAAAGATAGAAAAGATGGATATCAGTAACAGCAACAAAACAAAACAAACAATACCCCAACCCAAGTGTCCGTTCATCAGCCTCAGCTTTTGTAGTTGTAGTCAGTCTGTCTGGTTCCCATCTCCCAGGCCAAGTGAAAAATGATCTGCAAGGCAGAGAGCTAGTCCACCAGGATTCACAGCCAATATAGTCAACAAATATTCCCCCACGGGGGAAACTATAACTGCTTAAATCAGTATGACCCTGCAGATAGGGCCTAAGAGTGAAAATAACATTCACACTAAATGTTGATTTGGGGGGGGGGGGAGTTGGAAACTGATATGAAAATGTGCAGAAATGAACTTCAAATAAGAAACCAAGAGAAACTGATACTGACATATTGCCCCTTCCTAATTGTCTGTTGTACATGCTCCCTTTATGAGCTCCACCATCGACTCTCATTGGTCCAGTTACAGGGTGGATTTGATCACAATTTATATCACAAGTCAGTAAAACTTGATTTAAAACATTTTTTTACATAAAGACTCATTCTTGCTGGTATAATCTTAATATTTACAACTAGATGAAGGTTTCGTTTTTGGAATAATAAATTTTCAGAGTAGTTTTTAAAGTTATATCAAAAATTACTGATTTGGTTATACTATTAGAAAAACATTGACAGATAATTATAAAAAAAAATGAGGTTTATTAAATTAACTGTTTATATTTGGACTTCTTTTCTGCTATACTTTATTGGAAGGAGAAAAATAATCATTTCATTACTAACAATTTAAACAATTTATTTAACTAAAATAATAACATTATAGCATATGTATCCATGTTTGTTAACTGATGTGATTAAACGGTTTTTTTAGAAAAACCTTAGAGGGAGTTATAGCACACATGAAAAGCTTAAAACAAATCCTTATTTCCTGATGGGGATAGTCTTTGGAATATAATATAAATTAAATAGAAAATTATCTTTGGGGGGGGGGGAATCCTCCCAAAAACCAATTTAAATTAAAAAATTCTGATTTAAATAAAAAAAATTCTGATTTAAATTTAATCTAATTATTTTGATTTTTTAAAATTGATTTTTATCCACTCTGTCATCCACCTTGGCAGCCACAAAACTTATTTCAATCATTAATTGCTTCCCATGAAGCCTCCTGAACTGGTCCCACTCAATAAGGAGAAGGGTGGTAGAAACCTCTGGACAGCCAAAGGTTCTCCTGTCCTGACACATTCAACAAATAGATAAAACTGGAGAAATCTCTCTCTGGTCCAAGCAGGGCCTGCTCAACACAATTGGATACCTGAGGCAAACCATTAAATGTTCCCCACCCCACAGAAACGGAAGAAAGGGTGACTGAAGATTAGGCCTGGGCGATTTATTGATACGAGGGGCAGACCGTGATGACAGATTCACTCAGCAGTAAATCGGTGGGGGAGACCCTGCCTATCCTGAGTCCTCTGCCTCCAGCACCCAGCACACTGAGGAAAAACAAAACAAGCTGCAGCCTGGAGCTGGAGGCAGAGGGACTCCGGAGGGGTGGCAGTTTCATCAAGGATATGAAATCATCATTGTGGTCTGTCCCATATACCTGCAGTGGGAGAAAAAGCTGCATAGACAAGGCTTATACAGCTTGTTCCTCCCTCCCTCCCTCCTTAAACTCCTTGGGTTAAGAGCACACTGCTGCCCTCGTCTCAGCCAAGCAGTTTTGCGGAAACCCCAACCTGCCACTGGCTCACATGAGCAAGTAGTGGGGCGGTGGCTCTGTTAAAGTGCTCCCCCTCCCTAGCTGCATGAGCACCACACCCGCTCCAGTTTGCACACAAGTAGGAGCGGAATCTCAGCTGCTAAGCAGGGGAACTGCGAGCCATGTCACCCTTTCCTGTCGAGGGGGCACGGCTGCCCACCTCTCAATGGGCAGTTTGAAGGAGCCCCCACCTTGCGTGAGTCGACAGTGGAGTGCAGGATCTGGGCGGAGACAGCCTTGGCTGCCACCTGCCTTCCTTTTTCAGCACAGGAGGAAAGATGGAGCCCACTCTGCCAGTCAAAGACAGCCAGGCAGTGCAGGCAGCCCTGCAAGGCACAGGTAGGGTGGCTTTGCAGCCTGCGCTTTGTGAATGACCACCCCACAAGGAAAGAGGCAGCTGGCGAGACTGACGGGGGGAATCCGAAACCAGCACAACAAACTGTTTGAAAAGGACAGGTTATGATTTGATACCTGTTTATAAATATTAGAAGTAAGTCATTTAAGTATGGAGATAAGGTAAGTAGGGTGATTTAGAAATGCAAAATAAAAGTGATTGCATATGGAAGTCAGGGAGGGGGACAGGAGGAAGTCAGAGCTCAATTTGAGGAAAGATATATGTGATGAAGAAATTTTATTTGGTTGTTATAAAGGAAAAAAGAAATTTTAATAAACATTATATTACAAAAGAAAAAGGAAGGAGCTCCAAGGTCCCTGCCACGAAAAACAGGGACATGCATTGCCGGTATGAGAGACTCAGTGTGCTGGAGGCAGAAGTACTCAGGATAGGCGGGGTTTCCCCCACCGATTTACTGCTGAGTGAAGCTGTCATCACAGTCTGCCCCTCATACCAAAGGCAGCAGCATCAGGCGATGCTTTTCTTTGTGGTCAGATCCCCTGCCCCTCTGGATCCTGCCACATAAGATGACCATCAATCCTTTCCTCATGGGTGGGCCAGCCATATCTCCAGGTCTAGCTATTTCCTTTTCCAATTCTTTCTTTTATAGCACTTTTGGGGTCAAATATGGTTCTCAAGTCCTGCATCGATACAGAGTTGTGTGATGCAGACTATGCCAGTGCCTCCGTAACGTCATCAATGTACATCCACAGCAAGATCTCCTGCTGCAAGACAGATATGTGCAACAGCGGACCTCCCGAAAGTAAGTATCATCATCAGGAAAGCTGGTCTCACAAAACTCAAGTAATGAGAGAGGTCAAAGAAAGACAAACAAGTTTTGGGCAGTATCCTGATGTCAGGGACTGGCTAGACAAGGAGGAGTGGTGGCAGCCAGTCACTCCAGGAGGCACCTGAGGGTGACACTAGAAAAGAACATTTCAAACCTGATTAGACTGGTGGGACAGGGAGGAACCATTGACAGAGGGAACGAGCAGGGAAGCATTGGAGCCATAGTATGGGGGTGGCGGGAACTAATAGAACAAAACCCAAAATCACAATAAGATTACCTGAACAACATACAGCATCTATTAGCAAAAATTACAAGGCAGCATCACAGTTTTACCTTAGTCCTAGAAACACCCCTCCCATGATGTTACTCACATTTCCTCTCCTGTAGAAGCTTCTGGTATTTACATCCTATGCTTTCCTCCAAAACGCTTGAGCTCCTGCTCACCATTTTAGCCTAAAGAAAATCCAGTAAAATAGGTTACGCTGAGAGATGGTTCCGGCCCCAGGCCACTCAGCAAGTGTCATGGCTACAGTGGAATTTGAATTCTGGTCTCCTAGATTCTAGTCCAGCCCCCTAACCACTACACGTCACTGGCTCATTGGTTTCCCAGAGTTCTAGCCCCCAAACCTAGACCAACCCACTTTCTTTGATGCATTTGCATTTGTAGAGATATTTTTAGCGGGAGAGGCATCTGTCCTTGCGTGGGAGGGAACTGATTTCTTTGAGGTTTGCATTCAGGGAATTGATATCTTCACTCATAGCTGAGTAAGATTGTCTTTCATAAATACAGTTTTAACAATGAGTCCATAAGTGTCTGTGGAGGCCAATTCTGGAACCACACGTCCTTCCACAGTGGGGACATTGGTTTCTGGGTGGGAGTTGATCATGGTGTGGATTTGCCAAGCATGCCTTCCTCTTACCACGTTTCTCCTTGAGTTCGAGTGTCTTCAAAGCCCATGACACCTTTGGTAAAGGCTGTTCTCCAATTGAAGCACTCGCAGGCCAGGGTTTCCCAGTTGTCGGTGTTTAAACTTCATTTTAAAAGATTTGCCTTGAGACAGTCTTTAAACCTCTTTTCCTGACCACCAGTATTACGCTTTCCATTTTAAAGTTCAGAATAGAGTAGTTACTTTGGGAGACGATCATCAGGCATCTGCACAACATGACCAGTCCAACAAAGATGATGTTGAAGAATCATTGCTTCAACATTGGTGTTATTTGCTTCTTCCAGTACGCTGATATTAGTTCGCCTGTCTTCCCAAGTGATGTGGAAAAATTTTCAGAGACACCGTTGATGTAATCTTTCAAGGATTTGGAGATGGTGTTTATAAGTGGTGCATGTTTTACAAGCATACAGTAAGGTTGGTAGTACAATAGCTTTGTAAACAAGCATTTTGGTTTCCCTGTGAATGTCCCGGTCCTTAAACACTCTGCACTTCAATCGACAGAAAGCTGCACTCGCAGAGCTCAGGGATGCTGGAATTCGGCATAAGTGTTAGCCCTTGTGGAAAGATAACTGCCTAGGTAGGAGAAGTGATTGACATTTTCCAACGTTACACCATTGAGTTGGATTTGTGGAGCTGCAGAGGGGTTATTTTGTACTTGTTGGTGCAGTACTTTGTTTTTTTGGATGTTGAGCAACAGGCCAAACTTTTCGTAAGCTTCTGGGAAGATATTTAGGATGGTTTGGAGGTCATCCTGTGAGTGTGCCCACACTACGTTGTCATTAGCATACTGAAGCTCTATGATGAAAGTTACTGTAACCTTACTCTTTGCTTTCAGCCTGCTCAGATTGAAGAACTTTCCATCTGTTAAATATATTATTTCTACTCCGGTGGGGAGTATAGGATCATGGCAATGAAAACAATGAATAGAGTTGGGGCAATAACACAACCCTGTTTAACACCTGTTCCCACTGTGAATGGTTCACTTTGAGACCCAATGTTATCTGCGATTGTTGCTGTCATATTATCATGGAGGAGTAGGATGATGCTTAAAAATTTATCTGGGCAGCCAATTCTCAGAAGGACAGTCCACAGGGCATTACAATTTACAGTGTCAAAAGCCTTAGGTCAAAAAACGACATATATGGGGGTTGGTTTTGATCTCTGCATTTTTCTTGAAGCTGTTGAGCGGTGAAAATCATGTCCACTGTCCCCCTAGAAGGCCGAAAACCATTTTGGGATTCAGGAACGGTCACCTAAGATATTGTTAAGAGATTGTTTGCTAAGATCCTTGCAAAAATTTTGCCACCTGCAGCTAATAGAGCGATGCCTCGATAGTTTCCGCAATCAGTTCTGTCACATTTTTAAAAAAATAATTGATAATTTTGGCATCCATAAAGTCTGCTGGGATCTCTTCTCTCTCCCAGATTTTTTTGATGAGCTTGTGAAGTTGTTGTGTAAGTTCAATTTCACCCACTTTGAAGACTTTGGCAGGTATCCCCTCAGGTCTGCTTGTTTTTTGTTTTTGTTTTTGTTTTTCATTTGGTTAATAGCTGTACACAACTCTCCCAGATTTGGAGATACTGCAAGCTCATCTCTAACTTGTTTTTGCAGAATTTGTGAGAGGACCTCAGCAGCTACGGGGGAGTTGCAGTTAAGGAGATGTCGGTAATGTTCTTTCCAGCACAGTGTAATAGCTTCTTTATCTTTTAGAAGTGTGATACCGTCTGCTGAGCGTAGGGGGAATATGCCATGATTTATTCGCCCATAGATGGTCTTTGTGACTTTGTTCACAGGCTGCAATAATGGATGTTTTTAGCTTGGTCCAGTGTTCCTCGATGTTATCAGGGAATTCTGAAAGCAGATGGCCCTTAAGAGTCATTTGGAAGCAATCCCACTTAACGGGATCTTGAAGGCCTTGGGTGTTCATTTTGCACCTTGTTTTCCTTGAAGCCTGCGTTAAGGTATAATATTGATAGCCATTGTGGAGCGTATTAGTCAGTGATCTGTCCAGCAGTCGTCGGCACTCGTCATAGCTCTGGTAAGGAGTAGATCATGGTGATCTTTAGCACAGACAATAAAATAGTCTAAGACAGCAGCAGGCAACCTAAGGACCATGGGCCGGATGTGGCCCAATCACCTTCTCAATCCGGCCCGTGGACAGTCCAGAAATCAGCGTGTTTTTACATGAGTAGAATGTGTCCTTTTATTTAAAATGCATCTCTGGGTTATTTGTGGGGCCTGCCTGGTGTTTTTACATGAGCAGAATGTATGCCTTTATTTAAAATGCATCTCTGGGTTATTTGTGGGGCATAGGAATTCGGTCATATTTTTTTTCAAAATTTAGTCTGGCCCACCAAATGGTCTGAGGGATGGTGGACCAGCCCATGGCTCAAAAAAGTTGCTGACCCCTGGTCTAAGAGGTGCCAGTGGTTTGACCGAGGATGCCTCCAGGGAGTTTTAAATTTATTTTTCTGTCAAAAGAGTGTGTTGGTAGTAACAAGGTTGTGCGCTGCACATATCGTCAAAAGTAAGATTCCGTTCTGGTTGCTGTTGCCAATTCCTTCTTTCCCAATAGTCCCAGGCCACCGATTGAAATCTCACCCAACCCCTGCATTAAAATCACCCAGGAGGATGAGTTTATCTTCCTTAGGCATCTCTGATAGATGCTGAGAGTAAACAAAGTCTTTAATGTATTCATCAGCATCCAGTGTTAGTGCATAAGCACTTATAAGAGTAGCCTGTTGGTTTTTGGTGTGCTTTATTCGAAGGGTTGAGAGTCACTCATTAATGCCGGTAGGGACTTCTGACAGGAGCTTCACAAGATCGTTTTTTATAGTGAAGCCTACCCCTGTATCCGAAGTTCTTGTTCAGATAGACCTTTCCAGAAGAAAGTGTAGTCTCCTTTTTCTTCCTTCAGTTGTCCCTCGCCTGCTCTTTGAGTCTCTTGAAGCGCTGCAATATTGATGTTAAAACGTTGCAGCTCTCTTGCAATGATGGCAGTTCTGCATTCAGAGCGCTCGCTATCTGTGTTATCTGACAAAGTCTGTATATTCCATGTTCCAAAATTCAATTGTGTTTTACAACCGCTAGGTGGTGACCCCCCTGTGTGCGGTCATCCAGTCAGGGGAAAAGGGAGGCAGACTATGTTTAGGGCACCTTTTCTAGCCCCTCCCCCTTTCCAGGGTGAGCAGAATGGATCCTAAAAAGGGCTGCTCAGTTATGGATACAGCTGCCGAGGTGCTCAACTGCCTCGTTCCTTGAGTGGGAACGACTGAATCTGTATTCACCGCCCATGTGCTGGTTCATGACTAGGGGCTTCTAGATTTCATGATCCTGCCCCCATTACCATTTGCCGATTGCCAGGTGACTTTTGGGGTTTGGGTTTGGGATGGGTTTTTGGAAGACACCAGTATGTGAATTAGTTTTATGTGTGTAGATCAGTGCATTCTGACCAAGGCACAATCTTCGCAGTAGGGCCCTGTTCCAATGGCATGAGTAGTCACAATGAACCAGTAGATTCCTATCTGGTACAGCCCTTATCCACCTTCACAGCCGTTGTAACATACCGCTTGTTCTCATCCTCCTGTTCTGCCATTGAGGACGTTTTGGATCATTCTTTGTCTAGCTCCTTCCCTTTAACCTTACCGCCTTGGGTGACCCTGTTAGGAGTACAGGATTCCTGCTGGGAGTACGAGATTCACGACGGCTTCACTCACTCAAGTCATAGGAACATGCAAACCCACTCACCACAACAAGGTGGTGATCCAGTGAGTGATAAGGCAGTATGATACCTCTGGATTGGCCAGGCCTTCTACAAACTGCTGAGATAAGATGGCGCCCGGCACACTTCCCCTGTGCCGGAGTGAGACTCTGCGTGTGCTTTTAGCAGTAGCTGCTCAAAGAGGGCACCAAGTGCACCACTTTGATGTGGATGTGGCTTATTTGAACTCGGATCTGAAGGAGGATCTGTACATGTTACCTCCTCCAGGGTTTGAGGGCAATGAGCCAGGTGTTGTGTGGAAGCTACACAAGTCAATTTATGGTTTGAAACAGTCAGCCAGAAATTGGAACATGTGCCTGAATGAAGCTCTGGAAAGTTTGGGTTTCCGGAAGAGTCTTGCAGACAGTTGCCTGTACCTGAAGGGGTCGGGAGAGACATAGGAAGCGATTCTGGTGTTCGTAGATGATATTCTGTACATTGCACAAACAGGTAGACAGGTGCAAGGTTTTGCCAAAGAGCTTGGTAAGAAGTTTAAGCTCAAAATCCTTTGTCCCGTTCAGGTTTATCTAGGCATTAGGATAGACAGGTCTGAGAATGGGGGTTTCTTGCTCAGTCAGAAAGGCAAGATTGAGCAGTTGCTTGAGAAGTTCCGGATGTCTGACTGTGCAGGGGTCAGAACGCCAATGGAGACCAACTTCGTGAAGGACAGTCAGCTTGGGGAGCGTTCTGAGTTCCAAAACCCTGAGGTGTTTCAGTCAGTGCTAGGGAGTCTTTTGTATCTCTCTCAGTGGAGCAGACCGGACATAGCGTTTGCTGTGAATCTGCTCAGTAGGGAGGCTACAAAGGCCAGTGTGAATGCCTGGCAAGGCATCAAGAGAGTGTTGAGGTATTTGCAGGATACCAAAGAGTTTTGCCTCACGTTGTCAGCTGAAGGTGACGCACGGCTTACGTGCTGGAGTGACAGCGATTGGGCATCTCTTGGGGACAGGAAGTCTGTGTCTGGGCTGGTGGTAAGTTTGGGGAATCCCTGGTTGGGTGGAAATCCCGGAAGCAAAGTCTTATTGCACTTTCTTCCACTGGGGCTGAGTTCAAGTGCGTTGTCGGATTTGTGCAGGGAGTTGGACTTCTACCGATGCTTGATCCAAGAGATCTGTGGGGATTGTTACTTGCCCATAACTGTTTGGGGAGACAATCAACCTTGTCTTAGGTTGGCAGAATCTGAACAGTTCAAGTCCAGAACCAAGCATTTGGACATACGCTTCCAGAATGTATGTCAGAGTGTCCAAGCAGGTTGGATACGGCTCAAGTATTGTTCGAGCCGGTAGAACCTAGCTGATGGGTTTACTAAACCCTTGACCTTCCAGCGACATGGGGAGTTCTGTGAAGGGTTGCATTTGGGGTGAGTTATACTCACAGTTTCCCTCAAGATGCGACACCCCCTCTCACACACAAAGAAAGATTCCCGTATGTGAACATAACCATGCCTCAGAATGTGAGTGAGGATGCAGCAGAATGTGAGGAGCATACACTTTGGTGTAATGCAGCCCCATTCTCTGCGTGAACCCTCTGGCAGCTTCGTGGTGGAGAACACACCTAAGGACCTCATTGAGTTCAACTCCTTTCCCATTGCCCTGTCACATACTGCAGAGTAAGATCCGCTGGATTCATCGATTCCAAAGTTAGACACAAATTGTCATAACTTTTGTCCAGAGAGCTGAGCAAAATATAAACTTTCAGTTCCTCAGTAAAGTTGACTTGCAACAGTCTCAGCTTGTTGAAAACAGACAGCATCTTAGTCACATGCTGTCTGATGCTATCACCAGGACACAGCTTCAGCTCAAACAAGCTTCTGGTGGTGTGGATCTTTGCCCCAGCTGTGGTCCTGTGGTGCACTCTCTCTAGTGCCTGGTAGGCCTCCTGGGCAGTCTCAAGACCCTCCACCAAAGGTAGCTGTGAGCCCTCCAAACTGAGCACTATAGCTCCTAGGGCTTTCTGGGCTTTCCTCTGTGAGGCATGGGCAGCTGCAACAACTGCTGCTGCAGCACCGGCTGGAGCTTGCAGTGGGGGCCCTTGGGTCACCTCCCACAGACCCTTGGCTACCAGCCAGGCCTTTAGCTTCCTTGACCACTCCTCCAAGTTGCTCCCATTTAATTTTTCAAAAGGGACTGAGAATGACTCCTGGCCATCTGCCATCTTCTCCCCCGGGACTGAGCCTACTCATGTCACCAGCAGCTCCTCTTGGCACCTGGTCCTGAAGATGAGATCCTCCCCAGCAAGCTTCGCTGCCTCAAACGCTAGGCAGGAGCTCCAGCTGGCTTCTCCCCCACACACAGGCACGACGTGGCAACAGCTTCCAAAGCTTGGCTGGTTCCCATGACCTGCTGAGATAAGATGGCGCCCGGCACACTTCCCCTGTGCCGATAGAAAAAACTTGAGCTCTCTTTGCAGCTCTTAGCAGAGATCTGCAGCGGCAGAAAATGTTGCCTTGTGTGTGGATAATAAATCAGACTGTTCGCAGGCTTCTTGCTAATCTCTAACAGCCTTTAATGAGAAGAAAAACATCATAAATCAGCCCAGCGAGAGAGCAGGCATTCTTTCGTCTCTCAGTCAAAAACGAAAGGAACTCACACACAAAGAAAGATTCCCGTATGTGAACATAACCATGCCTCAGAATGTGAGACGTCACACAGAACTGTAAGTTCTGATTTTCCTCACACAAACATCTGCAACGTGGGCTCCTGCCTTCGCCAACAGAACAGTGCTTTCTAAGAGGATATCTGCATTATTTAATAACATAACATAGTAAAAGAAAAACTGCACATAGAACAAAACCAAAAACCATGAATCAATAACAAGATTACTTGAACAAAATGCAGCAGTCATGAGCAAAAATTACAAGGGAGCTTCACAGTTTTACCTTAGTCCTAGAAACATTCCTTGTGTGATGTTACTCACAGTCCCTCTCCTGCAGCAGCTTCTGATATTTACATCCCTACTCTTTTGTCCAAAGAGCTTGAGGTGGCATTTCTGGCTCTCCTGCTCACCATTTTAGCCTCAAACACCCGTGTGAAATAAGTCAGGCTAAGGGGCAGTGTCTGGCCCCAGGTCACCCAGAAAGTGTCGTGGCTCAAGTACAGATTTGAACTCTGGTCTCCTCCCACCCTTGTTCCTGATGTAGATGTTCACATTCCCTTGTTCCTGATGTAGATCTTCACTCACCCCTCCTTCCTTGGTGGGAGGAGGCACCATTTTGTGGTTCGCCTTAGTATTCCCAACACCCTGGTGTATGCTTTTATTGTAAACACTATAACAACACTAGGACCAAGAATTCTGGGAGTGGTAGTTTCTTAAGGGTGCTGAGAGTTAATTGGGAAACCCTGATTCCCCTCACAGAGCTATGGATTAACAAACAAACCCCACACAATAGTTCTTATTAGCTACCATTTCTTCTTAGGTGAAATCATTATTTTACCAAAACTAAGCACATGTTTTCCAGAAGTGATTTTTTAAGGATAAAACTACTAACAGCTTTCTTTCTCTTTCCCGCTCTCAGGAAGAGGGCCATTTTGCAGACTTTTATCATCATTTGTGTCCATTCATGGCTACCATTTTATCTCTCATAATGCCCCCCAATGCTGCTCAGTGCTAAGCCCAATTGCTTAAAGTGGTATCCCTTTGCTTGAAATGTATGCTGTGAATGTGGCCCCAGTCAGAAATCTCTTGCACCATGCATTAATGTAGCCCTGGATGAATGGAGCATGGCTGAAGCACTCTGCTTGGAGAAGTGCTGGAAGGTGGTAGGCATCCATCTTGGAAGGGGAAGCACAATTCCCACCCCTCACATACAGCACGTTGTGGTTTGCATCTGCAAAAGAAATACATTGACTAACTGCAATGTTGGTGTGGTGATTGTTTTCCAGTGCCTGAGAGTGAGACGAGGGAGCTCAATGGGCTGAAGTGCCCGAGTTGCGTCACCATCTCGACAGATGAGTGTGAGGGCAATAAGACCGTCAGCTGCAGAAATGAGGAGGATCAATGCTTCTTCGCTGGGGGTTACATGAAGTTTGGTGAGTCTTGTATGATGGAGTGCAGCTAGGGCCCCATCTTTGAGGAAGTATCATGCTACTTTGAGCAGTCATGGCTTCTGCTAAAAGACGCTGGGATACTTAGCTTATGAAGGGTGCTGAAAGTTATTAGGAGACCCACGTTGCCCTCACAGACTGTCTGGGATGGGCAAGAGCCCAAGGAGTAGGGATGTGTGTGCAAGGAGGTGGGAGGAGGAGGAGAATACAGGGAAGGGCTAGTGATTTCTGGGGTTCTTGACTGGAACCCTGAGCCAGTTTATTCCATTTTTCCCCCGGCAAAACCTTAAAAGCCTATTCATATAGGGCCATGCTCTATTCCCTTTTGCTGTTCATTCGATTGAGTTTTAAATGTTTTAATGGTTTTAACTGCTTTTATTGCTAATGTAAATATTTCTTGTAAACCCCTAGCAGTTTTTACTGCAAGCAAGCGGTATATAGATTTTGTTAAATAAAAATACATCTTAAAATTTGCACTTTAAATTGGAGGGGGCAGGATGGAGACCCACAGGCCCAGGAGCCAAAGGCATTCCTCTAGGACTCTCTCTCTTTCTCTGGCCCTTTAGATCCTCCTTAGCCACACCTCCTCACCCTAGGCCACACCCCTCCCAAGCCCCACTTCATACCCTACCTGTATGCTTTGGCCTGGCTGGATTGTTGCCCCTGAACTCTTGGTTACCTGGAGGGAGGACAGAGAGGGGGGTTTGAATGTATGTATAAAATAGCCTGCCATGTAAAGGTGAATTTTACATATGTTTCCATTGGCCAGTGGACCTCCCAGAAGGTCACCCAGACTGGAAAACAGCTCTTGGTCTGAAAAAAGTTGCCCACCGTTCTGTTTGAGGGAGAGGGTTTTGGATTTCAAAAATACGTATGTGGTTTTTTTCCAACAGGGGAAACCACCCTGATGGGTGCTCTCCGAGGCTGCGCAACAGCTAGTATGTGTGACTATGGTCAGGAGATGCTGGTGACTTATTTTAAATCATTGGGATATGAGATCACTCAATTGAAGTGTACTGACGCAACGGACAATGATGCCAATGAGCTGTAGCTGAGGGAAGGAAAACCTCCACCGCCCAAAAGAACCCACCATTTATGGAAATTGGCGGCCTAGTGGTTGAAGCAGGAGTCGTCTCAGCCTGAGGACTCCCAGGCTTTCTTTCCAGAAGTCTAGAAGCTCCTCCTCAAAGACAGGCTGTATTTGACTTTCATGTGCAAATGAGGTCATTGAATCATGTCCAAAATAAATATATATGGCAAATGATGTGTGTTGTATCATTTATCCAAATGCAACATTTGTTGGGGGAAATAATAGTGCTTGGAGATGGGAGCTAGATTTCAGGTTTGAAATCCCTGGCCAGCCTTCCATGTCAAATTTTTTTTGTGTCCACTTTGTGCTCCCTTGTTGTCAGGGGTAGTGCATCCCATTTCACCACAGCAGCCATGCTACGTAAACCCCACCAAAGCATCCCTTTCCACTTTGAGGCAATCAAGATTTGTGCTAATGTTAGATTTTCCACAAGCTTCAACTGGCCCTGCTTGCATCCGCCTGCTGAACCAGTCCAGCTGTTACAGAACCCTGTTGTCGAAATGGCCAGCAAGATGCCTGGGCAAAGCCTCAAAGCAGGACTGGACAGCAACACCAGTTGGTTCCATCTCCAACACTTGAGGAAGAACATGGCCAAATTGGTTAGTAGGCATTGTTAGCCTTATCCTCCATTATTTTCTTCTAATCCTCAATCAAACACATCCACGTTGCTGCCCATCTTTACTCCCTGAGAGCAAATTCCAGAGCTTAACTATTTGCTATTTCAAGCAGCACTTTCTTCCATCTTTCTCAGATCTTCCAACATTCACTGCCATTGGCTTCCCACAAATTCTAGTGTTATGAAAAAGGAATAAAAGCGTTTCTCTGTCCTGTTGCACTAAAGGCTTCCTATGAATTGAAGGCTGACTAAACCTCAGATGTGTAGGGAGGTACAAGAATTGCCCCAATCAAAGGATCTCACTGCTTGAGGTGTAGCATAAGGGATTGCATACTCCTCGAGGCACCTTGGGCTCACATTGCTCAGGTATCTGTGGAAATAAACATAAGCACCTTGAATGTGACCTGGAAGAAAATTGGCAACCAGTGCCACTATCTCAGCAACAGAGGGACACATGGCCAGAATTATTTTTGAAAGTGGCATTATGTAGGGAAGGGCCTCAGCCGTAGCAGCCTCTCCTCCTTTACCTTTGCCATCTCTGCAAATTATAATAATAATAATTTAATAATAAATATATTATTTATACTCCGCCCATCTGGCTGGGTTTCCCCAGCCACTCTGGGTGGCTTCCAGCAGAATATTAAAATCCAATTCTAAGGCTTTCACCATTCATTCTTTTTTTCAGGTTATTCTCACAACTTTCCATCTCTGAGCATAAAGATCCTTGGCCACTGTACCTGCACACATGAATACAGCTGGATACATAAACAGAGTTTGGAATTTTGCTGACCAATATCCCCTGCCAGAAGGGTTCTGGACTCGTGGAAAAGTCAGTTTGATCCCCCCCCCCCATTATATATCATGCCCCAAAAGAGCTTAGCCTTCCTACAGGTCTACCACATGTGACAGAATGACCCCTTGCAATTCTTACATTTCCAACATTTTTTGGTACATTCTTATATATTCGATCTAAGCTCTTTAGAGTTAAATAACATCGGTACATCATCTTATAATAATTAACTTATAATATGAAGAAGAAGATGGTGAAGGAAGAGGACATGAGCCCAAAGTCACTCTCCCCACCCCTCCATTGTGATTACCAACATCTGGGAGTCCCATTCCTCTTAGAAGAAACAATGTGGAGAATCTAAGCTGACAGTAAATTATATAGCAACATTATATATTACGCAAACATATACATAATACTAACATTGCACCAAAAAACTCTCCCAGGACATCTGTGATGCTGCCACTCTCCCTCTCGCATTGTCCAAATGCCAAATCCACATCATTCACACTGTCTTTGACTTTCATCAGCATCACAAGTGAAACAAAAGCAAAGAACGTGGAGCTGTGCTTGTGTATATCCAGTCCCAGTAAAAGATAGTCCCTAAAATCTGCAAGCTCCTCTGGACACAGACCTGCAATCCACCCCCCCCGCCCCACCTGCTCTTAACTCTGTTGTTCTTTAGTCGTGTCTGACTCTTCATGACCCCCTGGACCAGAGCATCCCAGGCACTGCTGTCTTCCACTGCCTCCTGCAGTTTGGTCAAACTCATGCTGGAAGCTTCGAGAACACTATCCAACCATCTCGTCCTCTGTCGTCCCCTTCTCCTTCTGCCCTCAATCTTTCCCAGCATCAGAGCCTTTTCCAGGGAGCCTTCTCTTCTCATGAGGTGGCCAAAGTATTGCAGCCTCAGCTGCAATCAGGATCTGTCCTTCCAGTGAGCACTCAGGGCTGATTTCTTCAGAATGGATAGGTTTGATCTTTTTGCAGTCCATGGGACTCTCTTAACTCTAACCAACTTATTTATAAAGAGCAAGTGGACCAATTCTGTACCCCAAACAAGTGCATTTAATGGGACAGAGGAAATCTAGATCATGAGTCACTGTGCATTTTATTACTGTACAACAAAGGAAACTGGACAGACACTCGTCTCCCCTTACCAAAAATAATTAAATTCGTGATTCTGACTATCAGAGAAATCTGGCAAAATTGGCTGGACTTCTGGAAATCTAATCCAATTACACTGTTGAGCTTTGAATTCTGGTGTCACCTGATGGGGCTTCACTTCCTGGGTGGTGAAATTGAGGGTGCCACAGGTTAAAGGGGGGACATGTCCTTGGAGCTCTGGGAAGGGGGAAGAGATTGATTTACCCCAAATGCAACTACATTTAATGGGAGTGAGGGGATCCGGGTCACTGTGCATTTTATTACTGTACCACAAGGGAAACTGTGGACAGACATTTGTCCCCCTTTCAAAAAAGTTCATGCTGTCAGAGAAAATGCCTTGGCTTCCAGAAACCTAATCCAGTTTCAGTGCTGTAACCTGATGGGACTCGTTTCCTCACATGCAGGATTGAGAAATTGAGGCTGGCACAGATTAGGAGGGACGTGTCCTTGGAGTTATTGGAAGGGGGAAGAGATTTAATTGCTTTTCAACACTGTGATTTATATTATGGTATAGCATGATTAGACTTCTAAAAATTTGGGACACTGTCCTGAACCCATTGTTCCTGGGTACTGCCAAAGTGCTTCTTGTAATCTCCTATAAATTCCTCCAACTAAGCCTCTTCATGCATCAGTTCCTTGCTCAGCCCAGTGCTGTTCTCGAACGCCTTCCTGGCTCTTCAGCTCTCTAGAATGATGAAGACACTCCTGATCTCCTGCCTCCTCTTGACCCTTCTGAATCCAGGTGAGCAGAACCACAGCTGCTGTGCTGATCATCCTGTTTCCAGGAAGGAACTAAGTGGGGGGTCAGCCTTTAAAGCAGGAGAAGAAAGTAACAAGGACTTGTGGTTCCTTTGAAAGAGAGAGGAATAAAGCATATGGTCAAGCTACAAGGGATCCTCAATCATAGATAGTTTCTTCCCAATGATTATATTTGTTTTTATTTAACCAAATCCATACTGAGAGGTGCAGTATCCCCAAGTCCATTGGGGGAGCAATGGGGGCAGTCGCCCACTCTTGGATAAACCAGAATCCTAGGTTTCATCTACAACAAAGAGTATGTTTCTTGAACTTTTTTCCTGTTTGCTTGCCTCATCGTCCACTCAAATTCTGCCCCTTCTTCCTGAAACATTGTTCTTAATATTAAATCTTTATTTTACCACATGCATACAGAGGTGTGGCATCCCCAAGTACATTGGGGCAGCAAAAGAGGCAGTAGTTCACTCTTCAATAAACCAGAATCCTAGCTTAAATTTAAAGCAGTGGTGTCCAAACCTTTTTCAAAGAGGGCCAGATTTGATGAAGAGAAAAGCTGTGGGGGCCAACCAAAGGGCCAATCCCAGGGGTACCAGATGTGCTTACAAGAGTGTGTCATGTTTTCTGGTGCTGATGGGAGTTGTAGTACAACAACTTCGGGAGGGTTAAAGGTTTCCCCACACCTTCTCTACTGGTCCTCTCCCTCAGACTGCAGGAGCCATCCTGGACAATCATTCTCTGGTCTATGCAAGGCCCACCCCCATTCACAGAGTTTCAGAACTACAGAAGGAATATATACTAGTTTGCAGAAACTAGTAGTCAAATAGTGCCTCCAATGTATCAATTGTGAATGGTAAACATGAATTTATCCAGTCCGCTTTTGAAGCTATCAAATTCGGTGGCCTTTGCTACCTCTCGTAAGATGGAGTTTGTAGCAGAAAGTGTTGTGTTCATGTACCTTGACGCAGACCTATTCTTCCTACACAGTTACTAAAGCTTTCTAAACCCATTTTCCCCCTGTCTGCAGTGGCATCTCTGATATGTGAGTCTTGTTTCGGTCAAGAAAAAGATTGCAGAAATGCTACAACTGAGGAGTGTGACGATTCCAGGGACCAGTCCTGCATGTCTTCCCTTGGAGTTGGCAAACTGTGTAAGTGAGAAGAACTTTCAACCTCTTTGATCACCAAAACGTAAACCCCCTGACTCACTTTCTAAGGCCATATCTTAGCCACAAGCCACTGAACAAGACTTTTCAAAAAGAAGTGTTCTAGGTTCTGCATTGCCTGTAGGAGCAGGGAAGAAATTCAAGTCAGTTCATATTTAAAGGTGCATTTACTCAATTGGCAGAGCAAAACAAAGCCATCCTTCAGAATCTGCCCTTTTCCCATTTTTGCAATTCACTTGTCCAGCCATGTAATCAATAGACAAATGCACATACTAGGGTAAAGTGTGTATACAATAACCTACAACAAAATGAAGCGACAGTCACCTAATTCATAAGAAGAGCTAAAAATAAAGATAGAAAAGATGGATATCAGTCACAGCAACAAAACAAAACAAACAATACCCCAACCCAAGTGTTGGTTCAGCAGTCTCAGCTTTTTTAGTTGGAGTCAGTCTGTCAGTTTCCCATCTCCCAGGCCAAGTGAAAAATGACCTGCAAGGCAGAGAGCTAGTCTGCCAGGATTCACAGCCAATATGGTCAACAAATATCCCTCCACCCCCATGGGGGAAACCATGACTGCTTAAATCAGTATGACCCTGCAGATAGGGCCTAAGAGTGAAAATAACATTCACACTAAATGTTGATGGGGGGGGGGAGTTGGAAACTAATATGAAAATGTGGAGAAATGAACTTCAAATAAGAAACCAAGAGAAACTGATACTGACATATTGCCCCTTCCTAATTGCCTGTGGTACATGGTCCGTTTATGAGCTCCAGAATCGACTCTCATTGGTCCACTTACAGGGTAGATTTGATTTAAATCACAATTTAAATCACTAGTCAGTAAAACTTGATTTAAAACATTTTTTTACATAAAGACTCATTCTTGCTGGTGTAATCTTAATATTTACAACTAGATGAAGGTTTTGTTTTTGGAATAATAAATTTTCAGAGTAGTTTTTAAAGTTATATCAAAAATTACTGATTTGGTTATACTATTAGAAAAACATTGACAAATAATTATGAAAATTTTGTGAGGTTTAATAAATTAACTGTTTATATTTGGACTTCTTTTCTGCTGTATTTTATTGGAAGGAGAAAAATTAATCATTTCATTAATAATAATTTAAATAATTTATTTAACTAAAACAATAACATTAGAGCATATGCATCCATGTTTGTTAACTGATGTGATTAAACAATTTTTTTAGAAAAACCTTAGAGGGAGTTATAGCACACATGAAAAGCTTAAAACAAATCCTTATTTCCTGATGAGGATAGTCTTTGGACTATAATATAACTTAAATAGAAAACCATCTTGGGGGGGGGGGGAATCATCCAAAAGCATTAAAAAAACACACGATTTAAATTTTAAAAATCTGATTTAAATAAAAAAAATCTAATTTAAATTTAAAAATCTGATTATTTTGATTTTTTAAATTGATTTTTATCCACTCTGTCAGCCACAAAACTTATTTCATGGATGAATTCCTTCCCATGAAACCTCCTGAACTGATCCCACTGAATAAGGAGAAGGGTGGTAGAAACCTCTGGACAGCCAAAGGTTCTCCATTCCTGACTCACATTCAACAAATAGATAAAACTGGAGAAATCTCTTTCCGCTCCAAGCAGGGCCTGCTCAAGACAATTGGATACCTGAGGCAAACCATGAGATGTTCCCCACCCCGCAGACCCAGAAGAAAGGGTGACTGAAGATTAGGCCTGGGCAATTTATTGAGATATCGCCCCAGGACCGGTATGAGGGGCAGACCGTGATGACAGATTCACTCAGCAGTAAGTTGTTGGGGAAACCCCTCCGATCCTGAGTCCCTCTGCCTCCAGCACCCAGCACGCTGAGGAAAAACTATACAAGCTGCAGCCTGGAGCTGGAGGCAGAGGGACTCAGGAGGGGTGGAAGTTTCATCAAGGATGTGAAATCATCATCGTGGTCTGTCCCATATACTTGCACTGGGAGAAAAAAGCTGCATGGACAAGGCTTATACATCTTGTTCCTCCCTCCCTCCTTAAACTGCTTGGGTTAAGAGCACACCGCTGCCCTCGCCTCAGCCAAGCAGTTTTGCGGAAACCCCAACCTGCCACTGGCTCACATGAGCAAGTAGTGGGGCGGGGGCTCTGTTAAAGTGCTCCCCCTCCCTAGCTACAAGAGCACCACCCCCGCTCCTGCTTGCACACAAGTAGGAGCGGAATCTCAGCTGCTAAGCAGGGGAACTGCGAGCCATGTCACCCTTTCCTGCCCACCTCTCAATGGAGAATTTGAAGGAGTCCCCACCTTGCGTGAGTCGACAGTGGAGTGCAGGCTCCGGGCGGAGACAACCTTGGCTGCCACCTGGCTGCCTTTTTCAGCACAGGAGAAAAGACGGAGCCCACTCTGCCAGTCAAAGGCAGCCAGGCAGTGTATGCAGCCCTGCAAGGCACAGGTAGGGTGGCTTTGCAGCCTGCGCTTTGTGAATGACCACCCCACAAGGAAAGAGGCAGTGTGCCTGCACGGGCACCAGAGAGGTGGAGGGAGCCTCAGAAAGGAGCTCCAAGGTGGTATTTGCTAAAATGTATAGAACTCAAGATAAGGTATGTTGGAAATGTAAGGAGAAGGAAGGGAATTTCTTTCAAATGTGGTGGACGTGTCCTAAGATTAAAGTCTACTGGGATATGTTATATAAAATACTTTTAGTGGAAAAAAAACCAGAGGCTTTTTTATTAGCGATCATAGGTGAAGAAATTCCCCCCAAAAAGACATAAATATATTTATGTATGCTACTACGGCAGAAAAGATACATTTAGCCCAGAAATGGAAGCAGCAGGAACTTCCAACGTTGGAAGAATGCCAAACAAAGATGATTGAATACGCTGAGCTGGCGAGACTGACGGGGGAAATCCGAAACCAGCAAGACGAACTGTTTGAAAAGGACAGGTTATGATTTGATACCTGTTTATAAATATTAGAAGTAAGTCTTTTAAATATGGAGATAAAGTAAATAGGGTGATTTAGAAATGCAAAATAAAAGTGATTGCATATGGAAGTCAGGGAAGGGGACAGGAGGAAGTCAGAGCTCAATTTGAGGAAAGATATATGTGATGAAGAAATTTTATTTGGTTGTTATAAAGGAAAAAAAGTAATTTTAATACTCAGCAAGCCCTAGGCACTGAGGCTTTAACCCACAGCGCCACCAGAGTCCCAATTTTAATAAACATTATATTAAATAGAAAAAGGAAGGAGCTCCAAGGTCCCTGCCACGAACAACAGGGACATGGGGTGGCTCAAATGGGGGAGAGGAACTGACGAGGAGGTGAGAGATCTTGCCTCTAAGGATCACACCACAGCTTCAAAGGCAGCAGCATCAGGCGATGCTTTTCTTGGTGGTCAGATCTCGTGCCCCTGTGGATCAGCAAACATAAGGTGATCATCAACCCTTTCCTCATAGGTGGGCCAGCCCTATTTCCAGGTCTAGTTATTTCCTTTTCCAATTATTTTATAGCACTTTTGGGGTCAACAATGGTTCTCAAGTCCTGCATCGATACAGAGTTGTGTGATGTAGGCTATGGCAGTGCCTCCATAACCTCATCAATATACATCCAGAGCAAGGCCTCCTGCTGCAAGACAGATATGTGCAACAGCGGACGTCCCGAAAGTAAGTATCATCATCAGGAAAGATGATCTCACAAAACTTAAGTAATGAGAGAGGTCAAAGAAAGACAAACAAGTTTTTGGCAGTATCCTGATGTCAGGGACTGGCTAGACAAGGCGGAGTAGTGGCAGCCAGTCGCTCCAGGAGGTGCCTGAGGGTGACACTAGGAGAGATTTCAAACCTGATTCAGACTGGTGGGACAAGGAGGAGCCACTGACAGAGGGAACCAGCGGGGAAGCATTGGAGCCATAGTATGGGGGTGGCGGGAAATAATACAACAAAACCCAAAATATCAGTAAGAAGATTACTTGAACAACATGTAGCATCTATTAGCAAAAATTACAAGGGAGCGTCACAGTTTTACCTTAGTCCTACAAACACCCCTCCCATAATGCTACTCACAGTTCCTCTCCTGCAGCAGCTTCTGGTATTTACATCCTATGCTTTCCTCCAAAAAGCTTGAGCTCCCGCTCACCTTTTTAGCCTCAAAACATCCTGTGAAATAGGTTAGGCTGAGAGATGGTTCCTGGTCCCAGGCCACTCAGCAAGTGTCATGGCTACAGTGAAATTTGAACACTGGTCTCCTAGATTCTAGTCCAACTCTCTAACCACTTCACATCACTGGCTCATTGGTTTCCCAGAGTTCTAGCCCCCAAACCTAGAGTGACCCATTTTCTTTGATGCATTTGCATTTGTAGAGATATTTTTAGTGGGACAGACTGGTAAGGCAGTGTGATTCTTCTTCTTCTTTGGCGATCACTCGTAGCCAGGTAAGATTGTCTTTCATAAACACGGTTTTAACAATGAGTCAGTAAGTGACTGTGGAGGCCAATTCTGGAACCACACGTCCTTCCACAGTGGGGACATTGGTTTCTGGGTGGGAGTTGATCACGGTGTGGATATCCAAGCATGCCTTCCTCTTAGCACATTTCTCCCTTACATCCTGAGTTTGAGTGTCTTCAAAGCCCATGACACCTTTGGTAAAGGCTGTTCTCCAATTGAAGCGCTCTCAGGCCAGTGTTTCCCAGTTGTCAGTGTTTATACTTCATTTTTAAAGATTTGCCTTGAGAAAGTCCTTAAACCTCTTTTGTTGACCACCAGCATTACACTTTCCATTTTTAAGTTCAGAATAGAGTAGTTACTTTGGATGACGATCATCAGGCATCTGCACAACATGACCAGTCCAACGAAGATGATGTTGAAGAATCATTGCTTCAACACTGGTGATATTTGCTTCTTCCAGTACGCTGATATTAGTTCGCCTGTCTTCCCAAAATTTTCAGAGACACCGTTGATGTAATCTTTCAAGGTTTGGAGATGGTGTTTATAAGTGGTGCATGTTTCACAAGCATACAGTAAGGTTGGTAGTACAATAGCTTTGTAAACAAGCATGTTGGTTTCCCTGTGAATGTCCCGGTCCTTAAACACTCTGCACTTCAATCAACAGAAAGCTGCACTCGCAGAGCTCAGGGATGCTGGATTTCGGCATAAGTGCTAGCCCTTATGGAAAGATAACTGTCTAGGTAGGGGAAGTGATTGACATTTTCCAACGTTACACCATTGAGTTGGATTTGTGGAGCTGCAGAGGGGTTATTTTGTACTTGTTGGTGCAGTACTTTGTTTTTTGGTTTGTTTGTTTTTTTGGATGTTGAGCGACAGGCCAAACTTTTCATAAGCTTCTGGGAAGATATTTAGGATGGTTTGGAGGTCATCCTGTGAGCGTGCCCACACTACGTTGTCATTAGCATACTGAAGCTCCATGATGGAAGTTACTGTAACCTTACTCTTTGCTTTCAGCCTGCTCAGATTGAAGAACTTTCCATCTGTTAAATATATTATTTCTACTCCGGTGGGGAGTTTTCCTTTGACAAAGTGTAGGATCATGGCAATGAAAACAATGAATAGAGTTGGGGCAATAACACAACCCTGTTTAACACCTGATCCCACGGTGAATGGTTCACTTTGAGAGCCATTGTTATCTGCGATTGTTGCTGTCATATTATCATGGAGGAGTCGGATGATGTTTACAAATTTATCTGAGCAGCCAATTCTCAGAAGGACAGTCCACAGGGCATTAAGATTTACAATGTTGAAAGCCTTGGGTCAAAAAACGACACATACGGGGGTTGGTTTTGATCTCTGCATTTTTCTTGAAGCTGTTGAGCGGTGAAAATCATGTCCACTATCCCCCTAGAAGGCTGAAAACCATTTTGGGATTCAGGAACGGTCACCTCGGATATTGTTAAGAGATGGTTTGCTAAGATCCTTGCAAGAATTTTACCACCTGCAGCTAATAGAGAGATGCCTCGATAGTTTCTGCAATCAGTTCTGTCACCTTTTTTTTAAAAAAAAGATAATTTTGGCATCCATAAAGTCTGCTGGGATCTCTTCTCTCTCCCAGATTTTTTTGATGAGCTTGTGAAGTTGTTGTGTAAGTTCAATTTCACCCACTTTGAAGACATTGGCATGTATCCCCTCAGGTCTGCTTGTTTTTTTGTTTTTCATATGGTTAATAGCTGTACACAACTCTCCTAGATTTGGAGATACTGCAAGCTCATCTCTAACTTGTTTTTGCAGAATTTGTGAGAGGACCTCAGCAGCTACGGGGGAGTTGCAGTTAAGGAGATGTTGGTAATGTTCTTTAAAGCAGTGTAATAGCTTCTTTATCTTTTAGAAGTGTGATACCGTCTGCTGAGCGTAGGGGGAATATGCCATTATTTATTCGCCCATAGATGGTCTTTGTGACTTTGTTCACAGGCTGCAATAATGGATGTTTTTAGCTTGGTCCAGTGTTCCTCAATGTTATCAGGGAATTCTGAAAGCAGATGGCCCTTAAGAGTCCTTTGGAAGCAATCCCACTTAACGGGATCTTGAAGGCCTTGGGTGTTCATTTTGCACCTTGTTTTCCTTCCTTGAAGCCTGCGTTAAGGTATAATATTGATAGCCATTGTGGAGCGTATTAGTCAGTGATCTGTCCAGCAGTCGTCGGCACTCGTCATAGCTCTGGTAAGGAGCAGATCACGGTGATCTTTAGCACAGACAATAACATAGTCTAAGACAGCAGCAGGCAACCTAAGGACCATGGGCCGGATGTGGCCCAATCACCTTCTCAATCCGGCCCGTGGACGGTCCAGAAATCAGCGTGTTTTTACATGAGTAGAATGTGTCCTTTTATTTAAAATGCATCTCTGGGTTATTTGTGTGGCCTGCCTGGTGTTTTGACATGAGCAGAATGTATGCCTTTATTTAAAATGCATCTCTGGGTTATTTGTGGGGCATAGGAATTCGGTCATCTTTTTTTTCAAAATTTACTCTGGCCCACCAAATGGTCTGAGGGATGGTGGACCAGCCCATGTCTGAAAAAGGTTGCTGACCCCTGGTCTAAGAGGTGCCAGTGGTTTGACCGAGGATGCCTCCAGGGAGTTTTAAATTTATTTTTATGTCAAAAGAGTGTGTTGGTAGTAACAAGGTTGTGCGCTGCACATATCGTCAAAAGTAAGATTCAGTTCTGGTTGCTGTTGCTAATTCCTTCTTTCCCAATAGTCCCAGGCCACCGATCGAAATCTCACCCAACTCCTGCATTAAAATCACCCAGGAGGATGAGTTTATCTTCCTTAGGCATCTCTGATAGAACAGTATCCAGCTGAGAGTAAAATTTTCTTTAATGTCTTCATCGGCATCCAGTGTTGGTGCATAAGCGCTTATAAGAGTAGCCTGTTGGTTTTTGGTGTGCTTTATTCGAAGGGTTGAGAGTCACTCATTAATGCCGGTAGGGACTTCTGACAGGAGCTTCACAAGATCGTTTTTTATAGTGAAGCCTACCCCTGTATCCAAAGTTCTTGTCCGGATAGACCTTTCCAGAAGAAAGTGTAGTCTCCTTTTTCTTCCTTCAGTTGTCCCTCGCCTGCTCTTTAAGTCTCTTGAAGCGCTGCAATATTGATGTTAAAACGTTGCAGCTCTCTTGCAATGATGGCAGTTCTGCATTCAGAACACTCACTATCTGTGTTATCTGACAAAGTCTGTATATTCCATGTTCCAAAATTCAATTGTGTTTTACAACAGCTAGGTGGTGACCCCACTGTGTGCGGTCATCCAGTCAGGGGAAAAGGGAGGCAGATCATGTTTAGGGCACCTTTTCTAGCCCCTCCCCCTTTCCAGGGTGAGCAGAATGGATCCTAAAAAGGGCTGCTCAGTTATGGATACAGCTGCCGAGCTGCTCAACTGCCTCGTTCCTTGAGTGGGAATGACTGAATCCTTATTCACCGCCCATGTGCTGGTTCATGACTAGGGGCTTCCAGATTTCATGATCCTGCCCCCATTACCATTTGCCGATTGCCAGGTGACTTTTGGGGTTTGGGTTTGCTATGAGTTTTTGGAAGACACCAGTACGTGAATTTGTTTTATGTGTGTAGATCAGTGCATGCTGACCAAGGCACAATCTTCACATCTGCATCAATATGCAGATGATACCCAGCTCTACCTCTCTTTCAAATCAGAACCAGTGAAGGCGGTGAAGGTCTTGTGTGAGTGCCTGGAGGTGGTTGGAGAATGGATGGCGGCTAATGGATTGAGGTTGAATCTTGACAAGACAGAAGTACTGTTCTTGGGGGACAGGGGGCGGGCAGGTATGAAGGACTCCCTGGTCCTGAATCAGGTAACTATGCCCCTGAAAGACCAGGTGTGCAGCCTGGGAGTCATTTTGGACTCACAGCTGTCCATGGAGGAACAGGTCAATTCTGTATCCAGGGCAGCTGTCTACCAACTCCACCTGGTACACAGGCTGAGACCCTACCTGCCCGCCGACAGTCTCGCCAGAGTGGTGCATGCTCTAGTTATCTCCCACTTGGACTACAGCATTGGACTACTGCAACGCACTCTATGTGGGGCTACCTTTGAAGGTGATCCGGAAACTGCAATTAATCCAGAATGTGGCAGCTAGACTGGTGACTTGGAGTGGCCGCCGAGACCACATAACACCAGTCTTGAAAGACCTACATTGGTTCCCAGTATGTTTCCGAGCACAATTCAAAGTGTTGGTGTTGACCTTTAAAGCCCTAAATGGCCTCGGCCCAGTATACCTGAAGGAGTGTCTCCACCCCAATCGTTCTGCCTGGCCGCTGAGGTCCAGCGCCCAGGGCCTTCTGGCGGTTCCCTCATTGCGAGAAGCAAAGCTACAGGGAACCAGACAGAGGGCCTTCGTGGTAGTGGCGCCCGCCCTGTGGAACGCCCTCCCATCAGATATCAAAGGCATAAACAACTACCTGACATTCAGAAGACATCTTAAGGCAGCCCTGTTCAGGGAAGTTTTTAATGTGTAACATTTTAGTGTATTTTTGGTCTCTATGGAAGCGGCCCAGAGTGGCTGGGGAAACCCAGCCAGATGGGTGGGGTACAAATAATAAATTATTATTATTATTACTATTGTTGTTGTTGTTGTTGTTGTTGTTGTTGTTATTCACAGTAGGGCTCTGTTCCGGTGGCATGAGTAGTCACAATGAACTAGTAGATTCCTATCTGCTGCAGCCCTTATCTGCCTTCACAGCTGTTGTAACATACCGCTTGTTATCATCCACCTGTTCTGCCGTTGAGGACTTTTTGGATCATTCCCTTTGACCTTACCGCCTTGGGTGACCCTGTTAGGAGTACAGGATTCCTGATGGCTTCACTCACACGGGTCATAGGAACGTGCAAACCCACTCACCACAAAAAGCTGGTGATCCAGCTAGTGAGAAGGCAGTATTATTATACCTGTGGATTGGCCAAGCCTACTACAAACATCTGCAACATGGGCTCCTGCCTTCACCAACAGAACAGGACTTTCTAAGAGGATATCTGCATTATTTAATAACATAGCATAGTAAAAGAAAAACTGCACATAGAACAAAACCAAAAACCATGAATCAATAACAAGATTACTTGAACAACATGCAGCAGTCATGAGCAAAAATTACAAGGGAGCTACACAGTTTTACCTTAGTCCTAGAAACATTCCTTGTGTGATGTTACTCACAGTCCCTCTCCTGCAGCAGCTTCTGATATTTACATCCCTACTCTTTTGTCCAAAGAGCTTGAGGTGGCATTTCTGGCTCTCCTGCTCACCATTTTAGCCTCAAACACCCGTGTGAAATAAGTCAGGCTAAGGGGCAGTGTCTGGCCCCAGGTCACTCAGCAAGTTTCGTGGCTCTACTACAGATTTGAACTCTGGTCTACTCCCACCCTCGTTCCTGATGTAGATGTTCACATTCCCTTGTTCCTGATGTAGATCTTCACTCACCCCTCCCTTGTTGTTCGGAGGAGGCACCATTTTGTGGTTCGCCTTAGTATTCTCAACACCATGGTGTATGCTTTAATTGTAAACACTATAACAACCCTAGGACCAAGAATTCTGGGAGTGGTAGTTTGTTAAGGATGCTGAGAGTTAATTGGGAAACCCCTATTCCCCTCACAGAGCTATGGATTAACAAACAAACCCCACACAATAGTTCTTATTAGCTACCATTTCTTCTTAGGTGAAATCATTATTTTACCAAAACTAAGCACATGTTTTCCAGAAGTGATTTTTTAAGGATAAAACTACTAACAGCTTTCTTTCTCTTTCCCGCTCTCAGGAAGAGGGCCATTTTGCAGACTTTTATCATCATTTGTGTCCATTCGTGGCTACCATTTTGTCTCTCAGAATGCCCCCCAATGCTGCTCAGTGCTAAGCCCAATTGCTTAAAGTGGTATCCCTTTGCTTGAAATGTATGCTGTGAATGTGGCCCCAGTCAGAAATCTCTTGCACCATGCATTAATGTAGCCCTGGATGAATGGAGCACGGCTGAAGCACTCCGCTTGGAGAAGTGTTGGAAGGTGGTAGGCATCCATCTTGGAAGTGGAAGCCCAATTCCCACCCCTCACATACAGCACGTTGTGGTTTGCATCTGCAAAAGAAATACATTGATTAACTGCAATGTTGGTGTGGTGTGGTGATTGTTTTCCAGTGCCCGAGAGTGAGACGAGGGAGCTCAATGGGCTGAAGTGCCCAAGTTGCTTCTCCATCTCTTCAGACAAGTGTGAGGGCAATAAGACCGTCAGCTGCAGAAATGAGGAGGATCAATGCTTCTACGCTGGGGGTCGCCTGAAGTTTGGTGAGTCTTGTGTAATGGAGTGCAACTAGGGCCCCATCTTTGAGGAAGTATCATGCTACGTTGAGCAATCATGGCTTCCCCTAAAAGACGCTAGGATACTTTGTTTATTAAGGGTGCTGAAAGTTATTAGGAGACCCACGTTGCCTTCACAGAGTGTCTGGGATGGGCAGGAGCCCAAGGTCGAGGGATGTGTGGACAGGGAGGTGGGAGGAGGAGAATACAGGGAAGGGCTAGTGATTTCTGCAGTTCTTGTCTGGAACCCTGTGCCAGTTTATTCCATTTTTTCCCCAGCAACACCTTAAAAGCCTATTCAGATAGGAACATGCTCTATTCCCTTTTGCTGTTCATTCGATTGAGTTTTAAATGTTTTAATGGTTTTTACTGCTTTTATTGCTAATGTAAATATTTCTTGTAAACCCCTAGCAGTTTTTACTGCAATCAAGCGGTATATAGTTTTTGTTAAATAAAAATACATCTTAAAATTTGCACTTTAAATTGGAGGGGGCAGGATGGAGACCCACAGGCCCAGGAGCCAAAGGCATTCCTCTAGGACTCTCTCTCTCTGGCCCTTTAGATCCTCCTTAGCCACACCTCCTCTCCCTAGGCCACAACTCACAAGCCCCACTTCATACCCTACCTGTATGCTTTGGCCTGGCTGGATTGTTGCCCCTGAAGTCTTGGTTACCTGGATGGAGGACGGGGGGGCAGGGTTGAATGTATGTATAAAATAGCCTGCCATGTAAAGGTGAATTTTACATATGTTTCCATTGGCCAGTGGACCTCCCAGAAGGTCACCCAGACTGGAAAACAGCTCTTGGTCTGAAAAAAGTTGCCCACCGTTCTGTTTGAGGGAGAGGGTTTTGGATTTCAAAAGCATATGTGTGTGCTTTTTTTCCCAACAGGGGGAAGCAGCCTGATTGGTTCTGTCCGAGGCTGTGCAACAGCTAGTATGTGTGACTACGGTCAGGAGATGCTGATGACTTATCTTAAATCACTGGGATATGAGATCACTCAATTAAAGTGTACTGACGCAATGGACGAGGATGCCAATGAGCTGTAGCTGAGGGAAGGCAAACCTCCACCGCCCAGAAGAACCCACCATTTATGGAAATTGGTGGCCTAGTGGTTGAAGCAGGGGTGGTCTCAGCCTGAGGACTCCCAGGCTTTCTTTTCAGAAGCCTAGAAGCTCCTCCTCAAAGACAGGCTGTATTTGACTTTCATGTGCAAATGAAGTCATTGAATCATGTCCAAAATAAATATGTATGGCAAATAATGTGTGTTGTATCATTTATCCAAATGCAACATTTGTTCGGGGAAATAATAGTGCTTGGAGATGGGAGCTAGATTTCACGTTTGAAGTCCCTGGCCAGCCTTCCATGTCAAATTTTTATTGTGTCCACTTTGTGCTCCCTTGTTGTCAGGGGTAGTACATCCCATTTCACCACAGCAGCCATGCTACGTAACCCCCACCAAAGCATCCCTTCCCTAGGTTGTGTGGCAACAGCACAAAGTGGCATAGCAGCAGCAGGATCTGGCTAGATCTTAGGAGATTTTGGGGAGAGCCTGCTGGAAAACAGTGCTGATGCCAGTGCCATTTTTCTGCCGCCTATGGG
This sequence comes from Podarcis tiliguerta, assembly GCF_965153285.1. Taxonomy (NCBI): domain Eukaryota; kingdom Metazoa; phylum Chordata; class Lepidosauria; order Squamata; family Lacertidae; genus Podarcis; species Podarcis tiliguerta. The sequence continues at coordinate 75,445,052 of NC_139541.1, forward strand.
GCAGGTGGGACACCCACTTATTGTGGGAAAGACATAAACTGGACTGTGTATACAACCTTCAAAAAATAAAAAAATAAACATTTAGAACGGGCACATAACCTCTCTGGATCCATTGGGACAAATAGGCAGGGGAATGTTAGCAGAAGAGGAAGCAGATGGAGGAAGAGGCGTCGTAGCATTTTATGTAGTCTTACACAAAATGGAAATGCTAGTCTTCACACAATATATGCAAACATTTTTGGAGGTCTCCCTTGTGACCCAAGCTGAGGAACGATGTACCACCTACACCCCCATCTCCTGGGTCCTGTGGAGAAGCATGCAGTGGCTGCATTTGACCCCCCATGCCAGAGGTTCCCCACCCCTGGTAGCGATTACTAAAGGGCTCCATAGTTTCCCATTTTTCTCTCTCCTTTGGCTTCCCTTACTCAGCCAAATGAGCAGCTTGGTGATTTTAGAAAGACATTGTGAAACCATGCTTCTTCAGCAAGTACTTTGTGAATCCACTCATCCTCAGCAGGTACACTGGGTGAGCACCACTTTGAGGCAATCAAGATTTGGGCAAATGTTAGATTTCGCACAAGCTTCAACTGGCCAGAACTTACATCAGCCTGCTGAACTAGGCCTGTTACCATCAATTTTGGATGTGCAAAGACTTTATTAAATACTTGGGTATAATGATTTCATCCGATATAGACCAAATTGTAAAATTTAAATTTGAATCAAATTATAAATGAGATTTCTTTTGATATTGAAAGGTGGGGACCTCAAAATGAATGTTGTTCCAAAGTTTTTATACATTCTTAGAGGATTACCAAAACATAGCCCCAAATTTTACTTCCAAAAAATACATCAACTATTTAGATCGTGCCTATGGGGTACGAAGCCACCAAAAATATCACTATATAAAATGCAACTTCCAACTAAGGAAGGTGGCTTTAGTCTCCCAAATCTGGAACTATATCACCAGGCCTACTTGCTGAGTAAGACTAATGACTGGAGAGCTAGCAGGAATCCCAACTGGGCTACTCTCGAATATAGTTTCTTTGAACCTCTTGTAGGGTGGACTAAACTCAGCTCCAATTTTATGAAACATCCTATTATCCTGGAGACTATTAAAGCACCTATAAAAATTTGGATGAATATAGATAAAAAAATCACACAAAGATAGTAGTAGTAGACTTTATTTGCGTAGCCGATAGGCCATAGCATCAAAGGACAAACACCAACAAAACCACATTACAAATATAGTTACCATAAAATCTTGTGACCAATTAAAACCCTAGGTAAATTAATAATCTCAGTACTTAAAACTTGGCAGAGGTAATAAAATAATAATAAAAAAAATAATGATAATAATCATAAGATCCTAGGTGAGGAATCCGGGTGACGACACTGGTGTCATTCAGATAACAGCTCTCAGTCTCATTGCTCTCTCAATAAATTTGGCAAACTTCTCTGTTGTCGAGCTGTTCTGGTGGGCTAGGAGTGAGAACAATTTGGCTTCACAAGAGCGGCCCAGGATGGCAGATAGGAGCGGCGTAATGGTCTCGTCCCTGAGATCTTTATATAGGGAGCAAGACAAGAGAACGTGTGACACCGTCTCTACATAGCCAGCTCCACAGGGGCAGAGCCAATTCTTGAATGAATTTTTTTGATATCTACCTTCAAGAACAGCTGAGGGTAACATATTTAGTCTGGCCAGTGTAAAGGCCCGCCTGAGTTTTGGAATGGTTAAGGTAGACAAATAAGGTGCCCGAAAATCAAAGTGGGAGGGGGGCAGATAAGCGTACCAAGCACTAAATTTCTTAATATAGGCCAGATTATTCTGCTGCTCAATATCCTTCATGCGCTGATCAATAATGGTTTCTGCCTTGGGGAGACCCATTTTCAGTAGATGCTGTGCTTGTAGGCCACATGTAAGTAGTTTTTGATGCACTACTTTGGACCACCGACTTCTATGAGCATCTCGTGCTACTAGAGGTAGTAATCCGGATGGGTTTAAATTCAGGCGAAGCCAATAGTTGAATGTTCTTAACCAGGTCCGGGTTTCGACGGAGAGGAGGCCAGTCTCCAGCCTTAGGGCCGCATTTGGTACGCATGGTGGAACGGCTAGAATCTGTCTTAAGAATTTAGACTGGACCGTTTCAAATGTGCGGCAATGATTTCCCGTCCAGATAGATATATAATTTGGCAATTTACTTGGCTTTTTTATTATATTGTAATTTGGAATGTTATAATGTGGTTTTTATTGAATTATTAAATTTGAAAACTTAATAAAATATTATAAACAAGAACAAAAAAAGTTTTCTGATTTTTTTTGCTCCTCTTCAGGATGATGAAAATCCAATAAGATTGTGAAGAGCAGGAATGAGAAGCTGTGGTCCTCTAGACCAGTGTTTCCCAACCTTGAGTCTCCAGCTGTTTCTCTCTCTCTCCCTCCCTCTTTCTATTTCTCAGATAATAGAGTCTAGATTAGGATTACTTGGGAGGGGAAAGAGATTTAATTTGTTTTCAACACTGTGCTTTAAATTGTGCTATAGCGCGATTAGAATTGTAGCAATTTGTGACACTGTCTGAACCCATTGTTCCTGAGTGCTGGCAAAGTGCTCCTTGCCATAATCTATAAATTCCTGCAACTAAGGCTCTTCATGCATCAGTTCCTTCTTCCATCGGGGGGGTTGGCATATGTATTTCCCCTCCCTCTTTGCTCTCTCATCATCATCCATCCAGCAATGTAGAACCATGTGCTTGTCTGGGCTTTGGAACTCAGACTCCATCATAAACTGGACCAAAGTACAGTGGTGCCTCACAAGACGAAAAGAATCCGTTCCGTGAGTCTCTTTGTCTAGCGGTTTTTTCGTCTTGCGAAGCAAGCCCATTAGCGGATTAGCGCTATTAGCGGTTTAGCGGCTATTAGCGGCTATTAAAGGCTTAAGGGATTAGTGGATTAGCTGCTAAAAGGCTATTAGCAGTTTAGTGCCTTAGAAAAAGGAGGTGGGGAGCGGAAAAAAAAACCCCAGGAATCGCAAGACATTTTCGTCTTGCGAAGCAAGCCCATAGAGAAATTTGTCCTGCGAAGCACCTCCAAAACGGAAAACCCTTTTGTCTAGCGGGTTTTCCGTCTTGCGAGGCATTCGTCTTGCGGGGCACCACTGTATGTCTTTGTAACTAGATCTCCATTTTAAGATGGCCTGGACAAAGCTGCTGTATCTGTTACTCTTCAACAAGTATTCTGAGTGAGTAAATGTTATCTTTACCTTTTACAGCAATAATCTGTGTGATTATTAAGGGGAGAAAGGGATAAAGACTTTTTAAGCTGCTGTGCTCAAAGCATGAGGAAGGTAGGATAAAATCTAATAAATACATCCTAGCATCAATACATATCTCTACTTGAAGGGCAGCAGGTGATGGCATGATGTTTTGGCATGACATCATGGTGTGTGTGGGTGGGTGTGGTGGGCACCCACAATGTGGAGCCCAAGTTGGCGCCCCTGGTCACAGGTGTCTTCCAATCCTGCTGCAACAGGCTCTTCCCTTTCTCCCCCCCCCCCAAAAAAAAAACCCAGGAGGGGCATTAAAAGGGCAGAGGAGAAATTAGTTGCACATAGTGTCAGTCTTGGGGAAAGCCCTGGAAATAAGGAGACATAGGCACCAGGGACCTTTTGTATTGGCAACTAATTTCAAGAGGTGAAACAGGATGTATTGTCTCTGCCCTAATGTGTGCAGTATTTTTCACATTGTTTAGCTGGTGAACTGCAACAAAAAACTTGAGGAAGTGTGAATTTCAAAGCATAACAGAGATCTGGTGTGAATTATGTTGTTCCTGATTAAAATGCCGGTTTCTCCAGCATTCTTAGTTGGGATCAACAGGAATCGGAGTCTTTCAACATCTAGAAGGCCACAGGTTCTGTACCCATTCTAAATGTTTCTTCTCTGTATTTTTTTAAGGTTGTGCAGTCCCCTTTACTATACACAATCCAGTTTATTGATGTCTTTCTCACAATAAGTGGTGTCCCACCTGCCCCAGGGGCGGCAGAAAAATGGCACTGGCATCAGCACCATTTTCCAGCAAGCTCTCACCAAAATCTCATGAAATCTAACCAGAACTTGCTGCCGCCATGCCAGTTTGTGCTGTTGCCACGCAACCTAGGGAAGGGATGCTTTCGTGTGAGTTACACAGCACGGCTGCTGTGCCATTCCCCATTTCACCTCAAGTGGCAAAATGGGATGCACCATCCCTGACAACAAAGGAGCCCAAAGTTGACACATTATTGATTAAAATTTGACATGGAAATCTGGCTAGGGATTTCACTCCTGGATATATCTCCTATCTCCAAGCACTATTATTTTTTCCAACAAAGGATGCATTTGAATAAATAATAGAACACACATTATTTGCCATATATATTTATTTTGGACATGATTCAATGACTTCATTTGCACATGAAAGTCAGATACAGCCTGTCTTTGAGGAGGAGCTTCTAGACTTCTGGAAAGAAAGCCTGGGAGTCCTCAGGCTGAGACCTCCCCTCTTCAACCACTAGGCCGCCAATTTCCATAAATGATGGGTTCTTCTGGGCTGTGGAGGTTTGCCTTCCCTCAGCTACAAGCTCATTGGCATCGTCCTCCATTGCTTTGGTGCACTCTGCATGAATGACCGCAATGCTTACTCTTTCCAAAAGTAATTCAAACAACCAATCAGTCCGGTTACAGAAAGAAGCTGTTGCACAGCCTCGGAGAGCGCCCAATACGTCAGCTCCCCCTGTTAGGAAAAAAAACACACATTTGCTTTTGGAATCCAAAACCCTCTCCCTCAAACAGAAGGGTGGGCAACTTTTTTTCAGACCAAGAGCCTTTTTTGACCTTCTGGGAGGTGCACATGCCAATGGAAACATATGTAAAATTCACCTTTACACGGCAGGCTATTTTCTAGATACATTCAAATCCTCCTCTTTGTCCTCCCTCCAGATAACCAAGAGTTCAGGGGCAACAACCCAGCCAGGCCATAGCATACAGGTAGGGTATGAAGTGGGGGTGTGGCCTAGGGAGAGGAGGTGTGGCTAAGGAGGATCCAAAGGGCCAGAGAAAGAGAGGCTTAGAGGGATGCCCTTGGATCTTGGGCCTGTGGGTCTCCATCCTTCCTCCTCTTCCAAATGAAAGTACAAATTTTAAGATGTATTTTTATTTAACAAAATCTATATATTGCTTGATTGCAGTAAAAACTGCTAGGGGTTTACAAGAAATATTTACATTAGCAATAAAAGCAGATAAAACCTGAAATATACTCGGAGTTGAGTGTTTATTTCATGCTCTTTATATCAGCTCATGATGAACAGGGAGTGGCTATATATACATTATTTACACAATGGGTCCTGTGTGATTGGCTGATTCAACTCCCCTCCTGGAGCCTGATTGGGCTGCTGCTGCAGACCAATCAGGGTGCTGCCATCTAGGATCCTACTTGCCTATTGTTCTAGGATCTAAGCTCAGTACATAACATGGGTCTCTTAATAAACTTCAGAACCCTTAATAAACTAAGTACCCTAGCATCTTTTAGAGGAAGCCATGACTGCTAAAAGTGGTGTGATACTGCTTTAAATGCATAGTATGGATGGGCCCCAACTGCACTCCATCATACAAGGCTCACCGAAAGTAAAATGAAGCCCAAAGTTGAAGCATTGATCCTCCTCATTTCTACAGTTGACGGTACTGATGTAATCGCACACGACTGTGTGGGATTCGAAGCAAGCCGGGCACTTCAGCCCATTGTCCTTCCTCTTCTCATGCTCAGGAACTGTAAAACAATCACCACACCACCCCAAGATGGGGGTCAATGTATTTCTTTTGCAGATGCAAACCACAACTTGCTGCATGTAAGGGGCAGTAATTGTTCTCCTCCTTCAAAGAGGGATGTGTACCACTTTCCAGCACTTCTCCAAGCAGAGTGCTTCAGCCATGCTCCATTCATCCAAGGCTACATTAAGGCATGGGGCAAGAGATTTTGACTAGGGCCACATTCACAGCATACATTTCAAGCACAGGGATACCATTTTAAGCAATTGGGCTTAGCACTGAGCACCACTGGGGGGCATTCTGAGAGACAAAATGGTAGCCACAGCTGCACACAAATGATGATAAAATTCTACAAATTGGCCCTCTTTCTTAGAGCGAGAAAGAGAAAGAGAAAGAAAGCTCTCAGCAGTTTTATCCTTTAAAAAGTCTCTTCTGGAAAAAGATGTGCTTAGTTCTAGGTAAAATAATGATTTCATAAAGATAATAATGATTTCAATAAAGATAGTAGGTAATAAGAGCTATTGTGTGGGGTTTGATTGCTAATCCATTACTCTGTGATGGGGATAGGGGTTTTCCTATAAATTCTCAGCACCCTTAATAAACTACCTCTCACATAATTCTTTGTCCTAGTGTTGCTATAGTGCTTTCAATAAAAGCATACACCAGGGTGGGGAAAATGGTAAGGTGAACCACAAAATGGTGCCTCCTCCCACCAAGGAAGGAGGAGTGAGTGAACATCTCCATCAAGAACAAGGGTAGGAGGAGACTAGAGTTCAAATCTGTACTTGAGCCACGACACTTGCTGGGTGACCTGGGGCCAGACACTGCCCCTTAGTCTGATTTATTTCACACGGGTGTTTGAGGCTAAAATGGTGAGCAGGAGAGACAGACATGCCACCTCCAGCACTTTGGAGGAAAAGGTAAGATGTAAAAAGCAGGATATCTGACAACGTTATATGGAATTAAAATTAGGCCACAATTTTATGTAGGAAGACCTTGGCTTAGGTCTTGGGCGTGTATCCCTCCCGGCCCCCCAACCGGGGGGAACTGGGGCTCATCAGAGTAAATGGGATAGGGGAGTACTCTGCAAGACATAAGTGTAGCAGGCAGCCAAGCCCATATCCCCCCACACAGGGTAGTTCACTGACAACCTTTCAGTGTATGGCCAGTGAGACCCATATATATAACCCCTTTAAGAGGGAACCTGGAATCGCCACCACAGGGGGGTGAGCCACCCCTTTATGCCCCCCCCCCCATTACAGGGAAGAAAGGACTAAAGAATTCCACCCAAGGCCATAACCATTGTGACAAGTTGCTATGGGGAAGACAAAACCTGCCAATGCAAGAAAATTTCTTCCCAGTCCTTCAACAGCAACCAGTCAAAGACAGTAGTAAAAAGGTAAAGGTACCCCTGCCCGTACGGGCCAGTCTTGACAGACTCTAGGGTTGTGCGCCCATCTCACTCAAAGAGGCCAAGGGCCAGCGCTGTCCGAAGACACTTCCGGGTCACGTGGCCAGGGTGACATCACTGCTCTGGCGAGCCAGAGCCACACACGGAAACGCCGTTTACCTTCCCGCTAGTAAGCGGTCCCTATTTATCTACTTGCACCCGAGAGTGCTTTCGAACTGCTAGGTTGGCAGGCGCTGGGACCGAACAACGGGAGCGCACCCCGCCACGGGGATTCGAACCGCCGACCTTTCGATCGGTAAGCCCTAGGCGCTGAGGCTTTAACCCACAGCGCCACCCGTGTCCCTCAAAGACAGTAGTAGCACCTACTAAACAGGAAGAAAAAGTTAACCTGCAAACAAGAAACATTAAACAAAGGGAGGGTAGGGAGGGTGAATCTCCGGATTCGACTGCCTGGCTATTGTCAGCTCCAGCCCCTATTTATAAATGGGCCTGGCTCCACCTCCCAGCAAGAAACTTGATTACTGAAGCTGGGTGTGAACCTCCAGAAATTAACACTGAGAGACAAGCCAGCCCCTGTTTGCCAGTAAGCTCCCTGGGAACTGTAGCACCACGCACGATCCCACAAAGGGCACCCGCAGTGTAAAGTGTGAGTGCTCATTTTTGCACCACCTGGTTGTTCTCTCCTTTGTGTAGATAGTGTTCCTCTATAGCTTTAGTAATTAAGTGGCACAGGAGCCCATTGCATCTAATAGATCTATATTAGCATTTGCTTTTACCTGAAGATATTAATTCTCTGGATGCAAACCTAAAAGAAATCAATTCCCTCAAGAAGGACAGGGGCCTGTCCCACTCAAAATATCTCTACAAATGCAAATGCATCAAAGAAAGTGGGTTGGTCTAGGTTTGGGGGCTAGAGAACTGGGAAACCAATGAGCCAGTGAGGTGTAGCGGTTAGAGGGTTGGACTAGAATCTAGGAGACCAGGGTTCAAATTCCACTGTAGCCATGACACTTGCTGAGTGGCCTGGGGCCGGAACCATGTCTCAGCGTAACCTATTTTACTGGATATTTTGAGGCTAAAATGGTGAGCGGGAGCTCAAGTGTTTTGGAGGAAAGCATAGGATGTAAATACCAGAAGCTTCTACAGGAGAGGAAGAGTGAGTAACATTATGGGAGGGGTGTTTCTAGGACTAAGGTAAAACTGTGACGCTCCCTTGTAATTTTTGCTAATGAAAGCTGCATGTTGTTCTTGTAATCTTATTGGGATTTTGGGTTTTGTTGTATTATTTCCCGCCACCCCCATACTATGGCTCCAATGTTTCCCTGCTGGTTCCCTCTGTCGGTGGCTCCTCCCTGTCCCACCAGTCTGAATCAGGTTTGAAATCTTCTTTCCTAGTGCCACCCTCAGGCACCTCCTGAAGCGACTGGCTGCCACCATTCGTCCTTGTCTAGCCAGTCCCTGACATCAGGATACTGCCAAAAACTTGTTTGTCTTTCTTTGACCTCTCTCATTGCTTGAGTTTTGTGAAACCATCTTTCCTGATGATGATACTTACCTTCGGGACGTCCGCTGTTGCACATATCTGTCTTGCAGCAGGACATCTTGCTGTAGATGTATATTGATTGCATAAGGGAGCCACTGGAATAGTTTGCATCACACAACTCGGTCTTGATGCAGGACTTGAGAACCATTGGGATCGTGTAAACTAGTAAAAAAGAATAGGAATGAAATAACTAGACCTGGAGACAGGGCTGGCCCACTCATGAGGAAAGCTTTGATTATCACCTTATGTGGCAGGATCCACAGGGGCAGCAGATCTGACCGCCAAGTAAAGAATTGTCTGATGTTGCTGCCTTTGAAGCTGTGGTGTGTAACTTGAAGGCAAGATCTGCCACCTCTTCGTCAACACCTCTCCCCCATTTGAGCCACCCAATGTCCCTGTCATTCGTGGCAGGGCCCTCGGAGCTCCTTTCTGAGGCTCCCTCCACCTTCGCTGGTGTCCATGGAGGCACATCCTCTTTTCTCGAGTGGTGGTCATTCTCTCCAGGAGGAAAGATGCAGCCCACCCTCCCAAGTGAAATCCACAAGGCACAGGATTCAAACTCACTCAATCTTCGCCTCACTCTATCTTCGCTTGCAGAGCATGGCTGCCCGCGCTGCCTGGCTGTCTTCGACCGGGAGGGTGGCCTCCGTCTTTCCAACTGTAGTAAAAAAGGCAGCCAGGTGGCAGCCAAGATGACAGCCAAGACGACCTCCACCCAGAGCGTGCACCTCACCACTGGCTCGTGTAAGATGGGGGCTCCTTCAAGCTTCTACACTGAGCAGTGGGCAGCCATGCCCCCCTCAATGGGAAAGGGTGATGGAGCCCATAGTACACCAGGTGAACAGTTGGGATACCTCTCCTACTCATGTGCAAGCAGGAACGGGGTCATGGTTCTTGCAGCTGGGGAGGGGGAGCAGTGTGAGCCAGTGGTGGGCTGGGGTTTCTGCAAAACTGTTTGGCTGAGGTGAGGGCAGCGGTGTGCTCTTAACCCAAGCAGTTTAAGGAGGGAAGGAGGGATGAACAAGTTTTATAAGCCTTGTCATGCAGCTTGTTTCTCCCCCTGATGGTATGAGGGACAGACCATGATGATGATTTCACTCAGTGATATGTCATTGATGAAACTGCCACCCCTCCTGAATCCCTCTGCCTTCAGCTCCCGGCTGCAGCTTGTTTTGTTTTTTCCTCAGCGTGCTGGGTGCTGGAGTCAGAGGGACTCAGGATCGGCGGGGTTTTCCCCACCGATTTACTGCTGAGTGAAGCTTTCATCATGGTCTGCCCCTTATACAGTGGTGCCCCGCAAGACGAATGCCTCGCAAGATGGAAAACCCGCAAGACGAAAGGGTTTTCCGTTTGCAGAGGCGCTTCGCAAGATGAATTTCCCTATGGGCTTGCTTCGCAAGACGAAAATTGACGAAAAAAATTGAGGGTTTTTTTTCACTCCAAAACCCCTTTTTCTGAAGCGCTAAGCTGCTAAAAGCATTTTAGCAGCAAAACCGCTAATCCCTTAAGCCTTAAAAAGCCATTTTTAGCCCTTAAACTGTCAATAGCGCTAATAGCGCTAATCCGCCAATGGGCTTGCTTCGCAAGACGAAAAAACCACAAGACGAAAAGACTCGCGGAACGGATTCTTTTCGTCTTGCGAGGCACCACTGTACTGGTCCTGGGGCAACATGTCAATAAATCACCCAGGCCTAATCTTCAGTCATCCTTTCTTCCCGGTCTGCGGGGTGAGGAACATTTCATGGTTTTCCTCAGGTATCCAATTGTGTTGAGCAGGCCCTGCTTGGAGCGGAAAGAGAGATCTCCAGTTTTATCTAATTGTTGAATGTGAGTCAGGAATGGAGAACATTTGGCCCTCCAGGGGTTTCTACCACCCTTCTCCTTACTGAATGGGATCAATTCAGAAGGCTTCATGGGAAGCAATTCATCAATGAAATAAGTTTTGTTGCTGCCCACGTAACTGGACCAATGAGAGTCGATGGTGGAGCTCATAAAGGGAGCATGTACCGCAGGCAATTAGGAAGGGGCAATATGTCAGTGTCAGTTTCTCTTGGTTTCTTATTTTAAGTTCATTTCTCCACATTTTCATATCAGTTTCCAACTCCCCACCCCCACCCCCATCAACATTTAGTGTGAATGTTATTTTCACTCTTAGGCCCTATCTGCAGGGTCATACTGATTTAAGCAGTCATGGTTTCTCCCATGGGGGGGGGCAGGAAGTTTGTTGACCATCTTGGCCGTGAATCCTGGCAAACTAGCTCTCTGCCTTGCAGGTCATTTTTCACTTGGCCTGGGAGATGGGAACCGACAGACTGACTCCAACTACAAAAGCTGAGGATGCTGGACGGACCCTTGAGTTGGGATATTGTTTGGCTTGTGATTTTTATATCAATTATGTGGCTGTTGCTTGATTTTGTTGTAGGTTCTTATATGCACATTTTACCCTAGTATGTGCATTTGTCTACTGATTACATGGCTGGACAAGTGAATTGCAAAAATGGAAGAAGGGCAGATTCTGAAGGATGGCTTTGTTTTGCTCTGCCAATTGAGTAAACACACCTTTAAATACGAATTTCTTCCCTGCTCCTACAGGCAATGCAGAACTTAGAACAACTTTTTATGAAAAGTCATGTTCCGTGGCTTGTGGCTAAGATATGGCCTTAGAAAGTGAGCCTAGGGCTTTACGTTTTAGTGGTCAAAAAGGTTGAAAGTTCTCACTTACGCATTCTGCCAACCCCAACAACAGTCATGCAGGACTGGTCACTGGACTCATCACACACCTCAGTCTGGCGACGGCAATCTAGTCCTTCACTGTTCCAACAAGACTCACATATCAGAGATGCCACTGCAGACAGGGAGTAATGGGTTTACAAATCTTTAGCAACTATGTAGGGGGAATAGGTCTGTGTCAAGGTACAGAAACACAACACTTTCTGCTACAAACCCCATCTTACGAGAGGCAGCAAAGGCCACCAACTTGGATAGCTTCAAAAGCGGAATAGATAAATTAATGGCTAAGATCCTCAATTGATATATTCTTTCTCCAACATTGGAGGCACTATTCATCTGAATACTAGTTACCGGAAACTGCAGAAAGGGATCTATTGCACTCAGATCCTGCTTTTAGGCTTCCCATAGGACCCATGGCAAGAACAAGATGCTGGACTAGATGGGCCATTGTTCATCTATGTAATGCTTTCTATATATATTCCCTCTGTAGTTCTTAAACTCTGTGAATGGGGGTGGGCCTTGCATAGACCAGAGTATGATTGTCCATGATGGCTCCAGCAGGCTGAGGGAGAGGACCAGTAGAGAAGGTGTTGGGAAACCTTTAACCCTCCTGAAGTTGTTGTACTATAACTCCCATCAGCTCCAGCAAACATAGTAAAGACTCTGATAAGTGCATCTGGTACCCCTAAAACCTGACTCCACTCAGAGATTGGGGTGGAGTGTAACACCAGCAAACTAAAACATTGAATTTGGGCAGGATAATTCTGCTCCAAAATATGAGATTGTCTCCTATCATATACATTGTCTCCTAGCATAAGTTTTTACAAATGCAAGAAACTTACTCTTTGCTTTAAATATAAGCTAGTATTCTGGTTTATCGAAGAGTGAGCTACTGCCTCTCTTGCTCCCCCAATGTACTTGGGAATACCACACCTCTCTGTACGCATTTGGTTAAATAAAAATTGAACATTGGGAAGAAGAAAAATCTATCATGGAGGATCCCTTGTAGTTTGGCCTTGTGCTTTATTCCTCTCCCTTTCAAAGGAACCACAACTCCTTGTTCCTTTCTTCTCCTGCTTTAATGGCTGACCCCCCGCTTAATTCCTTCCTGGAAACATGATGAACAGCACAGCAGCTGTGGTTCTGCTCACCTGGATTCAGAAGGATCAAGAGGAGGCAGGAGATCAGGAGTGTCTTCATCATTCTAGAAAGCTGAAGAACCAGGAAGGAGTTCTGGGCCAAGCAAGGAACTGATGCAGAAAGTTGGAGGAATTTATAGAAGATTGCAAGAAGCACTTTGACAGTACCCAGGAACAATGTGTTCAGGACAGTGTCACAAATTGCTAGAATTCTAATGATGCTATAAGATAATGTAAAGCACAATGTTGAAAACCAGTTAAATCTCTTCCTCCTTCCAAGAACTCCAGGGACACGTCCCCCCTAATGTGTGCCAGCCTCAATTTCTCAACCCTGGATGTGGGGAAACGAGTCCCTTCAGGTTACAGCACTGAAACTGGATTAGGTTTCTGGAAGCCAAGGCAGTTTCCCTGACAGTATGAACTTTTTTGAAAGGAGGACAAATGTCTCTCCAGAATTTCCTTTATTCTACAGTTATAAAATGCACAGTGACTCAAGATCTAGATTTCCTCAGTCCCATTAAATGCACTTGTCTTTAGGGTAAAGAATTGGTCTTTAACTTGTTCTTTAACATAAGTTGGTTACACTTAAGAGCAGGGGGTGGGGTTGCAGGCCTCTTTCCAGAGAAGCTTGCGGATTTAAGGGACGATCTTTTACTGGGGCTGTTTTTCTTCTAAGAAGAATGAGACTCCCAGATGTTGGTAATCACAATGGAGGGGGTGGGGAGAGTGACATTGGGCTCATGTCCTCCTCCCTCACCATCTTCTTTTTCATATTCTTATTTAGACATGTTTATTGTAAGAGAGAATTAATATAAGATGATGTACCAATGGTATTTAACTCCAAAGTGTTGCGCTGCAGAAAGCATGCTGGGGAGTCCACACATTCAGGAAACAACGAAGAAATGCAAAAAAATCTTTTGCTTGGCTTTAATTACAAAAACTCCTCTTACATTAAATCTGTAAGTATGACCCATTCACCAGAGTACTGAGAGAGGTAAACACTGCTCTTTATATCCAATTGCTGATGCAGCTTAATTAACACAACTTAACAGCACCTGCTATACTGTTTCACAGCTGTAAAACTAGGCCATGATATTTACTTTGGCTTTTAAAGAGATACGCATCTTGTGAAACAATAATAAACCTTAATGTTTAAATAAACCATTCAACACAAAGAGGTTAGCTCGAATATATAAGAATGTACCCAATATGTTTTGGAAATGTAACCATTGCAAGGGGTCATTCTGTCACAGGGGGTGGACCTGCAGGGAGGGTAAGAACTTTGGGACATGTTATATAATGATTTTTTAAAAATCAAAAATCAGACTGACTTTTCCAAGAGTCCAGAACCCTTCTGGCTGGAGATATTGATCAGCAAAATTCCAAAGCAATGGATCTTTATGCTCACAGGTGGAAAGTTGTCAGAATACTCTGAAAGGAAGAATGTCCCTATTTTCATCTGAGGAATGTTGAAGGGTATGTAGTGGCTATTGAACATCAATATGAAGCTGTTGGAAATGATCATTTGGAGTTTTGGAGTGAAGTGTCATCCATATGTTGAAGATACCCAGCCCTAGAAACTCCATAACGCAAACTCTGGATTGGTGCTTGGATGCCTTGGTGCGTGACAGCCAACAAACTGAGCTTGAACTGTGAAAAGCTGGAGGCTTATGACTGAGTGATTTCTGAGTCTTGGAGATCAATTGCTTGGCAGCCTGGACACAGTGGTTCATGCACTGGTAACTTCAAGACTTGATTATGGCAGAAGCTACAGCTATTGCAGAACACAACAGCCAGAGTGCTCATAGCAGCAGGCTACTGGCCACGTGTCACTCTGTTGCTGAGACAGTGGCACTGGCTGCCAATTTGCTGCCAGGTCACATTCAAAGTGACCACATTCAAAGCTTTATTACCACAAATTCCTTATTATTCCTTTCTCATAACACTAGAATTTGTGGGCAGCCAATGACCGTGAATGTTGGAAGATTTGAGAAAGAAGGAAGAAAGTGCTGCTTGAAATACACATACGGTATTTTTCGCTCCATAAGACACACTTTTTCCCTCCTAAAAAGCAAGGGAAAATGTGTGTGCATCTTATGGAGCGAATGCAGGAGGGAGGCAGGCAAGAAAAGCCCCCAAGAGCTGCACACAATCTCTGTGCGGCTCTTGTGGGCTTTTCCCCAGGAGGGAGAAGGGACTGACTGGCCGCATCAGTCCCTTCTCCCACCTCCTAGAAAAGCCCACAGGAGCCGCACACCCTTTAAAGAGCGCACGGCTTCTGCGGGCTTTTGCGGGGGGTGGAGGAATTCCCCCACCTCATAGAAAAGCCAGTAGAAGCCGCCCACCCTTTAAAGAGCGCACCGCTCTTGGGGGCTTTTCCCCAAGGAGGGAGAAGGGCCTGACTGGCTGCGTCAGTTCCTTCTCCCACCTCGTAAAAAAGCCCGCAAAAGTTTCTCCCGCCAGCCCCTATAAGCTCCTGAGCAGCTCTGGTGTAGCCCACAAAAAGCCAGGGATATCCGCGTGACGCCTCCGCAGGGCAGCAGGATGAAGGCTCCCCGCTGCCCTGCGGAGGCTTCGGGGGCTACCCCAGAAGCCAGAACAGCTAGAGAGAGTGCTGTGCAGCACCCCCTCTAGCTGTTTTAGCTTCTGCCTTAGCGGCCCTGCGGAGGCTTCACGCTGCCCTGCGGAGGCTTCACGCGGCTATCCCTGGCTTTTGCGGGGGGTGGCGGCAAAAGCCAGGGATAGCCGCGCTCCCTTTACAGAGCCGGCTAGAGTGTGTGTGTGGCTCTTGGGGGCTTTTCCCCAAGGAGGGAGATGGGCTGCCTTTCTCCCTCCTCGGGGAAAAGCCCCCAAGAGCCACACACACACACTCCACGCAGCTTGTGAAAGGAAGTACTGAGCAGAGCCTGGGATGCATACAGGCTCTGCTCAGCGCTCCCTTTAAATAATCTTTTTTTTCTTGAATTCCCCCTCTAGAAACTAGGTGCACCTTATGATCAGGTGCGCCTTATGGAGCAAAAAATACGGTAGTTAAACTCTGGAATTTGCACTCAGGAAGTAAAGATGGGCAGCAACTGGGATGTGTTTGGTTGAGGATTAGAAGAAAATAGTGGAGGAGAAGTCTATCAATTGCTACTAACCAAGTTGGCCATGTTCTTCCTCAAGTGTTGGAGACAGTATTCCTGTGAATGTCAGTTGGTGGGAATCACAAGCGGGCGGATGGGATGGGATGGGACCGGACCACCTGGTGTTGCTGTCCAGTCCTGCTTTGAGGCTTTGCACAGGCATCTTGCTGGTCATGGCGACAACAGGGTTCTGGCACAGCTGGACTGGTTCAGCAGGCTGATGCAAGCAGTGCCAGTTGAAGCTTGTGGGAAATCTAACATTAGCCCAAATCTTGATTGCCTCAAAGTGGTGCTCACCCAATGTACCTGCTGAGGACGAGGGGATTCACAATGTACCTGCTGAAGAAACATGGTTTCACAATTTCTTTCTAAAATCACCAAGCTGTTCATTTGGCTGAGTAAGGGAAGAAAAAGGAGAGAGAAAATTGGGAAACTATGGAGGCCTTTAGTAATCTATACCAGGAGTGGGGAACTGCTGACCTGGGGGCCAAATGCAGCCATTGCCTGCCTCTCCATTGCTTATACCATTCTTTAAAAAGAACTTGAACTCTATCTGAAACTGTACTGGATTTAAAATGGAGGGCTGAGAAATAATACAATGCCAATTGATGGGATGATTTATAAATATGTACTTTACTAAAAAGGCATCTGCTGGCTAAAGGTCAAGATAAAAAGAAGAGGACAAGATTATTTACTGTGAACACCGACTAAAATAAATTTAGTAACTTTGATTTATTATATTGGATTCTCTTTACTGACTGCCAATATCAGGAGATTTTAAAAGGTGCTACAATGCGGCATTGAGAGACAGAAATTGGAAGGCTGTGCCAGACTCCTGGGAGCATCAGAGAGCCCCCAACACCATGGTCTTAAACTTTGTACTTATGGTTGTGAAAAGGAACGTTTTTAGTAATTGAAATCTATATAATATTTTATGTTGGATCTTTTTTTTTTTTACATGAATGGATGCAAAGATTTGAATATATAATTGTTAAAAATTGATATTTGTGGGAGAGGGAATAGGTTTGAAAAACAGGCTTCCTCTACTGCAGGCATCCCCAACCTTTGGCCCTCCAGATGTTTTGGACTGATTGTTGTTTTTTTAAAAAAATGAAGTTATATTGAGGTGTACAGGACTTGATGGATTGTTTGAGTGAAAGACTTTGTTCCAACATGCTAGATTGGATGCCAGGCCAAGACTGATGGAAGGAAGAAGCCCTGGCCAAAGAAGATAAAGAAGAAGAAAAAGAAGAAGATTGGCAAAATAAACTACTGAACTGTGCAGGACAATATATTACAAAAAACAGCAATTGTTTAATGTATAGTTTTTAAACTTTGTGTATAGATCTTTACATTAGTGTAACTCAGGGGTCAGCAAACATTTTCATCAGGGGGCCAGTCCACTGTCCCTCAGACCTTTTGAAAAATTTAAATACCCTGCAAGCCAGTCCCACAGCTGCCTCCGGACCTGGAAGAGGAACGCACTCTGCACACGCTCAGAAGCTCGTCTCGGTGGGCAAGCAGCACACAGCTCGCCCTCCAGCTGCTCTAGCGTGGCCACAGATCACCAGTAGCCGGGCCAAGTGGGGCGCCAGGCGCAGGGCCATCAGGCACGCCAAGCTCCAGCTGAAGCCACGCGACACGCCTGTCATGATGCCCATGGCATGGCCCAGGCCCACAGCCGGCCTCTCCATCCATGGCTGCGCTGGTTTTACTTCAGCATGTGGGCAGCAAGGCTTTGGATTGGCTGCAGGAAGTTTCTGCATCCAATCCAAAGCTGTGCCAGCGTCACCACCTGCCCAGAGCCATCTGCAGCTTTGGATTGGCAACAGGAGCTTCCTGAAGCCAGTTCGAAGCTGTGCCAGTGTCACCGCCAACCCAGAAGCCATGCCAGCATTGCGAAAGTCAGTCCCCGTGTGACAAGGCATCCTCAGTGGGCGGGGACCGACCAAGCGGGTGGCAGCGTTTGCGGGCCGGATCTATGAGCTGGGGGGCCGCATCCGGCCCCCAGGCCATAGTTTGCTGACCCCTGGTATAATTTCTAAAAGTCACTTGTAAGAAGATGAAGAAGGTTTTAAAATTGGATTGTTAAGTATATAAGATTTTATGGACGTGAATGAACAAGTATACAGTAGTGGAACCAAGAGGGGGAGTGGAGGGAAATCGACGAAAAATTATGGTTTTAATTTGGTTATGATTTTTTTTTTCTGGGGTTTTTTCATTTTGTTATTTTTCGAAAATTAATAAAATGTTATCCAAAAAAGAAAGTACAATGGCAGAGCACTGCATGTTTCATGGCAGGTGAAGTCTTTCTTGTTCCAATGGGCTTTGGGGAACTGACTACCTTGAATGAAGAGCTGGTGCCATGATGTTTTTATTGCAATCATTGGCATGTGTGTGTGTCGTTTTAACTCTGCCAATGTTTCGCAGGTGCAAAAATGTTGATGAGCTGGCCAAGTTTGATGGGGTTTTTGCTCCTCTTCAGGATGATAAAAATCCAAGCAGATTTTAAAGAGCTCCTATAGCAGGAATGAGAAGCTGTGGTCCTCTAGGCCAGTGTTTCCCAACCTTGGGTCTGCAGCTGTTTGTTTTTAAAAAAAAAATTTGATGATTTTCTTGAATTACAAAAGCACAAGCAATATCTCTCTCTCTCTCTCTCTCTCTCTCTCTCTCTCTCTCTTTCTCTCTTTCTCTCTCTCGCTGCCTGCCTGCATGTCTGTCTGACTGTCTCAGATAATAGAATCTAGATTAATAGGTGTGTGAAATTGAGGCTGGCACAGATTAGGAGGGACATGATATTGGAGTACTTGGAAGGGGGAAGATACAGTATTTTTCGCTCTATAAGACACACCCAACCATAAGACGCACCTAGTTTTAGAGCAGGAGAACAAGAAAAAAAATGTTCTCTCCCTCTCTGTGCAGCGCCCCTTCAGCGAAGCGGCAGGAGAAGCGGAGCCCTTTCCATTTCTCCTCCCGCTTCGCTGAAGGGGTGCTGCGCAGAGAGGGAAAGCTGTGCAGCGCCTCTTCAGCAAAGCGAAGCCAGGAGAGCAAGAGGGATTGGTGTGCACTAACCCTTCTCGCTCTCCTGGCTTCAGCAAAATTGGAAGGGGGAAGATATTTAATTTGTTTTCAACACTGTGCTAGGGTATAGCACAATTAGAATTCTCGCAATTTATGACACTGTCCTGAACCCATTGTTCCTGGATGCTGGCAAAGTGCTTCTTGCAATCTTCTATATATTCCCCCAACTAAGCCTCTTCGTGCATCAGTTCCTAGCTCAGCCCAGTGCTGTTCTCGAACTCCTTCCTGCCTCTTCAGCTCTCTAGAATGATGAAGACACTCCTGATCTCCTGCCTCCTCTTGACCCTTCTGAATCCAGGTGAGCAGAACCACAGCCGCTGTGCTCTTCATCGTGTTTCCAGGAAGGAACTAAGTGGGGCTCAGCCATTAAAGCAGGACAAGGAAGGAACCAGGACTTGTGGTTCCTTTGAAAGGGAGAGGAATAAAGCATATGGTCAAGCTACAAGGGATCCTCAATCATAGATTGTTTGTTCTCAATATTTATTTTTATTTAAACAAATACATACTGAGAGTTGTGGTATCCCCAATTCCATTGGGAAGAAGTTACCCACTCCTGGATAAACCAGAAACCTAGCTTTCATCCACAGCAAAGGGTATGTTTTTCCACTTTTTTCCAGTTTGTTTACCTCATCATCCACTCAAATTCTGCCCCTACCTTCTGAAACCTTTGTCTCTCGCTCACTTCAGGTAAGTGTTTCCCCCATTTTCTGTCCAGCCCAAAGAGTTTCTCTTAATTTCCTTCTTATTGAGTTAATGACTGACTATCATCAGCCTTTTATTCCTCCAATGACCGCATCCAGCTAGCTCCACTGACAGAGGCTCCAACTCTAGGGGGCCCTGCAGTTCCTTGACACCCCCAAAATATTTTCTGTAGGTGCCCCACCTCTGTCCTCTGCCACTGCCTCACACCACTCACCTTATTAATCACAGGATTACTCTCATCCTTTGCTGTTATCAGTGCTGTGTCTATTAACCTCAATTTCTTCCCTTCACCGCCATCCCTTCCACTTTCCAGTGTGTAATTATAAGTGAAGGGCAGATTCAGATCCATATTAGTGAGTCTGTATAAGAGTGAGAAAAAGAATAAGCTATATTAAGACATTCAAATCAAGAAAGGAGGTTAAACATGACAGAGGGAAGGGATTTGTTGTTAAATTGTATGAATTGGAATACAGGGAAGGGAGACTCGGGGAAGTCAGAGAAACAAGTTAATGCAAGATCAATATGAAGATAAGATTGTTTTTATTTCTGTTGTCTGTAGTATGTTATGTTTGTGTAATTCTGTATGTTTTTGGTGTATTGTTCGTTGTTTTTGTTTTGCTTTGTTGTTTTGTATGTAAAAACGAATAAAATATTTATTAAAAAAAAAAAAGAGTGAGAAAAAGAGAGTAAGAAAGAGAAAGATTCCAGATAAACATATGCAGAGTGTTATGTCAACAACAGGAGGTTTTTCTCCACTCAGGAGTGTCCTGGTGATACAAAATGCACCCCAAGGATATTGAGTCCCATTTCATTACTGAACTCCTCAGGTTGGCTTGACACAGACTAAAGACAAGTCGAAGTAGTTATTCCAGTTCCACTGAGCTGCTTGCCCATAATTCATTTTCAATTCAATAGGCAATATGTTGAAACTCATCCTTCAGGTACTCACATATTAAAGCTTAGCCCCCCCCCCCTGAGGTTTTATCTCCTCACCACTTCTCAAATAAATATACCTTTCCTTTTTAAGTTCTGCTAGTGCACATGCGGAGCATCTTTGACAAACTCCAGTGCCCATCATCCAGAGCCATTGGTCATGCTTTCTGGAGCTGATGGGAGTTGTAGTTCAGCTACTTGTGGAGTGTCAAAGGTTTCCTCACACCTGCCCTACAGGTCCTCTCTCTCAGACTGCAGGAGCCACCTAGGACAATCATTCTCTGGTCTCTCCAAGACTCAGCCCCCATTCACACACCGCTTAAGAACTACAGAGGAAATATATATAGACAGCACTGCATAAGTGAAAAATGGTCCGTTTGGTCCACTATCTTGTTGTCACCATGGTGAACCAGATGCCTTTAGGAAGTTCGCAAGCAGGATCTAATTGCAACAGCTCCCTTTGTGCATTTTCTGGAAACTGGTATACAGAAGCATAGTGCCTACAGTGTTAGAGAGAGAAAATATCTCTTGAGGCTGGAAGCCAGCAACAGACTTATTAACCCCCTTGAATTTATCTATTCCTTTTCTTAAGCCATCCAAGTTGGTGGCCATCGCTGCCTCTCATGAGATGAACTTTGTAGGAGGAACTAACATGTGCCTTAATGTACCCCTTTCCCCTATGTGGATGGTACTAAGGTTTCCTAAACCCATCTCCCCATGTCTGCAGTGGCATCTCTGAAATGTGAGTTATGTTGGAGTCAAGGAAAAGACTGTGAAAACACCTCCATTCAGGAGTGTAATACAGACATAAATCAGTTCTGCATATCTAGCATTGGAGACGCCAAAATGGGTAAGTGAGAAGAACTTTCAGCCTTTTTGACCACCAAAACTTAAATTCCCAGATTCACCTTCTAAGGTCATATCTTAGTTATAAACCACAGGATGTGGCTTTTCATAATGCAGTGTTCCAGATCCTGTATTGCATGTAGGAACCAGAGGGAAATTCAAGTCAGTTCACATTTGAAGGTGAGCTTACCTACATGGCTCTTTCCAAAACAATATGCAAAGCCAAACAAAGCCCTCCTTCCACATCCACACTTCTCCCATTTTTGCAATCCAGTTGTCCAGTCGTGTAATTTATATTTTATTCTAGGTCTGTTCCCCTGCCAGACGAATCTAGAAATACCTTTTTGCCATTCCTTGAGGTGTCCTGTCTTGCCCATCACCAGGTATCGACTCAAATAGAAACAGCATTCTATGCTGGAGAATTTTCATGAGGACTTTTCAAAAGTTATCCATCCCTACTTCACATTCAACAAATAGATAAAACTGGAGGCCTCTCTTTCCACTCCAGGCCAGGCCAGCCCAAGATATTGTGACACCTCAGGCGAACCATGAAATGCTGCCCACCGGCCAGGCAGGGAAGAAGGGGGGACTGAAGATCTACATCAGGAACAAGGGCGTGGGAATGGGGATCTACACTGGAATTGTGTGTGAATAAGATGTACGTTGGCAACAAGGCTGGGAGGAGACCAGAAGCACCTCCCAATTGCCAAGAGGTGCCATTTGGAGGGGCTGCCAGGGAGGTCTGGCCTCCAAAGCACGAACCACAGCTGCAAAGGTGGCAGCAGCCTGCAATGCTTTCATTGGAGGCTGCCCCTGTGGATTCTTTCCTCTTGTGTGGGCAAGCCGTATCTCCAGGTCTTGTTATTTCCTTCCAATTCTTTCTTCTATAGCTGGTTCTGCGAGCAAATTTGTTTTCAAGTCCTGCGTCAATGGAGAGTTTTGCCATGCAGGCTATTCCAGTGCCACTGTAACATCAGATATGTACATGTTGACCAAGACCTCCTGCTGCAACACAGATATGTGCAACAGTGAACCTCTCAAAAGTAAGTAGCAGCAGCAGTGGGGGATTCAAGTGAGCTGGTTGTCCCGGGTGCATTCGCTTCCCTCTCCCTGCTGGGAAGACCCCTCCCCAGACCCCACCAACATCACTGCCACCCAGCCCTGACTACGTACTTCCCTTTAGCAATCCCCCCACCCTGGTGTATACAGCACTACAAAGAATTATGGGAGTGGTAGTTTGTTATGGGTGCTGAGAGTTGGTAGGAAAAACACAATCCACCTCACAGAGCTACGGTTTAGCAATCAACCCCTACAAAATAGCTCTTATTAGCTACCATTTTTTCTTACGTGAAATCGTAATGTCACCTAGAACTAAGCACATCTTTTTCCAGAAGAGATTTTTTAAGGAGGAAACTGCTAAGAGTTTTCTTTTTCTTCCCTTCTCTAAGAAAGAGGGCCATTTTCTAGAATTTCATCACCATCTTGTGTGTTTCTGTGGCTACCATTTAGTCTCTCAGAATGCCCTCCAATGGTGCTCAGTGCTAAGCCCAATTGCTTAAAGCAGCATCCTTGTGCTTGAAATGTATGCTATGAATGTGGCCCCAGTCAGAAATCTCTTGCACCATGCCTTAATGTAGCCCTGGATGAATGGAGCAAGGCTGGAGCACTGTGCTCGGAGATGTATTGGGAGCTGGTACACATCCCTCTTGGAAGGGAGAGCACAATTCCAACCCTCACATCCAGCAAGATGTGGTTTGAAGCTGCAAACTAACTGCAAGGTTGGGGTGCGGTGGTGATTGCTTTACAGTGCCAGAGCCTGAGAAGAGGGAGCTCAATGGGCTGAAGTGTCCAAGTTGCGCCGATTTCGGAGCAGATCAGTGCCGATCCACGAAAACCGTCAGCTGCAGAAATGATGAGGACCACTGTTTCTACCTTGGGGGTAGCATCGGTGTTGGTGAGTCTCTGCAATCAGTGAGTGCAGCTAGGGCCCCATCTGCCCTATGCATTGAAAGCAGTATCACGCCACCTTGAACTGTCATGGCTTCCCCCAAAAACATGCTGGCAAGCGTGCTGAAAGTTATTAGGAGACCCTGTCACCCTCACAGTGTGTCTGGGATAGTCAGGAGTCCAAGGAGGAGGGATGTGTGAGCAGAGGAGGCAGGTGGAGGAGCAAGTGATTTGTGGGGTTCTGTGCCACCCGTGAGGCAGCTCCTGGTAGTGGTGAAAGAGGGGAGTCAGGAGGAGGAGACCAGGAAGCCTAATACAAAGCAGGAGAAAGAGGCAGGAGAAGATTTGCAGGATGTCCCTTTTTCTTCCCATCCATCCACCCTCCCTCAGAGTCTGGAGAGCTCTGGAGACCCAGAGAGAGTCATAGCTTTGGAAACCTCTGGATCCTTCCTGCACTTCCACTTTTCCCACGCTTAGAAAGCACAGTTCCCAGTTGTTTTCCATGTGCAACATCCTTTCTAGGCATGGGTCTGATTGGTTTTGCCTTGCCCCACTGCTTTCCTCCCAGGAAATCTGCAGGCAAAAAACCAATTGCTTATTGTTCCAATTCTGCACCGAACCACAGGGTTTTCCCCAGGGTAAAGCAGCAGAGCAAATAGAAGAATGGATGAGCCCTGGGTGTCTTCAGGACACAGAGCTACCCTTTCCATAATTTTCTTGGGAAAGGGGTTGATTGTTAAACCACTCTGGGAATTAGGCTTAGCCAAGGGAGGATGGTTAATGCTACTCTGCTGAGCAAGACGAGCTCTTGTGACTCACAAAACTTAGGTAGCTTGTAGTCAGGCCCAGGCTGCTGCTGTCACCCCCCCCCCCCCAAAGCCGGACCAAGTTGGAACAATCCTAATTCTCCATCACTTGAACTTGAACTAAGAACTGAACCATAGGGTTCCACTGGAACCTGAAATGGAGTTGGCAGAAAAGTCTGCTCTGTTAGCAAGTCTAGATGTGACCCAGGGTGGCGGACAGCTGCCAGGAACATACTGGTGACCACCAGATGCATATGGAACTAGTGCTCCATATTGTGCTGTTCTGAAAACTGCATGACCATCAATAAACATTGATGAATTGCTGCCGGGAACCCTGTAGCTGTTTATTCCATTTTTTCCTAGCAACTCCATAAAACATTTTTGTTTAGACACACCTATCCAGACATGTAGATCAGGATGCATTCCATTCCCATTTGCTATTCATTCTAATGAGTTTTAGATATTTTAATGGTTTTAAATGCTTTTATACCTAATGTTAATATCTCTTGTAAACCCCTAGAGGTTTTTACTGCAATCAAGTGGTCAATAGATTTTTTAAAATACAAATACATCTCAACAATTGCACCTTAATTTTTGAGGGGCCAGAATGGAGACCCTCAGGCCCAGGGGCCACAGGCATCCCTCTAAGACCCTCTCTCTCTCTCTGGCCTTTGGGATTCTCCTTAGCCACACCTCCTCTCTCTAGGCCACTCCCCCTCACAAGCCCTATTTTATACCTATCTGGTTTGGCCTGACTGGATTTCCCACAGACATGTTTGTGTGGTTTTTTTTTCAACAGGGGCTTTTACGCTAAAGGCTGCTGCCCGAGGCTGTGCGACGGCAAGTATGTGTCACTTCATTGATGGAGTGGCAAAGGTTGTGAATGAAGGAATCAGATCCTGGATCACTAGAGCAGAGTGCTTCAAAGCAGATCACTCTGCCCATGAGCTGTAACTGGGAGAGAGCGCAAATCTCCAACTCACAGAAAAACCGACAATTTAGAGAAATCAACTACCTTGTGCTTGAAGCAGGGGAGGTCTCGGCCTGAAGCCTCCCAGCCTTTATTGCCAGAAGTCTAGAAGCTCCTCCTCAACAACAGGTTGTATTTGACTTTCATGCTCAAATGAGGTCATTGAATCATGTCCAAAATAAATATATGTGGCCAATAATGAGTGTTGTATCGTGTGTGTTTTCCAAATGCAACATTTGTTGGGGGGAACATTTGTCAGGGGTGATGTGTGGGCAGCGGAGGCAGGCGCAGAGGAGTTGGGTGGAGGATATGGGGAAGGGGCATAGGAGCTAACTCGTAGGAGCAGTGGGGGCTTTGTCCCCCACAATAAAATATTTGAGGTGGCTCCACCCCCCACCCAAGTTAATGGGCATTGCTATTGTGTACTCCATCATGTGGTCAATTATGCAGGGCGGGGCTTGCCTGGGCCACCACAATATTTTATTCTAGGCATCACAGGGAAGGGGCTAGTGATTCTGGGGTTCTGTGCCACCCGTGAGGCTTCTCCTGACCAGGAGAAGGAGGAGACAGGAGAAGAGCAGCAAGGGGCTTTTTGTGGACCTTCATGCTCCAGCACTGGGGAGGGGTAGAGAGCAGGCAGGGGGGTAGAGAGCAGGCAGGGGCAGGGCTAGTGCGCATCCCAGGGGCACAGCACACTGCCTGTAGAGGCACGTCCTGGGGGCATGGCACCAGCGAGTGCAGGGTGCACCTGTTGAATGGTCACTTTAAAATGTGAAGGTTCATTATTATTTCACAAGTTGTGTATGTCTTTAAGGGCCAGGGCCAGGGCCAATAACGAGACCCAGTCTTACAGCTGTGAAACATAGCAGGTTGTGTTAATCAAGCTGTGTCAGCAATTGGGTATAGTATATAAGGAGCAGCACCTAGTTCTCCCATTACCCTGGGGGATGGGTTGGTGGTTGGGTCTGGTTTGTTGTTGATGTATTTAGTGTAAAAGGAGTTTTTGTTTTTGCTATTAAAACCTTGTTTAAGTTATTTTTGAGTCCCTTTTTAATGCATGGTCTCCCCAGCAAGCTCTCTGCAGCACTACTAAACTGCAAATAGCCAACATCTTTGGTTATGGGCCCAGCTGCTGAGTGGATGACTGCATATTTTTGGACTCTGAGAAAGGTTTGAAAACTCCTCCTGTTGGCGTAGTTCTGTGGGTCTGGAAGAGTTCCAGAATGGTTGACTGGGTTCCAGAAGCTGAGAAGGCTCTGGTCTTCCCACAGCTGACAGATGAGAACTATAGTTTATGGTCTTTTTGGGTGGAGGCACTTTTGACCTCTAGAGAAGTATGGACCTATGTAACTGATGACCCTCCTAACCCTGTAACTAATGCTTGGTCAAAAGGAGATGCAAAAGCCAGGGCAATAATTAATTTGGCAGTCAGCAATCAGCTAGTAGTCTATATAAGAAATAAGAAAACTGCCAAAGAAATGTGGAACAGTCTTGCTGCAGTGCATGTTAGAAAAGAGTCAGCGTCTACATTGACGTTTTTCAAGCAGTTGTACCAGACGAAGTTGCAGCCTGGTGGTGATTTGGCAGCACACTTGAGACATCTGGAGGCGATACACTGTGAATTAATTCGAATGGACATGGAGATACCTGATATTCAGTATGTTTTTATCATTCTTTGTTCCCTTAATGAGGACTTTGATGGTATATCTAGCCAGATATCTGCCGTTCCACCAGCACAATTAACTGTGGAAGGGGTAATGGCTAGATTAATGGGCGAGTTGGACAGGAGGGAGGCTTGTGCCATAAGCACTCCTATTTCCAGAAACAATGAGGAACGCCATATGCAAACATGTGGTGATACGACTGCATTTAAAGCTGCCAAGCATTGTTGGTTCTGCAATAAGCAAGGACATTTTGCAAAGGACTGCAGATCCAAAAGAAAGCAAAGTACTCCCAAGTCTGTTTCTGTTCATCAGTCACGGTCGTCAGCCCAGCAGCCAACATCATACCGTAAAGACAGACACAAACCGCGAGCTTTTCATGCTCGGACAACAGATCGTAAAAAAATTAAAGGTGCCAAGTGGAATTCTTTTATTATGGACTCAGGTGCATCCCAGCACATTTGCAACGATCGAAGCTTGTTTATTTCTTTCAAAGAAGAAATTGGTAATGTACATTTAGCCAATTCACAAGTCTTGCAGTCGCTTGGCAAGGGTACTGTTAAACTTGACTCTTTAAACATTACAATAGCAAACTGCATTTACTTCCCGTCAGTGGACAATTTATTCTCAGTAAGATGCTTTGCTCGTCAAGGCATAACTGCGTTTCTTAAAGTCAATGTGTGAGTTTTTTGATGGGAACAAACGTCTATTGTATGCCCGGGACTCTGATGGTTTATATAGACTGTATTTTTGCACCTACTCACAATCGCCTATAAATTGCAGAGCAGTACAGTCAAACCAGGGGTTGAGGAATGTAAGGCCACATTTCGGGTGTGTCCATGAGGCACACAGATTTCTAAGGCATCTGAATATTGCTGATGTAATTAAGACAAAGAATATTGTTAATGGCCTCAACTTAAAACCATGTAAATTCTTTATGCAATGTCTATTCTGTTGCAAGAATAAGATCAAGGTTGCATGCAAGGGTAGGTGCTCAGATAGGAAAGTAACTGGGCCATTTGAGCGTGTACATTGTGATTTAGTTGGGCCACTCCCACCATCATTAGGAGGTTCTAAGTACTGGCTTACCTTGATAGACCAGTATAGTAGATACTGTTGGACTTATGCAATAGCTGAGAAGTCCCAAACTTTTGAGAAGTACAAAGCTTTTTGCAACTGGGTAAAAACACACTTTAACAAACCTATTAAGAACCTGTTTTCTGACCGGGGCGGGGAATTTGTTTCTGAGGATTTTGAGAATTTACTGGAAGCGCAGGGGACTACTCATAAGTTATCTTGCCCCCAAAGTCCCTGGCAAAATGGACTTGTTGAAGTTGTGCAGCGTGACCTACAGGCAGGGGTTAAAACTTATCTGCACGATGCTAATCTGCCCAAAGATTTTTGGGCTGAAGAGGTCTATGCTTTTTGTCATGTTAAAAATCGCAGTTATCATTCTGGTTTAGATGTCACCCCCTATGAGAAGCTGTTTAAAAAACACCCTAATCTGAAATACCTACGCATTTGGGGTTCAGATGTAATTATGCATTATCCCGCTAAGCAGAAATTGGGTGAGCGTAGTGTTCAGGGAAAATTAATGGGCTACTAGCAGGGGGCGTACAGAATTTACATACCAGCAAGTGGCAAATTTCATATTACCAGAAGCATGATACAAACTGTAAATTGGAATGGAGTTGCTGTTTTCCAAGATACTAACGGTATAGATAATAGAGTTTGGATTTGATATCCCGCCTTTCACTCCCTTTAAGGAGTCTCAAAGCGGCTAACATTCTCCTTTCCCTTCCTCCCCCACAACAAACACTCTGTGAGGTGAGTGGGGCTGAGAGACTGTGACTGGCCCAAGGTCACCCAGCAGCTGCATGTGGAGGAGCAGAGACGCGAACCCGGTTACCCAGATTACGTGACTACCTCTCTTAACCACTACACCACACAATAGTGAGGAAGAAGAGGAAGAAGCAGCAGCAGCAGGAAATGGTCTCCTGAATTAATGGAAAAAGTCGAAAAGCCTGTTGAATCTGATAATTTGCTTGATGATTTAAAGTCACAGGCACCCGAGGGGAGGTTAGATTCTCTTGAGTTCT
This sequence comes from Podarcis tiliguerta, assembly GCF_965153285.1. Taxonomy (NCBI): domain Eukaryota; kingdom Metazoa; phylum Chordata; class Lepidosauria; order Squamata; family Lacertidae; genus Podarcis; species Podarcis tiliguerta. Next base: position 75,473,838 of record NC_139541.1, read on the forward strand.
CTGACCGTGAGCTTAGCCTACAGGCATCTCTTCAGTCTGCCAATGATGATTTACAACCTGAAACTAGTAGTTCCCTTAGTCCCATTAAGTCTGAGGAGTCTGACTCTCCTTCCGAACTGAGATGTTCAGATAGAAAGAGGCAGAAGCCACAACGATTTGCAGATGAACATTTTAATACTGTGTATGCCAATAAGGTGGTTTTTGAGCCAAAAAGCTACAATGATGTTCAGAATTTACCTAAGCACCAAGCTGTAAATTGGTATAAAGCTATGAACTCTGAGATAGTTTCTTTAAATGAGCATAACACTTGGTCTCTTGTACCACAAACCCCAGATATGAGACTTATTGATTCAAAATGGGTTTATAGAGTTAAAATGAATGACAAAAATGAAGTTGTAAGGTACAAAGCAAGATTAGTTGCTAGGGGTTTTCAACAAATTCCAGGCAAAGATTATGATTTGTGTTATTCACCAAGTGTAAAATATGAAACAATTAAGCTTTTGTTAAAAGATGCATCACAACGTGGACATTCTGTTTATCATTTCGATATAAAAACTGCATATTTGTTTGCAGATTTAAAAGAACAAATTTTTATCCATGTCCCTGAATGTATAGACGCCGCTGAAGGTTTGGTATGCAAATTAAATAAATCCCTTTATGGTCTGCACCAAAGTGGAAGGAATTGGCACCAAACTTTAGCAAAAGAATTGCTGGATATTGGTTTTTCACAAGGAAAGGCAGACAATTGTGTGTTCATAAAGGAAAGGGCAAACTGTAACAAAAATATGTGTGTATGTAGATGACATGTTAATTTCTACAAAAACTAAACAGGAATATGAACAGGTAGTATCAAGTAGCATTTTCTTTTCTTGGCCAAAAATATGTTAGAATGCATCATTTTGATAAGTAAGCTAATACTTCAGTAATTTCTTTAAGAATCAATCAACGAGTACAGCATATTTTCTTCTGCAAAGGTTCCACAAGGAAGTAACATCTGCCTTGACTCTAGCATTCCTTGTTTTCCACTCCATGCATATAAGCTACAGAGAAAAATCTCTCACCTTCCAAATTCACTGCTACATGTGTCCGTGTCATAGTCAGTAAATTGTAGTGTTCCAACTCTTTCTTAGGAAAAACACAATTTTCACAGAGTGTCAGGCCTAATGAGCACAGCAGATCATTCCCTGTGGGTCTTCCTCCATGAAATCAACTGCCAAGATGAAACCTCCCCGACACCCCGTATCTGCCTATGTCTCCTCCTCTCCAGGGCTATTTCCAAGCCTGAGACTGTGAGCAGCTAAAATTTCCTCTGTCCTTTTTATGCCCCTCCTGGGTTTTTTCCAGTGGGAGGACAAAGGGGAAGAGCCTTTGCAGCAGGAGGGGAAAACACCTGTAACCAGAGGCACCAGCTTGGGCCCCAGATTGTGGGTGCCCACCCCACCCGGCCCCGCCCCGCCCCACACAGACAGGCACAATGTGATGCCATGACATCAACATCACATCATGCCATCACCTGCTGCCCTTCAAGTAAAGATGGGCAAAAAAAATGAGAGGCACAAATACAAGATGGGTGACACCTGGCTGGAGAGCAGTACATGTGAAAAGGATCTAGGAGTCTTGGTAGACCACAAACTTGACATGAGCCAACAGTGTGACGCGGCAGCTAAAAAAGCCAATGCAATGCTGGGCTGCATCAATAGGAGTATAGCATCTAGATCAAGGGAAGTAATAGTGCCACTGTATTCTGCTCTGGTCAGACCTCACCTGGAGTACTGTTTCCAGTTCTGGGCACCACAGTTCAAGAAGGACACTGACAAACTGGAACGTGTCCAGAGGAGGGCAACCAAAATGGTCAAAGGACTGGAAACGATGCCTTATGAGGAACGGCTAAGGGAGCTGGGCATGTTTAGCCTGGAGAAGAGGAGGTTAAGGGGTGATATGATAGCCATATTCAAATATATAAAAGGATGTCACATAGAGGAGGGAGAAAGGTTGTTTTCTGCTGCTCCAGAGAAGCGGACACGGAGCAATGGATCCAAACTACAAGAAAGAAGATTCCACCTAAACATTAGGAAGAACTTCCTGACAGTAAGAGCTGTTCGACAGTGGAATTTGCTGCCAAGGAGTGTGGTGGAGTCTCCTTCTTTGGAGGTCTTTAAGCAGAGGCTTGACAACCATGTGTCAGGAGTGCTCTGATGGTGTTTCCTGCTTGGCAGGGGGTTGGACTCGATGGCCCTTGTGGTCTATTCCAACTCTATGATTCTATGTGTATTGTTGCTAGGAGATGATGTATTTATTGGATATTATCCTTCCGGATAATAGATTGCCGAAATAAATATCAACAACCTCAGATATGCAGATGACACAAACTTGATGGCAGAAAGTGAGGAGGAATTAAAGAACCTTTTATTGAGGGTGAAAGAGGAGAGCGCAAAATATGGTCTGAAGCTCAACATCAAAAAAATGAAGATCATGGCCACTGGGCCCATCACCTTCTGGCAAATAGAAGGGGAAGAAATGAAGGCAGTGAGAGATTTTACTTTCTTGGGCTCCATGATCACTGCAGATGTTGACAGCAGTCACGAAATTAAAAGACGCCTGCTTCTTGGGAGAAAAGCAATGACAAACCTAGACAGCATCTTAAAAAGCAGAGACATCACCTTGCCAACAAAGGTATAGTTAAAGCTATGGTTTGTGAGTTCAGCAGAGTTCATCCCCTTGCAGCTGAAAAAGCCTTTACCCTTTTCTCCTCTTAATAATCACGCAGATTACTGCTTGTAAAAGGTAAATATAACATTTACTCACTCAGAATACTTGTTCAAGAGTAACAGATACAGCAGCTTTGTCCAGGCAGGCTTAAAATGGTGATCCAGTTACAAAGACATACTTTGGTCAAGATGATGATGGGGATTGAGCTTTAGAGCTCAGACAAGCAGATGGTTCTACATTGCTGGATGGATGGATGGATGGATGGGGAGAGAGAAAGAGGGAGAGGAAGTGCCTACACCCTCCCCAAAGCGGGGCACAGTGGGAGTGTCTCTCGGAGTTCTTTCTGGGAAACTTTCAGGAAGAAACTTGGAGGGCTTCAGCTCCTGTCATTTGCCTATCTAGCAAACATGCATTGTTGGTTTGGCTGCATGGTAAATATCTCACACTTCACAGGCAGGTGGCAGTCCCCTCAGAAGGCAGAGCAAATCACCTGCAGGAGTAGCAAGGAATGTCTGCCTTCTCACTCACCTCTCACCTTGCCCAGTCACGCTATCTTTCACCAGGACTTCAGCGCCACCTCTCTGTTTCCATGGGGACAAGTAAGCAGGGGCATGTTGGCAGAAGAGGAAGCAGCAAACATTTTTGGAGGTCCCCCTTGTGACCCCAAGCAGAGGAACGATGTCCTGACTGCTCCCCCAGTCTCATGGGCCCTGTGGAGAGGCAGGCAGTGGCTGCATTTGGCCCCCAGGTCAGAGGTTCTCCACTCCTGGTATAGATTACTAAAGACCTCCATACTTTCCCAATTTTATCTCTCCTTTGGCTTCTTTGACTCAGCCAAATGAACAGCTTGGTGATTTTAGAAAGAAATTGTGAAACCGTGTTTCTTCAGCAAGTACATTGTGGATCCACGCGCCTTCAGTGGGTACACTGGGTGAGCAATCAAGATTTGGGCAAATGTTAGATTTCCCACAAGCTTCCACTGACTAGAGCTTACATCAGCCTGCTGAACCAGGCCAGCTGTTGCAGAACCCTGTTGTCGCAATGGCCAGCCAGGTGCCTGTGCAAAGCCTCAAAGCAGGACTGGACAGCAACACCACTCTAACCCCTTATGGTTCCCAGCAACTGACATTCAGAGGAATACTGTCTCCAACACTTGAGGAAGAACATGGCCAACTTGGTTAGTAGCCATTGATAGCCTTATCCTCCATTATTTTCTTCTAATCCTCAACCAAACACATCCAGGTTGCTGCCCATCATTACTTCCTGTGAGCAAATTCCAGAGTTTAACTATGTGCTATTTCAAGCACTTTCTTCCATCTTTCTCAAATCTTCCAACATTCACTGTCATTGGCTGCCCACAAATTCTAGTACTGTGAGAAAGGAATAACAGCTTTTCTCTGTCCTGTTGCACTAACGGCTTCCTATGAACTGAAGGCTGACTAAACCTCAGGGGTGCAGGGAGCTACAAGAATTGCCCCAATTAAAGGATCTCAGTGCTTGAGGTGTGGTATAAGGGCAACAGCACGCCACCCACCCATGATTCCTGAGCCTCCCCCAATTTCCTGTCTCTTCCCCCCTTCGTTTTGAGAGATCACAGGTGGTCTGCTGTTGCCCAGGAGCGGCGCACGATGTCTCTGCTGGGCAAGGTGCAAAGCTCTTCTGTCGCACCCTGTGAAACTCTCAAAATAAAGGGGTCGGGGGCAGGAGATCAGGGGAGGCTCAGGAGTCACGGATGGGCAGCACGCCATTGTCCAGGAAGGGGGTGCAAGGTGAGCGGTTTCTCTGCTGGGCAAGATGCGGAGGGGTGAGATGATTTTTATCCCCTCGGCCAACTGGAGTGGCAGAGGAGCTGGCACAGAGCCAGGCAGTTGAACGTGAACGAGAGCATGTCCCTGATGGCCAGGAACTGCAGAAGTCAAATTGGAGCAGGGAAGCCTTATGTTCTTTGAAGTTGAGGCTGCTTGAGTTGAGGTACCTCAGCTGCAGGGGGTTGGCCCAGATGCCCCACAGAGGTCCTTTCCAAATCTGTGATTCTGTGATCGTCCCACAGTCGTATTCTCAAACTTTGCTTCCAACTCCACCCCCCAGGTTTCTCTCCTCCTCCAGACTTCTCAAGACAGCAAAACAGCTGATGTATAGATGTAATTAGGGATAATAAAGCATGTAATTTGTTCCAATGGGCTTTTGGGAACTGACTACTTTAAATGAAGAGCTGGTGCCACAATGTTTTTATTGCAATCATTGGCATGGTTTTAATAGGGGGTGGGTGGGTGTTGTTTTAACTCTACCAATGTTTCGCAGGTGCCAAAATGTTGATGAGCTGGCCAGGTTTGATGGGGTTTTTGCCTCTCCTCAGGATGATGAAAATCAGAGCAGACTTTAAAGAGTTCCTATATCAGGAATGAGAAGCTGTGGTCCTCTAGGCTAGTGTTTCCCAACCTTGGGTCTGCAGCTGTTTTTCAATTTTTCAATTTTTATTGAAGATTTTCTTAAATTACAAAAGCACAAGCAATCTCTCTCTCTCTCTCTCTCTCTGTCTCAGATAATAGAATCTAGATTAGTAGGGACATGAAATTGAGGCTGGCACAGATTAGCAGGGACGTGTCCTTGGAGTACTTGGAAGGGGGAAGATATTTAATTTGTTTTCAGAACTGTGCTTTACATTATGGTATAGCACAATTAGAATTCTAGCAATTAATGACACTGTCCTGAATCCGTTGTTCCTGGGTGCTGGCAAAGTGCTTCTTGCAATCCTCTACAAATTCCTCCAACGAAGCCTCTTCATGCATCAGTTGCTTGTTCGGCCCAGTGCTGTTCTCGAACTCCTTCCTGGCTCTTCAGCTCTCTAGCATGATGAAGACACTCCTGATCTCCTGCCTCCTCTTCACCCTTCTGAATCCAGGTGAGCAGAACCACAGCTGCTGTGCTGTTCGTCATGTTTCAAAGAAGGAACTAAGCGGGGGGGGGGGTGTCAGCCATTAAAGCAGGAAAAGGAAGGAACCAGAACTTGTGGCTCCTTTGAAAAGTAGAGGAATAAACCATATGGTCAAGCTACAAGGGATCCTCAATGATAGATTGTTTGTTCCCAATATTTATATTTGTTTTTATTTAACCAAATACATACTGAGAGGTTTAGTATCCCAAAGTCCATTGGGGGAGTAAGGGAGGCAGTTGTCCACTGTTGGATAAACCAGAATCCTAGCTTTCATCTACAACAAAGAATATGTTTCTTGCACTTTTTTCTGTTTGTTTACCTCATAGCCCACTCAGATTCTGTAACTTCCTCTGAAACTTTGTCCTTTTGTCTCTGCTACTCACCTCAGGTAAGTGTTTTCCCCATTTTCTATCTGGCCCAAAGAGTTTCTCTTAATGGCCTTCTTAATGAGTTAATGACTGACTATCATCAGCCTTACATAGGTTAGATCTCAATGTCGAGCCTACCAAGCAGCGATAGCAACATCAAAAAAGACTTACTTCACTGCCTCTATTGCATCTGCAGAAAGTTGCAGCAGGAGACTCTTTCAGGTGGTTCGCAGTTTAACGGAACCATCTTTGCCACTAGGGCCATGTAAAGACCCCAAGATCTCCTACAACAATAAAGTATTTTGCAGATAAAGTTGCTCAGATTCGGAAGGAGGTAGACTCCACTGTGGGAGCAGGGTTGGGCGGGAGAGTGCTAGAGTCTTGTCGAGTTGCATGGAATCAATTCCAATCTGTTACCTCTGAGGATGTGGGCAGGTTGCTTGGAGAAGTGAAACCAACCACCTGACTCCTTGATCCTTGTCCATCCTGGCTAATAAAAGCAAGCCGTGAAGGGCTGGGCGATGGGCTCTCCGGGGTGGTGAATGCTTCCCTCTGAGAGGGAGCATTCCCAGACCCGCTGAAAGAGGTGGTCATTAAACCGCTTCTTAAAAAAATATATCTTTAGACCCGGCCAGTATGGCCAACTATCGGCCAGTCTCAAATCTTATATTCTTGGGCAATGTGATTGTGCGGGTGGTTGCTGAACAACTCCAAGCATGCCTGGAGGATGCGGACCATTTGGATCCCTTCCAATCAGGATTCAGGCCATATCATGGGACTGAAACTGCCTTGGTCATGCTGGTTGATTTTCTTCGGCAGGCAAGGGAAAAGGTGAAAGCTAGTTATTCCAGTTCCACTGAGCTGCTTGCCCATAATTCATTTTCAATTCAATAGGCAATATGTTAAAACTCATCCTTCAGGTACTCACATATTAAAGCTTAGCCCCGCCCCAACCTCCTCCATGAGGTTTTATCTCCTCACCACTTCTCAAATAAATATACCTTTCCTTTTTAAGTTCTGCTAGTGCACATGTGGAGCATCTTTGACAAACTCCAGTGCCCTCATACAGAGCCATTGGTCATGCTTTCTGGAGCTGATGGGAGTTATAGTTCAGTTACTTGTGAAGTGCCAAAGGTTTCCTCACACCTGCCCTACAGGTCCTCTCTCTCTCAGACTGCAGGAGCCACCTAGGACAATCATTCTCTGGTCTCTCCAAGACTCAGCCCCCATTCACACACAGCTTAAGAACTACAGAGGAAACATACATAGACAGCACTGCAAAGGGGGGAAATGGCCCGTTTGGTCCACTATCTTATTGTCACCATGGTGAACCAGATGCCTATGGGAAGTTTGCAAGCAGGATCTAATAGTGCCTACAGTCTTAGAGAGAGAAAATATCTCTTGAGGCTGGAAGCCAGCAACAGACTTATTAACCCCCTTGAATTTATCCATCCCTTTTCTTAAGCCATCCAAGTTGGTGGCCTTCACTGCCTCTCATGAGATGGGCTTTGTAGGAGGAACTGTCGTATTGATGTACCTTAATGTACCCATTTCCCATATGTGGATGGTGCTAAGGTTTTGTAAACCCATCTCCCCATGTCTGCAGTGGCCTCTCTGACATGTGAGTTATGTCTGAGTCGAGGAAAAGACTGCAAAAACGCCACCATTCAGGAGTGTAATACAGACATATATCGGTTCTGCGTATCTGGCATTGGAGACGCCAAAATGGGTAAGTGAGAAGAAGCTTCAGCCTTTTTGATCACCAAAACTTGAATTCCCAGACTCACTTTCTAAGGCCATATCTTAGTAATAAACCACAGGATGTGGCTTTTCATAATGCAGTGTTCTAGATCCTGTATTGCATGTAGGAACCAGAGGGAAATTCAAGTCAGTTCACATTTAAAGGTGAGCTTACCTACTTGGCTCTTTCCAAAACAATATGAAAGCCAAACAAAGCCTTCCTTCCACATCCACACTTCTCCCATTTTTGCAATCCAGTTGTCCAGTCGTGTAATTTATATTTTATTCTAGGTCTGCTCCCCTGCCAGATGAATCTAGAAATACCCTTTTGCCATTCCTTGAGGTGTCCTGTCTTGCCTATCACTGGTATTGACTGGAATAGAAACAGCATTCTATGCTGGTGAATTTTCATGCGGACTTTTCAAAAGTTCTCTATCCCTGCCTCACGTTCAACAAATAGATAAAACTCTCTCCACTCCAGGCCAGGCCAGCCCAAGATATTGTGACACCTCAGGCGAACCATGAAATGCTGCCCACCGGCCAGGCAGGGGAGAAGGGGGGACTGAAGATCTACATCAGGAACAAGGGGGTGGGAATGGGGATCTGCACTGGAATTTTATGTGGGAATAAGATGTGTGTTGGCAACAAGGCTGGGAGGAGACCAGAAGCACCTCCTAATTGCCAAGAGACCATTGCAGAGGCAGCATTTGGAGCGGCTGCCGAGGAGGTGGCAGATCTGGCCTCCAAGGAACAAACCACAGCTGCAAAGGTGGCAGCAGCCTGCAATGCTGTCATTGGAGGCTGCCCCTGAGGAATATTTTCTCTTGTGTGGGCGAGCCATATCTCCAGGTGTAGTTATTTTCTTCCAATTCTTTCTTCTATAGGTATTTTTGGGAGCAAATTTGTTTTCAAGTCCTGTATCTATGCAATGTATTGCAACACAGACTATTCCAGTGTCACCGTAACATCAGCTATGTACATATTGATCAAGACGTACTGCTGCAACACAGATATGTGCAACAGTGAAACTCTTGAACGTAAGTAGCAGCAGCAGGGTTCAAGTGGGCTGGTCGCCCCGGGTGCATTCGCTTCCCTCTCCCTGCTGGGAAGACCCCTCCCCAGACCCCACCAACATCACTGCCACCCAGCCCTGACAGGAGCCGTTTCCAGGCAGGGCAGGGGCAACTCACCTTCCCCTTGAGGAGAGGAAGAGAGGCGGGGACACCATGGACGTGAAGGGCAGGCTTCTCAGCAGAGTCTGCCTCCCTCCCTCCTGCCTCCAGCCCTTTTCCAAATTAGAGAGCGAGCTTGGGTTGGGATTTGAACTGAGAACCCCAAAGCTTGAAGTTAGGCTGGGCTGAACTACATATTGAGGCCTCCTCAGGTGTGACTGGTGAGGCAGTATGATGCCTCTGGATTGGCCAGGCCTTCTACAACAATCCGCAACATGGGCTCCAGCCTTTGCCAAGGGATCTGTGCATTCTAAGAGGATATCTGCATTACATAATAACATAGTAAAAATTAGCAAATATAAAAAACCCAAACCCATGTTTAAATACTATAAATATAGCACAATCACTTGCACAGTATGCAGCACCTCTTAGCAAAAATAACCAGGGAGCCTGACAGTTTTAACTTAGTCTAAGAAACACCCCTCTCCTGATATTATTCAAAGTCCCTCTCCTGTAGCAACTTCTGATATTTACCCATTTCTCCAAAAAGCTCACCATTTTAATCTCAAAAAACCCTGTGAAACAGGTCAGGCTGAGAGATGGTGGCTGGCATAAGGTCACCCAGCAAGCGTCATGGCTTGAGCATGGATTTGAACCTTGGTTTCCCAGATTCGAGTCCAACCCTCTAACCACTACATCACACTGTCTCATTGGTTTCCCAGAGCTCTAACCCTTCCTCCAAAACCTAGACTCCTCTTTCTCTGATGCATTTTTAGAGCTATTTTTAGCAGGACAGACTCCTTTCCCATTTCTGTGTGAGGAATTTAATTTCTTCAGGTTTGCATCCTTCTAAAGCAAATGCTAATAAAACTATATTAGATACCATGGGCTCTGTGCCACCTACACAAATCCTTCCCTCACCTCTTGTTCCATTTTCCCAATTTAAAGATGTTGTCCTAAGCCGCTATTAGCCCTATGGAGGAAGAGGAAATCAAGCAGTTAGTCCAGGTGCAGAGCCAGCCCACGCATGACGGCTTCGGTCCAGTATACCTGAAGGAGCGTCTCCACCCCCATCATTCTGCCCGGACACTGAGGTCCAGTGCCAAGGGCCTTCTGGTGGTTCCCTCGCTGTGAGAAGCCAAGTTACAGGGAACCAGGCAGAGGGCCTTCTTGGTAGTGGCACCCGCCCTGTGGAACGCCCTCCCACCAGATGTCAAAGAGAAAAACAACTACCAGACTTTTAGAAGACATCTGAAGGCAGCTCTGTTTAGGGAAACTTTTAATGTTTAACAGATTGTTGCATTTTAATATTTTGTTGGAAGCCGCCCAAAGTGGCTGGGGAAACCCGGCCAGATGGGCGGAGTAATATTATTATTATTAGGCAAGGTGAGATGACCTCCTCAGGGAGCAGGATCCACAGGGTCAATAGAGACAGCTTCCAAGGAATGCTTTACCTTCTGCTGCTGCCACCAACACAGTAGAGCACCCCTTGGAGGCTGGAAACAAGTGTCAAAGGCGGGGGGGGGGGAGAGAGAATTACCACACACGCAGCACTACGTACTTCCCTTTAGCAATCCCCCCCACCCTGGTGTATATTGTTATTTACAGCACTATAACAAAGAATTGTGGGAGTGGTAGTTTGTTAAGGGTGCTGAGAGTTGATAGGAAAACCCCTATTCCCTCACAGAGCTACGTTTTAGCAATCAACCCCCACAAAATAGCTCTTATTATCACCATCAGTCTCCAGCATTGAACGTGTTGGCCTAGTGTGGGGCACCAAGGAGAGTTTGGCTGTCTGGCTGGTGTACTGACCACCTAGTGCAGCAGCAGCCACCCTGTCAGGCCTGTTGGATGTGGTGGCTGGCTGGGCCTTGGAATTCCCTAACCTACTGATAGATAGATAATTTATTACGGTCAAAGACCAGCTCACATAACATAACACAATAAAAACAGTGTTCATAAAGATAAAATATACAATTGGAGCAGATTGCAGCTCATGAGTTAAAATTGTGATATATACATACACCCGTACAACTGAGATTTGGGCTACCATAAAAAATTGACCCTGAGGCGCCTCAAAGGGCAACTTCAGCATTTCCCTAGTAAGCTATTTTATTCTAGAGGATGATCTGTGCCTACAAATCTGGGTGCAGAATCTGGCTACCAGCCAGGTCGTCTTATGATCTTTGCCTAAGAGGAGAGAATTAAGTTTAGACTTGTCTGAAAGATCGGCGAGCCTCTTCAGCAAAGGATTCTCAACATAAAAAGGACATCTAAAAAATATATGTTTGAGGCTTCCTATTTCCCCTAATGGGCAGGTGCAAAGTCTGTGCGTACAGGACCCTTCTATAGGAGCCTTCCAGAACCGGTGAGGGTAGCAGGCCATGAATTTTATGTCTTCCCACCATAATTTTTCCCATTCTTCCATGTAAATATTATAACCCAAATCTTGCGCCCATCTCACCATTACAGCTTTCACTTGTTCTTCCTTTACCTCCCATTCCAATAGGGGGTCGTATACACGAAAGATATATTTTCCTTTACTTTGTATCAATGCTTTTTCAAATTCTGATGTTTCTTTTGCAAGTCCTGCTTTTTTATCAATGGTTAATCTTTGATGAATTTAAAATATTGCAGCCAGTCTGTTAGGTGCCCTTTCATTTCTTCATATTTTTTCAGTATATGTTCATCCTGTTGTCATTCTACTAATAATCAGTATGTGGCCCATTCCCCATCCATATTCTTTTTCTTAACTGCCTGTGCTTCTGTAGGTAAGGTCCACAGAGGGATCTTACAGGTTTAACCTGTATTTTCATTAACTGTTTTTTCTTTTTCTTTTACTTTATATTGTAATTTTATTGGTGTTAGCCGCACCAAGCCCGGTTCTGGCCGGGGAGGGCGGGGTATAAATAAATTATTATTATTATTATTATTATTATTATTATTATTATTATTATTATCATCATCATCATCTACCATTTTTTCCTAGGTGAAATTGTAATTGCACCTAGAACTAAGCACATCTTTTTCCAGAAAAGATTTTTTAAGGAGGAAACTGCTAAGAGTTTTCTTTTTCTTCCCCTCTCTAAGAAAGAGGGTCATTTTGTAGTATTTCATCACCATCTTGTGTGTATCTGGATTCGCGTCTCCGCTCCTCCACATGCAGCTGCTGGGTGACCTTGGGCCAGTCACAGTCTCTCAGCCCCACTCACCTCACAGAGTGTTTGTTGTGGGGGAGGAAGGGAAAGGAGAATGTTAGCCGCTTTGAGACTCCTTAAAGGGAGTGAAAGGCGGGATATCAAATCCAAACTCTTCTTCTTCTTCTTCTTATCTGTGGCTACCATTTAGTCTCTCAGAATGCCCTCCAATGGTGCTCAGTGCTAAGCCCAATTGCTTAAAGCAGTATCCTTGTGCTTGAAATGTATGCTGTGAATGTGGCCCCAGTCAGAAATCTCTTGCACCATGCCTTAACGTAGCCCTGGATGAATGGAGCAAGGCTGGAGCACTGTACTTGGAGAAGTGCTGGGAGTTGGTACACATCCCTCTTGGAAGGAGGAGTCCAATTCCCACCCCTCACATACAGCCAGATGTGGTTTGAAGCTGCAAACTAACTGCAAGGTTGGGGTGCTGTGGTGATTGATTTACAGTGCCAGAGTCTGAGGAGAGGGAGCTCAATGGGCTGAAGTGCCCAAGTTGCTACTCCTTCACAAGCGATCAGTGCCAGTCCAAGAAAACCGTCAGCTGCAGAAATAACGAGGACCGCTGCTTCTACTATGGGGGTAGCATCAGTCTTGGTAAGTCTCTGCATCCGGTGAGTGCAGCTAGGGTATTTAAAGCAGTATGACACCACTTTGAACTGTCATGGCTTACCCAAAAAACATGTTGGCAAGGGTGCTGAAAGTTATTAGGAGACGCTGCTCCCCTCACAGTGTGTCTGGGATAGTCAAGAGCCCAAGGAGGAGGGATGGGTGAGCAGAGGAGGCAGGTGGAGGAGCATCCAGGGGAGGCGCAAGTGATTTGTGGGGTTCTGTGCCACCCGTGAGGCAGCTCCTGGTGGTGGTGAAAGAGGGGAGTCAGGAGGAGGAGACCAGGAAGCCGGATACAAAGCAGGAGAAAGAGCCAGGAGAAGATTTGCAGAACATCCCTTTTTCTTCCCATCCATCCACCCTCCCTCAGAGTCTGGAGAAGTTGTGGTGCTCCTAGAGAGAGTCATAGCTTTGGAAACTGTGGATCTCCCTGCACTTCCACTTGTTCCATGCCTAGAAAGCACAATTCCGATTGGTTTTCCACTTACACATCCAGCAGAATGGATGAGCCCTAGGTGCGTTCAGGACACAGAGCTACCATTTCATGATTTTCTTGGAAAAGAGGTTGATTGTTAAACCACTCTGGAAATTAGGCTTAGCCAAGGGAGGTTGGTTAATGCTACTCTGCTGAGCAAGACGAGCTCTTGTGACTCACAAAACCTAGGTAGCTTGTAATCAGCCCCAGGCTGTCACCCCCAATACCAGAACAAGCTGGGAGTTTGTAATCCACAATCTTAGTTCTCCATCGCTTTAGCTTGAACTAAGAACTGGACCATAGAGTTCCACTGGAACCTGAAGTGCAGCAGGCAGAATAGACTGCTCTATGAGCAAGTGTAGATGTGCCCCATGGTGGTGGACAGCTGCCAGGAACATACTGGTGACAGCCAGATGTATATCGAACTAGTGTTCCATATTGTGCTGTTCTGAAAACTACAAGATTGTCGATAAACCTTGATGAATTTCTGCCTGGAATCCTGTAGTTGTTTATTCCACTTTTTCCCAGCAACTCCTTAAAACATTTTTGTTTAGACACGCCTATCCAGACATGTGGCACGTGAGTGGCGCTGTGGGTTAAACCACAGAGCCTAGGACTTGCCAATCAGAAGGTCGGCGGTCCGAGTCCTTGCGACAGGGTGAGTTCCCGTTGCTCGGTCACTGCTCCTGACATCCTAGCAGTTCGAAAGCACATCAAAGTGCAAGTACCGTAGATAAATAGGTACCGCTCCAGCAGGAAGGTAAACGGCATTTCCGTGTGCTGCTGTGGTTCACCAGAAGCGGCTTAGTCATGCTGGTCACATGACCTGGAACCTGTATGCCGGCTCCCTTGGCCAATAAAGCGAGATGAGCACCGCAACCCCTGAGTCAGTCACGACTGGACCTGATTGTCAGGGGTCCCTTTACCTTTACTTTATCCAGACATGTAGATTGGACGCACTCTATTCCCTTTTGCTGTTCATTCTAATGAGTTTTAAATATTTTAATAGTTTTAACTGCTTGCATCGCTAATGTTAATATTTCTTGTAAACCCCTAGTGGTTTTTACTGCAGTCACATGGTATATTGATTTTGTTAAATAAAAACACATCCTAAAATTTGGATCTTAATTGGGGAGGGCCCCTCATGTCTAGGGACCAAAGGCGTCCCTCTAGGACTCTCTCTCTCTGGCCCTGCGAATCCTACTTAGCCACACCTCCTCTCCCTAGGCCACACCCCTCACAAGCCCCACTTTATACCCTACCTGAATGCTTTGTGCTCACTGGATTGCCCACACACGTTTCTGGTTTTCCCCCCGACAGCAAGTAGTTTGCCCTTCTTTTTGAGGGAGAGAGTTTTGGATTCCAAAAGTGTGGGAAGGTTTATATAATTTAGCAGAGTTTAAACGATTCCCTGTTTGAGTTTATGCAGCAACAAGCAGGTTGCTAACTCGTTTGAGTCCTATCAATAATTATACCTTCCTGGTTGATAATCTCTTTCTGTCCCTCTTAAAGTAAACAAGCATGAATCTGAATCATATTAACATAAGCTACTTTACTATCAGATTCATTCAGGTTTACAGAGTTGTTCCTGAAGGCAGGCTTAGGTTACATAACAGATAAACTATATACTAAAGGTAAAGGTACCCCTGCCCGTACGGGCCAGTCTTGACAGACTCTAGGGTTGTGCGCCCATCTCACTCAAGAGGCCGGGGACCAGCGCTGTCCGGAGACACTTCCAGGTCACGTGGCCAGCGTGACATCGCTGCCTCTGGTGAGCCAGAGCCGCACACAGAAACACCGTTTACCTTCCCGCTAGTAAGCGGTCCCTATTTATCTACTTGCACCCAGGAGTGCTTTCGAACTGCCAGGTTGGCAGGCGCTGGGACCGAACAACGGGAGTGCACCCCGCCGTGGGGATTCGAACCACCGACCTTTTGATCGGCAAGCCCTAGGTACTGAGGCTTTTACCCACAGCGCCACCCGCGTCCCTAAACTATATACTAGATAGTAGTGAATCATGAGAAGACTGCATCCGAGCAGTTACCAGTTAAGACTCCTTGCAGCAACCGACCAACAAACCAACTGACAAAACTGCCTGCCACATAGAGGCAGTTAGTCCTCTCGCGGAATGTTGGACTTGACTTGCAGCTTTATATCCCACAAAAAGCACCTGTGTGTTTCATTCCAACAGGGAATACCAAGCTAAAGGCTGCTGCCCGAGGCTGTACGACGGCATATATGTGTAACTTCATCAGTGGAAGAGACATTGCGATTCAAAATTACAGCATCCTGACCACTAGAGCAGAGTGCTCCATAGCAAAACACTCTGTCTATGAACTGTAGCTGAGAGAGAGAAAGCAAATCTCCAACTCACAATTTAAGGAAATCGACTGCCTTGTGCTTGAAGCAGGGGAGGTCTCAGCCTGAAGCCTCCCAGCCTTTATTTCCAGAATACTAGAAGCTCCTCCTCAAAGACAGGCTGTATTTGACTTTCATGTTCAAATGAGGTCATTGAATCATGTCCAAAATAAATATATATGGCCAATGATGAGTGTTGTATCGTGTGTTTTTTCCAAATGCAACATTTGTTGGGGGATTGCATTTGCAAAAGAAATATGCTGAGCAGACTAACGGCAAGGGTTATTTGACATTGCCTGAGTATGAGCAAAGGATGCCCAACGGGCTCAAGGCCCAAGTTGCTTCTCCCTCATGTCAGATAGTTGTGTGGCTCAACTATAAAAATAAGGAGGATCGCTGCTTCTACTATGGAGTCAGCATCAGTACTGGTGAGTCTTGTATAACGGGATGCAGAATTTACACCAGTATCGTCAAAAATGGTGGGAAATCTAGATTATTAAGGGGGCTGAAAGTTATTAGGAGACCCCCCCTCAATTACCCTCACAGAGTGTCAGGGATGGACAGGGCCCCAAAGGGGGTGGTATGTGGGCAGAGGAGGCAGGCGCAGAGGAGTTGGGTGAAGGTTACAGGGGAAGGGGCTTTGGCTCCCACAATAAAATATTTGAGGATGCTGGGCTCCGCCCTCAAAGTTAATATTCATTGCTATTGTCCACTGCATCATGTGATCAGGGCTGGGCTTTTCTGCGCCGCCACAATAAACACGTAATAAAAAAAGCCTCCTAAAGCACCTAATAATAAAGCCCCTAGTTTTTTCGTAAATGTTATATTAAACATTTTCTTCAATTCATTATATACCTTTTCCCTGAATGCTTTTTTTATCTTACATGTCCACCACATATGCTGGAATGTGCCTTCTCTTTCTTTACATTTCCAACATGCATTAGAAGCAGTTCTATACATCTTTGCTAATTTTATTGGTGTTAAATACCAAATAGAATTGATGCTTTTGAATTATGGTGGTGTATGGAAGTGAGAGCTGGACCATAAAGAAGGCTGTTGAACACTAGAACCATGCATGTCTAAGGGAATGTGCAATTTTGCAGGTGGGACAGAGAACTAGGACTAATGGAATGGCTTGCTTGATGACATATTGTGAACACAACATGTATACCTGGTGTTGTGTTCCTGTTAATATTTTTTGAACTTAAAAGTTCACCGTCAACCTTTATGCCCCTGGTATGCCCCACAGAGAAACCTACGGTCTGCAAATAAAAACATCCTGAAGGTCCCAGGCCTCAGAGAGGTTAGGCTGGCCTCAACTAGAGCCAGGGCTTTCTCGGCTGTGGCTCCAATCTGGTGGAACGCTCTGCCACAAGAGACTAAGGCCCTGCGGGAACTGACATCTTTCCGCAGGGCCTGTAAGACAGAGCTGTTCCACCAGGCCTTTGGTCAGGGCGCAGCCTGACCCCCTCCTCTGGCAATCTGCACAGAATCTCGCTTAATGGTTGCCATCAATTTGATTTTAATTAATTTTTCTAATGAAAGGTTTTTAGAATGTTGGATTATTTTGATTGTTGTTAGCCGCCCTGAGCCCAGCTTTGGCCGGGGAGGGCGGGGTATAAATAAAATTTATTATTATTATTATTATTATTATTATTATTATTATTATTACCAATAATATGTAATGTACTTTACAATGTTCCTGACATATTTTTCAGCTTCCTGGATATATTTTTTTTCATCTGGCCTTCAGATATGAAAGGCAGAGTGATTTGTCATGCATGTGACGAAATGAAAAGTATGCCGTTCGCAATAAACTTTGCATAAAATAGTTAATTTGCATTTAATTTTAATGGTTCAAAGAAAGTGAGGCAAAATGGTCGGCCCTCACACATGTTCACTTCATCAAATCTGGCCCTCTTTGAAGAAAGTTTGGACACCCCTGCCCTAAAGACATGGAGATCCTTGGTTTTTTTGGAGGAAGGGTCCGGGGTGATGGTGCTGGAACAAGAGAACAGAGCCAGGACTCCTCTAAAAGATGTGAAAAAAGTGGGTTTCAGAAGATTGGGAAGTGAGAATCAAGACTCCTACATCCTTTCTTTCCAACTTGGGAGGTAGCAGAGTCAGGATAGAAACATTTCTATCTGCCTGGTGCGTTTTTAGCTGGGTATCAATGCGAGCAAGGCTGCCAGGCACACAAGCTGAAATGCATAAAATACTTCCAGCCAGAATAATAAACCAAGTTGGTTTCTTATGGTGCTACAGCACCCTCTAGTGAATGTCTTGGGAGGGTTCTGAAAAACAGCATCATGATTCCCAAATTCTCTATGGTTGGTTGTGCTGAAAAAACTAAGCACATTTTAATTTAAAAGCATGACCTTGTGAAATGGGCTTGATTAAAATGAATTGGATGGAGCTGAGGCATTATTTTAAAATTGTGTGCAACTGTCAGCGATGTTAAGAATTAACACAGGCTCATTGTCTTCTGCTCTGAGATCCCATAAATATCGTAAATAAATCAACCTGTCTGAATGGGCCCAGAGTCAGTTTCTCTCAGGGAGGTTGTTACCACCTTCTTATTTCCTCTCACTTTTTTATTTTCTTAGTGCTGCTTGGCCTTTTCAAACACAACAAAAGAGAGAAAACCCATAATTAAACCCCTCTCTCTTTTCTGCCTCCACTCCACTCAGGAGGAGAAAGTAGCAGGAACGATTTAGAGGCTAATCCCCTAGCCCAGATTAAGGAAGTAATAAAATGAACATAACCTGCCACTTAGAAAGATATTTTGGTGATTGGAACTTACTTTTGTAGGTAAGCATTGCAAAAGGATCTTGTCCAAAGTATGAGTGGATAAGGATGTTTTAAGTGTAGCCAGCACTTTAATTCTGCTTTGAACTCATTCCACACACAAGCGCACACACACAGAGAGAGAGAGAGAGAGAGGGAGAGAGAGAGAGAATGGAAAGAGCAGGCAGGATGACTATGAAATCCAAGAGATATCACAAGAGATATCACTCTTCTTTGTAGAGCTTAAATATATAGGGTGATCTCAATACACATTCAGAACCAGTAGCATAGTGGCAAATTCAGAAATGCAGGGTCCCTCCATGATAGTCATAGCCACGCCCACAGGGAACCAGGCAGAGGACCTTCTCAGTAGTGGCACCCACCATGCGGAACGCCCTCCCACCAGATGTCAAAGAAATAAACAACTATCTGACTTTTAGAAGACATCGGAAGGTAGCCCTGTTTAGGGAAACTCAATATTTGATGAAATGTTGTATTTTAATATTTTGCTGGAAGGCGCCCAGAGTGGCTGGGGAAACCCAGCCAGATGGGCGGGGTACAAATAATAAAGTATTATTATTATTCTAAGATTATACAATAATCTTATGGAATAATAATAATTAGGAATGTATTACAATCAATGCAGATCTCCATGTGTTAGCTTTCAGCTAGATCTTCTCTTTTCTGTGCACCTATCTGGGCAAATGGTTTGATATCATCTTTCAGAGTGACTTAAGTTGCGTTTTCCTTGAAATTCCATTGAACGTGACAAAATTTACATGTCATTGTCTTCAAACGGAAGCACCTTGCATTGTCAGTGTTATTAAACGCTTAGTTTTGGAGTGCACAGAACAACAACTTCTTCATACTTCCTACTTCCAAGAGTGACCCTTGGAGCCAATCCTTGGTGGCTGACGCACCTCTGGAAAGGCTTGAAGGATCGGAGATAATAATGGATATAAAAACATTTGTTACAGAACAGCTTAATAAGCAGCTCCCAACCCTTAAAATACCTCCAAGTGACGTAGATAAGAATATACAGGGTCCCCAACTGTCAATCATCTGTATAGCAACAACTGAGGGGTATTATAATTAAGACAGCATGATTGTCTTTGAAGAGGGAAGCTATGAGCACCGTTTGAGACTCTTCTGACCTGGCGATGGAGGGACATAAAATCTTAATTTTTAATGAATAAGGCTGCTGCCTTTGAATAAGCCAAGAGAAGATAAAATGGGTGTGGGAGCCTTGTAGCAACAGTTAATGCACCTCGGTCACAGTCAACAGGTTTTTGGCATCAGCAGAAGGATCTCAGCATAAAGTTTTGACTTGGGAGGCTGCTCTATAGTGAGTCAGACCTCTGCTCCTCCATCTCGCTCAGTGCTGTCAATACTGTTTGGCAACGGCTTTCCAGGGTTTCAGATAAAGATATTCCCCAGACCTACCTAGAGGTGCTGGGAACTGAACCTGGTACTGCCCACATGCAAACTGTGTCCTTAACCACTGTGCCAAGGAACTTCCCCACCCACAGACTTAACGAACTTTTTGGGTTTGAAATCTGAAAAGCAAGGCCCACATATTGAAGGCGGGGGCAATTTCTGATAAATTTGTTGTTTTATACTCTTTGTAAACCACTTTGCGTTTCTATTACAATCAAGCGGAGTATAATTTTTGTGAGGTAATAAATTTCAGTGGGGGGAGGGGGAATTGTCGGAGGTATCTGACCTGTCCAACTGGGTATAGGGTCATATATAAATTCAATAAATAATAATAATAACCTCCATGCCCATTGGAATGGCCATGTCACACGGCATAGCATCATTCTGAGGGGGGATTCTGCAGAAAAATTGGTGTACCTTTCACCTAGGGAGCATGACATAATATGGCAAAGGACCCGCTGGGAAGAGAAAATGGTTCCTACTTTTCGTTGCTGTTCTTACTTCAAGATGCCCGCTGGTTTGTCTTACATCCAGCTGGCTAGTGGGGTGTTTAGCTGTAGTTGCCTCAGCTTCTTGTCCCCCTTACCCACAGCTTTGTTTTAGCTATAATTTTATTTGTACACCACTTAGAGGTGGCAGTTCATAAATCTTTAAAGAATTTTTTTTAAGGCTTTCAAATCAATCACTATACAATGGAACTTTGGTTCCTGAACTTAATCTGTTCTGGGAGTCCATTTGATTCCTGAAACGGTTCAGGAACCAAGGTGCGTGGCTTCCGATTGGCTGCAGAGCTTCCTGCAGCCAATCAGAAGCCGCACCGGACATTCAGCTTCCAAAGAACGGTCGAAAACCAGAACAAACACTTCCAGTTTTTGATCGTTCGGGAGCTGGAACGTTCAGCTCCCAAGGCGTTCAGGAGCCAAGGTTCTGCTGTACAGCTTTGGGCAAATGTTGACAATGCTCATCTCTATGCCTTTGAGACCCATGAGGTGTCTCAATGTGTCTTTGACACCTGTGAGGTGTATTTTCAGGGCCCACCTTACTCCTGTGTAATTTTTCGGTTATGAATTTTCTGAATTTCACACTGTTAATTGTTTAAATTTTTATGTTGCTTCACCTGGCTTTGACCCTTCCCCACAACAGCCTCACCTTCTCCACAGCTCAAAGAAACACCCATGCAAGAGAATGTTGGCCATTTGCTGCTTCATTGTAGAAAATCCAGCCAAACCTTCTCAGTGGAACAGACAGGAAATGGCTTCCTTCCAAGAACTTTATTAATTATGACATAGGCAGCAATCGGTTTTCGCAAATGTCAGCCAAATGTCACGTTCCAGCAGGTGAACAGAGAAGAAGAAGAGGAGAAGAAGGGTTTGGACTTGATATCCTGCCTTTCACTCCCCTTAAGGAGTCTCAAAGCGGCTAACAATCTCCTTTCCCTTTGTCCCCCACAACAAACACTCTGTGAGCAGAGACGCTAACCCGGTTCACCAGATTACGAGTCTACCGCTCTTAACCACTACACCACACTGGGCAATCATGGCTGCCCCACAGGAGAGGCGGGGAAGCAGTAGCTCCAAAGGAAGTAGGGAACAGCCCTTAATCCATTCCCAGAAAAGTAGAACGACATATTCAGGTTTTACACAGATCTGTAAGAACGAGTGGAGCAGTGGCCAACCTGTGGTTCTAACATCATCATGGGTGGCACAAGTCCCATCATCCCTCACAACCGGCCATGCTGACTGGGGCTGCTGGGAGTTGGAGTTCAACAACATGCACAAGAGAAGCCTCAGGCCCAAGGACCAACTGCAGCCCTTTGGGCCTCTTTGCCTGGCCCTTGGGATTCTCCCTAGACCTTTCCCTAGCCACACCCCTCAATGGCCTTGCTTCACCTCCAACTTGAATGTTATGGCCTGGCTGGAATATGCCCTTATACTAACACCGGCTCCCTCAGTCTGAAAGTGAGATGAGCGCCACAACCCCATAGTAGCCTTTGACTGGACTTAATCGTCAAGGGGTCCTTTACCTCTCATAATGACTCTTGCTTGTCTGAATGGACAACAGAGAAGGCTGTGCAATTGTACATTGAAAGTACCCTACCATACAATGGCAATGTCAAAAGAGATTCTGTAGAGCACAACAACCAATTAACACACCATTCATCCAAAGTGGGGGGAGGCATTGACTTCCAACTGGTGCAGAATTAAACTGTCTCACAGAATGTGAGCTTCCTTGTTTTATTTGTATTCTGCAATGCTTTTGGGAGGCTGGTGTATCAGGAAATACACACTGGCTCTGCAGGTTTGAGAGGCTATTGGTGTGGAAATTGTTTGCTGTGTTTCCAGTAGATGCACAGCCTTTCAAAACACATTAACTTAGGCCAATAAATTTATGACAGGCTGAGAAGCCATTCTAGTGAGTGGCGGTTTTCCTTTCCTACAGACTGATTTCACTCGGTGTAATACCAGGTGTCAGGAATCGGTGGCACTCTTGGTATGGCAAATATGACGTATTATCCAACGATACCTGGTGAGTCATAGGTTCCTCATCCCTGCTCCATGCCTCACCATATACATAAAATGCACATTTGACAGATTTTCAAGAAAACAGAATCTGGCTGGTATTTCTTTTATTGCTTAAAAAAAATGAAAGTTAACACACATGTAATTTTGACATACACAGAGAAGAGAAGGACAGCATTTCTGCAGTACTGAGTGTGATCTTTGAGCAAATGATGGGCTGCCAGTAGCAGGAGGTTTATATGGATTCTGTTCCTTCATTCCTGCATATCACACCCTTGTGCTGCAATAAATCTACCTTCTGTATAGCCATCCCTTCTTTTAGTCATTGCTTTTTAAAAAAAGGAAAATATATATATATTTGTGTATATTTTGCCGATAGCTGAGTTTATGAAAAAGAAGCAAACAGATGCAAAAGTGTGCCTGATATATATATTGCCACCTGATTGGCCAATTCCTTTTATTTCCTTGTTACTAACATTTTTTGGGGGGGGAGGAGAGGCACAGAGCATGCACCACTTTTGCCATGGGAATCTACTACTAAGTGGAATCTAACCCACTTTTCTAGCTTTGCACTTCCTTGGCTGCACATATTGATTTTCAATATTTGTCCCGCCCAGTGATGTCATCAGGGCAAGACATTTGGGAAGAAGCCTGGGGACTCATGCTGTAAAATGAGCACCAGGGTCCCCAAACACAGTAGGGTTGACTGGCTTTAAAATCTGGTGAGTGAAATGATACACATTTCCATTAAATCCAAAGCCTATACCTAACTGAACCAACCAGAGATTCTGCACTTCCTCCAAACGTTTCTCAAGAGGCCCTTTTCTCCTTCGTGTTATTGGTATAGCAACCCTGAGAGCAAGTGACTGGCCCAAAGTTACATTGTGAGTTCCATGGCTGTGCAGAGATTTGAACCCAGGTCTCATAAGAAAAGCCCCTGCTGGGTCAGGACAAAGGGTCATCTACTCCGGCGTCCTTTTCTCACACTGGCCAATCAGGTGCCTATGCATAACCTTGGTCCAAGTCCTATGCTCTGTTCATCACAGTGGTGCTGGCTCTGATGTATGAGATGAGTTTGTTGACCTTCCGTAGGACTAAGGTCTCCCCCCCCCCCCATAGTCATTAGCAATACACCCTACATAAAGGGGATAGGTGGAGAAGGCCTGGACACAACACAAAGCTCCTTCCTTCAAGGTGTGGTGGGCTTAGATTGAAGTGAACATTGGCATATGTTGTGGGGCTGTGAAGAGCTTTCTGACCTTACTCAGTCCATAGCATCAGTGAAAGATGTAGGGCAACATGCAGAAATATTCCGAGAGGGGAAATATAAGTAGGGGTGAGCAAATACGTTGGCTTCAGTTTCTCTTCATTTCTCATTTTTCCAGCCTTAAGTTTAGTTCTCCACATCAGTTCATTGTTGTTGTTTTTAAAAAGGCCTTGTGAAAATTCAGCTGCATTTTATTGCAAATTTCATCCAAATAGACACCCATTTGTCTGCACTTCTGAATAACGTACACATTTTTGCAAAGCAATTTTCCCTTACGTGATGCATTTTGACTGCTGTTTTTACGAATAGGTGCATTTTATGCACATTTTACCTGAGCGCATGCATCTCGGCACACATTACTGGGCTGGAGAACTTCACTGCAAAATTCAGAGAAGTGCAAAAGCTCGCAGAATGGCTGTGTTTTGGTTTGCTTGTTGTTTTGGAATTTGCAAATCAAGTAGGTTCGCTTCTAAATGCAAAATGGATTGAATTCCTCTCCCGTTCCTGGCTGGAATGGATGTCTGGGGTGGAGAACTGAAGGAAAATTTACAGGAGAGGAAGAAAAAGCAGGAGAGGACCAACAGAAGAAAGTTGTGGGAGGGAAGATATAAAAAGAATCAAGACCAACGGGCAAGAACGAGTAACCCTGCCAGGACAGACAGGGCCAGACTATATTGGGAGGGGACTCCTGGTGCACTGCTGCACAGGTTGACCTTGACTTTGACATTGCGGCCAGCAACAAACAGTACGTCGGCTCCCATTTCGCACATGGTCTTGGTGGCGCATCCTGTGAAGGCAACCTGTTGGTGCTTGGATTCCTCTGTAACAAAGGACAGAAAAGTTGAGTGGCGGAATTGGCCAAGCAAAAAGGAGGGTGCAGATTTGCATAGAACTTCCATGTGCTAATTTATAGGCAAAGGTACCCCTGCCCGTACGGGCCAGTCTTGACAGACTTTAGGGTTGTGCACCCATCTCACTCAAAGAGGCCGGGGGCCAGCGCTGTCCGAAGACACTTCCGGGTCACGTGGCCAGCGTGACATCGCTGCTCTGGCGAGCCAGAGCTGCACACGGAAACGCTGTTTACCTTCCCGCTAGTAAGCGGTCCCTATTTATCTACTTGCACCCGAGAGTGCTTTCGAACTGCTAGGTTGGCAGGCGCTGGGACCGAACAATGGGAGCACAGCCCGCCACGGGGATTCGAACCGCCGACCTTTCAATCGGCAAGCCCTAGGCACTGAGGCTTTAACCCACAGCGCCACCCACGTCATGCTAATTTATAGGTGCTGCCTATTTAGAAATCATTCCTATGGCTACGTATGTGCAACGTTTTGTTCTAGAATCAATGGGGAGCAAGTTGTCTCTCTCCCCCCCCCCCCAACCTGGTCAACACAATCTAGAGTTGCTGCACATTGCTTGCTCCTGAAAAGAGCTTCCTGAGAAACTGGTTTCATTCCAAAAATGAAAGCTTGCTGCAATTGATTCTGTTGCCCCATGACATATATGTTTGAAAACAGACGTAGGCGGTCCCAGCAAATTGGAGGGGGTATCCAATGGCACTGTGGATGGGAGTATGCAAAGATTGCAAGGGGAGGGTTTCCGAACACATACCTAGTAACCATACCCACCTGCATGGAGAGCAGGATCTACACTCAACCTAGACTGAAAGCAGCATTTGGGGGATGAGTATGAATGACACTGTACTGAGAAGAATTGTATTTTTGTCCTACAAACAACTATGTGTGTACGCAGCCTCAAACTGAAATAGAAATACAATATCACTGTAAACTGTCCCCAGGTGACCTCTAGGTTCCACTCAGTCTGCCATCCAGGTGCTAATTGTGTTGATGGGCAACTTCATGTGAGGCACAAGGAGCTCAGCGCAGTGCGGATACATTGACAGCAGCAACACACCTACCCTGCGTTGAGCTCCCTCTCAGGAATCGGCAGCAACACTCAGCATTGGGGAGCCAGGTAAGCAACACTGCCCTGCCTTGTGTCACCCTGCCAATCAGTACTCTGCAATTAGGGTGGAGCTAACCTTTCTGTCGTCATCTAACCATGGGATACTGGGGTAGCCAATAGGGTAACCTCCCAAGGTTGGACGCCAACTCCCAATAGCCCTTGCCGTCATGTCCATCAGTCAGAGATTATGGAAGTTGTAGACTACTGACATTTGGCGGCCATTGCATTGGCTACCCCGATCTAGCCCAATACCGATTACCCCTCCAGTATTACTTCCCCACTTACCGTTTTTGGCAGTGGTGGCAAAGTGCATGCACTGTGTCAGAGTCCCAGTGCAGGCCAGCTCCGTGTTGTTCAGGCAAATATCAGAGCCAAAGACAAAGCAAGAATTGCAACGAACGCCGTTAGGCTGCTGTGACGCTTTTTGTACTGTGGATGGAGGAGAGAAAATGCATGAGATCTCCTGCCACGTTCAACATCTCTAAATTCTAGTTTCCTTACATATGATAGAGTAGAGGGAAGCCTTCCTCAAGCTCAGGATGTTTTGGACTACAATTCCCATCAGTTGCGCTGGCTAAGGCTCATACAGCCGATGGGAGTTGTGGTCCAAAACATCTGAAGGGTGCCAGGTTAAGGAAGAATGGAGTTCATGGCACCCTTCTCCACACAGAAACGTTAGGTTTAATTAGGTTCTACATATAGTGGCGCTGTGGGTTAAACCACAGAACCTAGGACTTGCCGATCAGAAGGTCGGCGGTTCGAATCCCCACGATGGGGTGAGCTCCCATTGCTTGGTCCCAGCTCCTGCTAACCTAGCCGTTCAAAAGCACGTCAAAGTGCAAGTAGATAAATAGGTACCACTCTGGTGGGAAGATAAACGGCATTTCCATGCGCTGCTCTGGTTCGCCAGAAGTGGCTTAGCCATGCTGGCCACATGACCCGGAAGCTGTACGCCGGCTCCCTCGGCCAATAAAGAGAGATGAGCGCCACAACCCCAGAGTCAGCCATGACTGGACCTAATGGTCAGGGGTCCCTTTACCTTACATATATATAGGCCACACTTCATGAAAAGGGGCAGAGAAAGCTAAGACAGTACATGCATTAGTGTTACCACAGTCAGTATGTTGTCAGTCTTAATATGTAAAACTGTGTTCTTGCCCAGTAACTCTTCAAAGCCAGTGAATTTCAGATTGTGCCTAGCTCTGTCCACAATCCACATGCCTTTCAGATTTGGACACGTATATACTGCAAATACGTATTGCAGATATGTATTGCAAATACTTTCATATTTCCCTCAAAAAAAATTAAAAAAAATATTATTTATTAAAAAGCAATTGGAAAGGACCTTTGCCTTGCCCGTGCTTTCACCATTTTGGTCAACATCTCAAAAGTTAACATAAGAACATAAGAGGAGTTTGTTGGATCGGGCCAGTGGCCCATCAAGTCCAGCATCCTGTTCTCACAGTGGCCAAGCTATGGATTCGAGCACAAGAGCACTCTCTTCTCCTGTGGTTTCCAGCAACTGGTACTCAGAAGCATTGCTGCCTCCAACTGTGGGAGAGATTAAAATCTTTTCTCCATCAACTTTCTCCATGCTATTTGTAAATGGAAAAGTCCCAAATGCTGCAACCATTCTTCCCAGAGGAGTCATTCCATCCCCTTTATCATTTACCTTTTCTTAACCTTGTCCAATATCCTTTCTGAGGTGGGACAAATATCCTTGGAATGGTTTTAGAGAACCTCCTTGTGGTTTTCTTTGCAAGGGTGTGCGCCTACATCTGGACCCCGAGCATGACCACATTCTACACAAAAGGACTCAAGATATTCATAGCCTAGAAGGCTTTCCAACTGTACTAGAACTCTGCTCCAAGGTTTAGTGAGCATACCGATTAAACCAGCCCCACACAGAAGTCCTGGTTCTTTTGACACGAGACAATCCCAGTTCCTTACCAATTACGTTGTTGACATTACAGCGGTCGGCCCGGCAGCAGCTGGAGTTCCAGCGCATGCGAAAGTCCCCCGCCACCAGCCCATAGAACTTGTTGCAGAGGCGATCGTCCGAGTTGCATTTCTTTTCATAAGTTGGGTTCTCTATGTCCTGGGACCCTAAGAATGGGAAAGTCTTTTAGACCGAGAAGGCATCCCCTTATCTGTGCATCTGCTTCTCTGAGGTAGAGAAGGATAGAGCCCCTTACTGTAACAACTGGACATGGGGAAATAGTTGCGTGTGGTAGTCAATGCTAGTCCTACTCAAAATAGAGCCGTTGAAATCAATGGACATGGCTTAATCAGATCTGTTAATTTCAGTAGGTGTGTTTTGAGTAGAATTTAGTTGGATGCAACTCAGAACTTTCTTTAAAAGGTGGGTCAGGAATCTTTGGACCTCCAGATAGTTCTGAACCACAACTCCCATCAGCCCCAGCAAGTATGGCCAATGACCAGGGCTGGTGGGGATTATAGTTCAGCAGCATCTGGAGGGCCTAAATTTCTTCACACCTGCTTCAAAGCCCCACAGATGTTCCTAAAGACCCTGCACATTGTCGGTAATGGTACACTGCTGGAGCAGAGCAGAATCTCAGAGTGTTTAACTTTAGACAATAAATACTGGGACATCTCACCACTCGAGAAATTGGGGTGAGGATCATGATACATTTTAAAAACAGGAGAATCAGCCCATCTGCGTGCTAAAAACAACAGAGGTACTAGATGTAAACTTTAATGGTTTGTAGCTCTCAGAAGCCTGGCAGCAGAGAAAGGTTAAGGCGCAAACTCACAACCACCCTACCTGTGTCTTCATCCCGGGCAATGGTGATGCAGCTGTTGACTGCGTCAGTGCATTTTTGTGGGGTTGTACTGCAGTTGTAACCTTCAGTGCTGGTGCAGTTGAAGCAGTAGATAGCATCACCTGTGGAACAACAGAGAGGGGAAAGTGCAGCCATTAGGGCTGAGGCTGACAGCAGAACCGTTCAATCACATGCCAATTTCCCCCTGAACCAAAAACTATAAACCAGAAGTGAAACTGGGGTAGAGCTCAAGTTCATCTGAAAATCACACCCTCACAAATCCCAAAGCCTTTCCTTTCTTAGATCCAAAATATATGGGAGATATTATATTAGATCAAACAGGGCCATCTTAAGCATATACGGCGCCGTGGTGAAAGATCTCTCCGGCGCCCCCCCCCCCCGGCAACTCCAAAACAAGGGAGAGGGCGGTAGAAAATGTCCTCTGCCTTCCCCACCGCCCTGATCCCCGGCTGTGGTGGTTATCAAGCAGGAAAACGTGCTGGTGGACATGCTCTCCAGAGTCGGGGTGCCCAGGAAGGCTGTGCGCCGCCTTTCACCAGGAAGCAGGAGGAGGACAATGACCGGGAGCAGGGCCGTCTTTAGCAGATGCAGAGGCTTGGGAGGGAAGCAGCTTACCTCCTAAGCCTCTGCGGGGATTGCTCTCCTCCTGCGGAGGCTTGGG
This sequence comes from Podarcis tiliguerta, assembly GCF_965153285.1. NCBI lineage: Eukaryota > Metazoa > Chordata > Lepidosauria > Squamata > Lacertidae > Podarcis > Podarcis tiliguerta. Next base: position 75,502,838 of record NC_139541.1, read on the forward strand.
AAGGAAGCTGCACACCCGCCAGCCATATACTTGGCAGGGCACAGCTGGTGGGCGTGCAGGGAAAGGGGAGGCTGCCGGCAAAGCCGTGCGGCTCTTCCACTCGCTAGGGTGACCCTGAGAGGCCAGTGCCCTGGCGCAATGAACCACTAACACCAATAGGAAAGACGCCTCTGAGATCAAATACATATGGGAGATATATATGGCACCATTATGTGATGGCTTTGAAATATGCACTTTTGGCATATTCAGAAGCATTCTCTTTCACATTGTTTCACAGTATCCAGAACTGAAATTGACATTCCAAACCAAGCCTTCTCACCACAGAATAGTTGGTTTCTCTCTCTCTCTCTCTCTCTCTCTCTCTCTCTCTTGGCTCCACACACCAGGATAAGCTTTATGTGCTGAATTTCTGCTCATTCATGCAGCTATTAAAGGATCGTGAACTTTGGCGGAAGAAAGAAGTGTCCTCCCTTTTATTCTTTTTTGAAAAATAGGATATGCCTGAATGGATGACTTGTCAGAGAGGTTAATCACACTAATTAAGCAAGCACACACCCATTCCTTTGCTGTTCAGGAACTGGGCCAAGCCCTGTACCAGGCTGGCTCACCAGTCCCCATGGCTGAACCAAGGATTAGACGACTCATTCTGGATTGAAAAGTTCAAAGGACACGATGGCGGAAGGTCCCATGCAACCTTCTCTTCATCTTTTACAGTGCTGTCCTTTGCAGCACTAAGCCATACAACCAACAGTGCAGGGCACGGCTACCTGGTTATATGCACATCTGAAGATGAAAAGAAGCTGTATTCGGTCAGTATTAGTCCTTGTATAGATCAATTTGGGTTGCATATCTAGTTCAGGGCCTGATCTGATTCTTGGGATTGGCCCCATTCTGACCCAGGATGGGTTTTTGGAAGACGCCTGTGCATGAATTTGTTTTATGTGTGAAGATCAGTGTGCGCTGACCAACGCACAGTCTTTGCTGTAAGCCTCTATTCCTTTTTTTCAAATACATTTTTATTAAATTTCCACTTTAAACAACAAACAATAAATTTCCACATTCATCTATGCAACTCCTTTTCCCATGCTCTGCCGAGCAATGAATTCCCTCCCTCCTGGCCACAGGCTTTCTTTTTCAATCTAGATCTCACAGTTTCCTGTCCTTTCCAGAAATCCACGTCGTAAGATTTATTTCAGTCCTGCTAATGTCTTCAAACTTCTACAGTTATTATTTATATAGTCAATAAATCTCTTTGGAATTTTGTTTCTTCCTGGTTTGGGATCTTGCAGGTCAGTTTTGCCAGTTCCGCATAATCCATCATCTTTGTCTACCACTCCTCCAGCGTTGGTAACTCCTGTAATTTCCAATTTGGGGCTAATAAAGTTCTCGACGCAGTCGTTGCACACATAAAGAATCTTTGATTTGCCTTTGCAATTTCCTCTCCCATCAAGCCCAGCAGTAAGGCTCTATTCTGATGGTATGAGTGTCACAACGACCGGTAGATTCTTATCTGCTGTAGCCTTCATCCACCTTCACAGCCGTTGTAACATGCCGCTTGCTATCTTTCGCCTGTTCTGCCATTGAGGACTTCTTGGATCATTCTTTGTCTAGCTCCTCCCTTTTGACCTTGCCACCTTGGGTGACCCTGTTGGGAGTACGAGACTCCCGACAGCTTTGCTCACATGGGCCATGGGAATGTGCAAGCCCACTCACCATGACAAGGTGATGATCGAGACCCGGGATAATCCACTGAATTCTGGGTCAACCTGAATCAGCTCGATGTGATTCAGGATCCAAGCTTTGGCCGGAGAACTTGCACAGCTCTAATATCAACACAGGAGCAAAGAGCAGGCCTGCAAGAAGTAGCACTGCCCCCAAAGTCTCCTGCTCCTCCTATTCTCACACCTGCAAATGCAGGTTGGCACTGAGGGATGGCAAGGAGCTTAGTGCTTTTAGCAGCTGCGTGGTAGGCCAAAATTCAACAGGTTTAGCCGTTTCTAGTTCGGAAATACAAACTGTGTGGGAAGCTTCACCCACTTACATTCTGCCTGTCAGACACTTTGTTACCTGTAAGGCCACTGATTTGGTTTCGGTGCCCTCCACTCCACCCGAATAAGAGGATGCCGATTTGCAGCCTGCGCAAATCTGTGCCCTCTTTCGTAAGTGGACTGGAGGGCCCAACCCACATATGGTGTATTGGACCCACAGAAGTTTATGCCACACAAAATCCAGTTGCCTTCAAGGAGCCACAAGGTCAGTGTTGGCTCCAGGTTTTGGAAGCTCCTTGGGCAAAAGACACACCATGGAGGACTTCACAGGCTCTCAGATTTCAGCAATGCCCTGTGTGGTGCTAAAAGTCATCATGCGCCCACCCCACTGCCTCTCGCATTCTACAACATTGTTGTGGCACTCCCTGCAGCACCCAGTGTGGCCAAAAAAGTTGTAACACCCTAAAACCACCTCTGACACCCACCCATGTGGGTGTACTTCCTTGCTGCAAGAAGTACAGAGGAGGTCTCTCGCCAGTGAGGCCCGTTACTGAGGCATGGACCCTCAGCAGATGCCTGACCATCAGCCACACTTGAGAGCCTTCATTGCATTTGCTGCAACAGCTTAACGCTGCTCCCCATCTAAACTCTGATAAGGTGCAGCGTTACTTAGGCTGGGAGCAAAAAGTTTTGCTTCGGTGGAAAAGTCCATGAAGCCAGAGGCTGAAACATGGCAATCTTTGTACCTGCATGTGTATAGCAGATCTTATCTGTTCTTAGTTTTAGAAATTCTTCTACCCTGCAACTGAACCAGGATGGAGGTTAGAAAAAGAGCACGTAGAAAGCAAAGGAAGGCCTGCTCTTTACACAACAAGAAATGCACAGAGAGGTAAGAAAGAGGATAGGGTGCCACCATATGCTCCATGTCATAAAAATAGTGGAGCCAGCACCAGCAGCACCACCACTGACTTCTATGTGAATTGAGCTGATTTGTGGCTGAAATGGCTGTGCATAAGCCCTTGTCGGTCTGTCGCCTTGAGGAAGGGCCATAGCTCAGTGGTCAAGCAATTGTCACTGAGCTATGGGCTTTCCTCAAGGTTCACTTGAACCAAGGTTGCAGGTTCAATCCCTGGTATCTCCAGGCAGGGCTGGCAGAGAACCCTGTCTGAAATCCTGGCGAGCCTCTGCCAGAGGGCCTTCTCGGTGGTGGCGCCCGCCCTGTGGAACGCCCTCCCATCAGATGTCAAAGCGATAAACAACTACCTGACATTCAGAAGACATCTGAAGGCAGCCCTGTTCAGGGAAGTTTTTAATATGTGACATTTTAGTGTATTTTTCATCTTTGTTGGAAGCCGCCCAGAGTGGCTGGGGAAACCCAGCCAGATGGGCGGGGTACAAATAATAAATTATTATTAATAATAATAATTTTTATTTATATCCCGCCCTCCCCAGCCGAAGCCGCACTCAGGGCAGCTAACAACACTAAAATAGTGCAACATTATAAAAACATTATAAAAATTAATTAAAATCAAAATTGATGGCAACCATAAACTAAAGTTTTGTAAAGATTGCCAAAGGAGGGAGTCAGGCTGCACCCTGACCAAAGGCCTGGTGGAACAGCTCTGTCTTGCAGGCCCTGCGGAAAGATGTCAATAATTATTATTATTATAATGGTCTGACTCCTATGTTAAGGTGGATTCCTTCCCAGGATGCAGGGAAGAAGAAGGGGGACCCTACATGCTAGCCATGCCCAAATGCCTCCATCCCAGCTGGCAGCACTCTTGACGTTTGCCCATAAAGCAGGAAGATCTGGTAGGGAATCTTTGGGCGCCGACAGACTGCCAATATTTTGCAGGAGATATGTAAATGCATGAGGTGTGAATGGGGTAACTGTACCCCTGAAGGACCAGGTGCACAGCTTGGGAGTCATTTTGGACTCACAGCTGTCCATGTAGGCACAGGTCAATTCTGTGACCAGGGCAGCTATCTACCAGCTCCATCTAGTACACAGGCTGAGACCCTACCTGCCCGCAGACTGTCTTGCCAGAGTGGTGCATGCTCTGGTTACCTCCCTTGGATTACTGCAATGCTCTCTACATGGGGCTACCTTTGAAGGTGACCCGGAAACTACAACTAATCCAGAATGTGGCAGCTAGACTGGTGACTGGGAGTGGCCGCCGAGACCACATAACACAAGTCCTGAAAGACCTACATTGGCTTCCAGTATGTTTCCAAGCACAGGAGTGCCTGGCGTGCTCTGGTCCATGGGGTCACGAAGAGTCAGACATGACTGAACGACTAAACAACAACAACAACATGTTTCCAAGCACAATTCAAAGTGTTGGTGCTGACCTTTAAAGCCCTAAACAACCTCAGCCCAGTATACTTGAACGAGCATCTCCACCCCCATCATTCAGCCCAGACACAGAGGTCCAGCACTGAGAGCAGCCCTGTTTAGGGAAGTTTTTTTATGTTTGATGTTTAGAGCCGAGCAATTGAAGAGGAATAAAGTGCTCTGTCACCCTAGCACAACAAATCCACTTTTAATCAATCCTGCTTCACAGGGAAAGCTGGGAACTGTAGCTCAGGGAAGGAAATAGGGGTCCCCTTACAACACCCTTAACAAACTACAACTCCATGAATTATTTGGGGGGATCCACAACTGTTTAAAGTAGCATCATAGTGCTTTGAATGTGTGGTATAAATGTGGCCATGGTCAAAGCATTGCATAAGCTTTGTGCAAGCAAATGAGGATGAAGGCAAAATTTCTGGGTCATCTTAGAGGAGTCCTTTGCACATCCTGATGAATGTGCAATCCATCGTGCATACAGGAAATCCACCTTCAACCATCCCTGTTCAATGCGCAAAGGTAACCTGCATTACAACACTTCTCCCACCATATGCTAAAGGCGAACACATGAATAAGGCTCTAGTGTTGGAAAGTTACCAGTCCCTCCTTCTGTGCCTTTAATAGCTCCTTGGTCTGCAGGCAATAGCAGCTGATAAGCCTTATCCCTTTGCCTTCAAAAGCACCTGCTGGATTCTGTTGAGCAGATAGCTGTTAATGACACAGGAGCATGACACAGTGTATTCTCCCTGGTTAGTTGGCAACCCTCTCTTCTTGAATCTTCACAATTTTTTAAAATGTTGGTGTGCCCCCCCCCCCATTCACTTAGAAATGAGATCTCGTTTCTTGCAAACAAATGCTGAACAATTCTAAACATAAGAATCCTGGGAACTGCAGTTTGTTACAGGTGCCAAGAGTTGCCAGGAGACCCCTATTCCCCTCACAGAACTACAATTTCCGGAGTTTCCTGGAGAAAGGGACTGATTGTTAAACTACTCTGAAAACTGTATTTCTGTGAGTGAAATAGGAGTCACCCCTACAATTCCCAGGATTCTTTGTGACAAAGCAATGGCTGTTTAATGTGGCATGATACTGCTTTGAATGTACAGTGCAGACCGGACCCCAATGTAACTTAAATAAAACAAGAATGGTTAGGTTCCTTTTTTCTTTTCTTTTTTGCCGCACTGGAGTGTTTAAAATGTTTCACAACTATTATTGTAAATGTCCTTAAAACACCCCTGCATGGGACAGCTGCCAGATTTTTCACCAGTGCTGCTCCTGTCCCTTTCAACAGTAGCCTGACAGTGATAAATTAAACAAACGAAGTCTTTCCTACTTGTTTGGCTCCATGCATGTCAGGCTGTTACTACACCTTGCTAGCACATTTGCAAAGCTAAGCAGGGTCCGGTATGGTTTCAGATTGGATGGGGGACTGCATGCGGAGATTCCTGCATTGCAGGGGGTTGGAACAAATGACCCACAAGGTCCCTGGTGATTCTATAAGGCATGGAAGAAAGCCAGATTTAAAAGATGGCAACCCTTTTTCTGTGGCTCATTACGCCCATACTGAAATGGAACTGAGAGCATGGACTCTTCCACACTCCTAGACAGCTGCCTTAGACAGCTTCCTTATGGCTAACTGTGTTGAGCCAAGCAGAGAATTACCACTGCTATCGCCCATTCTGCTCCATTCCCACAATCCTTGAAGCAGATTAATACCTTCACTCACTAAGCCTGCATCAAAAGGACAGGGTCAAAGTACAACCTTTCTCAACTAGAGTTGCCAACTGGCCAGGGGAAACGACTCCAGCTTGCTCCTATGCCTTCAGGGGGAGGTTCGACAGATGAAATCAGCAGGTGAAGCTCCCCACTCCCCACAAACATTCAACACCTTCTAATCACTAAGGGGGGAGCCCGTCCAAAAATAGGCGACCCTGGCCAGGCACTCAGCAGGCAAATACAGCGCAGGCACACATTTTGAGAAACCGAAGATGGAAATCTGGAACGCACCTGCAGCTGTAACAGAAACTTGCATGATCAAATCACCCCTGCAGGAATGCTACCGAACTCTTAACGGTGCAGGAGTCCTGCAGTAAGCCAACCTACCACACAGAGAATTCACACTTGGAAGAAACTGGGGTCCTTTTATTTTGAGGGGCCAGTAGTAACCCCTTCACCGCTAGGGGAGACACTCTGCAAAGATCAATCCGGACTGGGACTTACCTGTAGCGAACAGAGCCAACAGGAAGGAAAGAGCCAAGAGAGACATGGTGCCGCAAAGTGGAATCGCCTCAGCTTTCAGGAACCTGAGCCAGAAGCCACCTGTCCTCTGGGGAGTTTATACAGCTGGGACTGGGAGGGACAGGGTTGTGTTACTCCGAGGGCACAGAGCTGGGTTGAGCAACAGTGTGCTTTTGTGATGCCCTGGGCAAAACCAGCCTTGGCCTTTCAAGTTGTCAAGCTGCCCCTCCCATCTTTCCTCTTCACTTCCCTGAAGGCTTCTCTTCATTTAGATGCCAGCATCCAATGTAATTTCTGTAAATCGCACCTCCCTTCTTAAATCCTTTACAGCCACCCTCCTCCCCATAATGCGTCACTCTAAGGAGGTCACATTTACTATCTGCTTCCCCCTCCCTTCAAAAAGTCACAGATTAAAACAGAATGCATGCTTAATGCTTGTCCTTTACTGCTTAATGCTGTTGTGTAACACCCAAGGAATGCCTTTTTCATTATTGTCTTATTAGACAAGCTGTTGCAAGTGAGTAGAAAGAAATCTTCCTTCTTAGACTTTCCCAAATGAGTGCTGGTGTTTGCAGCAGTGCCACACTCTCGCACAAATCAGCGGGTTCCTGAGACAGCACAGCACCAAAAGGTGGATGTCCCAATTTACATCAGAGGAATGCTGGAGAGTATGACATAGAACGGGTTAGGGTTGCCTGCTTTTTTCAGCAGGCCTCTGTAGATGTGCCTCTAAAAGCAGCTTGGCGTACAGACCTTAGCAGGAGCCATTGGGCTGCAATAGTCGTAGTTTTCTGATTTCTCTGAGCCACTTGAGTTTGTTTGGCCCCTCTCATTTTCATTTTTTTTAAAAAATATCTTTATTAATTTAAAATAAATACATTTATGAGAAAACAGATGTACATACAAGTAAACAAACATACAATCAAACAAAAAAATGAAACAAACCACCAGACTATAAGATACAAGATTAATATAATTATAATCATACATACACCTGATACTGAACACAATTATAAAACTTATAGAGAAGAAATTTAAAACTGACTTCCAATTAATCTCACTGTACTTTATCTATCCATTACTTTATACTGCACAGTTACATATTTCTTATATAATTTCTTTTTACCTCCCTACGACCTCATATTTATACAATACAGGGATCAGTCTAATTCTACCAAGATGTTTCCTTTTATTCCATAGTTTTCTAAACATTCTTTAAAGATTCCCCAATCCTTACAGACTTTTTTGTTTTGAGTGGCCTCTTACTCTTCCTGTCGCTTTCGCTAGCTGCAGATATTCTACCATTAGGATCTGCCAATCTTCCGTGTTGGGTATTGTTGTGTTTTTCCAATTTCTTGCTACTAAAATTCTGGCCACCATTATTCCATACATGAACAATGTTCTTTTCGATTTCCTGATTTCTTTTGGCAAAACGCTTAATAAAAATATTTTCTGGCCTCTTTTTGAATGTTAATTTAAATAATTTTTTAAGTTCTTCATATATATTATTCCAAAAAAACACAAATATCTGTACATTTCCACCACATATGCAAATAAGACCCAATTTCTTTATTACATCTCCAACATAGAGGTGATCTGTTATAATAATAATTAATAATAATAATAATAATAATAATAATAATAATAATAATAATAATTTATTATTTGTACCCCACCCATCTGGCTGGGTTTCCCCAGCCACTCTGGGCGGCTTCCAACAAAGATGAAAAATACACTAAAATGTCACATATTAAAAACTTCCCTGAACAGGGCTGCCTTCAGATGTCTTCTGAATGTCAGGTAGTTGTTTATCGCTTTGACATCTGATGGGAGGGCGTTCCACAGGGAGGGCACCACTACTGAGAAGGCCCTCTGCCTGGTTCCCTGTAACTTGGCCTCTCGCAGTGAGGGAACTGCCAGAAGGCCCTCGGAGCTGGACCTCAGTGTCCGGGCAGAACGATGGGGATGGAGACGCTTATACATTTTAGCAAGTTTTTCTGGAGTTTGATGCTATCTATACATCATCTTCATTGTGTTTTCCCTGAGATTGTAGCATGGCCCCTCTCACTTTTAACTCTGCAGACACAGATGGGCTGTCACTGCCAAGCTGCATTTCATACACCCAGTTCTTCTCTTGGGAAAATAAATCTTACAAATTCCATGCACTGCACGGAGTCATGAGCCAAAACAACCAAATCATGTTCCCATCACCCAACATATTAATCTCTTTTAATCCACTGACAAGGCGCTGAATCAGAGTCCCCCAAAGCTGGCACCACTCCTTTCTGAGACTCACATTCTTCACTGCACTGTTTATGCCAGCTCACTGCAAAGCACTTGGATTAGAGAGCGCACAGCTAAACAATGGAATGCACTCCTGCAAGTTTGACATGAGGAGGATAGTGTTATCAGCGGCTACTAGACACAATGGCTATTCTCTGCCTTCACAGTCAGAGGCTGTAATTTTTCTGAATACCAGTTCCTGGGAATTGCAGGTAGGCAGAGTGCTGCAAAACCATCAACTGCCCCAGAAAAACCCAAACATCCCATTTTTGTGCGAGAGTACAATGGCCATTGGGGGTGCCTTGCTCTCACATGATTTCAAGCCAAGATCTCACCCCAAAGAAAGCATTTTTTGGGTCCACGATCTTACATGGCATGCCAGCACATGTGCTTTAGCGCACCATACCGCACCCACCAAAAACTTTTTCTGGGTCCACAATTTTGTGCAGGTCACGTGACACGTAGGATTTTGGACCTGGAAGACGGTGTGCCAGATTCGGAATGTGTCGTGTTGGAGGGTATGAAGGCTGTTGTGCTGTTCCGCTTGCCGGTATCTGATTCACCAAAGTGATTGGCCCTTTGATTTAATAAAAAAATACCTTCATGGCCAATCAAAACATCACAAAATACTGAGCAAGCTTTTTGAGACAACCTGAACTCTGGTTTTATATTGAAGGCATAACGCCTGCCTTGGTCAACCCAGTTTTGTTTTGTTACATAGTCTTAAAGCTTATCCCCACTTACCTTTTGCCCCACTCTTTCTGTGCTTTAATATTTCCATGTCCAAGCGGCGTTGTTGGTTTGTTTCCTTTTGGTTTTGCCCCAGAGATTTCCTCCACAAAAACCTGCTCTTTAAAGCTGAATTGATGCAAACATTTATTCGTGGACTGCCATTTGCTCCGATTGAGCTTTAAAGAGCGGGTTTTCGTGGGGAAAGCTCCAGAGCAAAGAAAGGGGGGTGTTTGGTCACTGAGCTTTAAATCTGTGCCTGGAAAGAGCAGAGGAAAGGTAAGCATGGATGAGCCCTTTCAAAGGGCACAAGACAGCAAATTGGTGCTCCCAAATTCGAAGGCTGCCCTGCAACGTGACCCAATGAACAGACTGTTCCATCGGGACTCTAGAGAAGTCTGAGTTCTTTTTCAGATGATGAAACCTAAGCCTTTCGTCTCTGACAGCTCCAGATGAAGCCACCCCTCCCCAATAAAGCAGCGGTGCAGAAGATAACCGAGAATCTGGGTGGACCAGTCCAACCAGAAAGATTATTCTATACCAGTCTGGGCAAATCAAGGTCGAGTCTGTAAGGTGGGTGGAAGAATCTGATTCCTTGGGGTTCCTATGTTCTATGTGGGGCTTCAATGGAAAGCGGGGGCGTGCAATCCGCTTTTAAAAGTTAGAGCAGACTCACATAACAGAAGAAAGAGACTTACAGAACCTTGGGAGGCTTTTGAACATGCAGCCCTACTTTCACATGCATTTGGAGTCGTCTGTGCTCACCAGAGCTTGGCAGGAAACTGTGAGTTGGAGGTGAATTTCTCCCGTATGCTCAGAAAGTAGATTAGTTCCAGCAGAAACTCCCAGCATGCAAGAATATAATTCAGCCCAATCCACCTTTCTCATCTCACATGCATTACAAACCTTCCCTCGCCCCTTTTGGCTAGAAGCTGTTGATGAGGCTGGGTTAACCTTTGGGCAAAAAAAGAGCCCATCGTTTTCCTGGCTTGGGAGATGCAATCTATATACACCTGTGACATCAGCTCGAGTTACTCAGGTATGTTTTCCTCTGGGTAGCTGAGAAGTCCCCCTCTAATAAGAACCTAAGGCTGGCAATGCTGGATGAGGCCATGGAGCATCAAAGCCCAGCATCCTGTTCGCAAGGTGACCACCCAGATGCTTGTGGGAATCCCACAAGCTGGACCTAACAACCCTCTCCCTTCCTGCGGTTTCCAGCAACTGGTATTCAGAAGCATTTTCATCCGCATTTTTTTATATGTGATGCAGGTGGCGCTGTGGTCTAAACCACAGAGCCTAGGGCTTGCAGATCAAAAGGTCAGCGGTTCCAATCCCCGTGATGGGGTGAGCTCCCATTGTTTGGTCCCAGCTCCTGCCCACCTAGCAGTTCAAAAACACGTCAAGTGCAAGTAGATAAATAGGTACTGCTCCCGCAGGAAGGTAAACGGCTTTATCATGCACTGCTCTGGTTCACCAGAAGCAGCTTAGTCATGCTGGCCACATGACCCGGAAGCTGTCTGCAGACAAACGCTGGCTCCCTCAGCCTATAGAGCGAGATGAGCACGCAACCCCAGAGTCGTCCATGACTAGGCCTAACGGTCAGGGGTACCTTTACCTTTACTAGATTCCAGCCTAGTATCCCTACAGCTCCCTCCTGTGGGAGTGAGTTCTGCAGTTTAACTTTGCACTCTTCCCTCATTTGATCACTGAGACAATTCCACATTTGGGTGTCTGCAATGTCACCTTTGGGTGCCTACATTAGGCTAGTTTCCTTCTAACGCCCCTCTCTACCCTGCATCCAAGAAGCAAAAGTTCAAGGATACCGTACTTTTCTGTATATAACATGCCTGTGCATCATACACACACACATACGATTTTTGGGGACTCAAAATTAAGAAAATGGGGGGAGGAGATTCCCCAAAGTTGTTGAGCTTTTTTTTTTAGGGAGGATTGTGAGCAGTTGTTGGGGGGAGGGTTGTTGAGCTTGCGCGTATCGCCAAAGCAACCTATCCTCTGTCCCATTGCTGAAAAACACAGCAAATCAGCCGCCCAATCGAAAACAGCCCTGGCAGATTAAATTGATCGACTATACAGAATTGGATAAGATGACAGGGAGAATTTGAAACCAGCAGGGCCAGAAATTGTTGAAAGATTGGAGTAAATATACAAGTCATTTGAAAGACAATTGTAACCAACTGACTACGCTTGTAGGACTACAAGAAGTTTTGTAAGGAGAACTATACAAAATATTGCAGAAAAGATTTGTGATAATGGATTTTAAGTTTTGGATTATTAAAAGTAATAGTTAGGATAATAAATGTAAGTTTAAGAAATGAGGTTTGAAAATCATTAGACGCAGTTGATGGAAGTCTCAGGCTAAAATAGCCAAAATGTTGTATAAAATGAGATGATATGTTCTGTTTGGAAAATATATGTAAAAACTAATAAAAATGTATATTTAAAAAGGAAAAGAAAACAGCCTTTGCAACAGCTACCAATAACAATCTCCAACTCACGGCAGCAACCTATCCCACGGCCCCACAATGTTAAGACAAACCCTATTCTTGAACATGATTTTGGAATTAAAAAACATAGTCTTATACACAGAAAAGTACAGTATATTCTGATCAGGTAAAAAAAGCACACTAGAGGGGTGTGGCCTGGGGAAAGACCAGGGCTGGATTAATGATTAAGCAAAATAAGCCTTTGCTTAGGGCATCAAGGGAAGGGGAGGCACTACAGAAATTTTCCATTGCCAGATTTTTAACATCAATGGTCACAAATTGTTCATTTTCTCAGTTGAAGTATATGTAAAGAAAATCCTAACAGAATAACTATGCAGCAAGGCAGGCTTGGTGCCTTATCTCTACTCAGTATAGAAGCAGGTGTGTTTTGTAAGATTAGCTTTGAGGATCTGACCAAAGACTTTGCAATTAGAAAAAGCAGGAGGGGGAAAATTCAAGTATAAAGAAAATGGGAGTATACCAAAACAAACATTATTTTCCATCATGCTGTAGATTTTGTTTCATTTCTAAAAAATAAAATTTTATTTTAAGGTTTATCGATGTTTTATATTTTGAATTAGATATAGATGGAGGCACCAAAATCTTTTAAGTGCTTAGGGACTCTAAAGGTCTTAATCCGGCTCTGGGAGAGACCCAATGGCCAAGACGGAGAGGCCTGGGGGGGGCTGCATTTGGGGCCAAGGCCTGAAGTTCCCCACTCTGCTCTCTGGTTATGGCTTAGGAGTAGAATCTGATGTTCTGTGTAATTCTTTGCTGAATCCTGTGACTCCTTAAATATGATGCAAACACACACACACACTCCCTACAGCTCGTAACTATTCCTATGCATTGCTCTTCCTACAGATTCAGCAATATTTCCCTTCCTTAGTCAAAGAAATAAGAAAAAAGTAAAACCTGAATCCTTCCTGTTGTGTAGGTGGCAGGCTAGTCCTGCGACAATAGCAAGAAAGAGAGACAGAATTTTAAAATCTTCTTTCTCCTCTTGTAGCAACGTACCTTACCCACCACAAGGGGGCAGAGAAGTTCCATCAGAGTAGCCCATGTCCAGGAGCCTTAAGCAACAAATTTCAAAGGGGATATATGATGCAAATCAGAATCATAGAGCTGGGGAAAAGGAAACCTCAAAGGTCATCCAGACCAACCCTCTTCTGGTGCAGGAAATCTACTACAGAATTCTTGCTAGGTGGCCATCCACCTTAAAGACTTCTAATAAAGGAGAATCCACCATAGAGTTGTCACCCGTCCCATATATGGATTGTCCCATATTTCAATGTAAAATGCCATGTCCTGTATTGATTCAATACAGGAAGCAGTTTGTCCTTTATTTCCTCTCTCTCTCTAGTCTTTCTCCCCCATACCCTCCAATGCTTTGAAGCCCAAATCCGGGATGCCATCTTGCCATTTTTTGTGGCGAGAGCATGACGCCCATTTTGGTTGCCATGATCGTGTGCAATTTCGTTCCCCCCAAAAGTGCTTTTTCATGCACAGTGCCCACAAATATGCGTTTTCAGGGCACTGCATGAAACTGCGGCCCTGAGAAAAAAAGGCTTTGGGGGGGTGAAATGCACTGTAAAATTGTGTGAGATCATGGCAACCAAAATGACCGCCATGCACTCATGATTAAAATGTGGGGTGTCCCAGTCTAAGACACTTGTGGGGTGTGCAACCCCCCACCCAGTCCTGTCCTGTATTTTGGCAGACCAAAGGTGCAACTCTCATCCACCACCCTCTTAGGGAAACTGGTTCCAGTGTCACATAATACTATCACAATTTTCTTCCTAATGATGAGTCAAAATTCCCTTGTCATTTTATGGCAGTGGCCCAGAGGGCCACAATAAATGGGATAATGTGTATCCCTGTGAATCCTTGAGTGTGCTTCTAATAGAGAAGTTATGGTAGCCTGTTACTTTATGAAACTGATGGTTTTGCAAGTTACCGTCCCATTGGGGCAGAAATACAGCTAATATGTGAGTCACAAAGATACAGCTCAAAGCTACAACATAAGCTGCCACATGGTGCAAATGGCTACACGTAACACGGGTTCCCAACACGCACACTAACGCAATGTGACAGAACACGGTGAGAATCAGAACTTATTCAGCAGAAATTGCCAGTGCTTATTGCGCATGCGTATTAAATATGAAATGAGGTAATGATGTATATGATTGGTGAAAATTGAAATGCTTTGTTTGAAATTTTATAAATACCACTGCCTGGACCACCGGGCAAGGTTGCAGTTTTGCGGAACGATCCGACTGTAACCTATTGCTTTGCAATAAACAACGTTGGACTCCTAACTCCTCGCGTTTCCGAGTTTTATTGGCATAAACTCAGGAGATAAGCTATTTTTGGTTTACTACAGTTTGAAGTGAAACTGTGAAGCCATTAGATTCTATGCTTTGGAGCCAAAAGGCTTCACCAGCCCGGATTGACCAAAGGTGAAATCCAGTACCCAGGTGGAGGGTTTCCCCTCTTAATCCCCTATTATTAATCCCAAGACCTCTTCACTGCTGCTGCTATGGGCAGCCTCCACTGCTACTCCATCAGTCCCTGCTGCTCCCAGGTGTGCAATGGAATCCTGCTGCACAGGTGAAATATTGCAGCAACAGTGGCATGGAACAATGCCCGCAACCCCGAAGCAGCGAGTGAAATAACACCCACAACAACAGCCAGGCGCAGGAGGCTGCAAAAGCATGCTGCGTGGTGATACAGACTGTTGGTATTCTGTGGGAGGCATTCCAGACAGGACATTTAGGTTTATGCGAGTATTAAAACACTGCTGTCCTCGGGCAGCGAGATCCAATTAAAAATGAAAACACTTTCTGTGGTTAGGAATATGACGGGAAAAGCAAACTCCAAGCGTGGGATGAGGAAAAGATGAATGAGAAGACACATAGCCAAGCAAGTCAGGATAGGTTGCTGTTTGTTGTCTAACCCCCCCACGAGCAAATCAGAACAAATGTTCAATGAAGACGCCCCAGTTTACTGTGCACTTGCTGCATTTCCAGGGCTGGGTTTTTAATGGAATTCACACTCCCTTGTCCAAAAGACATACCCTGTACTTTGTAATAAAACACTACTGTGTGATGTGTTACTTCTCAAATGAGCTTCATGCTGTCCTTTAAGCTGGTCCTTATTCATCTCTAGCCAAGGTCGGACCACCTTTGCATAAGTGTAAAGACAAACTTTGCCCTGTCAATACCCCCGGTTGTGTATAGAAACAGAAACGAATCTGACATTAATGAAGCTGTGCTGATGTGAACAAGGCCTGGAGGGAGGGAACAGATGAATACACTGCAGGGGACAACTTCACCACACTCTAAGGCGCTAATGTGAACACACTCATCAGGAGTGCCAACTTGGCCCCGTGACCGTGGGTGCTTGGGGCAGCGGGTGCCACGCAGCTTGCATGGCCCTGGCACAGAAATTTGTGGGTGCCCAGCCCCTTCATGGGGATTTTTGTGAGTGCTTGGGCACCCAGGGCCCCAGGGAGTATGGCACCCATAGTCTAACTTCTGCATTAAGCTTTGCAGAAGCAAATCAGGATAGGTGCTCAATAACCACTCCACTCTTCTTAGGCTTTGGTGCAGCAGGCAAGAGATGGAGGTGACTGCTTAAAGGTCTTCCATGGACAGTAGCCATGCCAAGTTACTGTTGTTTGTGTCCTGCCACCACACCTGGAATGGAGGAAACAGTTCTCTAGTTTCAATCAGGGCAGCGAGAGAGGAGGAAGCCAAGGCTTCTGAGGTTGGCAGACGAGAAGCACATGCGAGGGTGTGTGGTCGCTTTGGGGAAGACTGACATTATTTCAGGACTGGTACTACGAGTCTGGCTGTCTCTGCCAACCTATTGCCGCCACCCTGGCATCGTTTGTAAACAGATCCTCTCTTCCCTCGCAAGGAAACTGACCCTTCCCTGAAAGTTCCAGTCTGGGAAGTAGGAAGCAGAAGTCACAGAGGGTGCCGTGGAATCCAGCCTTGCCTGCAACACTGCCACATTCTTGGACCAGATGCCGCAATTGCACAGGCACCCGCGATGCATGGCAGACCAGAGCAACGTCGCAGGTGACAAAAATGCCGCAGTGGCTGCAAGAAGGCAACTGCGCATGCAGTGCTGGTCAAGTGCTTCCTGCCCTTCTCCTGGCCCTTCCGGTGTAGTCCACGCATCCTTAGGAGTCCGTCAGAGCAGCCGCATCATCATCATCATCATCATCATCAGGAGAGCAGGCAGCAGCAAGTGCAGCAGCATAGCCCCCGAGGTCAGCTCCGTGCTGCGGTTGCAGAGGGAGCCAGAGCAGCATCGGATGGAGGCATTCCGGCTCAGGCCCAGCAGCTGTGGCTTCTCCCAGCAAAGCTTCTCCAAGCTGCAGCCACGCAGCAACGTCTGGCCTTCCTCTAGAAACAAACACAGGTGAGACGTCCAGTATAGAGGCACAGGGGGGACTGGCAGATCATGTAGTAGTAGTAGTAGTAATAATAATAATAACTTATTATTATTATTATTATTATTATTATTATTATTATTATTATTATTAATACCCTGCCCATGTGGCTGGGTTTCCCCAGTCACTCTGGACAGCTCCCTACAGGAATCATAGAATCATAGAATCATAGAATCATAGAATCATAGAGTTGGAAGAGACCACAAGGGTCATCGAGTCCAACCCCCTGCCAAGCAGGAAACACCATCAGAGCACTCCTGACATATGGTTGTCAAGCCTCTGCTTAAAGACCTCCAAAGAAGGAGACTCCACCACACTCCTTGGCAGCAAATTCCACTGTCGAACAGCTCTTACTGTCAGGAAGTTCTTCCTAATGTTTAGGTGGAATCTTCTTTCTTGTAGTTTGTATCCATTGCAAACTACATTTAATAGTTTGTATCCATTGCAAACTACATTTAATATCCAGGATATTAAAGACACAATCAAACATCAAACATTAAAAACTTCCCTAAACAGGGCTGCCTTCAGATGTCTTCTAAATGTCAAATACAGTGGTACCTTGGGTTACAGATGCTTCAGGTTACAGACGCTTCAGGTTACAGACTCTGCTAACCCAGAAATAGTACCTTGGGTTAAGAACTTTGCTTCAGCGGCAGCAGCGGGAGGCCCCATTAGCTAAAGTGGTGTCTCAGGTTAAGAACAGTTTCAGGTTAAGAACCGACCTCCGGAACGAACTAAGTTCTTAACCCAAGGTACCACTGTAGTTGTTTATTTCATTGGCATCTGGTGGGAGGGCATTCCACAGGGCGGGCACCACCACTGAGAAGGCCCTCTGCATGGTTCCCTGTAACCTTACTTCTCAAAGTGAGGGAACCGCCAGAAGGCCTCGGAGCTGAACCTCAGTGTCTGGGCCGAACGATGGGGGTGGAGTCGCTCCTTCAGGTATACACGGCCGAGGCTGTTTAGGGCTTTAAAGGTCAGCACCAACACTTTGAGTTGTGCTCAGAAATGTACTGGGAGCCAATGTAGGTCTTTCAGGATTGGTGTTATATGAGGATCCTCTATTGCAGGGGTGGAGAACCTCAAGCCCACAGGTTGAATGTGGCCCCCTGGGCCTCTCTGTGTGGCCCATGGGGCAATGCCACTTGCAAAATCCACACTTCTCACTGGTCCTGCTCAGAACTGTCCTCTAGTGGTTTTATCTGGTTGGAATCTGTCAGTGGTGTAGCAGCCCAGGACTTGCAGTGAGTTGGAAACCAGTTGCTATTTCTACAACTGAGTCCCAGTCTCCAGCAGGCTACAGCCAGCCAAACAGCACAAAGGGGAAGCTCTGTACCCACTGTCTGCACCAAAGCTGACCTTTTAGGAACATTGAAAACACAAGGTGCTTCCATTTCAAGAGAATTTACATTGTGTACAGGGAAAACACAACTTAAGATTGCTCTGAAAGAAGACATTAGAGCAGCCCTCCAAATCATTTGCCCATTTATGTGCACTGAAAATAGTAGCTCTATCAGAAAGGCAATGCATGGAAATCTGCTGTATGTCTGGGGCCCTTATTAAGGTCCTGAGATTGCATACTCATTGGGGTGGTAGGTCGCCGATGGAGGACCCTGAGTGAGAGACAGGTGAAGGTTGGTCTCCCAGGACGAGAAGCAGAGGGGGAGAATGGAAAAATCCCCTGTGAGAGCTGTCATGAGCTACTGTCTTCTGTGAGTGGTAAGGGCTAATAATTATTTTTAAGAGAGGACTCTGTATTTGACTTATTCTCTTTGTATTTTTTGTAGCCGCTATTTTATTGTATTATGAAAAACTTTAATGAAAATCTCATAAAGGAAACCTGCACCGATTGTTGCAGTGCATCCCAGATTATTATTACAGTGGTACCTCGGGTTAAGTACTTAATTCGTTCCGGAGGTCCGTTCTTAAACTGAAACTGTTCTTAACCTGAAGCACCACTTTAGCTAATGGGGCCTCCTGCTGCCGCCATGCCGCCAGAGCACAATTTCTGTTCTCATCCTGAAGCAAAGTTCTTAACCCAAGGTACTATTTCTGGGTTAGCAGAGTCTGTAACCTGAAGCGTATGTAACCCGAGGGACCACTGTATTATTATTGCATAACTATAAGGTCTCTAATGGCATCACCTCAATTCCACCCGCTTCCTAGTACCTACACACACATAAAGCTCACCTGTGACATTCACACACATGTTCTGGTCCCCAACGCACTTGACATGAGTCCAGTTCCCTGTGGCACATTCCCCTTCTCCTGAGTCACAGCAGCTGGCGCATTCCAGGCCATTTTCAGGCTTCCGCTTGACTCCTGGGAAACAAAGAGGAAACTGGGCTTTGACTTAGATCAGGGGAACCCATTGACCATTCAGATGTTGTTGGACTACATTCCCCATCATCCCACGCTGGTGGGGTTTGGTAGGAGTCCAACAATATCTAGAGGTTCCTGTGTCCTTAAGTTCCTTCCAGGTTATGGGGCCTCTGTGCCTGAGGACCACCCCTCCAAACCTAGGGCTGAGCACCACCACCAGTCCATCCTAGAAGCCAATTTCAGGACAGCAGGGCCAGTCTGCATGGATGCAAAGAGCAAGCCTCCTGTTCTAGCCAGTTTGCTGTCACTATCCTGTTAAGTATAATTGATTTAATTCACACTGAAATGGGAATGGCTGTGTGTATTGGTGAAAAAGTTAAGTGGAAGATGCCATTGAAGTATGCTAGGCTAAATTAAGAGCAAAAAGGGCTCTCTGCTGCCTTGATGAGTGGATTATTAACCACTGTTGTTTTCTGCTAGCTAACATGTGAGTGTTTAACCTAAGATCACACTAGAGGTGTTGAATTGCAAATTCGCCATCTTGGAAGAGTGGTGGCTGAAGTATTTTGCTCTCAGACTGTGACAGTAAGAAGAAGAAGAAGAGTTTGGATTTGATATCCCGCCTTTCACTCCCTTTAAGGAGTCTCAAAGCGGCTAACATTCTCCTTTCCCTTCCTCCCCCACAACAAACACTCTGTGAGGTGAGTGGGGCTGAGAGACTTCAGAGAAGTGTGACTGGCCCAAGGCCACCCAGTAGCTGCATGTGGAGGAGCGGAGACGCGAACCCAGTTCACCAGATTATGAGACTACCGCTCTTAACCACTACACCACACTGGTTGCAAATGAAGCTTTCCAGGTAACCAGCCTCCAGCAAACTGCAGGATTCGGTGAGAGACAGACCTCTGCTTCTAGGTCTGTTGAAATTATGTCATATTTTGGAAGATGCTGAGCTTATGCCTTGGACAGACATACGCCTTATGGAACTGTTTGGATGTATCGTTTAGTGTTTCTGTTCTGTTTAGAAGAAAGTTCTGCAAGGAAGGGTTTGAATAACATCTAATGGGTCTAGACAATGCTTCATTTTCAAAATGGGTTGGGTTTTATGTATCCAGTTGCTTCAAGCTGCACACTGTTAATATCTGCAATATATCCAGCAAAGGCACAAATGTTACCTTGCTCTGAAAAGTGGCTGCAGATGCTCTTCTGTCCTGGCCGGCCATCATTACATAGCGGGGTGGAACAGCAACTGATGTCCAGCCTTCCTGAGAGCTCTGGGAGTACGTACTGGCGGCGGCACAGTGTCTCAAGGCCGCATGTCCGGTAGGTCATTTTCCAGGCACCGTCGGTCACTGGGAAGCAACATTCATTTATAAGAATAGCACATTGCAGCCTGCAAACATCTTAGAACAGGGGGTCTCAGAACTGGCTATGGCTTCATTGCCTGCCTACTGCAAGCCAATGTACAAATTTCAGCTTTCCTTTAGGCTCTTGGCCTGCCTTCTCCAACCAAGTGACCTCCAAATGCTTTGGCCTACATACAACTCCCAAGAGCCCCAGCCTGCTGGGAGTTTATAGTCAAAAAAAAAAAATCAGGACACCAGGTTGACAAAGGCTCTCCTGGCCATTGTGTGTGGTTTGTTTCTTCCTTTTTGGCCCATCATCTCCCCCAGTTCTCACTTCCCCTCCTCCCTCCAGCCTTTGCTTCTTCCCCTCCTTCCTCTGGACCACTCATTCTTCCATCCCTCTATTATTAGGCACTGCTGCTTCCTCCTCAGTCCACTGCCTCTTCATTTCCTAGGGCCCAGCTGCTTCTACCTTTGCTTCCTAAACACCTTCCTCACCTGCCTAGGTCTTCAGTGCAGGCCAGTGGAGGCCAGAGACCTGTCTGCCAGCCACATACCTTCTGTGACAGCATAGCAGCCTAGCCAATTGCCATTCCTAGTCTCTTGAGTGTCGCCCATTTCGCTTCTGCAAAATGTGTATTTTGTGGTGTACACAACAGTTCCTCCGAGTTACAAATGTGCCCCCATCACCAGGTACCAAAAGGTTGTGGGACTCCTGTTTTGCATATTCACGATCCTCTCTCAGTATGACAAATTCTCCCCACATCCTCAAAGCGCATCCCTTAACCCCTGCTGGTCTAGCACTATTGCTAATAAATTCCTTCCCAGCAAATGCAACATCCTTTTTGAGGAGGGGGGGTTAATTCCTTAACACTATATCAAAGCTTTGAAAGTCTACGCACACAAACATACACCCATGTTTACTATATAGCAGGTGGGGGGCACACTTCTGCCAACAGAGCGCCTTGGATTGTGCAAAGATCTACAAGGTGCAGGGAGTAAGCAGGATTTGACCAACTTGATGCACTTTCAATATGTATTGTAAGCAGGGCTTCCTTCTTCCCAAACCACTTTCACGTTCCTTTTTTTCTCCCCGCCCCAAACAGCCTCCCATTCACACTCTGTCCTTTCAATAGCCTCCGATATACGTATTCCAAAGGAGGCCCCAGCTTACCAGTAAAATCCATGCACTGGTTCATGTCCCCCAAACACTTTATCCGGGTGGCATTCCCTGGAGCACACTCTCCAGTGCCTCGATCGAAGCAGCTGTAACACTCCATGCCATTGGGCACCTGGGGAGAACTGGCCGGAACTGAAAAGGCAGAGGAGGGCGACAGTTTACTGTGTGATTTGTATTGTTTTGTATTGCATTGCATTGTATTTGTAATGCCAGGTCAGATACCAACATACAATGCAACTCAGTTTTCAATATCTTTAAGTAAAACACCCGATCAAAATGAAAGCATCATCATCATAAATTTATTATTTATACCCCGCCCATCTGGCTGGGTTTCCCCAGCCACTCTGGGCGGCTCACAACAGAATATTAAAAACACAATAAAACATTTAAAAAGTCCCTAAACAGCTGACTGCTTTTAATGTAAATATTTTTTAGCGAGGGCACAGGAAGCAAGTTGTTGCACATCATACAAATGAAACTCACTTGAGAAATAAATCATGTTCCAGTCCTAGTAGGGTTTCTCTCTCAAGAAACCACTGTGAATAACCCAACAGTAGCCAATTAACTCTGCATATCAGGAAAGAAATTTGTAGCTAGATAAAACTCAAATCTGTGCCCTACTCATCCCTGGACTAAGTGAGCCCCACTTTTGCTGGTGTGTCATCTCTTTAAAAAAAAATCTCATTTTTCTTCAACAGCCATGATTTCATCACCTCTAAGCTGATGCTTTGGGTCTCTTTCTGCATGATATTCTGGTTCCTAGCATTTATAAGTGAAAACAGAACGCTTTAAACAAATTCCCCTCCTCTCGATTATTCAATTGTCCTCACTTTCTCGGATCCAAGCACTACTGCATCAGTCAAGAGGTCAATAACAACAGTGGATCTCATTGAGGAGGATGTGAGATGTTTCAACTCCAGATGTTTGGGGCTACACATCCAGATGTTTCAGGTTATGACCCCAGATGCTGTGACTCAATATTTGACCTCACATAGAGGAGGCGCACGAAGAAGGGCCTCAAGTGATGAGCGCAGAGTCTGGGGCGGTTTATATGGGGAGAGGCAGTCCTCCAGGTATTGCGGTCCTGAGTTCGGGACCTGCTACCCCCCACAAGAAAACTCCCCAAAGGGTTTTGCTTCTCCCCACTCACCGCCTGTGAAACGGGTGTTGCAGAGGTCTGAGTCACAGTAGTAAGTATTGTGCACCTCTCGGTCATCTTCAGAGTACACATTGGCTGTGCGGTTGGACACGCCCTCCCCAGAGCAGCCTTTCATGACGTATTCGGCTATTTCCAGGTCTGGGGACATAAAATGCAGGGAATTGAAAATACGGAGAGAAACAGCCAGATCAGTGCATTTATAACCAACAGCCCTGGAGGAAATAAGGCACCATAGCCTGAAAGTTCTTGAAGCATCTGCTCCTCACCATGTCAGGATGTTTACTTAGGTATCCCATCTGCACGATAACATTTGAAGCACTATGAAACCACTTTAAACAGTCGTGTAAACATCGTGGCAGGAAAGAGCAACACTCAGGTTTGAGTCTCGGTGTCTTTCATTAAGTAAACAAGCAAGCAAGCAAGCAGTGTGACTCACCTGGCAGCATAAAAACTCCAGCGTAGTTGTTTGTATCTGGAAGACAATTGGGAGGCAGATGATCAGTAAAGCGGTCTGGGGCTCAAATGAGGCAGAGTTGCTTCTTTCGTTTGTTCTACCAGAACGTTACACACCAGGTGTGCCAACTCTAGGGGGCCAAAGGCACCTTGGCCCCCTCAGTATTTGTTTTAAGGGAGCTGAACCCCCTCAGTCTTAAGGTGCCCCTGCATGCGTCACATGCGTGGCACACAATGTGTGTCACAGGTACAGCGGTCAGCTCCTCCAGAGCACTCGGCCTCCTGCGTCAAGCGTGCCTTGCACATGCGTCATAACACATGTGCAACATGTGTGACATCACACGTACACCTCATGTGCCAGCCCCCCCCCCCAATCTTGGGGGCAACCCAACGTCTTCACCAGAGATGGAGAACCTATGTCCCTCCATAACTTCCTGGACTCCAACTCCCATCAGTCCCAGACATTATGGCCAATGGCCAGGCATGATGGGGCCTGTAGGTCACATTCGCACTATAAAGTTTAAACACTTTTATACCACTTAAGCAGTCCTCCCCCAAGGAATTTTGGGAGCTGTAGTTTGTCAAGGGTGCTAAAAGTTGTTAGGAAGACCATTGATTCCCCTCCTAGAGCTGCAATTCCCAGAGTGGTTTAACAGTCAACAGAGGACTCTGAGAACTCTAGGTCTGGGAGGAGACCCGTGCTTTTTTGTTCTCTTACAGAAGAGCTTGATGGTGGATGAGAAGCAGGAGCGATCCCTGGGTGTACAGAGCTGCTCGGACTGGACGCATTCATGGAACATTCCCACGCACTGATAGCACCGCAGGCTGTTGGCTGAAAGGGTGAAAACAATAGATTAGCCAAACAACAACCATGAACACTGATGGTAGGAAAGGTGGGGTTCTGCCCCTGCTAAGATAGCCCACAGGATGTGACCCCCAAGACCTCCATGTTATTTCCTCTCTGGGGAGGGAGAAGCAGTTGCTGGTTGCTTTCAAACTGCTTGTAGATTTATAATTGCTTTTCTATATCCCAGTGTTTTAACAGTGTTCAGCGCTGGATGACTTAGCAGGCAGACTAAGCTTGTGCTTAGGGCTAACAAAAACGATATGGGAGGTGGGGGTTACATTTGACATTTTTTAATATAAAAAAAGCATTAAAAGTAGCCATGATGGGGTAGAAATCAGAACTTTGTTAGACTTCCTCACACTCTTTCCTCATTTTTTATTACTTCTACCCAAATTAACCAAGGGGCGTCCTACTAATGTTTATTGAAATAATGATCCTGTCCTGTTCTGCAATAAATCTATTTTTGTATTTTAAAACTTTATTTTATGGTTTACTGTTGTTTTTATTTTGAATTTACATTGTAGGAGTGGCCTATGGGGTTGTGTCCAATGCTGTTTCAATTCAGAGGGCTTATTCACATTTGTCCCATGCCTGGAAAGCACGAGCCTAAGCAGTTTTCCCCTTGCCCCACTCCTTTCCCATGGAAAACCCGCTCTCTAGCGCTAAATCGGAGCAAATGTCAGTCTGGAGAAAATCCATTGACATTTGCTTCAGTTATGCACTAAAGAGCGGTTCCCCTCGAAGGAAAGCTGCAGAACAAAAGGAATTGTGGGTCAGCCCAGAGTAAACTCATTGAAATTAATGGGCATGACTAACTTAGGTAGAATTTGGCAGGAAGGAGGGTGGGACCAAAACTAAAATTGATTGGCTTTGCCGGCCATTGGCTCTGACTCCCCCTTACTAATTGCCTTGCCCCAAAACTTTTGAAGGCGCCAATAGTAATGAGCGTGGGATTGCATATGCCCACCGTGATACCACAGCAAGCACAAATCATCTGTTTGTTCATTTTTACAACATTTATATACTTTTTGATTGTAAGCAGAACCTTTACGCGGTTTGCAAATCATGAAACAAACATTAAAATTATCAATAAAAGTTTAAAAAGAGGTGTTTGGAAAATTCAAAATGTAATTCGAATCAACAGTTGAGCTTTAAAACAGCTTAAAACACATGTCAACTTCTATATGCCTGGATAGACTTGCTGGAACAAAAATGTTTTTAGCAAGCACTGAAAATAGTAAAACAAAGGTACTGCCTGGTGGTGCACAGGTTTTTCCTTCCATCCGTTCACCTGTAGAACGGGGTGGAGGAGAGCAAAATCTCCACGCAACCTTCCTCCACCCCCAGTACAAGATGCAGGAGGGAGACAATGGCAATGGCATTATTTTTCATTGTTTGCACTGGTCTTGGGCGGGTTGGGTTGCCTGGCAGATCAGCCAAAGAGGATCTGCTATGGAGGCAGAATATCCTGGTTTCAATTATTTGGCTTCTCCAGGTAGGGCTAGGAATGTCCCTCTGCCAGAAACCTTTGGTGCTAGTCAGTGTAGGCAATCCTGAGATACCGTATTTTTCATGCTATAAGACGCAGCAGACCATAATACGCACCTAGTTTTTGGAGGAGGGAAACAAGAAAAAAATATTCTGAATCTCAGAAGCCAGAACAACAAGAGGGATCACTGCGCAGTGAAAGCAGCGAACCCTCTTGCTGTTCTGACTTCTGGGATAGCTGTGCAGCCTGCATTCGCCCCATAAGACGCACACACATTTCCCCTTACTTTTTAGGAGGGAAGAAGTGAGTCTTATACAGCGAAAAATACGGTAGTTGGACCATTTGTCTGACTCAGTATAAAAAACTCTTTCTGTGTTCCTGCAAGAAATATTCTGCGGGAGAGGGGGGGAGGGAAAGAATAGAAGCCTCCCCCCCCCAAGCCCTGCTTTGCTCTGCCTTATTCCACAGCAAAAATCCACCATTAAGCAACTTAACAAATAGATCTTACCTGCAGCCAACATGGAGAAGAAGACCGTAGCTATCGCCAGCACAGCCTGGCTCCTGTGCCGGGACATCTCCCGTTCTCCCATCCTCTTCGTGGGTTAGGCAAGTGGCTGTTTTCCCTTTCCAGTGAAAAGTGTATTTGCAACAGTCGCGTCTGGCTAGGTTTAACCGGAAGATGCGTCCTGTAACCTAAAGCCAACTGGAGGTTTCTGGGAACTCCTGCAATCCACTCTCCCAAAGCCAAAGAGGCTGGGTTTGGCAGAAGACAAGGTGCAAGATACAGTATGTTTCTCTTGGGAAATTCACCACCATTGATTTCCAGAGTACAAACAGGAGGCTTGTTTGGAGATTCCAGCTTAACACAACCTTTGGGGGTTTTTTAACTGCATAGCAAACGGAAGGGTTATTTCTGTGGACTTCAGACTCCAGAGATATTCCCCAAGCAGCCTCCTTTCATCCCCTGGAAAATCAACAGAAACGTAAGATTTAGATTCATTCACCTGTATATGTAGTCATCAGGGCAAAAGATTTTGACAGTGCAGAAGTAACACAAAGGTGACATCGATAGAAGTCAACTCAGACCCAAACAGGCTGTGATGCAAACGAGCTTAAAGTGCTAATCTTCCCTGGCTGATCGTAGCATGTCCCTTTAAACAAAGATATTTCAAATGAAAATGTTAAAGAAAAATGGGATGAAATAAAAAAGGAATTAATGCAAACCTGAATGGAATTAGGTAAAACGTACATGAATGAAAGCATAAGAGAAACTTACAGTTGTGAATCTCCCTGACCAGCTATGGCAGAAACATAAGGGGCACATTGAGCCCATTAACTTTCCATGCAATGCACCGCTGCTCTTCAAGATTTCGGTTCTCCTGACTTGCTGGCCCCTTCTGAACGCAGTCTAATTTCTGGGTACCCAACCATAGGGAAAGAGTCAAAAAGTGGGTTCAGATAACCACAGTGCACTGAGGCTTCTGGGGACACCCTTCCCACTGCTGTCCTCCAAAGAGTGCTCTGGAATGGGTTTTCGCTGGGATCAAAGTATCAGATCTGTCGTACTGGAGTCTGGGGGCAAATGGAGATGCTGCCAGACCGCACTGGAGGCTGAAACAAAGAAAGCTTTTTTTTGCCCTTCTCCTTCTGCTCCCAAGCCAAGAAGGCCAGCACACCCCCAAGCTAGCCGCCCAAGTAAGGAAAACTGCAGCTGCCCAGCCACTGATGGGCCAACTGAAAATTATTCACACCTGACCTTCCATGAAGGTCTCTCATGCTCCACCTCTGGGGTTGGTCAGCCTCCCATTTAAGAAATACTGCTGTACACACAAGCACATGCCCTCCGACATTTCACAAAACAAAAACAGAAGCATGTTTGTAACACCCTATTCTCACATCAAGGATACAACATAGGGTTCCCAGGCCTCCAGGGCTGACCCCAGGTTGAAAAAGTTTCCCCACCCCTGAACTCCCAACAGATGGATATCCAATTTCTGCTTAAATTCTTCCAAGGAAGGAGAGTTCCCTGTTAAGTTCTTATTTAATACTAGGGGCTGCTACCTGTCCTTGCTTCATTCACCAGTCGGCAACTATGCAGTCCTCAGCGTGATGGCATCCTTACAATTCATTATATAGATAGATATGGCAAGGTTACTCACTTTGTCGAACCAGAACAAGAGGCTGTTTATTGAGGCTAGCACACAACAACAATGGAAAATGAAAATATGCCCCTGAATAAAAGTTGCTGGGATTCACTAGTAGGTAAAATGTCGTTGCATTCAGGTCCTGCTTGTGAGCTCACAAGCCCATAGGTTAGCCACTGTGGGAACAGGATGGTAGACTAGATGGGCCACTGGACTGTATGTTATTAACTATTAAAGCAAATATGACTGTTTGTAGCATTTTTTTTAACAAAAACTGCCTCCCAACACAACACACCTCCCCGGAAGCCTGAGCAAAATTGGGCAATGCCATCCAGGGGGTGAAAAACACTCCATTTATGAGGAAGCCATGTGGGTGATGAAGCGAGACATTACCTTAGGTGTTTCACAGTATATTTCTGAAGTTATGCCTCATAAATTTTAACAAGCTTCAGTTGGAAAACAGCCAGCTCCCACACTGAGGCTGCACTCCCTAACCTTCAGTGACCAAAATTTTCCACACAGTCTGCTTGCTGCTGTTGCTGTGCCCATCTGCTTGGTGTTTTCCAAGAGCTATGTTGTTATTATTTGCTACTGCAATCCATGCCACCGGGAAGCCGAAATTCTGCAACTGTGTGACAGGGAAACAAATCATTCTGCAACTGGAGTGCATTGCATTATGCAATGGCTACAGATTTCCTTTGCTCACAAACTATGATTCCAGCCTTCTTTTTTTAAACACTGGCCTTAGAAGCCCCTTGCACTGCCGCCCACCTGGAAAGTCAGAATACTCTTAGCTATTGGACCATCTAGTTCAGCATTCCAGGGTTTCCCAAACTTGGGTGTCCAGCTGTTTTTGGACTACAACTCCCATCATCCCTTGCCAGCAGGACCAGTAGTCAGGGATGATGGGGGCTGTAGTCCAGAAACAGCTCGAGACCCAAGTTTGGGAAACCCTGGTCTACACTGTTTACACTGAGTGGCACTCAGTGTTGGCTGTTGCCCATTGGGAGCTCAAACAGTAAGGGGAGCAAGAGCCAAAGGCAGGCTCCAGTTCTGGAGCCATCCTCCTCCCTGCTGAGTCCTACCAGGGCAACAAGGAGACTAAAGGAGGAGGAGGCAGGGCCATCTTCTGGCCAGGTGGTAAGTAGATATGTAGGCAGGTGTGGGGCTGGCTAAGGGGACACTGTAGACCAGCCTCCACTGCTTTCAACATCTCTCCAGGATTTCAGGTGTTCCCTGGAGATGGCGGGTGGGAATCAAACCTGGGACCTTCTCCATGCCAAGCAGATGCTCTAACACTGAGTTCTGTCTGCACCTTCCACCTTTCCCTCTCTTCCGAACCACTTCCCTAGGAGCCCTGCAGCCCATCTTCTCTGCTCCAGAGAAGCGGACACGGAGCAATGGATCCAAACTACAAGAAAGAAGATTCCACCTAAACATTAGGAAGAACTTCCTGACAGTAAGAGCTGTTCGACAGTGGAATTTACTGCCAAGGAGTGTGGTGGAGTCTCCTCCTTTGGAGGTCTTTAAGCAGAGGCTTGACAACCATATGTCAGGAGTGCTATGATGGTGTTTCCTGCTTGGCAGGGGGTTGGACTCAATGGCCCTTGTGGTCTCTTCCAACTCTATAATTCTATTATTCTATCTGCTCTTCCCCCTTTTCACATTTCAGCTCGTCCATTCCATCCCATCCCCGAGAGTGCTGATTTCATCTGGTCCAGAGGGAACTGGCCAAGGTTCCCAGGGCAGCATCTTGTTGATGAATGGATGGGTTGCATCACCCTGTCCTCTCCCCTGCCGAGCAGGTTTTAGGACCAAGCTGCCTTTCCCAACCAGAGGCAATCAGGACAGAGAGCTGGGAGTGTACACCTCGCCAAGCCAAGCCGGAGAACAGGACAGACCGGAGAAGTGATTAAAAAGGGGGGGAAGACAATGAAGGCGGCCATAGAGCTCACCATCCCGATTGCCTTGTTGGCCACAGGTGGGTTGCCACCGGGGGAACTCCCTGCTGCTGCGAATAACCTTTCTTCCCCTTACACCCAAGAGAGAAGGCAGTCGTTCTGACTCCCGGCTCCCTCAGGTAGAGTAACCGAGGCTGCACACATACCATGGACTTAAAGCATTCTCTCCCCCCCCCCCTTTCCAAGAATCCTGGGAACTGTAGCTTACCTCTTCTCGGCACCCTTAACAAACTACAGTTTCCAGGATTCTTTGGGGCAGGTATGCTTTAAAAGTATGGCACATATGCAGCTTGAGAGCATCAGGGACAACAGCTTCTGCACCTAAAACAATTGCACTGAAGATGGAATTTCGGTGGGCATTAGCTTGTCCTCTCACAGTGCTACAGAGTGGAGAAAAGCTGTCCCCCACAAAATTCCCTCTTCCATTCCAATATTAATGGTTCCACCCTTAGTAAGGGACCTTCTTTGTATCAGTGCCTTACTTATTCCTTCGCCTAATTCTCAACTAGAAATACAGTAACCCGTGGCTCCAATTTTAACCACACGGTTCCTCTCCCAAATCATGTACTGGAATCCGACCAGCCACAGGCTCATCTTCTAATTATCATCTATCGGTCCCTTTCCGAGCTGGAAAAAGTAATGTGTATCCCTGGCTTTTAGCAACACCCGTAATTGAACCTGTTCGCACCATTCGATTCTACTGCTCCTTTCCTCCAGGTGGAAAGTGGACCCAAATTGGTTCTGACCCACAGTTCTTTCCCTCAAAAGCAGGTGGGGAATAAGGCCAGCTCCGGAGCTTGGTAAGGTCAGGCACTTGCCAAGGGGTGCCAAAATTAGCAAAGGGTCACTACCCCCATCTTCATTTGCATTCTCTCTTTTGACATAGAGCATTCAAAATAGGTGTGTGAAAATTCTGAATTTTCACTCCTGCCTATTCCAGATATCCTATTCATTGTGCATTCAAAATTATTTGTGCTCATGAAGGTATCAACAATGTAGTTTTCCATGCAGTTTTCAATACAGGTTGTGCCTTCAGAGTTTTCAGGGCAGACACGCAGCATGGCTTCCAAACCAGGACATGTACCAGAACTTCCCTCTGTTATCCTGAAACTCTTCATACAGTCGTACCTTGGCTCCCGAATGCCTTGGGAGTCGAATGTTCTGGCTCCTGAATTGAGTGTTCCAGTTTCCAAACATTGTTTTGGAAGCTGAACGTCTGGCGTGGCTTCCACTATTGCTTCCGGTGTGCCTGAGCAATCAGAAAGTGCACCTTGGTTTCCAAACTTTTCAGAAGTCAAACTGACTTCTGGAATGGATTCCATTCAGCTTCCAAGGTAGGTTTGTACAGTAATTGCTCTGATTTGTTTCTCCATCCCACTTTTGTTGCTCTACACCGCAAAAGCAGCCCTCCAGATAGAAATAATGCAATAATACTGGACGACGTCTAAAGCAGAATGATGTGCGGACAGTCCAGGATAAATCCACCATTCACGCAACTGTTATTGTTGCATGAACGACGTGTTGCAGAACACATACAAACGCACAACAATAGACCAGGTGGAAAGAAACCCTCTGCAGGACTCCCTGCAGGTGCCTTGCCACAGAGTCACCCCCCCCCCCCGGCCACAAACACACACACACACCAAAATTTCAGATGGTACCACCATGGAATTAAAATCCAGGATCCCTGGCTTTACCTGCTCCAATCGCTTCTCTTGCCGAATGGTTTCAGGGAGGCAACTCAGGAATCTCAGCCTGCATCCTGCCTTGCATATGAACACATCGCCGTACAACCTCAGAAACACCAACCTACCCACACAAGTCAGTGGGAAAACTTCAAGTGAAAGATAGTTAACTCTTCCTCCTCCGTTCCTCCACTGCCCTGGGCTGAAATGGGCTTATTGGCCAGCTTGGTGCTTATTTAATATACATGGGTTCTTGGTTTCCACAAAGTCCATCAACACTTTTTCAGTGGGCCTTAGGCTGTAATACGAGCCCCGCATGCCAGGCAGCAAAGCCAATTTAATTCTGAGTGGACATAGCTAGGGTCATGCTGTTAAAGAACAACTTGCTTTTTACTGTTGCTCGAAGTGCCTATTCCACAGGTATCGCTTGGTTTTTTTGCTACGGTCCCATCATTCTACTAGGTACTTGTTCTAATAGCATTTTGGTGTTGTTTGGAGTGCTTCCTTCCCTTTTTGCTTTAAAACTGAGTTGTGATTTATTTGCTGGTGCGTATCATTCCGAACATTGTGAAACTTCTATGAAGAGGAGCATATGCTTTTTAAAAAATAAAAATTTAAAAGTTAATCAAATGTGGGGGTTTTTTAAAAAAAAAATTAAAAACAGCCCAATCCTTGCCCTCAATAAAACACAGAGAGATGAGGAAATCCTTGTTCCTTTAAAAAAAGGGGGGGTTGTAAGGTAGGCATGTCTAGACCCTAAGAAGGCCCATGTACATTTAAGGCAGAGGTGGGGAAACGGAGGCCTGGGTCCCAAATGTGGCACTTGAAGCACTTTCGGTCTGGCCCTCACAACACTCTCCAAACCTCCCTCCCTCCCCAGCCACACCCTCACTGTCCCTGCTTCACACCCTCTGTGAAATTGTTTTTTCTGGTTGGAATCTGTCCTTGAACTCTGATCACGCTTCTTGCTCGGCTGGAGGGAGCGGGGTGGGAGTATGTTTGTGTGTGTGCAAATCCACCTTCTATACAAAGGCATTTTTTTTTACATTTACTGCTTCACCCTCTTTTGCCTCTGGCCTCACCCACCACTGGCATGTGGGTTTTTTATATTCATTTTTGCTTTTCTAAAAGCGAAGGCAAAGTATCCCAAAGAAAGGCAACCTCTTGGCTGGTAGCTGATCTGAAGAAGGGCTTTCAACAGAGGTTAGGTGCCCATCCATCAGGGATTTTTTCAGCTGCAATTCCTGCTTTTGCAGGGGCTAGATGGCCCCTGAGGTCCCTTCCAATGTTGCCCCAGGAAGGTTCCCCATCGCCAGATTTAAGGGGTGCCCAGTTCCACAGGGACATCTTATCCAAGCACTCTGATGGGGAAATATGCCCTGATGGGGAAAGACTCCTTTGCAAAATGTCATTTCAGCTTTGCTTCCTGAAGCTCGTGGCCTGTCTTGCCACAAGTGCCTGGGGACACGTGAGAATTGCACGAACCAGCAGCAACTCTGTGGCAGCAACGAGACCCTTTGCATGGAGGAAACCCGAGCTACCTACGGTACGTGGCCTGGGGAAGAGGTTGCCAACTGACCTGGCCTGCACATGTCCCTTGATCTGCAGCAGGGCCATCTTACCCATAAGCGCTAGGGGTGCAGGGCACCCGGGCGCCGGGCTCTCAGGGGTGCCAGGCCAAGAGTCCAGGACTGAGATTTGGAGTCCAGGGATTGGGAAGAGCCGACAGGCGCTGCTGAGTGGAGCAGAGCCTGTTGGAGAACCGCAGCTCTTCTGCTGCAGGTGAGCGAGGCACTGAGGCAGCCGGCCGGCTCTGCCCTCCTGCGCACCAGGGATTGGTGGACCATCGAGAGGTCTGCCCAGCGCACACTGCACACACAAGGTGCCCTGTTTCCAGTGGCGTACCGTGGGGGGTGCAGGGGGGGCCGGCCGCACCGGGCACAACATCTGGGGGTTAGGGTTAGGGGGCGCAAATCCATGGGTTAGGGGGTGCACATTATTTGCCTTGCCCCGGGTGCTGACAACCCACGCTATGCCACTGCCTGTTTCGCTCAGTCGCTGCCACTGCTGCCTTGGGCTCCTCTGTTGCTGCTGAGGCAGTTGGCCAGGCCAGCTCTGCCCTGCACATCTCACAGGCCCGCCCTAAAAAAAGGTTGACAACCCTAGCGCCACATATGCTTAAGATGGCCCTGATCTGCAGAATGTGGTGCTTTTAAAAAAAAACAATGTTGCAGAGAGTTGTGCATCACCACCTGCCTGCAATGTAGTGGTCAGAGTGTGGGAGTGGGACCTGCGAGACCTGAGTTCAAATCCCCACAGGGCCGTGAAGCTCACTGGGTGACCTTGAGCTAGTAGTCACCCCAAATCTCACCCTAACTAAAGTACCTCACACAGGGCTGTTGCAAAGATAATGCAGAGAAGGGGATTTCGCATGTGCACCACCTAGAGCTCTTTGAAGAAGGCATAAATGCAATAATATACAAAATAAATCCAGCCGCTGCACAGGCACAGTGACACGTTGAAAAGGTAGTAGCCCTTTGCTGTCCCAACAGGAAAAGTTGGACATCATTCCCTCTAGGTGCCCCACTCGCCCTTAATGAACGGGTTCGTCAAGCCTGTGTTTGGGCTGTGTTTTGCCCGGTGCGTCACAATTTCTGCAGGCCCGACTTGGAATAGTCTTATCTCAGATCTCTATCACTTTAAAAAAAACAACAACCATGTGTGACCTTGGCTGGTTAGCTTTGTCTCCAGGCAAGGAGGGCCATTAGCTGCCCGTTTAAGGGCTTCCTGGCCTGGCATTTAACATTCAATTTGCTGCTTCAGAGGTTTATGTGTTTGTTTTAAGGAAGCATATGACTAAGTAGGAGAAGGCGCTGCTGTAGGTTAACATCGGGCAGGAAAACAGAGGTCAGTTCTGAGAAGTCTAGAGGCCTAGTTCACTACCTCTTGGAACTTTTCGCTTTGCAGAACTCAACAGAGAGGAGGAGGATGGGTTCAAAACCAGAATCAGCTGGCTCTGCCTGCCATTGGCTCTGGCTTCACCTATAGTTGGTTTCCCTGCTGGGGTGGCACATCTTGTTTTGCGACTTACTGCTATGCATACCTACCCCTAATATAGGGTTGCCATACGGTCATACCTCGGAAGTCGAACAGAATCCATTCCAGAAGTCCGTCTGACTTCCGAAACATTCGACTTCCAAAGCGCGGCTTCTGATTGGCTGCAGGAAGCTCCTGCAGTCAATCGGAAGCCGTGGAAGCCCCATCAGATGTTAGGCTTCCAAAAGAACATTTGAAGACCAGAACAGTCACTTCTGGTTTTCAGTCGTTCAGGAGCCGGAACATTCGACTCCCAAGGTATTCGGGAGCCGAGGTACAACTGTATTTCAAAAAGCAAAAATCTGGACACAAAAAGTTGTTGAGGTTTTTTTTTTTGAAATCGCCCAAAAAG
This sequence comes from Podarcis tiliguerta, assembly GCF_965153285.1. Classification (NCBI taxonomy): domain Eukaryota; kingdom Metazoa; phylum Chordata; class Lepidosauria; order Squamata; family Lacertidae; genus Podarcis; species Podarcis tiliguerta. The sequence continues at coordinate 75,537,423 of NC_139541.1, forward strand.
TTGTTTGGGGGAAATCGCCCAAAAACAACACTTCCTGGTTCTGTTTTCAAAAAACCCAGACATTTTGCCTATTTCTGAAAATCCCCCCCCCCCCGATGGTAATTTTGCCATTGCAATCCCGGACATGTCTGGAGGAAAATGGACATATGGCAGGCCTACCTGATAGATGCCTTTTTTTAAGTATTGTTTCATTAGGTAACTGCATTGCAAAATTCGGATAACTGCAAATTCTGAAGGATGGCTGTGTTTCGTCTCCTTTTTTAAAAAGTGTGGATTTCATAAGCTCACATTTAAACATGAATTGAAGCAAATTCCTCCCCCCCCTCCCTAGTGATCAGTGGGTTACTTGTTTGTAAGGCTCATCATGCACCTTAGCTGCCATCTTGCTGTGCCTTCCCTTCTCTAGGCCCCATAAGTGAGACTCTGAAGAGAGGGTGCACCACATTCCAGTACTGCCAGTCCTACTTCTCCACCCGCAGGGGCTTCATATCACGAAGCATCTACTGCTGTTCCGAAGACCTTTGCAACGATGTCCCCTACAATGGTAAGAGTCCCTGGAGTATGGTCAACCCTGAAGTGAAAATGATCAGACCTCTGCGCTCTGCAGAGACATGTGTGACACACTGGAAAAAGAGCTGGCTTGCTTACTTTCATGAGCCACTAACTATGGTCACATTCACACCATACATTTAAAGCACTATGATACTGCTCTACGCTGTCAGGGCTTCCCCCAAAGAATTCTGGGAGCTGTGATTTAAAAGTGCCAAGAGGAGACCCTTGTTTCCCTCACAGAGCTACCATCATTCCATCTTCACAGAGAACTCTGGGAACTGTAGCTCAGGGAGGGAAATAGCGGTCTCCTAACAACTCTCAGCACCCTTAACAAACTACAGCTCCCAGAATTATGTGGGGAAGGCTTGACTGCTTAAACTGGTATCATCATACTTTAAATTTATGGTGTGAATGTGGCCTATCTCCTGCTCTCTGTATGGGACAGTCAGTGATGTCAAATATTTATTGTTGTTACCGTATTTTGGTTTATTACCCATCCTTGATCAGGAGTCCCCAAATGGGTCACAACCATTTAAAACAACAACACCCAAAACAGTTTGAAACAAATTACAATCGCAAGAGTAGAGTAGGGAATGCTCAGGGAATGCTGCTGAGAATGCCCTCTGCCGGGTCACACTCACCCCAAATTTCTGAGAGAGGTGGAACCACCAAGAGGGTCTGTGCGAAAGGAAGTGGCCTTTTAGATATTTGGGGCCTACATTGTTTTTAGGGCTTTAAACGTTGGCATGGGCTCCTTGACCACCTTCTGGACTACTGCTGCCACCCAGGCTCCTGAGGGAGGAGGAACCACCAAGAGGGCCTCTTAGAATGTGGATTTTTGAGGTGCTATTTACTGAAGCTTTCCACAAGCAGTGCTCGTGGGCCTCAGAATTGGTGACCCTGCTTTTTTCTTGCCTCCCCACAGTCACGTACAGCACCGAACGCAACGGAGTGGAGTGTTACAGTTGCATCGGCAGTTTGGAGGAGTGTAATGGGACCAGCATTCCCACAGCCCAGTGCAGAGGCAAAGAGAACCGCTGTGTGGAAATTTCTCGCCAGTGGCTGCCAGGTAATCTATCTGAGAGGCGTTTTTATGCCCATCCAATTTGTCACTTCTTTCAAAATTCAGTCCCCCACCCTACCCCTGGCACAGTTGCCCCAAAGCTATAACTGCTTCTATGGTTCCCCCGCTTTGATGTCAAAAGGTATTTTTGTACCTCCTCAAGCCCTGCTGGGAGAAAAAAATCCATTTAAAATAATAAGACAGTGGAACCTTGGTTCTCAAACGGCTTAGTTGATGAACCAATTGGCTCCCGGATGCTGAAAACCCAGAAGTAAGTGATCCAGTTTTCAAACGTTTTTCAGAAGTCGAACGTCCGATACAGCTGTCGGCTATTGTTTCCAGGGTGCCTGCACCAAACAGAAGCCTTGGTTTTCGAACGTTTAAGGAGTCCAACGGACTTCCAGAACAGATTACATTCAAAAACCAAGGTTCCACTGTAATCATAATAATTACTAAACTGCTCCCCTCAGTACTCCACTGTGATGCCAAAAGGCTTGGGGGAGACCCCAGAATTTGCACTTTAAAAAAAAAGTTTAAAAGTTGTGTGCGTGTACGCATTTTACCAACCACTTCTGCAGATCCTCGGCTGAGGTTCTGGTATGCCGAAAGGTTTTTGTGATTCCCCAACTCCCCAGAGTGTAAAAGAAAAGAAAAGCCACACTCACTTTGCACTTTGGTATGTTGGTGGCCCTGCCCAAAAATGATTAGCCAGCCCTGATAGAAGCAGAGGTGTATCTGCTGAAGAATCCCTGCTGGTTTTTGTGGCAGAAGCCATGTGTGCATTGCAAAAGATCTCAGGTTGGATTCTAGAGCGCACTCTCAGTTCATGTGGGGCAATGGCCTGGCCTCTCCAATGTCCCATGAGAACTGGCAGTGTGCTGGTGGTGCCTGATGCCCATTGGAACTGGAGGAGCAGAGGGAGAGGAGACCAATGGAAAGTGGAGCCAGAGCCATTGAGAGGCGGAGGCATCTCCTGCCTGGTTGTACGTAAGTGCACATTGTAGTGCAAGAGAAGATCAAGGAGTCCTACGTGGTTGTCTACTCACTGCAAACGCAGCCCGAATGCCATTGAGCTCCTCTGCAGTGTGCTTGGCATACAGAATAGTCCAGCCCTTCGCTCAAATACATTCCCCAACAGCCATTGGCAAGGATCTTTGACACCCTCCTCTGTTTCTACAGGAACAGGTCTAGTGGAGCCCATCATCAAAGGCTGCGGGAATTACCCCAAGGAGGAAACACTCTTGGCATACAGCATAGGAGGCAAAATCAGCTACGTGGCCATTCGTGTCTGTGAAGGTTCCAGGTGCAACAACAGCTCTTTCACAGGTAACTCTGGGTTGCAGGTTTCTTGGGATGACCCAAATTGGAGCGGCAGGAGTCGCGAGCCAATTTCGACTCAAATGCGCATGCCAAAATTAAAATAAAACTTTGGGTGCTTTGTGCTTAAAATTGAGGACTTTAAAACCAAAATTTGAAAATTGCAAAAACTCTGCAGTCCGGTTTTTTAAAAAAAAATATCTCTGGATTGCATGGATGTATTTTTAAAGTCCTTTTGGATCACATGCCCCCCCCCCCAATATAAAAATATCCCACCCGCAAAAAGCAGCGTTATTAGGCAGTAAATATCTGTGAACAAGACAATATTTGTTATTATATTTAATAATAATATATTTATATCCCACAAGGGCCAGAAAACTGAGGGGGGGCAAAGCAGTTCCCCCAAATGTGGGTTAACTACCCTCCTACAAGAAGGCACACAGGCAAGAATCCAACACAATAGCTTTCGCTCTCTTTTCCACCTGCATCTCTGATCCTGGAAATAGTATATGGTCTTCCCTGAATAATAGCCATGAATTTGTCCCGTCTTTTTTAAAGTCCTGCATTACATCAAAGCTCCTCCACTCTCACTGTCTCTGTATGACTGTGTCAGAAATCGAATCCAGGAATTTCTGATTCCAAATGTTGTCCCACGTCATTCTGGCCTCAAAAAATGCAAATAGCAGCTTTGGGGAGATGAGGTTTGTGTTGGGGCTGGAAGAGAAAGAGTTAAACTCCTCATTCCCACAGTCCAGAGGCTGCTCAGCTCTTCTAACAGCTGCTTCTTTGCAGAACAAACAAACAAAATCATGGTAATTGTCACACCTAACTTGGCCCTTACTGAAAAAGACTTTCTTCTCCTACCTTTCAGAGTTTTCTGTGAGGGAACTCAACGGGCTGGTGTGTTACAGCTGCCTAGATACAGGAAATGATGAATGCAGCGCAGGGAATCTGCAAGTCATGAACTGCGTGGGAAACATGGACCATTGCATGAATGTCATAGGTAAGAGATGGTGAAAGATTTATGGCAGAAGGTGGATGGAGGCTTTTGAATAGGCGGTGCCTCCTCAGGTGATAGTAATGATTATTATCTTACCATTTTAAAGTGCCTAACATTTTCTAAGTGTTGTACCTATACTAAAAGATAGGGCTGTCCCTGCCCACAGGCACACAATCTGATAGGCATGATACGAAAGGAAAAGGGAATGGGGAGGGTAAAGGAAAGCAAGCACCAGAGCAGGTGTGCCTTCACTCACCAGTTGATTGGGCCAGGCTGGTTTCCTCTTTGTTGTGATCCTAAAATACCTTCTTAGGTCCAACTCACATGTACCAGTCACGGTACTAGCCAAGGTCAGTTCCTGTTCCTAAGGCCTACAGATGGCTTACTTGCAGCACTGGAAAGCCCAAATGGTTTAAGAACACAAAGCATACATGCACACCAATTAATATACAGCATGATAATAAACGGCTTTGGCCCAGTATACCTGAAGGAGTGTCTCCACCCCCATCGTTCAGCCTGGACACGGAGGTCCAGCCCCAAGGTCCTTCTGGCGGTTCCCTCACTGCGAGAAATGAGGTTACAGGGAACCAGGCAGAGGGCCTTCTCGGTAGTGGCACCCACCCTGCGGAACACCCTCCCATCAGATGTCAAGGAAATAAACAACTATCTGACTTTTAGAAGACATCTGAAGGCAGCCCTGTATCAGGAAGTTTTTAATGTTTGATTTTTTGTGTGTGTTTTTAATATTCTGTTAGAAGCCACCCAGAGCGGCTGGGGAAACCCAGCCAGATGGGCAGGGTATAAATAATAAATTATGATGATGTTGATGATCCTACAGTCAGGGCCGCCCAAGACATTTTGGCACCTGAAGCAAACCACAAAATGGTACCTCCCACCTCCTGCCCAGGGAAGGAAGTGTGAGTGAAGATCTACATCAGGAGCAATCAGGGAGACAAATCAGCCTTATCCAGTGGGGGATGTGAGAGTCAAAGACTTTCACAGCGGGAAAAGGGCCCATTCTGAATCATGCCAGGCAGGTGCAGAGAGCCCAGGAGAGCCCATAGGGCAGCCAGGAGACATTCCCAGCTCTACCTGAAGATGTCAGAGACTGAACCTGAGACCTTCTGCATGCAAAGCAGATGAGGTACGGCCCTTCCTCACAGTCCTGTCACAGTCCTGGCCCTTCCAGCTTCTGGTTACAGGAAACTATGAGTAAGTTGATTTGCCCCAAACACAAGGAATGCATGATTAGGATTCAGATGAAGGATGGATGAGAAATTTGATTCAGGATGCATTTAAAGCCGAATCAATCAAATTTGCACTTTCTGAAACAATACGCAAACCGAAACACAGCGATCCTACAAAATTCAAACTTATCTGAATTTTTCAATGCAGTTCTCCAATCAAGCAATGTTCATAAGAGTACAGATATTAGGGGAGAGTGTGCATCGAAATGAAGCTATAAAATGCATTGGATACAAAAATGCATTAGATTGTAGGGAATCGCTTGCCCAAAATGTGTCACATTAGCCAAAAGTGCCTGGAACAATGTCTTTGTTAGGAGAAATTTGCCCTGAAATGCTGGTGAATTTCCGTGTGTGTGTGTGTGTGTGTGTGTGTGTGTTTGCAGCAGAAATGTGAAGAACTGAATTCAAGATTGGGGAAATGAGTAATGGAGAGAAATGAAATTGACCAACGCTCCTATCCCCCTCCTCATATGATCTGATCCCTTGTCCTGGGAAGATATGCAACTCCCTTCCCTCCTCTCCTCTCTTCCAACACAGATTACGACCGCGGTGCCACCCTCCGAGCTGGCTGCGCCAACCAGCAGCTCTGCCAGGATACGGTCTTCTATGGAACACTGCTGCCCAAGCTCCCCGTCAGCTACGTGACCTGCTGCCAGGGCCCCTTCTGCAACAGAGCTCCGGGCCTGGGTGGAAGGAGAGGCGAGGGCATCCTCTTTGCCCTCCTGGCAGCCTCATTGCTCATAGCCCTAAACTGAACCACAAATGCCTTCTTCACCAGTCTGCCCCCATCCCAAATGCAAAACTCCTGTAGATCAGCCTCCACGGAAAGGCAATCCCTCTATCCCAGGTCTGGCAGTGGCCCACCTGCGTCACCAAGGTGTGTCTTTCTTTGGGAACGTGATGGGAGCAGGACTTCTGGAAGTCTTCCTACCCATAAGGCCTTCCTTTTTATCCCTGCCAGGTTTCACTGAACTTTGCCAACCCTCCCACAACAACTTAAAAGGACGCAGCCCGCAAGAGGGCAAGCTGTTTGCTTCTTTAACTTTCCACCCACGTCCGGTGCAGCCACTCGGGATTACTTGCTCCCGGAGCTTTAATAAGATTATATAATGGAAAAATCAGGCCATCTCTCATGGCCCCTGAGCCACCCCCTTGAGTGTGACAAAGGGCTTTTAACGTCACGTTTTGTATTTCCCCTTTTTTTTTTTAGCGGCTGCCTCTCTCAACTCATCTCAGAAGGTTGAGAGGGAGGGGGAGAATAAGCAAGTGGAAAACCAAATAAATGGCTTGGAAAGCAGTGGCGCAGCTGGGTTAGTTCCAGCCTCGGATCGAGGGAGATTAATTTCTAGTTCATTTCTGCAGATTTCACGCCAGTGGCTGGTCTGTTTGTTGGCAGGACCATCTTCAGCCGTAGCAGGTTGCAATTTCCAACCTTGCAGTGTCTCTAGTTTGGCCAGAAAAGGCAAGGCTTTTGATATACAGTGGTACCTCTGGTTACGAACTGAATTCGTTCCGGAGGTCCATTCTTAACCTGAAACCGTTCTTAACCTGAGGTACCACTTTAGCTAATGGGGCCTCCAGCTGCCACTGCACTGCCACCACACGATTTCTGTTCTCATCCCGCGGTGAAGTTCTTAACCTGAGGTACTACTTCGGGGTTGGCGGAGTCTGTAACCTGAAGTGTTTGTAACCCAGGGTTTTTGTAACCTGAAATACTACTGTACTCTTCCTGGAGGATTTCCCCCCTACTTCTCCCCACACACACACCCCAAAAAAACTTTATAGCATTCGTTATAACCCCAGATGGGCGGAGTAGAAATAACAAATAATTAGAATTAGAATTAGAATTAGAATTAGAATTAGAATTAGAATTAGAATTAGAATTAGAATTAGAATTATTCTGTTGAGGGATTGCACAGGCAAATGAGCTGCAATCTTACTGAAGATGGGTCATCAGAATACAGTGGTACCTCAGAAGTTGAATGGAATCTGTTCCAGAAGTCTGTTCGACTTCCAAAACATTCAGAAACCCAAGGCGCAGCTTCTGATTGGCTGCAGGAAGCTTCTGCAACCAATCGTAAGCCGCAGAGCCACGTCGGATGTTCGGGTTCCAAAGAACGTTCACAAACCGGAACACTCACTTCCGGGTTTTCAGCGTTCAGGAGCCAAAACGTTTGACTCGCAAGGCGTTCAGGAACCAAGTTATGACTGTACATCATAAAAGCATCTCTGGGACAAAGGAAAAGTGGGGATGATTGGGGAGTCCCAGGGCAATTCAGGTTCAAATTCCTGCTCCTCCTGAAAGCAAATTTGGTGATGTTGGGCCAGATTCTCACTTTCATTCCAGCCTACCCCATAGGGTTGTTGAAATGATAAAACAGGAGGTAGACCATGAACAGTGCTCTGTGCGCCATAGTGGGAGGACAGGAGAAAAATATAACTGCATAAATGAATGAAAATAGATGGAGAAATACAGAGAGGAAGCGGACTTAAGGGCGCATCCACACTCCTTCTTGTCCCATGCCTCGAAAGCTTGGGTCCAAGTAGTTCTCCGATTGTCCTGTGCTTTATAGTCATGGATCTGAGCAGTTTTCTGTTTGCCCTGCTGCTTTCCAGGGAAAGCCCTCTCTTTAGCTCAGAATCAGAGCAAATGTCAAGCAGGGAAGAGTGTTTTTTTCCCGGGGGGTGGGGATGGAACACAACAAGCAGAAATCTGGATGAGACCAGAGGTCACTTCCAGGCAGGGGATGGTGGTGATTTGCAATAATTTAACATGCAACATAGGGACACGGGTGGCGCTGTGGGTAAAAGCCTCAGCGCCTAGGGCTTGCCGATCGAAAGGTCGGCGGTTCGAATCCCCGCGGAGGGGTGCGCTCCCGTTGTTCGGTCCCAGCGCCTGCCAACCTAGCAGTTCGAAAGCACTCCCGGGTGCAAGTAGATAAATAGGGACCGCTTACTAGCGGGAAGGTAAACAGCATTTCCGTGTGCCGCTCTGGCTCGCCAGAGCAGCGATGTCACGCTGGTCACGTGACCCGGAAGTGTCTCCGGACAGCGCTGGGCCCCGGCCTCTTGAGTGAGATGGGCGCACAATCCTAGAGTCTGTCAAGACTGGCCCGTATGGGCAGGGGTACCTTTACCTTTAACATGCAACATTAAAAATGGCTTAAGACAACTTACAGTAAAAGGGCCATTCACATATTACAAAAGTTTGCTTGTTTTTAACCGAGGGCCCCAGAATATCCATGCACATTTACGACAATTTGCGCTCGTGCTGCTATCAGGGTGGTCATACGCAATTGTGCTTTCAACACTGGTTGTGCCCCCAAGGTTTTGGGGTGGTCATAATTCTTCCTTTCTAAGCAGTGCCTATCCCGCAACTTCCTTGTGAAACCCCGTAACTTTTTACACCACAAATGTTCTTGTTTGCCTTCCTTCTGCTTTTTGTTATGCCATAGCCCTTCTGGACAGCAATAATAAATTCACCACAATTGCACTATTGTTGTGTCAAGACTGTGTTGCAGAATGCATCCACAGTAAAACGCCAGCCTTGCTTGATTTCTCCTGGAATGGGTAAATTCAGATTAAATTGCCAACAATGTCCTGCAGATGCTGTTTTTAAAAAAATGTTGCACACATGAGGAGCACCCATGATAGATACCTATCTGGAAGCACCCAGAGAGAAGGGGGGGTGAAGGTGACCGGTTAAACCCAAAACAGCACATGGAATAACAATATTTAAAGCAGTTGCTATATTGCAGGTTGATGGTTGGATCTTGACTTTGAAGCCTGATGCTTTAGAGTTTTCTGTGTCTGTTCCTCAGAACTGGGGTTGGGCGGTCCTCATAAGCTTGTCAATGGTTCCTTGTTAAGGGCAAACAAGGGCCACATTCACACCATACATTTAAAGTACTTTGATACAGCTTTAAATAACCATGGCTTCCCTCAAAGCATTCTGGGAGCCGTTGTCAGTTAAGGGTACTGAGAGCTGCTCCCCTCCCAAAGAGACCATACCCAGAGTGATTTAACAATCCATTCCTTCACAGAGGACTCTGGGAATTGTAGCTCTGCGAGAGGAATAGAGGGCCTTCTAGCAGCTCTCGGAACCCTTAACGAACTACAGCTCCCACAATTCTTTGGGGGAAGCAGCGCCCTAGGTTCCTCCCTATCCAAGGTCTCCCTCTTACCTTGGACTCTGCTTTGAGATGCAAGGCTTTCTGGCTGGAGATACCATCCTCTTCTCTTCAGGAGTGACTCAGTTTCCCACTTCCCTGCGTTCCTTCCTCCTTTGAGGAGGAAGGGCTGAAACCGCCCTAAAAATAACCAGATGCTGGCGACTGTTCCGGAGCCAACTCCGCTCTGCTTTGCCAGAAAACACTGCTCCAATTCCAAGCTCTCGGCATGCTTCCCACAGTCATTTTTCATCTTCCAGAGTCCGCGAGGGCCCTCCCCAAAGCCAGCAGGTTGCTGTGCCTCATTATTATCCTAATTACCTTGCATCACAGGAGGGTACGGCCTTTTTATGAAACATGCTGTTTGGCTGCAGCTCAGCCCTGATGGTTTTAATTCACATCCGTAAGCGAAGGAGCAGCTTCCAGAGGGATGGGAGACGACGCATTAAGGCTACTCCTGACTTGCTTGCGCAAAGACTACACCGTGGTTAGATGCCGGGTGCTTCCAGAGAAATTGTTTGTCGATCATCCACCCTGATTTGTTTACGGGGAAGTTGGAGACTGTGTTGGCTCCTTAACGAGCATCCTTTCTGTGTGGAGGTGAGATGTCATTGCATCACAGGAAGTGTCAGTCACTTTCCAGGACATCTTCCCATCACTTTCCTTCTTGCACAACCCAAAGCGGGTTTGTTACGCAGGACCTCCCAATCAACTTCTCTCGCCCTTTTAAGAATGGCTGCTAGCCAAGGTGACTGTTCTACACCCACAGTATGCCTCTAAACGCCAGCTTCTGAGATGCATGGGTGCGGAGATTGCAGTTGTGCTCAGGCCCAGCCTCTCGGCTTCCCATAGGCATCTGGTTGGCAACTGTAGGATTAGATGGGGTTTGGTTTGGTCCAGCAGAACTCTCCTTATGTCCTATTGCTGGGGTGGAGAACCTCACGCCCAGGGTGTGTGTGGAATGCAACCTGCCATGTCTCTCTTTCTGGCCCTTGGGTCTCTCTGCATAGCTGTCAAGTGTCCCTTATTTGAAGGGACAGTCCCTTATTCCAGCGCCATGTCCCGCTGCTGTCCCTTATTGATGGATGTCCCTTAAATGTCCCTTAATTAATGTCCCTTAAATTTAAAAGGAAGCAGCTCCTCTCCCTCCCTCCCTGCCGGCCAGGGAGGAGGGAGGCTCCAACTGTGTTGCTTGGCTGTGTTGCTCACCCAATAAGAAGTCTAAGAACGACTGGGGGGTGGAGCTTGCATGTCTTGTGTGTGGCTAGTTAATGCAAGCTGAGGGGGTTTTTGAATGCTGGACACCATTTTGTTGCACGTGCTGCTGCAAACTTTGCAGTGCAAAGCCAGGCTGGGGACCCATCTTAAGTTGAGGCTGCATAGGCCTTGTGGTGCATGTGACTCAGATTCTATTCAGTTGAACCTCTGGTTACAAAGTTGGTTGGATAGTATTCTCGAAGCTACCAGCATGAGTTTGACCAGACTGCAGGAGGACAGGAAGACTGGAGTGCCTGGCACAGGTGAGGCTGCAGGTCCCTTATTTTGGCTGCTGGTCCCTTATTTTCAAGGCTGCTGGTCCCTTATTTTCAAATCTGTAAGTTGACAGCTATGTCTCTCTCCCCACCATCATTCTTCTCTCCCAGCCAGCTAGAAAGGATCCCAAGTGACAAGGCAGGGAAAAAGCTCTGCCAGAGATTTAGGAGAGTCCTTGTGCGCTTTGGGTTTTGAAAATCCAAAAACATACCCTTTGGGTGGGAGTGGGGGAGAGAAACATTTAATAAAGTAGGACTATAGGAAGCTGCTTCATATTGAGTCAAATTACTGATTCATCTAGCTTAGTATGTTGGAATAGCTCAGCCAGTAGAGCATGAGACTCTTAATCTCAGTGTTGTGGGTTCAAGCCCCATGTTGGGCAAAAGAGTCCTGCATTGCAGAGGTTGGACCAGATGACCCTCATGGTCCCTTCCAACTCTGCAGTTATATAACTTGATGGTTCTGCAGCAGCTGTCTGGGATCTCAGACAAGATTCTCTCCCAGGCCTCCCGAGAAATGGCAAGGACTGAACCTGAGACCTTCTGCATGCAAAGCAGATGCTAAACAGGAGGGAGGTGTGCGTTTGTAGCTGTAGGTGAGCCTATTTTGAAATTAATACTTCCGAAGGTCTTTGGCAAAAGCTCGCATCTGATCCCATGGGAACACATCCTTCTCTTGGCTTGCTAACATAACACAAACAAGTCGTAATTATTTTCCACTGCCAAATGTTAGTAGGGATGGTGCAGACCTCTGTGTGTGCGCGCGTGCATGCATGCACACACACACACGTTTAAGAAATTTAAGGGCTGCAGCTCAGTGACTGAGCATCCACTTTGCATACAATTCCTGGCATCTCCAGGTGCAGCTGGAAAAGTCACTTACCTGAAGCCCTAGATAACTGCTGCCAGTCAGAGCCATAGAAAACACTGAGTGAGATGAGTCAATGGTTTGTCTCTTGGCATAAGCAACCTCTCGTGTTCTACACACACCCCTGTCTCTCTATGTGTGCGTGCGCGCACACACACACACACACACACTTATTTCTTACCTCATACACACTTGCAGAACTAATTTCTTGGGCTGGCGTCTCCGTCAGGTTTCGCTTGCCATAATATATATGCATAATTCCTTAGGCTCGCTGTCACTCTGGCGAAACTGGTTTTGCAGGGTTTTGGAGCTGCAAAATTAAAAACTAACGCAACCCGTTTAATAAGAGGCAAAAGTACACACTGCCACCAACGATCCTTCTTTCAAGTGGCCTTCAGTTCTCGGGGGGGGGGGGATGGTTGAAGCCTCTCCAAAAACGGGACTTGATGGCAAGCAACGCTGCACTCAGAATGGCCCTCTCTGACAACTTGAAGGTTTTTTTTATCAGGATCTAAATCTCTTAATTGTTGGCAATATGGAACAGGGGGTGCTTCTAGATGTGAATGACACAATCACTGCTGTTCTGCTTTTGGCCTGTGGAATAGAAGCTTTCCAGACTTCTAATAATCCGGAGTTAAGCAAACTGTCCTTTCCATAGTGTAGAAGCATCCAACAGAAATATAGTGTAGAAGCATCCAACAGAAATCATGAGAAGGATTGCGAACCTGGAAAAGGTAATATTTTGTCTTCCCAACCTACAGGCTTTGGTTTTTGTTGAGGTGTCCCTTAACACAGCCACGTTTGAGACATGTGTTTGTGAGCCTGCATGGATGTCCCTCATGCAGGCAGTGAGAAGATGAGACGCTTAAAAATCAAATGCCCACTCTAGCCAGTGTGGTGTAGTGGTTGAGAGCGGTAGTCTTGTAATCTGGGGAACCAGGTTCGCGTCTCCGCTCCTCCACAGGCAGCTGCTGGGTGACCTTGGGCCAGTCACACTTCTCTGAAGTCTCTCAGCCCCACTCACCTCACAGAGTGTTTGTTGTGGGGGAGGAAGGGAAAGGAGAATGTTAGCTGCTTTGAGACTCCTTAAAGGGAGTGAAAGGCGGGATATCAAATCCAAACTCTTCTTTTTCTAGCCAAGAAAGGGCATTGCAGGTGTGGGAACTGTAGGTGTGGGAACTGCCCCTCCAAAAGCACCCTATTTTGACATTGTGTGTTTTGTTTATTGTTTATTTAGTTCATTAAAAATCCCATACCACTTGATTGTTTAAAAAAAAGAATAAAACAACAATATTATCAGTAAAAAGAGTTATTTAAAATATTCCAAAAAAAATTAAAATCAACAATGAGCTAAAAAAAAGATTAAAACACACTTTGACATTCTACATATCTGGGTAGACTTGCCTAAGCAAACAGGGTCTTAGCAGGCTCTGAAAAGAGTACAATGAAGGCTGCTGGCTGATTTCAATAGGCAGGGATGCTGCCACAGGAAAAGGTCAATTTCTTACAAATATTTTGTGGCATCTGTAATCGAAGCAGTCAAGCAGGCATACAATATGGGGGGTAAGACGGTTCGCAGGTAAACTGGTCCTGAGTTGTTAAGGGCTTCATATACCAATAGTAACTCTTTGAACGTGGCCCAGCAGTAAATTGGTAACCACTACAGGCCTCTGAACAAAGGTGTCCTCTGTTGACCGGGGTCTTAAGTCTTTTGCCGCAGCATTCTGCACTAACTGCAGCTTCCGTATCAAGCACAAGGAAAGCCCCACATGCTGCGCATTGCAGTAATCCCGTCTTGGCATGGCATATAGACAGTAGGGGAGCAGTGCTTCAGTGCCACCTCCTTCCAGGCAGATAAAGGAGCCCCAGTAGCCAGCGAGCACCTATTCCCATGTATGCAACCAACCTTCAAAGACTGGCCCGATCCTTTTTTGAAGGCTCACCCAGACAGCCGCCACTGTGGTCAAGCCATCCATGCCAGCCACCAGGCAGAAGCCGCCACCATCAGTAGCATCTGTGGACCAGAATGCTCTCCAGCCTGGTTGCAGAAGGACGTTTTGCAACACTCAACAAAGGAATCCGGCCCCATCAATTTGGAATAGATATCCTCGTAGCTGCTGCACATGGTCTCAGTGGCACAGCCTTTCTGAAAGGTCACAGTTCTGTTCTCTGGAAAAGAAGGAAGACAGGTTTTTTGGATTTTTTGAGGGCCATATTCCATTCTGGGCAATCTTCTGAGGGCCGCATGGCAGCAGTGGGTGGAGCCAGAGGGGAAAGTGGGCGGGGCAACTAATGGAAGCTTTGCCTTGTCCGGTAGGCTAGTTTCTACCGACACTTAAACAACCCTCTCCATTATCAAAGTTCAAGGACAGGCAAAAAAGAGAGAGACGTGGAGAGTTCTGTAGAGTATGAAACTCTTAACCTCAGGGTTGTGGGTTTGAGTCCCACAAGGAGAAAGATTTCTGCATTGCAGCGGGGTTGGTCTAAATGACCCCTTGTGGTCCCTTCCAACTCTACAATTCTGTGACTCTATGAAGGCCAAATAGAGATACAGTCGTACCTTGGAAGTCGAACGGAATCAGTTCCGGAAGTCCGTTCGAATTCCAAAACATTTGAAAACCAAAGTGCAGCTTCTGAATCTTCTGCAGCCAATCAGAAGCCTCAGAAGCCCTGACAGATGTTCAGCTTCCAAAAGCCAGTGCTTTTTTCTGGGGGGACGTGGGACGACACATACCCCTAAACATTTTGTGTATCTAACTTTGGCCTCATTGAGGGGCAGTATTTCTTTCTTTCTTTCTTTCTTTCTTTCTTTCTTTCTTTCTTTCTTTCTTTTTTTTAAATGCTTTATTGAAATTAAAAAGAAATAACGAACAAAAATTCATCCAAAAAGTAAAAACTGTAAGATATGTTACATCAGATCACGATAAATTCTTCTTACGTCTATAACGTAAGAAGCATTTCAATATGAGTAGGAAAAGGAGAGTACCCCTAAACATTTTTTTAGGAAAAAAGCACTGCCAAAAATAGTTCGCAAACGAGACCAGTCACTTCTGGGTTTGCGACATTCGGGAGCCAAAACGTTCAGGAACTAAGCTGTTTGAAAACCAAGGTACGACTGTACCTGGTGGCTCCCCACTCCTAAATTGGAGATTTTTAGAGCAGCGTAAAACCTGCATCACATTCCACCTATGGACACTAGAGGGCGAAATGGTCCTCTTATACTAAGACATTTCCTACAAGTAAAGAATGAGTGAGAAGTTGAGGGGCCCTCCAAGAAACGATGTTTTATTGCAGGTGTATTCTGCAACATGTTCTTAACACAAGGATGGTGCATCTGTGGTGGATTTGCTCTGTGATGCCTCCCCAATGCTGCCACATCCTTGCTGTCCGGAGGGGCTTTAAAACTCAACCAAAGCAGGACAAAAATAAACCAGAATGTTTGTGGCATAAATAGTTACGGAGATAGGCACTCATTGGAAGTGAAGCAGTGTGATGTCCCCAAAACAGATACATGCTCAATCTTTTGAAAATGGAATAACGTGTGCAAACGCCTTGATAGCATCAGGAGCACAAATCAATACGGAGGTACAATTAAAAGGATGTCTTCAAGGATAGCCATGTTCAAATATATAAAAGGATGTCACATAGAGGAGGGAGAAAGGTTGTTTTCTGCTGCTCCAGAGAAGCGGACATGGAGCAATGGATCCAAACTACAAGAAAGAAGATTCCACCTAAACATTAGGAAGAACTTCCTGACAGTAAGAGCTGTTCGACAGTGGAATTTGCTGCCAAGGAGTGTGGTGGAGTCTCCTTCTTTGGAGGTCTTTAAGCAGAGGCTTGACAACCATATGTCAGGAGTGCTCTGATGGTGTTTCCTGCTTGGCAGGGGGTTGGACTCGATGGCCCTTGTGGTCTATTCCAACTCTATGATTCTATTATTCTATAGGGGCCGTGAAATTGACCAGAATTGACCATGCTTCACTGTGGAAGGCTTATTTGGGATCAGGGCGACCTAAACCCTTTGCTTTGGTGCTTTCTACACTTCTGATGTTGGAGAGGCACACCAAATCCATCCAAAAAGGAAGACTCCAGAATGTTTGTTTACCCACACTTTTATAACACTTTAACTGTCAAGGTTTCCCCCTCGCCCGCTGAGAATCCAGGGAACTGTAGTTTCTTAAGGGTATTGAGAATTATTAGGAGACCCCCTCCAATCACCTTCACAGGACTACAATTCCCAGAGTGGCCCGAGTAAAAGGGTTGGTTGTTAAAACCACTTTTAAATCCATGGTGTGGATGGTACAAAAGCAAGAATCTCCTGTCCTCAAAGGAACCCGGCTCCTTGTGTCTCTGCATGAATAACCGAGCTCAGATGTGAATAAAAGAAGGGACACCAAGAACAGTGACTCAAACAGAGAAGCGATGGGGCACCTCCCCTGAGAACAGGTCGCTTGGCTGCATCCTCTCTGTCAGGAGTTATTTCCTACCTGACGGAGAGGTGTTGCAGAATTAATTGCTCCTGGCACAATGGTACCTCGGTTTTCGAACGTAATCCATTCCGGAAGACCGTTTGACTTCTGAAACGTTTGAAAACCGAGGCGCAAAGGGCATTCTGCAAATTCAGTGGAGAAAAAAGCTCAGCAGAAGCCGTTCAACTTCCGAGGAGTGTTCAAAAATGGAAGCATTTACTTCTGGGTTTTTGGGTTTTCGGTGTTCAAAACCGAAACGTTCCGCTTCGGAGACGATCAAAAACTGAGATACCACTGTAGATACTGATTGGGAGGGATCAAAGCTGGCACAAAGATGTAACAAATAACGTCCTCTGTGTATGGAGACTCGCCTTGTTTAAGATAATTTCACACGGCCCCCAACTAGTGTGTCCCAAAGGATGGATTCCTGTGGCAGCAGTTTTTCTGACCCATGATTCTCTCTAACTCTTTGAGATAAGGTGTTGTGCCCTCTTTAGCATCTGATCAGGCCAACAGGCATGCTTCCCAGTCTCTGTCTACGCACTCTTTCCGCTTCCTTACCTCTGTCGATGACACGTACGCACTGATCCATGACTCCTGTGCAATTTAAAACTTGCAGTCTGTCCTGAGCGCACTCCCCATGCCCGGACTCCTGGCAGGTATAGCATTGCAGCCCATTGGGCTGTCCGGAAGTTATGACTGTAGAGTGAAAAAAGGGGGGGGGACTTTAGTGATGATGATCTATTCAATTTCTTAAGTCACCTTTCTCGAGAATGCCTCAAGGCGACTTACAGAAATGATGACGCTGAGATAAGAGTCTCATGCTCTACTGGCTGAGCTTTTCCAACATACTAAACAAGATGGATCAGTAACTTGACTCAATATGGAACAGCTTCCTATATATCTATTTTATGCAATGCTACACCAGCGGGGTTCTGCTGGCCCTTTCCTCTGCGCCGAACTCCGCACTCAGACTCCCCCCCCCCCCGATGATGCAACATCATACACAGAATTGTAAAGTTGAAAAGGACCCCACGGGTCATCTAGTCCAACCCCCTACAATGCAGCAATCTCATCTAAAGCATCCCTTACAGAAATAGTGCATGCAATGCGCACCAGTGTGTGATATGTGCTGGACCCCCCTCAATCTGGGGCACAAGACAGCACCTCTAACTTCTGAAAAATGAGTACAATTTTTACCTAAACTAAACATTCCGTGGATTTCCTATTTTTCAAAATATTAATTTGGAAGAGGCGCAACGACTCTCCTGCAGCTCCCCTTTTCATTCCCATGGGGCTTGTGATGTGCAGTGGCGTAGCGTGGGTTGTCAGCACCCGGGGCAAGGCAAGTAATTTGCGCCCCCTAGCCCGTGGATTTGCGCCCCCTAACCCGCGGATTTGCGCCCCTAACCCTACCCCCAGATGTTGTGCCCGGTGCGGCCGGCCCCCCCTGCACCCCCCACGCTACGCCACTGGTGATGTGGGACTTCCCTGCAGACTGTGCTCTAGATTGTTATTATTTGGCATACAGGCAGGATCCTACACCCAGGTGGTACCTACCTGACAGAAGGTTATCAGAGCACGGCGATTGTCATTTACCTGGGAAGCTCCTGTTGTTGCAGTTGGAACTGCGGCAGACCTTTTGCTCAACAAAGGCAAAATCTCTCCCGATCTGGTACGCCACCAATGTGTCCTTAAAGGAACTGCCTCCACATCCCTTTATGATGGGTTCTGTTTCTTCACCTGGAGAAGCAATCATCAGGTGATGTCCACACACAACAGGACCATTTTTGGATCTAAGAAATGCAGCTAGTAGATTGTATTCCAATGGACACTCTTAACTCCATTTATTATCTCACTAAATACATATTACAGCTTCTCCATATACTGTGTATGTTTAAATTTGCATGGTGGGTGTTATTTTGCTGTTCTGTGGAACAGCTTCCACAGTATCCACTGCCCTTTAGCACTGAGGTACTGTTCCTTTTTTGCAATTAGCTGGAAGTGCAATTAAAACAGATTTCACACAGAACTTAATATAGTTCTATATTATCCAGCAATGCCAATGGCCAAGATCCATCTATGCCTACTCAAAAGTAAGCCCCTTTCCGCAAAGGTCTCTTGTAATTTGAAGTTTCCAGTTAGCTGGCTCCACTCATTTCATTGCATGGATATGGGTTAGTGGTGCATTGCCCCTTAATTGCCCCATATTTGTCAGTTTCCGTTCCCCACTGTAGCGGAGGAGAGTAGCAAATTATTTGCTTCCTGTTTTTTCTTTCCTTTCTTTTATGGCTAAATAGCTCTCTTTCACTATAAAAGGAGTATAAAAATATGCAAGGAAATTAGTAATTAAACTACTGACCCACCAAGCAGGAAACAGAAGCCCTCTAAGAAGGGGCAATTTATCATGAATCCAGCAGGAAGAAGTAAAATGGTGAGAACAAAAAAAAAAAAAAAACAGAAAGCATTTAATTAAAGGAACAGTTGCCTCTAAAGGTTTTCGTAGTGCTTTGCCTGTCCAGCCTAGAAAGACCAGCTCTACAATTGCATTTTATTGCAAAACACACACAGTCTTAAAAACATAGGAGAGCAACTCAGAAAACCTCGAAATATGTTTTTCCAACACCATGTGCATCAGTTGCAATGGTGATTACGCAGCAGGTTGTGGTTGCAGAGGTTTCCCTGCACCTTTTGGTTAGTGACCATCACATCCTTAGTGATGCTTTAGTCTCTCCTTATCCCTGTGCGCTTTGAATGCTTTGGTACCCACTTGGCAATACCTGGCAGGAGGCGCTGGGAGATCTGCACGCACTGGTCTTCACTCCCATAGCATGGCGCTCTGGGCGCATTGTGGCCACATTCAGCTGCGCTCCCGATGCAGGTTTGACACTGCACACCATTTTTTGATCTGTTTCTGTGAACTGTTGGAAGCAACAGTGGGCAAGCAGGGGGAGAGACAGAGATCATCAGATTCCAGCCCATTTCGCCACCTGAGGCAAAATGGAAATTGCCACCTACCGCCCCCCCCTCTCACCCACTTGCCCACCATTTCTGCCGCCTCCTCCCGGCTCTCAGCAAACTTGGCAAAAGCCAGAGCACTCCTCAGAGTATTGCCATTCAGCTCCTCCCACCCCGCCCCAGGGAGGGGTCACCTGATAAGCAACATGGCATGCAGGAACACCCTGGCTGTCACCAAACTCAGCAGGAGCCAGGGTGCTCCTCAAAGCATTCCACCTGGGGAAGATAAGCAGCAACACTGTGCACTGGGGTGGGCAAAATGCTGCCTCTTGCACTTCTGCCACATCAGGCAGACTCTTCACCCTACCTCATGGGCAGGCTGGCTCTGTCACATCCCCTAATTGAGGGATGTGTTTTCCCTCTGGCAGATGATGTGTGATGATGAAAGAATGGGCCTTTTCCGTAGTATGTGGAATACTATCCCCATGAAGACTTGCCGGGCACCAGTGGCGTAGCGTGGGTTCTCAGCACCCAGGGCAAGGCAAGTAATTTGTGCCCCCTAACCCGGGGCAAGGCAAGTAATTTGCGCTGCCCGCCCCCCGCTGCACTGTCCCTCCCCCAGATAGTCCCTCGCTCTCTCTCCGCACTGCACCGCACGCCTGGCACCCTCCCCACCACAGTGGGCGGCGACCCGGCGGCTCGGATCGGATTTGCGCAGCCAGCACTGCAGTGAGAGAGAGTGAGTGAGCCAGGTAGGGGCAGAGAGCTGCGAGTGCGAGCACGCGCCCCCCCCAGATGTTGCACCCGGTGCGGCCGGCCCCCCCTGCACCCCCCACGCTACGCCACTGCAGGGCACCAACACTGATAACTTTTCAGTGTTAACCTTTTTCTTTGCAGCAGTTGGTGATTGGTTTCTTTTTCCTTGGGGAGCTGTTCTGTGGTGGCCAGACCTATGTTAGGGGGATGGAGGGGTTGGGTCGCAAGTTCTCCATTGATTTTAGCATGTCTACTCAGAGTAGGACTGGCTTTGGATACAACGCAATAGGTTTTGGCTTTCAATTGTTTTGTTTTTCATATTCTATATAGCTTGCTTTGCTTTGTCACTTTGAGACACTTGTGCAAAGAGGAGAACATGCTGAAGAAGAAAAAGAAGCTGTTTTATTATTAGGAATTCATTAAGGAAAACGTTCCATCAGCACAAATATTCCAGCTTGCTCTGACAGAACATTATTCCCTCTCCTGCCCCTGAATACTATTGTGCCCCCCACAGATTGCAAGCCAATTTCAGGGAGCACACCAAGGAAAAGGAGGGGCAAGCCCCACTCTGCTAGCAGAAGTCCTTGCATGGATGTCCACTAGTTGAATAGATGACTGTGTGTATATATATATATATATATATATATATATATATATATATATATACTGTTGCTATATCTGTATTGTCCCTGTTATACCTAATTGCAAATTCAAATGTATCCCTATCATGTTTTATGACTTCCTTGATCTTGTATGTGGGCTGGAACTGGTCTGTGACCAAAATAATAATTTCATTCATTCATTAGTTGAATAGGCTTACTGTTTGTTTGTTTGTTTGTTTGTTTGTTTGTTTGTTTGTTACTGGCAAAGCACTGAGGTGATGTTTTCATGAAAGTGTTTATCACTGCCCCCAACATAGCCTCACAGCTAAATTTAGATCACATCAACATGGGCATGCACCATTTCTGTACCACATACCATCACGTGTCAGAGGCTGGCATAGATCGAAGGAGCAACAAAACATCGACCAGCTTAAAGATCCCCTGTTCCCTTTCCGGTAGCGGCGGCACAAATTCGAGTCGCCGCAGCCCACTTTCACCGTTCCTGCATCCACTGCAAACAGAAGATCAAACAATGGAGTTAACCCATTGCCAGCGTCGGACGCTATTGCAAGTGCCATTTTAGATTTGCAAAGGATGTTATGTCTGGTCCAGGTCCAGTGTAAACAATTTTGTAAATAAACTCAAAGAAGAAGAAGTGGGGCTTTGAAATTCCCCACTGCTGGTGAGCAGACTGGCAGGTCCACAGGTCCCCTGGTCAGTTTTCACCTCTGTGGTGAGATGTACTTTAATTAAAGTACAGGGATTTTTTACATGATGGCAAGTATTTAAATTATGGGAAATGCTTGAATTATGGGACTAAGCTGTCTCAGCCAGAGGACCGCATTCTGGGTAACCTTCCACAGGTCACATGCCAGCGGTGGATCGGGCGAGAGGCAAAAGTGAGTGGAGAAGAAAGGCAAATTTCACCTTTGTACAGTAGGCAAGTTTCTGCATGCATTCACACACGCTTCATTGTCCTTCACCCGAGGAAGCATTATCAGGGTTCAAGGACACATTCCAGCAGGGCAGACACACTCAAGCATAGTCTGGAAGGGCTGTAGCCTGAGAACAGTTGCAAGAGCCAAACAGAGAGAGTAGGGGAGTCACATTCACCCCCTGGGGCTGAGATTCCCTACTGCTGCTCTATAGCCTTCCATGATAGATGCTCAGAGGCCTACTGCTTCCAACCATCAATGATCCTGGAGCAATGTAGAGCATCTTGCCCAACCCCATTTCCTCACCAGACATTGGCCAGCTGCTGCCTCTTGTTAAATTTTGAGGAATGTCCATAGAGAGGCATGAGCCCCAATCAAATGGTCGCTAATGCACTTCTGATCTCCTGTCACAGTCTGAATAAGTGTCCACCTGTCCCTATTTTCCAGGGACAGTCCCAGATTTACAGAAGCTATCCCGGTTTCCGATTTGGTACCCAAATGTCCCTCTTTCTCTTAGGATGTCCTTATTTTCATCAGAGGAATGTTGGAGGATATGGGGTTATGCAATCCCCAAGCCAAGAGCCAGTGTGGTGTAGTGGTTAAGAGCGGTAGACACGTAATCTAGTGAACCTGGTTCATTTCCTCGCTCCTCCACATGCAGCTGCTGGGTGACCTTGGGCCAATCACACTTCTCTGAAGTCTCTCAGCCTCACTCACCTCACAGAGTGTTTGTTGTGGGGGAGGAAGGGAAAGGAGAATGTTAGCCGCTTTGAGAATCCTTAGGGTAGTGAAAAGGCAGGATATCAAATCCAAACTCTTTTATACAACCTTTAGAAGGCAGCCCTGTCTAGGGTAGGTTTCTTTTAATGTTTAACTTTTTATTATTATGTTTATATATTGAAAGCTGCCCAGAGCACCTGGGGCAACCCAGTTAGGTGGGTGAGGTATAAATAATAAAATTATTATTATTATTATTATTATTATTATTATTATTATTATGGAATTATGGAATGGGACATCCCTATTTTCACCAGAGGAATGTTGGAGGGTATGCACTTACATCCAGCATAGTCCTTGGTCTCAATGAAGCAAGCGTCTTGAGACTGGCCACAAACCTCCACTTCGTTCTTTGCACACTTCCCATTCTTGCTCAAGCACTTCTGGCATGTCAAGCTGTCGGCTGGAGAAAAACACAAAGATAATGTCTGCTTTTTCCATGCTACGTTAACCTGAGCTGGGGATGCACAGGCCCTCTTAGAGGCCCAGAGAGGCCACTTCCAGCTTTTGAGATGCTAAGTCATAAGAACAGCTAGTAGTAGCTTGTTCATATAGTTAACTGATTTCATCACAGAATAAGCTTGTGCCGTCTGAACGGACATATTTCTCTTTATACTACATTTGCACCCATCTGTCATCACCCTGCTTTCATGGGCTGTCTCCCAAGGTTCTAAAGGTGGGGAAAGGAAGAGGGGCAGGAAGAAAAAGTAGGGGGATCCATATCTGTAGTAAGTGACTTGGAGAGGAAGAAAGGTCCATGCGTGTGTGACAGTTGTAGTCTTCTGTGGACAGGGGGGAAAGCGAAGGGAGGAACTGGGGAAGAGGCAGGTGGAATTGGGTTAAAAGTGGCATTTGGAGGAATGGGATGTAAGGAGGAAGAGAGGACAGTTTCAGGGCTCTGGGTAAGAACTGCTTGTCAATTTCTTCCTCCTTGGTCTCAAATTCCTCTAAGGAAGAAGAAAGGTATGGGCAAAAGCTGGCTTAGTTGCCCCTGCCTGTCATTGCCTCTGACTCTTCCTGTATTGGGCTCTAGCACCACCTACTGTTGGGCTCCTTGCCTTCTGCCCTACCAGTCCAATGCAAACCAACCACCACTTCTGCTTCAACTAATGTTTCAACCCCGCCCCTCTGATCTTGGTAGGATCTGAGCTCAATGACGGCTTCAATCTTATGCACCATCTGAGAGTAAGCACTGTGAGTGCTGCTTCTGGAAAAGAAAAAGTAACATGCATATGGTTGCATTGTAAAGTTAGCTATATGGCGGTCAAACCAATTTACTGTGGCTTTTGCAAACTAAAGTTGAAAGCTCAAATTTTGTGGGGGGTGGGGAGAGCCGGAATAGAGGAGCCCTTAATAAAATCCAATGGCCCCTTTCTCCGGCCCACAAGTTTTTGCCATATTTATGACCCCCTCCTATAGCTGGTTACACAGGAAGTCCAATTGAGTTCAATGGGACATACTCTCATTTCAATGTATATAGGATTTCAGCCTCAGCGAGACAACACAAAAGGCAAGGCAGATGAAGCCATTCTTTCCTTGTAATCTAAGTACCACAAAAGTCCACTTCTAGAGGGCTAAAGAATTAATTGCAATATATTGCATAGCTGCATATCTTTCAGACATTTTAGTCCCCATCCACCTGAATTGCCCTCTATGCAAGCCTTGCTGGAGTTAGCAGGGCTTGGCCGAAGAGGTGCTCTCAGTAGATCAACCCACTCAGTTCCCACATCACACAATGTGCACATGCAGCCAGATGCACCTGAGACTTACCTGCACCAAGGCAGAATATGAAGATCACAAGGGACACCTGAAACTTCATGGCAGCTTTGATGTTCAGATGAGGAGGAGCAAACCTGGCTTGCTTTAGAGGTGAGGGCTTGTCAGGGAGCTGACTTCAGAAACATAGAATGAAGCTTGGGCAAGGATGTGTTTGAAACCTTCAGAACAGATGTTGAAGGGAAGAGCTGGAAAGAACAGGGGGAAACCGGCGCTTTAGGTCTTTTATTGTGGGAAGGAAGAGCGCTGCAAAGATGCACAGATGACTCTGTCTGTAAGCGAATGATACAAATTTGCATTCAAGCACCGATTTAGTGATTGATTGCAATTATATCCTGCTCTTCCAATCCAAGGAGCCCAGGGTGGCAAACAGATAAACAATTTAAAAACAATGCAAAAAAAAAAATTTAGAACAGTTGATGACATTCTAAAAACAATTGCAGTTAAAAACCTCTCAAAGCAGTTACAATTAAAAACACGCTTCCAATCAATGATCTCAAGGTTGCCAGGAATAGTATTCCTCAGCCACCAAATGCCTGGGTAAACAGGGGTGTTTTCAGATTCCTCCTGGAAGTTAGTAATAATGGAGACAAGGTACACTGCACCGGGGGGGGGGGTGTCATTCCACAACCAAGGAACCACCACTGCAAAGGGCCTTTTAGATGCATAGATGCATCTGGGCAAATTAAGATGCCGGATTGCTGAGGTCTTGCCTACCTGCAGTGCCCCCAGACACTCTGTAAGCAAAATAAAACTTTCTATTTTTTACATTTTACAACAGGGAGGGTCCATGGAAATGACCCAAAGGGTCACCCTCTAACAGCACCCCCAACAGGGAAATCCGGTTCCCCAGCTAATTTTCCTCACCCTCCTTACAGAACTTTGGGTAGAGAAAGTTCCCAACAGTTGCTTTCTCAAATAAGAGACATTGAGCAACACCTTCCGTTTCAGACTCAGGTGGTACCTGTTCACTTAAGACTTCGGGAAGAGGGAGAAATTGGATTCAGTTTGCATCTGAAGGCAAAACTAATCAAACTCTGTGAAACAATATGCATTCCGAAAACCAATCACCCATCCACATTTTAATTTTACAATGCATATGCTAAAGTGTACATTCACTAATGCACTTATTAGTGAAGCTAACATACTAAAATGCTGCTGGGTTTTCTAATTGCAGACTGTCGTAGAAATGCAGAGAACTGAATTTAAGAGTGGGGAAACGGGAAAATGTAATTGGCCAGTTTGCCTATCCCCACTTACACAGTTTAAATTAAATGAAGAGGGTGATGTCTTCTAAGTTTTATCCAGAACAGACCCATTGAAATTAACGGGCTTAATAGAATCATGCAAATTAATTTCAGTGGTCTGCTCTGAGTAAAACTTAACAGGATACCACCCAATGCTACTGAAAATGACTTAATCGCTGATCAGCTCCACCCCAACACTTACCAGTTGATTGGCTGATTTTTGCAGAGGCACAAATGGATCTCCCTGCAGGTCAGTCTCGTTGCCTTGTGGTTCATATGCTGTTATGTGCTTATGCCAAACCTATCTCCGTGCCTTATCTTCTGCCTCCCATCCACACAGGGGCCTGGCCATCTGGCCCACACTCCTTCCTCCCCGTCATCAATGCCACTCCCGCACTTCCATGAATCGAGAACGTTTATCATATCCAAATACGACCGAGTTCACTGCACCAAGTTGGAACATGTCATTTCTGAGGAACTGGATTGTTGCAACATGTGCCGCCACTTGGCCAACACACGAGGATTGGGAAGTCTGGGCAATCTTGAAAAACCTCATCAGAACAGTTTCTGTTTAGCAGCCACAGACCAACAGTCATTAATTATCCAACTCTCTTTCTAGCGGCCTTAAAATGTAAACCCAGGTCAGGGGCCCAGTGTGGCCCTCGTGGTGTTGCGGGATTACAGAAGTTGGCCAGCCCTTCTATTAGGCAGACTGAGGCAAAGACCTCAGGCGGTGGGGTGGACATGTAAAAGGGTATTGGGAAATTATCTATAATGAATTGGGGGAAAATGTTTAAAAGTACTTCCCCCAAAAAAGTACTTTGGGGATAATTCAGACTGAAATCCCCAGGTGTCAAAAAAGGTTATTTATGTATGCAACAACTGTCGCCTGTGTTTTGTTAGACCCAAAATGGAAAACGAGCAAGGTCCCAATCAAAGAAAAATGGCAACTTACGTTGACAGAATATGCACAATTTGCAGACTTAACATATAGAATAAGAGAACAAGAAGAACATGCGTTTAGAGAAGATTGGAAAACGTTTATTGAATATATGGGAAATAATTGTGCCCAGCTGAAAAAGCTGGCAGCATTAAGATAAATTCAACAGTGTAAATAAGTTTTGATGGATGCAATAATGGAAAACTGATTGGTATAGCTTTTGTAAAATATGCAGGGATTTAAGATATGTAAAATGAACCATGGAACGAAAACAAGCGATGCCATTGATATCTTAAGGATGTAAAATGAGTATTTGAAATGGAAAAACAGAAAATTTAATCCAGAGGCGAGGCTCTCCACCTCCAGCTCCTCCCCTGCTCTAGGAAGGACCAATGGGGTCCTCAGAGTGGGGCAATCGGGGCAAGGTGGCCATATAAGTGCTTGTGTCACCATCACAGTTTTTGCTCTAGCAGTTAATTGTGTCTAAAATTAGGGCCTCGTCAGTGCTGATGGTACTAAAGCAGAGGCAGAAGTGAAAGTCCCCCAAAAATGTAAGCTGGGAGGCCCCTGGTGCAGGTAGCACAGATCACGTAATACCAATAAATCAATTTGTAAAAGAAGTTCTTAATAACTTTTGGCGTGTATGCCCTATGTCATCTACAAATAAATTACAGCAAAAAGTAGTGTGTTTAGCTCATCTGTGATGAACAGGGCCTTTGCAGAACTATTTGGTATCTGAGGTGAAGGACAAAATAGTGAATTCCTCAGACAGAAGTGGAGTGGGCTGACAGCTGAATCTCAGCCCACATCCACACCTTACAGTTAAAGCATCATCATATCACTTTTAAGCAGACATGGCTTTCCCCAAAGAACCATGGGACTTATAGTTTGTTATGAGTGCCGAGAGTTGTCAGGAGATACCCGTTTCCCATTCCCTGAGCAGTTTAGCCATGAATTCCTCCACGAAGGGAACTATGGAAATTGTAGGCGATTCTTTGAGGCCACTGATTCAGCATAGGCAGGTAAATAACTGGAGCCTAGCCAAGTTTCCAGGGGCATTTTCGATGCCAGAATAGGGTGTTACAGGAACCTTGAATGCTCTCCCTTAAAAAAAAAAAGTCCTGCATTTATTTCATTTTCACTTGTTTGGCTGCCTCTCTCAATAATTGCTTTGTGTACATTTTTTAAAAGAAAAATTCTTCTTTACTAAGTGGCCCAGTCAGGAATCATGTAACCCATTAGGGTTTGCAATATGACAGCATCACCAAATCAGATCAGACCCTCCCAGTTTATGGCTGATGTGATTCTCATTGGATTCCCGCCCCCCTTGAAATCAGCACACCCCAAACTGGCTCAATTCTAAGCATTATGTTTTGCTGTCAGCTACTAACTTTCATGGACTTATTCACAGGCTAAAGTGTGTTGCTTGGTTATAAATGGCTATTCGTAACTGAGGGTTTTAGAAAAGCTTTCCACACCTAAACAGCTCCAAAGAAACAGTCAAGAGACTTCACAAATAAGCATGAGGACAACAGATAATGCCTTAACAACTTTATTAATGGTAGCAGGGAAATATGAGTGTTTCACCACAGGAGAAAATGGGGAAAGGGGAGCTACGTGATTAGAAACTGCCTGATTTGGCAATTTCCTCAACGTGCATTTTCTCACGTACAAACACAGTCCCCTTTCTCTCTCCTTCCAATGAAGCAAAGGATTGCAAGTGCAAATTTTGCAGGTGTTATTCCAGAAACTGCATGGCCCTGCCCTCTAGTGGCATACTAGGGAAACTGCTGCTAGAGGCACAACATTCCTCCCCAACCTCCAGCCCATGCCTTGGATTGCATTCTGAAATGATCATATGGGATCTCATGGTCCAGGTAAGTATTTTGCCCTCCCTTTCCCTCACCTCCTTGCACACTGTAAAATGAGCCGCTTTCCGACAATGTCCATCACTTGCAGTCAGCAGTCTGTGGGCCCACCGAGATCATAGAATCATAAGGGTAGAGTTGGAAGGGACCACGAGGATCTGTCGGCATGCAGAGGGCCAGGAGGCCAGCTGGCTAGCCCCGGCTGGGCCGTCTCCTTCCAGCCATCCCGCTGCGAAGACCATCACCTCTGCTCCGACGTAAATCAGTGATCCAGGCTTCTGAGCCAAGGCACACTATCAGCAGATTGAACTGTACACACAGAATAGGTGTGAGGCTTGTGAAAGCATACTACAATTACAGATTTATTAATCATAGATCAGGACAAAGAAACATGTCTCTCTCTCTCGTCATCTCAGAGAAAAAAGCAAAAGCTATACACAACGGAGGTTCCCAGCAAGCTGTGCTGGAATGTAAACAGACATGTGACACGCAACAATTCCACACGTCTGCTCCTTAAGGTGGAATGGAAATGTCAACAGGAACATCTAGTCCAACCCACTGCGACGCAGGAATCTTTCACCCAACGTGGGGCTCAAACCCACAGCCCCGAGATTGAGAGTCACGTGCTCTACCAAGCTAAGATGACTTCATTGTTAGACTTGCAGTCCCAGTAAGTGGTCAGGGATAATGACAGCTGGACTCCAACCATATGGGCCGCCACCTACCCCAATGGGTAGCTCCTTTGCGAGGCCACTGAAAGCTCTGCTTCCCAGGATCTTCTAGCCCAGCCTTATAATTTAGTGCTAGCCTGGTCGCCGCAAGTGACCGGGAATTCCATGCAGATCGAGTGACCAGGCAGGTGGAGGAGAGACAGATTGCTCCATCCACTAGTGACTGGAATTGGTAGGGCAGGGAGAAGGGAGCCCAACAGGAGGCAAAGTCAGAGCCTATAGCAGGTTCCTAATAAGAAACATAAGGTGCAAGTAGATAAATAGGGACCGCTTACTGGCGGGAAGGTAAACAGCGTTTCCGTGTGCTGCGCTGGCTTGCCAGATGTGGCTTTGTCACGCTGGCCACGTGACCCGGAAGTGTCTCCGGACAGCGCTGGCCCCCGGCCTCTTAAGTGAGATGGGCGCACAACCCTAGAGTCTGTCAAGACTGGCCCGTACGGGCAGGGGTACCTTTACCTTTACCTAATAAGAAACATGTGTACAGCTTATTTTCATAGAATCACAGAGCCCGAAGGGACCCCAGAGGTCCACCCCCCTGCAATGAAGGTATAGGCAGCTGTCCCTTTCGGGGAATCGAACCTGCAGCCTTGGTGTTATCAGCACTGCGCTCGAACCACCTGAGCTATCCAGCTGAGGTGGAGCCGACTAATCCCAGGTCTGACCCACACCAACCTCCCTGCTGAGTTGCACCAGGGAACCCCTGAAAACTAAAGAGGAGGCAGCTGACAGCCAGCATCACCCAAAAGGCTGTGTTGTGAACTGCCGTGATATCCACGGGTAAACAAATTAAATAAATAAGAATAAGGAGGTGACCAACAGGGTGCTGATTTGAGGTGAGCAGGGCAGTGTGCCAGTCACCCTAATCGACCAGGCTTCATGGGGCTCCATACTTGCATCAAGCCACTCTTTCGATTCCACCAGCAAGTGGACTGGGCTGCTGCAATACACCGCGTTGTCTCAAGTGCCATGGAGCTCCCCTCCACCAGGTGGTGCTCTGACTCCACTGCTTCGAAGGAAACAAAGCACATAGACACCAGCCCTTTGTTCTTAAAGGGCCAGGCTGCATCCCTCCAATTCCACCAGCCTTAACTTCTGCAACATTTCAACCATGTGCATTTATAAGGACAACCACATGGGAAAATCCCAAAAGTGTTAGCAGTGCGACGTTTGCCACTTTTGAAACCTGCAAAAAGTATCGTTTTTGTTCTATGTTTATTTATACCCCACCTTTTTCCTTGATGGGGACTCAAGACAAGCTTACAGACAAAAGTAAGAATAGGTAAAAACATAGCAGCATCACAGCACTTAACACGTTTTATTGTGGCCAGGAAAAAAGCATGTGAGGGCCAGAGTCCGATTCCATCAGCTGCATGAGACGGTGTAGAAAGTTTGATAATACGTTAGTTTCCTTTCCTCCACCATGTCCATGGACATATCTCTAGGAAACATTCCAAATTATGTCACGTATCTGAGGCAAAGTGAGCTCCAGTTTCCAAAAGCTGAAGCTACCACATCTGTTACTAAACCTGCCACTGAATGCTTAACGGCACAGAACAGACAAGTCTTTGGTCCTCCAGATGTTGACGGACTACAGTGTTAAAGGACTACAACTTCCATCACCCCAAGTCAACATGGCCAATAGAAAGGGAAGATGGGAGTTGCGGTTCAGCAGCATCCAGAAGGCCACAGGTTAGTCATGTAACTTTATCATAAAACAGGACGGGGAACCAATTGCCTTCCAGGCGTTGGGTTACAGCTCCCATCAGCCCAAGTCAGCATGGTTTACACCAGGGTTTCCCAAACCTGGGTCTCCAGCAGTGTTGGACTACAATTCCCATTATGCCTGACCACTGGTCCTGCTGGCAAGGGATGATGGGTGTTGTAGTCCAAAAACAGCAGGAGGCCCAAGTTTCGGAAACCCTGGCTTACATGCAGCGGTGATGGGTTCAGCAACATTTGGAAGGGTTGGCCGCCCCTGAGTAACAGGGTACTGTGGAGCTTTCTGGGATATTGCACAGAAATTGCTCGTCTAAATCTTGCTCTCGTTCCAGTGGGGGATGGCGGCCTCATGCAACTCCCATTCGTCAAAACCAGGTTCCAAAACAAGATCATGGTCCCATGACTCCATAAACATCAGCAAGGAGTTCAGCCATGATGAAGCTAAAGCAGAAACGTAACAGTGCTAAGGCATCTGAGGAAGAGTCACAGAGGCGCCTAGGGACTGCCGCCTTATTCCAGCTGCCTCAGACTTCGCTTTCAAAGGCCTTCATGAGGACCCTTTGGGAGTCATTGGCCAGCTCTTCCAAACACTGGCTCAACATGTAGTAAGTGGTGTGGAAGGAAATCCCGCCGGAAGCCAGGGCTCCGTAAATCGGGATCCGGTGGATGAAGAAATTGGCCACCACCAAGCCTGTCCCGGTGGCCTTCCCCAGCAACCCAATGACCACATCCCTGTTGATGCTCCGGCCTAGAGTGCTGTGGACTTCGGCCCTCAGGACCTCCAGCGGTTTCCCCGACCGCTCGGCCAGACGGGTCAAGGACGCTGCGTCGAGGCCAAAGTCCTGGCGGTAGGTGGACAGCTTCCTCAGCAAAATGGAGACATCACAGGTGAAGGCCAGGCCCGGCAAAGGGACGGCGGCCACCAAGCTGGAGATCAGAGCTACCTTCCATACCTCCTGGTGAAGGAGCTGCCTCTTCTTGTCAATGATGACCGAGGAGACATTGGGCAGCGACAGCAGGAAGGCGTGGCGCTTGTGGCTCGGAAGTTCTTGCTCCAGGGTTTCCTCAAAGACTTGGAAGTCAAACTTGTCAATCTCGAAGCTGCTGAGCAAGAAAACCTTGGTGTCTGCCAGCCCGGCCTTGGCGAGCTTCTCCCGGCAGTCAGTCCGGATCTCCTCCAGGACTTCCTCTTCAGTTGGAGGGTTCTTACGCCTCTTCATGGACTCCAGGTCGTTGTCCAGCTTGGTGCGCACAAAATAGAACCGCTTGCCTTCTTTGACAATGGCCTTGGCCAAACGGACGTGGTTCTCCTTAAACCTCTCCGAGGCCAGGATGATGAAGAAGTCGTAGCGAGAAAACTCCACCGCTTCTAGGTAGCTTTCGGCCTGGAAGTTGGGCGTGCCAATGCCAGGGAGATCCCACAGGATGACGTTGGGGTGGCCGGGGTAAGGATACGGCGTAGGCTGGGCTGTGGTCTCCGTCACGCCCGTCTCCGCGGCTCCCTCCTCCTCATCGCCCACACCCCTCAAGGCGTTGACAAAGGTGGATTTCCCAGCGCCCGACTCTCCCGTGACGCCAATGTCAAGTTGGGCATTCCAGAGGGTCTCCAGGCTGCACTGAATGCGGGTCACCACTTCTGAGAGGCCTCCCAGTTCATAGGCCTCCTGGATCTCTGCAATCTCCTGCTCGCTGATCACCTCGTAGTCCAAGCGAGTGGGCTTTAGGACCCTGTGAGGGTAAACAGGACACGGCAAAGGATAGGGAGGAAGAACTGGGATTAATATTGTTAACTATAATTGATATCCTATTATATTAACATCATCAGTATCCAATGACTAGAATTAATATCATATGAAATTAAAGTTGTATTGTGGAGTGCTCCATTCCATTTCCCATTCCCCTTCCATTTCTCATTGGTCAGCAGGCATTCCACAGCAATTAAGCTCATTCAGAGGTTGCCACCCTTTTCATTTTTTGTATACAACTTTTGTTAAATTTTCCATTTTACAATTTTAAACACTCATTTTTACATCCTTAAGATATCAATGACTTCCCTTCTTCCCTGGTTCATTTTACGTATCATAAATCCCTGCATATTTTACAAAAAATATTCCATTCAGTATTCCATTATTGCATCCATCAAAACTTATTTACGGTACACTGTTGAATTTATCTTAAAGCTGTCAGCATTTTCAGCTGTACACAATTATTTCCCATATATTCAATAAATGTTTTCCAATCTTCTCTAAATGCATGTTCTTCTTGTTCTCTTATTCTATATGTTAAGTCTGCAAGTTGTGCCTATTCTGTCAACTTAAGTTGCCATTCTTCTTTGGCTGGGACCTCACTCGTTTTCCATTTGGGAGCTAACAATACATGGGCCGCAGTTGTTGTTGCATCAATAAATAACCTTAATAAGAGTATTAAAAGAACTGGCAGATGTGATCTCAGAACCACTGGCAGTCATCTTTGAGAATTCCTGGAGAACAGGCGAAGTCCCGGCAGACTGGAGGAGGGCAAATGTTGTCCCTATTTTCAAAAAGGGGAAAAGAGAGGACCCAAATAATTACCGCCCAGTCAGTCTAACATCAATACCAGGGAAGATTCTGGAGCAGATCATTAAGCAAACAATCTGTGAGCACCTAGAAAGGAATGCTGTGATCACCAATAGTCAGCATGGATTTCTGAAAAATAAGTCATGTCAGACTAACCTGATCTCATTTTTTGACAGAATTACAAGCCTGGTAGATGAAGGGAACGCAGTGGATGTAGTCTACCTTGATTTCAGCAAGGCATTTGACAAGGTGCCCCATGATATTCTTGTAAAGAAGCTGGTAAAATGCGGTCTTGACTATGCTACCACTCAGTGGGTTTGTAACTGGCTGACTGACCGGACCCAAAGGGTGCTCATCAATGGTTCCTCTTCATCCTGGAGAAGAGTGACTAGTGGGGTGCCACAGGGTTCTGTCTTGGGCCCGGTCTTATTCAACATCTTTATCAACGACTTGGATGATGGACTCAAGGGCATCCTGATCAAATTTGCAGATGACACCAAACTGGGAGGGGTGGCTAACACCCCAGAAGACAGGATCACACTTCAAAACGACCTTGACAGATTAGAGAACTGGGCCAAAACAAACAAGATGAATTTTAACAGGGAGAAATGTAAAGTATTGCACTTGGGCAATAAAAATGAGAGGCACAAATACAAGATGGGTGACACCTGGCTTGAGAGCAGTACATGTGAAAAGGATCTAGGAGTCTTGGTTGACCACAAACTTAACATGAGCCAACAGTGTGACGCGGCAGCTAAAAAAGCCAATGCAATTCTGGGCTGCATCAATAGGAGTATAGCATCTAGATCAAGGGAAGTTATAGTGCCACTGTATTCTGCTCTGGTCAGACCTCACCTGGAGTACTGTGTCCAGTTCTGGGCACCACAGTTCAAGAAGGACACTGACAAACTAGAACGTGTACAGAGGAGGGCAACCAAAATGGTCAAAGGCCTGGAAACAATGCCTTATGAGGATCGGCTAAGGGAGCTGGGCATGTTTAGCCTGGAGAGGAGGAGGTTAAGGGGTGATATGATAGCCATGTTCAAATATATAAAAGGATGTCACATAGAGGAGGGAGAAAGGTTGTTTTCTGCTGCTCCAGAGAAGCGGACACGGAGCAATGGATACAAACTACAAGAAAGAAGATTCCACCTAAACATTAGGAAGAACTTCCTGACAGTAAGAGCTGTTCGACAGTGGAATTTGCTGCCAAGGAGTGTGGTGGAGTCTCCTTCTTTGGAGGTCTTTAAGCAGAGGCTTGACAACCATATGTCAGGAGTGCTCTGATGGTGTTTCCTGCTTGGCAGGGGGTTGGACTCGATGACCCTTGTGGTCTCTTCCAACTCTATGATTCTATGATTCTAACCTTTTTTGACACCTTGGAATTTCAGTCTGAATTATCCCTGACAGGAAGGACTTTGGTTTGGGGGTGGGGGGAATACTTTGAAACTTTTCAATTCATTATGGATCATTTCCCAATACTCTTTCACCATTTTACAGGTCCAAAGAGGTAGAGGTAACGTTCTTTCATATGTGGTGGCCTTGTAAAAGGTTGCCACCCTTTTTGGA
Source organism: Podarcis tiliguerta (assembly GCF_965153285.1). Taxonomy (NCBI): domain Eukaryota; kingdom Metazoa; phylum Chordata; class Lepidosauria; order Squamata; family Lacertidae; genus Podarcis; species Podarcis tiliguerta. The sequence continues at coordinate 75,572,073 of NC_139541.1, forward strand.
TCAGTGGACACCTTTGGAATTCTGAGAAAGTCAACACTACGCTACACCAGATTTGCACAGTTTCATTTGATTACAACTCTGGGTAACAGGAGCATCTTGGCAGTGGGGGTTGTTGCTTGTAAACAAACACTGTTTTCTCCACAGGGGAGGCACAAACGGAGACCAACTAGGCCACTTCTCTGGTTGCTTTGCTCCGAGCAAAAGTCCTGATGACACTCGAGCAAAGGCCGCCAGGATATAAATATTGGCCTGTGGCTGTAATTTACATTCCTTGTCACGCTACAAGAACATCAGCCAGAGGCCCTTGTCCTTATGAAAGATGTGCCCGTGCCCGCAGGCACCTGGCCTCAAAACTCTGTTCACAAAGTGTCTGTAGGTCTTCTTCCATTAAACTTAAGAACCTAAGAGCCCTGGTGGATCCGATTGGCTGATTGGCCCCGGAAACAATGCCGACAGCCAAAACAGACATTCAGCTTCCAAAAAACGCTCACAAACTGGAACACTTACTTCCGGGTTTGCAGCGTTCGGGAGCCAAAACATCCAAGTACCACAGCATTTGATAATCAAGGTACGACTGTATTATGAATATCCACTTTCTCTGTGTCACACTTAATTTTACTCACCTCTATCATGTCCTCTCCCTTTAATCACCTTTTTTTCTAAACTGAAAAGCCCCGACCCTTATAGGGGAGTGGCTTCATCCCCTTGATTACTTCGGCAACCCTTTTCTAGCTCCGCAATATTATTATCGTCGTCATGAATCTTAGTCATGTTCATTCATTGATAATGATTCTATGTTCCTACGGTTTGCTTAAGCTGGTTTGCCTGACTTACCTCTCATACGTGTGGACGTCCTCCAGCAACACTTTTCGCAGCTGGGGGCAGTCCAGGGCGTAGGGTTCAAAAGCAGAGATCAGGAAGACAAAGGGCTCCCCGAGACCGTGGGCCCCCAGCGACTCAGCACAGACACCCCGCAGGGCCTGCAGGGCCTCGGGTCGGTTGTAGCACTCCCCCATCAACCGCTTGAGGGTATGAAGATCCAAATCGGCCTTGGTGCGGGCAAAATAGACCTTCTTGCCAGCCGCCCGGGCCTCCCCGGCCAGGTGGGCATGAGTCTCGTCAAACTTGCCGTCTGTCGCCACGACAAAAACGTCAGCCTCCTTCAGCCACCGGTCGGCCTGCCCATCACAATCCAGAGCTAGTTCCCATATCAGTAAATTGGGGTGGGATGGGTCGGGGTACATGACAGGCCCCCCGGATTTGGGCGGGGCCTCCAGCGGGGCACATCCGACATCGTTTTCAGTCATCCCACGCAAGGCATTGAGGAGGGCCGATTTTCCTACCCCAGATTTTCCCACAAGGACCACGGAGACATCCCCTTGCTCTGGGGAGCTCAGCGCAGAGCCCTGGGGGGCCTTTAGAGCCATGTTGGGTGCAGGGAAACAGGGCTTCTTGAGGGATGCTGTGGAAACATAAGGAAAGGGGAGAGATGGAAGGAGAGAGAAAAACAACATTACTCAGAGGCTGTGATTAAACACAATGAACTTGGCTGTATATAATTTAAGTCCACACACACATAAACCACCAAAATGGAATGAGCCTGGCCTCAAGCTGAGGACCACAGCCATGGTGTATCTCCCAGGTAACCTGGACCTGAATGGTATGAGCTGGTATACTCTTGAACCTGGGTAGCAGATCAGCAGTACAACCCCCGCAAACAAGGTGTTATATGCTGGGGGGGGGGGCGGTTTCACCCCAAACGGGCAGCCGGTGCAGATCACTGAGCAGGAGTGCTATATGCTAACAGGGCCTCACTCCTGCAGCATTCTGCAGCTTCCAGATCAAGTTGCAAGAGAAGCCCCACAAAAAGAGCATTGCAGTAATCCAGCCTTGAAATCACCAGCCCCTGAAGTCGGTCACCCCCCGCCAGCAAAAGACGCGACCCTTCTCCTATCCTAGTTTTGGTGTAAGGGTTGAGCCTATGGCGTAAGAGGGCTGCTGATTCTTAGGCAAGAAACCAGGTTGAATTAAGCGATCTGGCAGACACAGCGGCGCACTAATACGGAAAGAGGCCGGAAAGTATTTTTGCCTTTTCCATCAGGCCGGGGAGAAGATCTTCAGGCAGTCAGAACGACCCGCCGTCTGATACTTCGTTTTTGGGAAGCTGAAGAAGATGGGGAGACACCCGTCGGCCTGGGCTTGCTTACCCGCTACAAGGCTGCGCCCCGGGACCGCTCGCTCGGCTTCCCTGGCGTTGTCCCCCTTTGGCTGCTTCCTCTTCCCACCCGCCTGCCGTTGCTCTGATCTGTTTTCCCTGCGCATCCCAGAGACGTCAGACGAGCCTTTCCGCCTGACAAGCACAGCCAGCCGGGAGGAAGAGGAGGATCCGCCGTCTCCGCCCCACCTCCAATAGGTTTCTATTTCCCAGCTTTTGCTTTGCGCGTCATCTGGAGCCGGGGCGCAGGGGCGCAGCAGCATCCAAGCCTCGCCGCGCACGGAAGACCCGGAGAGGCGGGCGACGGACGGGTAGGTCTTGCCCCTGGGACGCCTCCCTTTTCATTTTGGGGGGCGGCCGGGTGGGGTTGGCTGGCTGGCAGCCATCCAGGACTCCTGGGTTCCTTTTGTTGGAGGGAAACGGGGAAACGGAGAAGTTGGTGTTTTTGCTTTTGTAGCAGGCATTCTCCCTATCCTGTAAGACCAAAACCGGAGTCGGGGGTGGGGATCCGGGACACGCAAAAGAGAGCATATTTATGCACACAGCGCCTAATTAAATCTGTTTTTTAAAAAATAAATTAAAATATAAATATCATAGCCGCGTTTGTCCAGGATCCAAAATCCTCACGTTGATTTTACTTTATTTGTATTAGGAACAACCCCGCAAAAGATCACAAAATAGTGAGCAAGCTTTTGAGCTCTTCGGCGTTCTTCCGCATCAGGCTTGATGTTCAAAAACAAACGGAAAGAGAGCAGTCAAACGAACAAGGGCAATTATTGACGGTGTGTTGTGCTCAGAAAGGCCTGCATCTATCAAGATGGAGGCCGGCAGGCTTGTTTTGATTATTAAACGTCTCTCTCAAGGTCTTGGGTTACAACCAGGATTCTGTGACAAAGAAGCCGTTGGCTGACCCCCATGTTTGGGAAAGCCTAGCAGTTCCCCAGATGTGCCTCCAGCAAAACACACCTGTTCTTATAGCATTTGCTGTCACAGGGAAGGGCTTGTAGCTCAGCTGGTAGAGCATCTGCTTTGCAGGCAGAAATTCCTAGGTTCAATGCCTGGCAGCGTCTTCAGGTAGGCCTGGGAATGTCCTCTAGATAGCTGCTGCCAGTCAGTGTAGGCGCTTCTGAGCTATGAACCAACAGCTCGGAGCGTGATTTGGCCACCAACTCAGAAAGTTGTGACATGTTTCCTGACAGGAGTGAGACCCTGTCAGCCTATAACTCCTCTGCTCTGTGATCTGCACTGGCAGCCAGTTTGCTACTGGTTAGTTTTGACATGTTACTATTAGCACATAAAGCCCCTTAACTGCTTGGGGCCAGTTTACCTGCAGGGTCAACCTCATCCCATAAATGCTTTGATCTGCAGAACTGGCACTCTTGCGGGTGCCAAGTGACATAACACTCTGTTTGCACTAGTTAAGAAATCAGGCTTTTAGGGGCTGTTTTGGTTTAATGTATAAGTCGCTTTTTGAGTTGCTTTTCATTTGTTGTTTTTTAAGTGACCGATAAGTTTGATAACTAAATAAAGGATTAATAATAATAATCCCTCATAGAACTGATATTCTGCTGCTGATCCTGAAAGTTGCATATAACCATTGTGACCACTGAGAGTTTTCTCCTCCATTAATTTGATTAACCCCCTTTAAGCTGAAAACACGTACATATTATATATAATACGCATCGGATAATTAAAAGCTGAAGACCAGGCAGAAAAGAAAGGTTTGTGGCCTGTTGCCTAAATATAGGTAATGATGGGGAGAGTGTTCCATAACTGGGGAGCCACAACTGAGAAGGCCCATTCTTGTGCTTATTGCTCTCACTTCACCCTTGCAGGCTTCCCTTTGGTGTCTGGTTGGCCAATGTGGGAACAGGCTTCTGGACAAGGTAGGCCTTTCATGGTCTGATCCAGGAGAGTAGTTCTTAGTTCTTCTCTTACAACCTCTAGGTTTCCCCCAGGGGCTAAGGAGTGTTCCTTTAACAAAATTTAGAGTTCTATCCAGTGCTGGTTTGCTCAGAAGGAGACCCATTGAAATTAATGGGATGTGGCTAACTGAGGCCCACTGATTTCATCGGAACTGCTCTGAGTAGAGGTTGGATGCAGCCCTTAGTTTTTGACAGGAAGAAAGAAACCAAATATTTGATTTTTCTCTGTTGGGCTCGTGGGCTGGCTTTGTTTGTTTAAAGTGGGCAGAGGTGGCTTTGCTTTGGAAACAGGACTCCTGACTGGGACATATTTTTAGTGGTCAGATGCTGGAGCCAAAGTCGTCTTTCTTTATATAGGCTGACTTACTGGGTTCTTTTTCTAGGCACTTTTCCCCTGTCGTTTGGGGACTGGTGCATCCCTTACTATCCAGTTTCCTCCCTTTTGACTCTGGTTGCTATTAGATTATAAGCCTGCTGGCAGAGCTTTTAACTGCAGACAGTGCCTAGCAACTCTTTGTTGTTGTTATTATTGTCACTTATATAAATTTGCCTTTCTTCCTCTCCTTTATCCGAGGACTACAGGGCAGCTTACAATATGAAAACACCAACAAATACATAACATAGCAACAAGCAAAAACAATAGATTCCCCTCACAGTTTTAAAGACCGTAGATTGTTTAATTGGCCAAAGGCCTGGTTGTACAGGGACGCAGGTGGCGCTGTGGGTTAAACTACAGAGCCTAGGGCTTGCCGATCAGAAGGTTGGCGGTTCAAATCCCTGTGATGGTGTGAGCTCCCGTTGCTCTGTCCCACCTCTTGCCAACCTAGCAGTTCGAAAGCACACCAGTGCAAGTAGATAAATAGGTACCGCTGTGGCGGGAAGGTAAATGGCATTTCCGTGCGCTCTGGTTTCCGTCACGGTGTCGGGTTGCGCCAGAAGCAGTTTAGTCATGCTGGCCACATGACCCAGAAAACTGACTGTGGACAAACGCCGGCTCCCTCGGCCTGAAAGCAAGATGAGCACCGCAACCCCATAGCCGCCTTTGACTGGACTTAACTATCCAGGAGTCCTTTACCTTGTACAGGAACGTTATTTGCTTGGCACCTAAAGATATGGAATGAAGGCGCCAGGTGAGCCTCCTTGGGGAGAGCACTCTACAAAGAGGAATCTAACCATACTACAAACATAAGCATATATTATGATTTTTTCCTTTGGGGGCGTAGGGTAGGATATGTGCTTGAGCGCCCGCCTAATTCCTGGATCCAGCACAACATTCATTTCCTGGAATAGCCCAGGCTAGCTTCCTGGTGAGGTAATGGCCCTCAAAGCATGGGCCATTAAGGTAAGCAAGGAAGTGGCTCTGAGATAGATCACAAATGGATGGCCCCCCCACTTCCTCAACTCACTGTATGGATGGTCAATACATATATGTGTGAGAGAGGGAAGGAGGGAGGCAGGCAGAGATAAGCATCTGCCCATGCATCCCTAAAGAGCACACTGAGAACTGCAGTTAGCATTCTCTTTTTTTTCCTCCATCCTCTTTTTTTTTAAAAAAAAATTATTTAATCATTTTTCAATACAAACAACAACCACAAAAGACACATACAACAAAACCATAATAATACTAATAACACAATTTGACAATTCAGATTTGAATACACTGGTATACCTATGACTAAACCTTTTTAACAATATTTTCCCACCACTCTCTCCTCCCCCTACTTCCCACCACTATCCACGTTATAGCTTAAATATTCCTTCCAGATTTCTTCATATTTATCCCTTTTTAATTTGCGTCGACATGCAATTCGTTCGTATGTAGCTACCGTATTTTTCGCTCTATTTGTTATTTAATCGTTTAGTTGTGTCCGACTCTTCGTGACCCCATTGACCAGAGCACGCCAGGCACTCCTGTCTTCCACTGCATCCTGCAATTTGGTCAGACTCATATTTGTAGCTTCTATCCCCTCCAAAAAATTAAGGGGAAATGTGTGTACGTCCTATGGAGCGAATACAGGCTCCTTGGCTTCAGCGATAGCAACGCGAAGCCTCCAAAGTGCAGATGGATCGCTCCCTCTGCGCTCTGGAAGCTTCGCGTTGCTTTCGCTGAAGCCTGGAGAGCGAGAGGGGTCGGTGTGTACCGACCCCTCTGCGCTCTGGAGGCTTCAGGGATAGCTGCCTGAAGCCTTCGGAGCACAGTTCGAGTTCCCGCTGCGCTCCGCAGGCTTCAGGTTCCTTTCGCTGAAGCCGGGAGAGCAAGACTCTCCTGGCTTCAGCAGAGAGGGAGAGCTGCGCAGCGCCCCTTCAGCCAAGCGGGAGGAGAAATGGAAGGGGCTCCGTTTCTCCTGCCGCTTCGCTGAAGGGATGCTGAGCAGAGAGGGGAGTTTTTTTTTTTTCTTGTTCTCCCCCCCAAAACAAGGTGCGTCCTATAGAGCGAAAAATATGGTAATCTGTCCATATTATCAATCCATGTGCTCAAAGGAATCTTTTTGCGGCTCTTCCAATTCATCAAAACAAGTTTTTTTGCTTCTAATATAGCACGGTACATCCATTTTTTTTGACCCCTTGTAATCTCCCACGTCCTCTTTGCAGCTCCAGCCATGGCCGGTTCCTCCGTCCTGGACGAATCGCACCTGAAGATCCTGAAGGCCCAGTATGAGGCCCAGAACGCCAGCGGTGCCGCTTCCCAAATCCAGGCTCTGGTGGACTGTGTGAACACCCTCAAGATCCAGGTCGGGATCCTGGGAGAGCGTGGCTCAGGGGTGAGCACTCTGGTCGGGGCTCTCCTGGACAAGCCCCGCCGGGTGACGGATCCATGGGCTTATCTCCGAGAGGCCCCTGAGACCACGAAGCAGCCGGTTGTCCACGCTCACCCCATCTTCCCCGACCTCACCCTGCACGACCTGCCAGGCTTCGAGGTGTCGGAGAAGCCGTCCGCCTACCTCAAACGCTTGGGCGACCTGAGCAAATTCAGCTGCTTTGTGGTGGTGGTCGGGGCTGGAGGCTTGAGGGACAGCCACCTCCAAGTCCTCAAGGCCATCAAGCAGAAGGGGAAAGGCCTCATCCTGGCACGCACCAAGGTGGACTTGGACCTGCACACAGCCGAGCGGCGGCTCAGATCCAGGTACAATCCATCCGAGCAGCTGGGGCTGATCCGGAAGGAACTGGCAGGTGTCTTGACCAAGCATGGGATGGACCCCAAGAAGGTATTCTTGGTGTCAGGGCTGGAGACGGACAGATATGAGTTTGCACGCTTTGAAGACAGCCTGGAAGGAGAGGTGCTCAATTTGAAGAGGTGAGTCGGGAAGAGGGTGCCTCTCTTGATTCACTTATTTATTTGTGAGTTGCCACCAATATCTACGCTCCAAAGCAATTTACAGAGATATCCTTAAAAACAGCTAAAATAAAAAGAGTGCAAGAACAGCCAAGTATGGGTTTTTTTTCAAAAAATGATTTTTTTTATTTAACTTGCTCCAAACAAGCTTGCTCCATCTTCTTCTTTGTCACAGCCATTAGATATTTGAAGATGTCCCCTCACAGCCATGCTCTCTTCTAAGACTATGCCACCATCTTAGAATTATTTTACAATAATAATCATAATTAGGGATGCATTGCAACAATCAATGCAGAACTCCTATGTGTTGCCTTTTAGCTAGATCCACTATTTACACGGGCAGTGATTTGGAGTCCTCCAGTATCTTCTTTTGGAGTTGTGTTTTCCTCAAAGTCCCATTGTACTTGCAGCCCATTCTCTTGAAATGGGAGCACCTTACCTTTTCAGTGTTCCTAAGTGCCTCACTTTGGAGCATACCGTAGCTAAAAAGCTCCCCTTTCCTTCTCATTGGGTGGCCCTAGGAAGCTGGAGACAGGGAGAGTGCTGGGACTCTGCTGCAGAAATACCGATGGGTCGGCCATCCCCTCCGACCCCAGACTACTACACCACTGGCTTCGGCCTTGCCAACTGCCAATGTGCAACTCCTGAGGAAATGCAGCCCCGGACTGTGGATATTTATTATTCTGTTCTCACTCCTCTCTAGAACTCACGATGGAAGCCTGGAGGATTTGAACAAAGTGAGCCAGAAGAAGATCAAGGAGCTGTACGCGATCTGCCAGGACGGCACCTTGTCAGAAGTCCCAACTGTGATCTCATCCGTTTTGACGGACCCCACACAAATACGACTGGACGTCGCCGTGATAGGTGAAGTTGGCTCAGGGAAGTCCTCGCTGGTTAATGTTCTGAGGGGGGTGGGCTGTGGGGAGCCAGATGCGGCCCCCACTGGGGTGACCGAGATGACGAAGAAAGCCGTGCCCTACCTGCTCCCAGCTGTCCCCAACCTTTACCTTTGGGACTTGCCAGGAGTGGGGCTGACAGAGGAAGACGTGAGCCACCTGGATCTCAGCCGCTACGACTTCTTCCTGCTGGTGGCCTCCGAGCGCTATAAGCACACCCACAGCTGCCTGGCCAGAGCCATCACCTCAGCAGGGAAGCAGTTCTTCTTTGTGAGGAGCAAGATAGATGTGGATGTGGAGACCCGGCCTGGGAGCCAACCTGTCGCCAAAGAGGAAGTGCAGAGTCAGGTGCGGAAGAGCTGCGAGGAAGCTCTGAAGAAGGACGGCGTGGACTCCCCACAGGTCTTCCTGGTCTCCTGCCTCAAGCCAGATGCCTTCGACCTGCCGCTCCTCCTGGGAGCCCTCAGCAGCAACGCTCCGGACTTGAAGAAGAAAGCTCTGAGGAAAGCCCTGCCAACCGTCCTCTCCCGAGTGGTTAGGCGGAAAGCCAAAGTGTTGATGAAAGATGTGTGGGGGAAGGCCCTTCAGAGCTGCCTCTTCTGTGTGGAGCATCCCCAGCCGGACGTGGTCGACAGCCTCACCACCACCATTGCCAGCTTCTGCATAGAGTTTGGCCTGGATGAGGCCTCCTTAGAGTACACTGCCGAGGCTACCGGCACAACCCGCCGGCTGCTTCAGGCAGTGATCCAAAGCCCCTTTGCTAAACCACTGGACCCTGCGTACGTGCACAGCCTCATCACCAAGCCGACCTCCCTGACCAGCTGGGCATGGAGCTATGTGCCCTATTTGGGGCGGGGTGTCAAGGTGGAGCCCGAAATCTCCTTTGAGTCCACCTACCAGATGTTGAGGCGAGCTGTGGTGGAACTGTCTGAGAATGCAGAGGCGGTGCTGCTGCTGGCCTACACAGAGAAATAGAACTGGGTAGGAACTGATTTAGAGGGTGCGACGCTGCACACCACCCTTAACAATATAACCTATCAACGTAGAGCATAAGGAGGACGAGATGGAACAAGACCAAGGCTCTCCAAGGAGAGTGGCATTATGATGGATTTTAAAAAGTGAAGCGTCCAACTGCCTTGGTTATATACCATCATGACCATCTGAGACCAAGACTTGTGGCAGAACTTGGCTATGAAAAGGGGGGGGGGTCTATTTGTCGCTGAGATGAGAAGCGACAAACTGGGTTGCAGGGAAGACGGGTGTCACACGATTCACCGCAACTATCTGCTGAGGCAGCTATGCTAATTTCTTGACAACACCAGCCTTCTGTTGGGAGGGGAGGGGATGAAGAGTCAGTTCTGTAAGCCCCCAGTGGTACAGTGTGCACAAAGTTGTTGAAACCCCAGAATTGTTGAGCTTCTTTGGGGAAACCTCCCCCGAAGATACGCTTTTTGAGCTGTTTTTGCTGTTTATTGCATTGCATTGTCATACATCCCTGGTTTCCCTGACATTTTGCAGATTCAAGATTTTTGCCACTTTTACAGCTGAAAACCAGGACATGTCTGGAATGTTCCTGACATACGGCAAGCCTAGCACAAGGACAACTTTACCATCTTACATGATTTTTTTTTTTTTTAACAGAGCCAGTTCAAAACAAATCCTTTTTGAACTCAGCTCATGCATTGTTAAGCATTGCCTGTGAGAGTCATTCATTGCCCTTTTGCAGTGCTTACCGATCCATTGGGCTCACACTGGTCTCGCCTTGAAAATGTCCCCCTGAAAGGGTGCCGGTTCTCGTTTTAGGACTGTAATGAATGGAAGAGGGGAAGATTGTCTAAACGCTCCTTGCTGCCCAGTTCAAACCACGTAGGCAGAAATGTTGCACATATTAGCCTCAGCCACAGGGCAGAGCCAGCTGGATTCCTGTTCCCTCCCTTCCACCTCTCCTTGTATTTCCTTGTCTTTGGTTGCTTGTTGTGTGATCTTGTTTCAATAATCTTATTACAGCGGAGGCTGGCACAGGTCAAGTGGAGCACTCCCTCACTAACGTTGAGTGCACCCACCTGCCTGCCACCTCCTTTTCAAGCAGTCCATGGCTGCCAGCTTCCTTCTCCTCAGTTTCAGGGTTGGCTTTGCGTAACTCAACAAAGGGAGGAGGAGGAAGACAATTTTATTTGGTGCTCATTGGCTCAGGCTCCATCTACTGCTGGTCTCGCTGCCTTCCATCCCCAGTGGGCACCATCAGCCACAACTTACTTGTGAATTCAAGAACCCTCCGAAGAGCAACTTTTGACTAATTGTTCTGATTGAGGGTAACTTTCAACGTGCAAAAAGCAAGTTGCCTTAGGAGCACTGCTTGGCCTTGGTTTAGAAACCCTTGGTTTAGAAACAAACAAATACCTTAAATCACAGCCCAACCCTTGCTTGGCTTTGAATGGCAGACAAGGAGTGGAGGTGGGAGGGAGAATGAAAGTGCAAAACCTCTTTGTTTGCACAAAACTAGGTGTGCATCTTTTCTTTTCTTCTGGGACCCTGATCTATGCACCCAGAGGGATTGACATGTGCTCTTCCTTTTCAGAAGTATTTGTTCTTTCGAGGAACAGAAGAGCCACTGTGCCTGTATTGGGAATGGAGCCTCAGAGGCTTTGTGTTGTTCAAACTAACTGGTTTTTTTTTTAAAAGGCAAACACAAGTTGTTGATGGGCACAAGGAAGAGTTATTAGCCAGCCACTCATTATCTATGGCATGTTATGTATTTGTTAAGTCATGCTGCAAGATGCTGCTAGAACGGCCTGCCATTCCTTATTAATTGCTTGCTCAGTAATAGGATGCTGATGCTGGGGTGGAGCCCAAACAGCTGTTTATTCGCGAGTCTCTCATCCGGCACTTGCTCAGCTCAATGCAAGAACTGTTGTTTATGTGGCATCGCTTGCTGTTACCTATATGATAAATAAAGTTGTGAAATGGTGGGAAATGTTGATGTTTCATTATTGAAATCTTTACTTGGTTATTAATTTTACACCAGGGTTTCCCAAACTTGGGTCTCCAGCTGTTTTTGGATGGCAATTCCCATCATCCCTAACCACTGGTCCTGCTAGCTAGGGATGTACAGTGGTGCCTCGCAAGACGAACTTAATTCGTTCCGCGAGTTTTTTCATTCTACGAATTTTTTCGTCTTGCGAAGCACCAATGTGTATTGATGGTTTCCCATAGGAATGCATTGGCGGTTTAAAAAAAAAAGGCGCAAGACGTTTCGTCTTGCGAAGCAAGCCCATAGGGAAATCCGTCTTGCGAAGCAACTCAGAAAACGAAAAACTCTTTCGTCTTGCGAGTTTTTCGTCTTCCGAGGCATTCGTCTTGCGGGGCACCACTGTAGTTGTAGTCCAAAAATAGCTAGAGACCCAAGTTTGGGAAACCTTGTTCTCCACGTACTATATACAGGGTGGTATCTACCTTTGACCTGCCATGGCCACTGGTGTGTAATTATGGGAGATGCAGTCTAGTCCCAGGTTCCCCATCCCTGCCTTGCTGACCAATCCGGGCAACATTTCCATTGCCGTACAGTTATACCTCGTGTTGCATTAGGTTCATGTTGTGTCTTTTCGGCTTGTGAACGCAGCAAACCCGGAAGTGTATACTTGCAGGTTTCTCCCCACATGCATGGCGAGAAGCACTCTATCACGCTCTGTGCTTGCACAGAAACTCCACTCTAGTTGTGGACTTTTCGGGATGCGAAGGGCACCCCAAAACGGATCGTGTCCACAACTAGAGGTACCACTGCATTGAGATAGCAAATCATAGAATTGTAGAATTGGAAGGGACGCCCCCCACCCCCCACCCCCAGGTCAACTTTGGATTACTTCCAGAACAAATCCATTGTAATGTTCCTGTCCCCTTAATTAAAAAAAAACCAGTATCTATATTTATACATCTCAGAAGCCACTATTATTTAAAAGTTGACAATATTGCCATAAGACTTTGCGGAAACTTACTGTAACTCTTGGCTCAGATAGGAGCAGGGTACTGGTGACTTTCTACCCATCCATCTCCCTCCCAAAGCACGCTAGACTCTTCTTTTCCTACAACACTAATGTGACACAACACAAATCCAAACATTATTTTCTTGTTGGCGAACATAAATTATTTATTTCCAGAGAAGATCTAGGTTCTATTTAAGTACTTGTGATTAGCTATGCGTGCCATCAAGGAAGCACTTTAAAAAACAGGTTGTGTGTGCTTTGATCTGGAAAGGACTGTGTGTGTGTGTCTGTGTGTGTGTGTGTCTAACTGTGACTTCCTGGCTTGTTCGCTCATGCGGAAGGAGAACAAAACAGTCCCACGCAGGCAAATATGGAGAGCATAGGAAGCTGCCTTCTACAGAGTCAGAACCAATGGTCCATCTCGGTTAAGTCTTGCCTAGATGGAACAGCTTTCCAGGATTTCAGACAGGGCTTTCACCAAGCCCTACCTGAGCATGGATGAAGACAGAACCTGGGACATGCACCCAGACACTTCTAGTAGCCCTAGCATTTATGGGCACAGCATACTTCCCTGCTTTTAAGACACATTTCATTGCTAAGCAATTTTTCCTCCTCCCGCTAAAATATCCATTGTGTGCTGGGTGGAATGTGGCTGAGCGAGTATGGCAGGCACCTATTGGCTAGTGCCTGTGTTATCAATGAGTCAAGAGCAACAACTCATTATCCCACATTAGACATGTGCACGCAAATCATTGTTAATGTTTCTCAGTTTTATTTTGTGAATTCAGATGCTGAACTTTCTGCTGTGCTCCTCTAGCGCAGGAGTACTTGTATAGCCCTGTAGCAATATATGAATAATGGCAATGACAAGCTGTAAATGGGGATACAGCTCTCTCAAGACAGCCACACAATTAATTTTAATGGGAAGAGCCATTTTTAACTACTACTACTACTACTACTACTACTACTACTACTATTACTATTACTACTACTGGAGTTGCATTAGTGAGGAAAGAAAGAAATCGTGGGCTGCTTTTATTATCCAGGGTGGAAATTATAAAATGAAAAGGGCCAGGAGCTGAATCTGAGGTGCCATAAGCAGTATTATACTACTATAAACGGTCATAGCTCTTCTCCAAAACATCCTACTTGGTTAAGGATTCCGAGAGCTGTGAGGAGACCCCTATTCCCTTCACAAAGCTATACAGTGGTGCCCCGCAAGACGGAAAACCCGCTAGACGAAAGGGTTTTCCATTTTGGAGGTGCTTCGCAGGACGAATTTCTCTATGGGCTTGCTTCGCAAGACGAAAATGTCTTGCGAGTTCCTGCAAATTTTTTTCGCTCCCCACCCCCTTTTTCTAAGGCACTAAGCTGCTAATAGCCTTTTAGCAGCTAATCCGCTAATCCCTTAAGCCTTTAATAGCCGCTAAACCGCTAATAGCGCTAATCCGCTAATGGGCTTGCTTCGCAAGACGAAAAAACCGCTAGACGAAGAGACTCACGGAACGGATTCTTTTCGTCTTGCAAGGCACCACTGTAGTTCCCGAGTGGTTTAACAATCAATCCCTTTCCCTAGGTCAACTCTAGGAAATGTAGCTCTGTGACGGAATTAGAGATCTCCTGACAACTCACAGCACCCATAACAAACAACAGTTCCCAGGATCCTTTGGGGTAAAGCCATGACAAGTTAAAGCCGTATAACACAGCAGGTTGTAGTGCAGGAGGGGCCTAAGTGCCTATTTGGGCAAGCAAAAGCCATTACATGTGATCCAGCATGGTTTAGCAGTGTTCACAGCTCAGTTTTGGGAGAACGTAAGGTCTCATGTTCCATCTGCAACATCACCAGTTTAAAAGGATCTGGGATTTGAGAATGTTCTCAAATGTCAGGTGGCAAAAACAGTACTGGACCAAGCAAACCAATGACTCAGTATATACAGTGACTCAGTACAAAGTAGATTTATTTGTTAGTGTTAGGTGCCTTGGAATGGAGACTATGCTTTCAATTTCTAGCTGGCAGTGCCACCAAGTGGACAGCATAGGGCTGTCACATTTCTAACACATCGCACTGGCCAGAAGAGCCAGCGTAATCTGTTCCATGCCTGAGTAGCAAACAAACTGGAGTGTAAGAACTACAGTGGTACCTCGGGTTAAGTACTTAATTCGTTCCGGATGTCCGTTCTTAACCTGAAACTGTTCTTAACCTGAAGCACCACTTTAGCTAATGGGGCCTCCCGCTGCTGCCGCCAGAGCACGATTTCTGTTCTCATCCTGAAGCAAAGTTCTTAACCCGAGGTACTATTTCTGGGTTAGCGGAGTCTGTAACAAGGGACAAGGAGGGGGATGGAGTAAGGGTAAAAGGTAAAGGGACCTCTGACCATTAGGTCCAGTCACGGATGACTCTGGGGTTGCGGCGCTCATCTTGCTTTACTGGCCAAGGGAACCGGCGTACAGCTTCCGGGTCATGAGCCTGCATGACTAAGCTGCTCCTGGTGAACCTGAGCAGCGCACAGAAACGCCGTTTACCTTCCTGCCAGAGTGGGTAATCGGCGGACTTCAGCAGAGTATCATGCAGCCTAATGTCTGGGGAAAGAGGGCAGGAAGGGGAAAAATACAGAAGGAAGGCTGAAATGGATGGAGGTAGCAGAGAAACTCTGCAAGACACTGGCTCAGATCTCTGGGAAGCACAATGTACTTCCCCCAGCAGCCTGCTGGGTGGGGAAGGAAAAGGAAGGAGAGAAGAGAGGTGGCCCTGCCCACTTTTGACTCTGCCTCCCTCCCTCAAGGGAATGCAGCCATCAACAGGAAAAAGATTCTCCACTGATGGCCTATTGAGGGCCTAAGAGGTGCTTCTGGTATTGTACACAGATCTGTGGAACGTAATTTATATTGTCTTCTGCAGTGCTTTTCCTCTTAAGGTGCCAGTATTCACCATGAAGTTGTTATAGTAAGTGCCATGTTTTTAATCACTGCTTTTCTTCTAGGAAAAGAAAAGGTGCCGGTACTGTGTACCCTCAAGTACCCCCAGGGAAGAAAAGCACTGGTATTCTGCCTCCCAATCAGCCGTACTCTCACAAGTAGAGAATCCAATCAGGATACTCACAGCTGAAGGGGTTGGCTCAAATCCAAAGCTGTGTGTAGTTCAGGTTTAAAAAGCAAGAGAATATTCTCACTTGAATTCTCCTTTCCCTATAAAAAAGCACTTGTAGGGTTTAATCAGCTGACTTAACTTCTACTCTGCACCCTCAAACATTTAACTTTTCCCAACCTTCTGCAGGAAGCAAGCAGGTTCTCTGCAAGGCTACCCAGAAATTCCAAGCTTGGGCAGGTGGGAGTGCAAAAAGTGTGCCCTTCATGACAGCCGAGCATCTAGAAAAGGCAAAATACTGATGGAAGCTTCCCTCCCCTTTGACCAGTAGCAAATCTTGCCATGAACTAGGTGGAAGTCAGCATCTCCTAAAAGAGACTATTCCCATCCTCGGTCCTTCAGTTATCCTCACTCTGTGGAGACAGCACTTCCTCTAAGGAAAATACAGCTTTGCATATATCCCTGTACCAACTATTCTTCCTGACTGGAGCAAAACCAGATGTGACACCTCCTGAAAATAGCGGCTTCCCCCTTCTGTTTCTGAACCAGAAAGGACCCATTAATCCTGTTCCTTGTCTCATTCTGGCTCTGCATCTCACACTGCAATGCCTGTCATCTTCCTGCCTCCATCTGGATCCAAGGAATAGATACGAAACTACAGCTTATATTAGAGCTCCCCGCGAGCATGGCGGATGTAGTGTTCATGCAGCCCAGCCTCCTGGTTAAAGCTCTCCCCACAGTCCATGCAGGAATAGGGGAGGGAGGGCAGCAACTCCTGGGTCTGCTGGTGGAAAGCCTGGTGCCGACGCAAGTTTGAAAGCTGTCGGAAGCTCTTGCCACAGTCCGGACACTGGTGAGGCAAGCTGTGGCCCGCGGCATGGCCCAGGCGGTGACGCTGGTAGTTGGCCAACTGGCTGAAGCGGCGGCCACAATCATGGCAGTCAAAGGTAGGGCGCAAGGAGTCAGTAGGGTCGGAGGGCGGGGCTGGCGCATGGCCCCGCTGGTGGCAGATGAGCGCGCGTGAACTCTCAAAGGCCTTGTTACATATGAAGCAGACAAAAAGAGCATCACGCAGATTGGCCTGAACAAAGTCCTCCGGGTGTTCCCGCTTCATGTGCCGCTCCTTGAACTTCTCATCTGGGAAGGTGATCAGGCAGTGAAAACACTGATTGGCACCCAGGCTGTCTGGAGATGAAGAGAAACAGAGGGAATCAAGCAGGGCCTAGCAGAACCTGCAGCTTACTTTGCAGAACCTCCCTGAAGAGAAGGAGAAACAGGTGGAGAGAATGCCATGAAAAGTCTGCCTTCCTGGCAATCAGTTTTTCATCAGCAGGACACTATTCATTCTCACAACCTTTGGACTACGCAAGCTATGTGGGCTTAAGTCGGCATTGTACACAAACTACTGAGGAGGTGGTTGCATAAGCTACACTCTCCTTCATCAGCTGTTGATGAAGTGTGACATAGCAGAAGTGGGGAGAGGGGCGATACCAAGCAGCAGCTGCCTTCACACACGGTTGTGTTTCTCCAGTCAAGTAATCACTGTGGAACACTTTGGCTGTTCCCCGGCAGGGATAAAGGGAGAATGAAAAGTTGATTAGGAGAAGGGACTCACATGCAAACTATCAGGATGCAAGTGACATAGGCAATAAAAGTGGACAGGCATTCCTCACCTAGAGGCGGTGGTTACTTACCTGAAAGTGAGCATTAAATTAAGTAGCAGCTTTTAAGATTTTCCTCTATAGTCATGAGAGCTAGAAGCTTTCCCCTCGTTTTTTAATGAAAGCTAGGAAACTGCAGAACCTGGGCAATACATTGGGTTGCATGCATAGACCTAGAGCTGGCTGTCTGCACTGCTAATGGTGCCATGCAGAAGCCCTGTGTCTCATGATGCCATGCAGTCACATCCTTGTTCATATTTCAGAATGCTGGCAGAGAAACATGATAAAAGGAAGAAGATTATGACTTCTAATGCAAATTTTTAATAATTGTTTATAACAGGGTGCTAGAAACTCTCTTTCACCAGCTGGAGAATCGTTTAAATTCTAAAAGCAAGAACAAAACCAGAGTACTCACAGATTGTACTATTGCTAGGGGGTCCTTTTTCTCTGTCATTTGTGCCTGGGCAGACAGGGGGCAGCATTGTGGAGCTCACCTCCTCTACACAGATAGGCTCTGGCTTACAGATTGTTGGATGCTCCTGGGCTATTGAAACATCAAGCCCATTGCAGTCCGACACCTTTGTAAGAAGATGCTCAGTCAACAGTGGCGTACCGACTGCAGAAGAGTCAGCCATTGCTACCTGTAAGAATGAAACCAAGTTGTGAGCAAAACCCCCAATCCCGCTTGGCTCCCTTCCTCATACACAACTCAGGTTATGCCCATGTGTGGTGCACTCCTTTTTAAAGGAGATGCTCCTCATAGCTTCTGCTTCCAGGAAATGTAAAGAGCAGTTAGCGAAGCAGCTTTTTTCAACATACTGTTTCAGGTCAACCAAGTGAAGAGGCACCTGTAAACCAGAAGACAGGCGGACTCTTGTTGCTGTTTCTATGCAAATGTTACTCAAAGTGTTGTCTTCCAAGGAAAAATACATGCACAAGCATACAGTTGTTGCTTTTTTAAGACCGCTGTTGTGCTAGCAAAAGTATATGCGGACATTCTAAGAGGCTATTATCACTTGTTTTATGGACCAGCTTACCAAATTTTTGGTAATCATCATCACCATTGTATTATTTATTATATTTCTATAACACACTTCATCCAAGGGTCACATGGTGCTTTACGATCCGAAAATGTGAAAATATATAACATGCTAATAAACACAACCACCACCCAACGTGGCTTGAAAGGTTGTTTTAACTAATAAAGTGCTATACATCTGGGCCCGCCCCCAACATTTCCTCCTCGCTGACCGTTTCCTAAGAAGAGCCTCCTCCCTCCCGCCCACCTCACCTCTAGCCCCACAATATCACCTCCACCAAGCCGGGAGGGGGAGAGCCCTCGTGGGACTACAACTCCCACAATCCCCAGCCATGGGTCCCGCTGGCTGCTGCCGCCGCCGGGAGCTAGAGTCCCCGAATGGCCTGCAGTGGGAACCATAGGCTCCGAGCCACCCCTCTAGGCTAGCGGCGCCCCCTCCCCACCTACGCGGCGGCTCGGCCCAGAGCAGCCTCTCTTCCTCCCTCCGCCCGCGGTCAGGTCTCCCACCTTCGCCTCTCGCCAGTCCCTCGACTGTTCCAGCTCCTCCTCAGGCACTTCCCTCTGCCATCTCTCCACTCCCGGCCCTTAAGAAACAACGAAAAGCCTTTCTCGAAAAGGCACGCTCGGCTCCCCTGTCAATCCCTGTCAACGCGAAAAAATAAAAATGCACATCTCAACCGTCACCTTTCTCTACGTTTTTTTCCCCACACTGTTTTTTTTCCTGCTTCCGGGGACCTTCCTCCTCCTCGCCAATTTCCTGTAGAGTGATGTCTACACATCCGCCTGACTAATATCCATGCGCATACTTTTATCTCGTTGCCGCCGTAGCTTTTTATTCGTAGCATAGATACAGGAATAGACTGGGACTGGGGAGTCTTCAAGCGTTTACCCCTCTGTGGTCCCTAGACGGGCACACTCCGTGATTATTTTTTCAGGCAATATTTTAGACAGCCCTGGTGCGACGTAAGGGGCGCGATGCGTCCAAATAAGACGTTGACGATAGGTGGGAAGGCTGTCCTGCCATAGAGTTATAGGGCAAGCGCAGCCACCTCCGTGAGGCCTCCTCCGATCCGTCTAAGACAGTCTATGGTGCCGACCATAGATTTCGTCGCTTTGTTGAAAACAGGGGGCTTATGCGCATGCTCTTTCCTGCTTCCGATCCCAGTCGCGAAGTGGAGGGCTGAGATGCCGGGGCGCATGCGCTGGCTTGGTCAGCCGAGGCCAGCTCTGCGCTTTTAATAGCAAGCATAACGGGAAGATGTTCAGCAGGTGAAGCTTTGCCCAAAGCTGCGGATAGGAAGGAAATCTTCACCGGCTGAAATTCTGCCTGGTTGTTCCTACTGCCGTGCCAAAGACAGAGCAGCTCTACCATGCAACTTTCTCTTATTTTAACCCCCGTTTTCCTTGTTTTCATTCACACACACACACAGGGGGCGGACCGTGAGATCATGATGAGGGTTCTCATACTTTCCACAAATTCCATGATTGCTCGTTTCGGGAGCGAGTAGAAAAGTATTTAATAGTCGTCCTCATCATTATACCCCTTCTTACATGGTAAACAATTTCCAGAGGGGTTAGATGTGTTAGGACTGTTGGCACCAAAATCAACAAGTCTTGTGGTGCCTTAAAAGACCAACAAGTGTTTTTTTATTGTGGCATGAGCTTCCAGGAGCCAGAGTCCACTTCCTAACAGAAGAGCTCTGCTGGATCAGGCAAATGGTGCATCGGAGCCCAGCATCCTGTTCTCACTGTGGTCAACCGCGTGGCTCTTCATGTAAGCCTGCAGCTAGCTGTTTGTTCTACCCAGCAATGGGTGAAACCAGAACATGTTTTATAATGAAGGCAGAACTGAGCAGATTTAAATCCGTTTTGGTTCACGTTTAACAACACATTGTTTGGTTGTTTGTTAAAAACAATTGGAGGCAGCTCCAAAAAGCAATGTTTTTTAAACAATAAAAACTAATACTGTGAGTGGTATTTTGTTTGTCATACCTATCCTGAAAACTGAAGTTGCTGTCTAGAATAAGGAACTGGAATGATGGAAGTCTCATGAAAATCTGGGTAATCGGGAGAAACAAATCACTCTTGAGACAGCCTTGCACTTTCAAGGTATAGCTATAGAGCAGGGAGGAGGAAAGCCTACAACTCCCATCATCCCTAGCTATGCAAATTTACTTGTGAAATCCCACATACTGGGACTTGCTTGACAGGAAGTATATAGGATATAGTATTAAAGTATTTGAGGATATAGTATTTAGTGAAGGGATTTGCCACCCAACAGAGCTGTAAATATGTGCATCTGAATTAACAGATTCTGACAGAAGGAAATGTTTGCCCAACAGTTTCAGTGCTTTTTTGAAAACTTAAAAATAAAGGAGTACGTTCATTCTGTATCAAGAGCTACCTGGGAACTATGCCAAAGCAACACAGCTATTTCCTAATATGTGCTTCAAGTGCATGAGACAAGCGTGTTCATCTTTCCTAACAGAGCTAAACCACCACACATATGGCAGCACTGTAGCTCCTAAGCTAGACTACAGATCTATTTAGCTTCTCCCTCAACTGTCACCTGGCAGCAGCTATGCCATCAGGCTGCAGCAGATGGAATAAAGGGAATGAGGGCTCCTCCATCAGCTCTGCTGGGAGACCAGTTCCATTTGGCTCTTCTGTTCCCAATTCCAGCTATTTAACTTAATAATTGGTGTGCGAGTTGAAATTGTTCCTCTTCTGTCCCCATCTCTTTTCCTTTTTGTGTTCTGTCACTTAGATTCCATGCATTGATGGTAGCATTTTTACTGGTGGTATGTAAACTTCCCTTTGCTTCTGTGTCTTCTCCCTGTACTTTTGGCTACTCCAAAAGCAGCTTTCAAACAGGAACTGGACGTTAAGGCTGCATGGTGCTCTAGTTGTTTCTCTAGCAGGGATTGGGGACCTCTAAATAGTGTTGGACTCCAATTCCCATCAGCCCCAGCCAGAATGGCCAGCGGAAAGGATGATTACAACTATCTTCGTCCCTGGCTATGCTTGCTGGGGCTGATGGGAGTTGCCATTCAGCCAACACCTGGAGGGTCAAAGAGTTCCCCTGCAACTGAAATAGCCCCTCATCCATCTCTGCAGCCAAATCCAGTGCCATTGAGCTTCCCCCATTCACGAAGAGAGAGATGGGCACAGTGAGAAGTCACACATACAGAATCACTTTTATTAAACCGACTCTCCCAGCTACTGCAAAGAGAGGTTGTTAATATTCATGACTGATGCTGAATGGATGCCGTCTCTAGAAGCCGCTCTCTTTAAAAAGCCAAACACACGCACACCCACACACAGAGACAGACGGAACACAGCTTCGGTTCAGCATGGACCACCCAGGTGCCAAAGATGGTGACAAGCGAGAGGATGGGCACCTAAATTGGGAAGGGGACTGTCTACACAGTAAGAGGGTGGGCAGCAGGGATGCAGGACCCTTGTGCACAGGACATGCCGTTCTAACCCAGCCCCTTCCTCCTCCCTCAACCTTGAGATAGGCCTGGAATAAAATCTCTCCTGGTTCAATTGTTTAAAGATGAGCAACACGCCCAATACTGCTTAGTGCTTCCATTGCAAAAAGCCCATTGACATGGGCTCCCTTTGGGGAATAATTAGCTAGGACCTACAGGCGCCAGACCCGTAGATAGCTCCTCTCTCTGGGGGCAGGGAGAAGGCAACAGCTCCCTTCCCTGCAGGTGGGCAGGGGGCTCCTGCGTTTGCTACACTTACTCTGAGGAAGCAGGGCATGCAGGAGGGATTGCTCCGAAGCAACCGCGTACCCTCCCAACTCTCCTCCCCTCCTGCTAAATTCATTTTAGAAAAATAGAATGAAACTAAAAGAGGACCTCAAAAAATAAAAAAAATGAAGGAGGCTTCACTTCTCTCCCAGAGTCCTGGCAGGCGCCACTGATTAGATTAGGAAGTGGGATTGGGGAGGGGCAGAAAAGATGTGATCTACAGCTCTCCTCGGGCATGGAGCATGTAGTGCTCGTGAAGTTCTGACACCAAGCCAAACTCCCCCGGGCACTCGGTGCAGTGGTACGGTCCGTCGGCCCCATCTGTGTCCTGGTCCCCGTTGGCCTCCCTCAGGGTGGGGGAGGGGGGGAGCTTGTTATGGGGAGCGGGCGGGGGGCTCCAGCACCAGCCGTGTTCGCAGCGATGGCCCTCCAGGGTGGCCGGGGAGGCAAAGCCCAGGCCACACTCGGCACATATGTAGTGAAAAACTCGGCCCCGGCCAGAGGTGGGGGCTGCTCGCCCTTCCTGGTTGTTGGGGTTACTGGGCAGGATCAGAGGCGGCGGCTGTTTGGAGGAAGAGGAGCCGCTGTGTGGCCGCTTGCGCCCCTCGTGGTAGCTGCGGTGCACCTTCAGGGCGCGTGAAGTGCCGAAGCCACGGCCGCATTCGGGGCATTCATGCCACTCAGGGCTGGGAGCCAGCGAAGAGCTCAGCTGATCCTGCCCAGCCTCTCCGCCATCGTCCACCGGTTCCCCAACTGTTGCCTGCGGCTCTTTGCTCCGGGGGCCTAATAAAAGAGGCAGAGGAAGGGGGGAAATGCAGTGAGGTACAGACAACAACACTTCCAGGTTTCGGAGTTACAGCAAGTTCTTCCCATCTGCCCAATTTATATTTTATTTATTTTGCATATCAGCTTCTGTCATTCAATGCGGGTGGGGGAAGTCAAATCCTGGGGCTGGGGAAGTTCTGGGGCTCAAAGGCAGCCTGAAAGCCGCACCCTGTAATCCAGAAATTCTGCTAACTCCTCTAAAATGTGCAAGGATGGCAAGGGCTACAGTTAGCAGTGTTGGAAATGCACTCCTGAAATGCTCAGAGGTGCTTTCTTCATGACTAGCATGAGGCTGCTGAGCTGAATCCCTGGCACTGCGAATGGGCGGCTAAATCCAGAGTCAAATTGAGCCCCAGCCATTTTGCTACAGGGAAAGCTTGCTTTGTGATATGACGTTTTCATGTCCTTGTACCTGGAAGGCTTTGGGCTGATGGGGTAGGGGGGCTGCTGTCTCCAGAAGATATGGATGTAGCTTCAGATTCATCCTCTTCCTCGTGCATGGTAGAGACACCTAGAAGAATCACAGTCCATAACTGGCAGAACCTCAGACAGCTCTAGGCTAGTTCATCAGAGGAGGCGGCTTGAATACAGATGCATTCAAAAGTAAGGACTCATCCCAAATATCCCAATCCGTTCATGATTTTCTATCTCCACCTTCCCTCCCCTTTCCACACACATAGCTCCACATCCCTCATGAATAACTACTCTTTTGAAACCTCAAATATGTTTCACGCACCTATTTATATAGATATAATGCACCTTTATCCACCAAAGGTCTCATTTGAAATGCTGTACCTTCAAAATATATTCTTAAAAATGCAGCTCCTTTGTGTAACACATTACCCACCTTTACAATGAAGTAGGATATTGACCAAAATAAGTAAGTACAGTGGTGCCTCGCAAGACGAAAAGAATCCGTTCCGCGGGTCTTTTCGTCTTGCGGTTTTTTCGTCTTGCGAAGCAAGCCCATTGACGGAGTAGCGCTATTAGCGCTATTGACATTTTAATGGCTAAAAACGGCTTTTTACGCTTGGGAGATTAGCGGTTTTGCTGCTAAAATGCTTTTAGCAGCTTAGCGATTCAAAATAAGGGGTTTTGGAGCGGGAAAAAAATTCAATCTTTTTCGTCATTTTTCGTCTTGCGAAGCAAGCCCATAGGGAAATTCGTCTTGCGAAGCGCCTCTGCAAACGGAAAACCCTTTCGTCTTGCGGGTTTTCTGTCTTGCGAGGCATTCGTCTTGCGGGGCACCACTGTAGTCAAGATACTCAACACCCCTTGAATCAACTCTGGCTACACCCATGTCTATTTTGCAGGTGGCAAACTGAGGCTGAGGCCATTTTGTGAGCTGAGATTTTAAGGCAGGGCTCCCCAGGACAAAAGACACTTCCAAGGCCATGTTCTCAACCTAAGGGACTAGATATTTGTTCCTCTTCTTCTTTTTAAAAATGGAAAGAATAAAGCCAAGACTGAGAACACTAAAATCTGTATCTAGTTCCCATTGTCACACTTTCCATGTGCTTGTGCAGAACTAAGAAAGACACACAACCTTGCCTGAACCCTCATTCCACTAAAAGGCTAGCCATCATAAATGAAAGCCCATCAAAAGGTCTCACAAGAGTTTTCCGCTCCTGAATGATGCTCAGGCTTGCACAAGTCTCCAGGAGAAAAATGTATATTCTGCAACTGCCTTTTTACAAGTTCTAGGTGTCTGAACTGGGTCCCTGACATAGGATGGATGAGCAGACAGTGTGGCTCAACTGCTGTGTTTAGACTGGGAGGAGAAGGGGGGAAGAGAGAGAGAGAGAGAGAGAGAGAGAGAGAGAGAGACCCAAATTCAAAACCCTCATCATCTGTGAAGCTTCATTCACTTACACTTTCCTTTGCAAGTTTGTTGTTGGGTTATTGCATATATTTCTTTTCTTTTTTAAGCCCACCCTAAGCTCCATGGTAATATAATATGCCTAAATAATGAATCAAAATGATGATTTGGGTCAAAGAGAGCTCACAATGAACCAAGCAGATCATACATCTGTATGCTATAGAGGCTGGCCACAAATTGAGCACTGCCATGAACACATGGCACCACTGCCAGCCATCCAGAAGACATCACCATAAAGACAAGTATCTCCTCCTCAGTGCCTACTCCTGCTCCACAAATGTCACCTTTCAACTGGGATCTGGGATTTCAAGGCCAAGAGGTCTATAGACTGAGAGAATATAATATACAGAGAGCCCATCTAGCCCAATATCCTGTTCTCACAATGGCCTACCACATGGCTATGGGAAACCAGGGAGAAGGATCCAAGCACAAGAGCACTCTCCCCTTCCAAGGTTTCTTGCAAGTGGGATGGATACTACCTCTGACAGCCTTATACTCTGCCCCTTCTCCACGAACCCACTTGGTAGAAGGCTTTTCTTTCCTCCGCAGCCCCACGCCCCACAGCCTTCTAAGAAGCTACTATTCTGCACTTTCCATGCTGCCTGGAAAAGAAGGCACCTCCTCTGCTCTACAGCTAGAATGGAGACACAAAGCACTCCAGTAGATTACTAACAAAATACTAGTAGCTTCAATGGGCTTATTTAAACAGCTGTGCTACTCAGCTCTTGGGAGCCAATCCAAGAATAGCCCACTAACAACAGGTGGGGTGTGTGTGTGTGTGTATCATACCTACGATGAAAACAAACCAATGCTTAGTACTCAGCAGTACCATGGTTAGGAGAGTGGGACAAATGTTCTCCTAAAAGTTCTGCAGCTGCCTGCACCCTTTCTTGTAGGATACCACCCCCTAGTGCCCTGCTGAAACAACTGCAGCCAGTGGGAAAGTTAACGGTAACACCAAACCCTATGCAGCCTAGCTCTACAGGATGCTAACATCCAGCCCTCTCATGCGAACGGAGACTTACTACTCTCAGGGCAGCCCTTGGACGTAAATCAACTGTTGCTCTGCTTAGGCGGGCCAGCAGATCTGTGAGTTGGCAGGGAAGAATTATATTATGCTCCCAATCCCCCTAGCGCAGTGAGTCTAGCACCTACGTACCTGACCACACAGGCCTACTGGCAGGAGGGAGGGAAACTCAAGCACCCCCATACCCTACCCTCCCACCCCCTCAAAGCAAACGGGAGTTCTCCCTTGCAGCTCACTACACTTTGCTCACCAGTCGAAGTCCCCTCCTCCTCCTTCTCCTCCTCAAAGCCAATGTCCTCTGAGCTCCCAGCTTCCACATGCTTGGGTACTTCAGACATCACCCCTTAATGCCAGCAGCCCAAACCTGGAAGAGGAGCAGAACTAGTTATAAATGTCTGGCACAGGCTCCTCGGCTCGCAACATGGATGGAGGCACTGGGGGCCTGGGGGATTTGTGGGGTGGGGAGAAAGAGAGACCCCCAGAGAGCACAGGAGGAGGAGGGAAAGAGTGGGGGCTCAAGGGGAGACTTCATCCCACAATGCCCTGGGGCTGACACTGTATGGACCGCTCCCATAATGCTCTGGGAGAGCAGAGGTCAACTCCTCGCCCCAGGTATGGAACAGAGCTGAGTTCAGTCCCCATAATGCTCTGGGGCTTCATGGACCTCAAGAGGAGCCCACAATCCCATGCTGCACTGCGACTAGTGGGGTGGGGTATTAAGGACCATGGGGGGAGGGCAGGCAAACAAACAAAAAATCTGCCCCTTTCCCATAATGCACCGGGCGGGCGCACACACGCACACCCAACACTCACCGGTTCCTCCGGATTTGGGGAGGGGCAGCCCGGTCCCCTCTAGCCACAGGACCCTCGCTGCGCAAGCGCAGACAGGGAAAGCAGGCGGGGCCTGCCCGCTCAGCGCTCGTTCCCCCTTGCGCGTGCGCCGTTAGGGCCTCGACAGCGAAGGCTCTGCGCATGGGCGGGTGACGGAGAAGGGGTTCGGCGGCCGGCGCGCCGCGCATGCCCGTCTAGCAAGCCGCGGCCTGGGCGGCTTTTCCCAGTCGTGTTGCCGCGCTTGCGTAAGAAAGGCAGCTGCCGCGCCGTGGGGTAGCCTTGCGCATGCGCATAGTAATTAACCCATTCGATGCGGGGAAGGGGAAGGAGGGAGAAATAAGTAAATAAATGTGGATTTTGCAGCGCAGCCCTGAACGTGCGCACTCGGGTGCAAGGCCCCATGAAATTCAATGGCCCATGCGCAATGTAGGATTACTTACATAGGACTAAGTGAACTTTCCTACTTGTCTTGGCGCAGCCTTACCCAGCCCTCCAGATGTGCGGTAAGGCTCCAAGCACCTGGACTTTGGAACTCCCTGCCCATTGATAGGAGGCAGGCTCCTCTACTGCACATTTTTCGGCGCACGCCGAAAATATTCTTATTTAATAAAGCGTGCCCGGATGCTTAGAAAAATTGCACGAGTTTTCATTCGTTTTGGTCTAATTTTATTGTGGTTTTAAACTTTCTGTACGGTTTTTAAATTATGATTGCAATTTTTTGTGCGTGATGATTTTATTGGTTTAGCTTTTTTGCAAACCGCCCCATGTGGTTTTATCTACAATCCCATCATCCGTGAGCTTTGACCAACCGCCTGCTGGGACTGATGGGAGTTGTAGTCCAACAACACCTGGAGGGTCGACAGCCAGGGCTACTTTAGCGTTTTGCAACCGCGAGGAATACCAGTGAGGCCACAGACCCTAAGGACCATCTCCTTCCTTCCCCGCCTCCAAGGTTGTTCGCTCTATTCATCACTAATAGAGGTCGCCTGCCATCCCTCATTTGTTAAGGATACTTTCCTTTCAACGTTGCTTTCCTCCCCTTAACATCTGGAGGGACCACAGGTTTTCCCCATCCGTGATCCCAACCATCCTGCGTTCTCTCCGCCCAGCTGACAAGGGAATGGCACGGAGGTGTTGACCACATTGAGCAAAAGATCCCTGCATTGCAAGCTCCTCTTGAGACGACCATGCTGTAAGTTCTAGACTCCCTCCATGCAGACTGAAAGTCAAAATACGTGAATAAATCATATTTCTTAAAACTACGACACCTCCGCTGCATCTTCAGTTCTCCGAAGGAGCACAGACCCCTGGAACCACCTGGGATTTTTGCTACCACTCGGCAGAGAGTGCGGGTGGCGCCCAGCTTTTTTAACGGTATGAAACTCGGGAATCCTCGAGGCTGCATTTAGCAACAATTTGAAGGATGAGAAACCTGCAGCCTTCCAGGTGTTATTAGACCTACAACTCCCATCAGCCCCAACTAACATTGACAACAGCCAGGGACGATGGAGTTGTAGTTGCAACGTCTGCATGAGAGGGAGGAAAGCAATGTAGAAAAGAAAGGGGGTGGAAGGCGGGGCCTGTCATTCTCAGCTCCTCAGAATTGCTGTGAAGCCACCTCTATTATTCAAAGTAATTGCACCTGGTGGTTGTGGTGTCCATATCGGCAGAGGGAAATGGGAGTTGGAGATCAACAGAAAACCACAGGTCGCCTCCATCACCTGTTTATTGCTCTCCCAGTCGGGTATATTTGTCAAAAGCGCAGGAGGACGAGCCCATCTCCGGTCCCTTTTGCTAGAGGTTTGCAATGGGGGTGCTTAGTGAGACGCTCTCCTGCCTGGCCTTTGCGGGCAAAAATCGAGATAGTAAGGGGCTCATGGTGGGTTAGAAAACAGGCAGGCAGCAGCCACGAGAGGGAGCTCGTGTATTAAGACAGCTGAATGAGAAATCCAGCCTTGGGGGTGGGGGGAGCGCGGCTGCATGGCGCTGCTTTTACGCTTCAAGGGAGGCAGCGCGCACCACTGGTAAGCGCGTTGGGGCTTGCAGTAGGCAGGTGCGTGGCCTGGGGCGGGGGTTGTGTCTGAAATGCGACCTTAATTATGGATCTAGTCTGAGGCGAGCTTAGTTGGATGCCACCCGCTGTCCCGACGACGTTTATTGAAACATTCATTCAGGGAGACTATATATTATAATAGGACATCGCTTTCCAGTGCATTTTTCTCATGGCACTCCTTATCGCCAAAATAAAAGGTCTGATCTGTTGGAGGGAAGCGATTTCGCTTCTCAGGAGCACTAAATCCACTGTAGTTCTTCGCCTGGAGTTTGCCGGTATGTGACCGTATCCAGCCCGTGAAATAGCAGCAAAATACCTCCTAAAGTAAACAGAGAGGAGGACGCAATTTCCCGCTGCCCCTTTAAAATAACGGGGAAGTGGGGGGGAGAGAGCGGTTAGAATGAGGGTGATGTCATCTTCCTGGGGGGTCACGTGGGGCTGCTGATTGCTACTGAATGAAGTCAGATTTATTTTTATTTTATCTCCCCCCCACCGCCCCCAGCGGAGGCATGGAATGCAATCCACCTATGGGAGCTTTCCGCTTGGGCTGCTGCGTCTCTCTCGTGTTGCAGATACTTTAAAACGGTCAGGGCTCATGCAACGTCTCACTGGAGCGAGTCCTCTGGGCGGAGGGAAGGTTTTGCAGGACTGCGCAGAGTTCCAGCCAGCTGCTAGATTGTGGGGAAGGTGATCCAGTGATGGACCGGGAGGATCAGGCACAGGGAGCCTCTCCCACCAGCTGCATGGCCAATGCCGGTCTGCGGTGATGGTACCAGCACTTCCAACGTCATTTAGGGTCACAGAGCCTGAGCTAGATCTTGTTCCCTGCCCTGGGAGGGCAGCGCCCACATGCTCTGACATGTCGAGCGATGCTCTCTCTTTTTCCCCCATTACGTTTTATTAAGTTTTAACATTTTTAACATATACAATCGAAAGAGAATTTCGTCCTTTTTCTTATTTTTAGCAACTTCCCATCCCTATTTTCCATGGAGTTGCGCTCTCTCCCCTGCTGCCTGGGTTAGCGCAAATACAACAACATTTATTGTTTATACCCCACCCATCTGGCTACGTATAAATCCACATTTACACCATACATTTAAAGCATTCTTCTACCACTTTAACAATCCTGACTTCCCCCAAAAGAATCCTGGGAGATGCAGTTTGTGAAGGGTGTTGAGGAGGCTTCCTCAAACTCAGCCTTCCAGATGTTTTTGGCCTACAACTCCCATGATCCTTAGCTAGCAGGACCAGTGATCAAGGGTGATGGGAATTGTAGTCTCAAAACATCTGGAGGGCCAAGTTTGAGGAAGCCTGGTGATGAGTTTACAGGCCTACAGTTCCAAGTATCCTTAAACTACAATGCCCAGGATTCTCTCCATGACTTTTAAAGCGGTATAAGAGTCCTTTAAATGTACGCTGCGGGTGCCTAATTGATATGTCTGACATTTATTACAACAGATGGCGGGGAGAGGGCAGGAGGCCGTGCTATAGCTGGTTGCTTCTTAGCGATAGCAGCATTTTTGCAATGAGCAATTTTTTTGCAGTGCAGTCCCCGTGAAATTTGGCGCTTCCTCCTCTTCACAGATAAACTTGGGCCTGAAAATAATTCCTTTTTAGAGGAGGAAGGCATGTTGCATCTTGAATTTGCCTTTTGCGCTTTCCAAGTCATCGGTGGCCTTCACTACATCAGCGCCAGCAGGACTACTCAGTAGGCAGTTGAAGCACGAGGTTAGGGCACCCAGAAAGCAAAGGCATGTACACACACACACAAAAGGCATGTACACAAAAAAGGGTTTTTTTAATAAAAAAAGAACGACGCTTGGTTATTATTTTCTAAGCATCCAAGTAGACATCCGGAAAGAAGTTATATTAACATCAGCATATCTTTCAGTTTTGCATCATTTCAAAAAACAAAAAGTTATTTTACAGTTTAGAATTGTTTTTATTTTGAATTGCATATGGGGTGCGGGGTGACGGGCACCACACACACACACACACACACACACACTTGCTGCGTCATCTCCTCCACGTGAACTCTCGTTTCTCACTGGCACCCATCTGCCATTGACACCAGCCCATCCGTCTTCCAGGGATCCGTTTGAGTTTTTGTGTTTTTTTAATGAAAGAAGATGAAGAAAAAGCCGAGGTTTATACAAGAGATTTAGCCGAGATTTAGCCAAGAGAAAAAGCCGAGATTTATACAAGAGCTGTGAAGGATTGAACCATGCGACACAGAAGCAAAGCATTCTTTAGAAGCGCTCCTTTCCGCCAGGAACAGGAAAAGGGACGCCTTAAAATTGGCTACCCAGTGACGCGCGCGGGCCCAGAGTTACGACTTGCCCCAGCCCAGCCAGGAGAGCTTTGCGCCTCCGTGCCAAAGGAACAGCCAGCGGCGCGTGCAAAAGGCTCCCCGACGCGCGCCTTGCGCGCTCATACCTGCACCTCGTCTCCAGCCGCCTCCGCTGCCGCGCTTTCATCCCGTCTTGTCCGCGCTTGTCCAGCCCGGCCTCTCCAAGGAGCTCCTGCGCGCTTCCCCGGGCACTTTGCCTGCGAGCCGGCCGAAGCCATTGATCTCTTAACAAGCCGAGTTCAGAGCTGACAGTGCCGGCCCGGAGCAGGCGCTTTGGTTCGCGCTGACCCAGGTCCGCCCGGGGAGTTTTCTCCAGCGCGCTTTTCACTTTTCGGTGTAAGGTTAAGATCCAAGCAGCTCCTTCTTTACCTAGTCCTGGGTCCTTCAAGGGCTGGGAGGGAGGAGGGGCACAGGCCCGGGGCTAGAATTTGCATACACTTCGCATGTGCTAATTTACTAGCTATCGGAGCGGTTTAACAATCAATTCGTCTTCTTAGGAAACTGTGGGTACTATAGCTCTGTGCGGGGATAAAGGGCCTCCTAACAATTCTCAGCTGCCCTATAATCAGAAAAGGGTATTATTTTATAACATAACATGAAAAGTACCAGGAACCGGCTTTGTGATCCCATATGCACTATACCGACGAAGTAGTATTATATTACTATAAATAATCATAGCTGTTCCCCAATTAATCTCGGGAACTGTAATTTGTTAAGGGCGTTGTTAGGAGACCAGTGTATTGCCATCCCCGTTATAAATTCCGGAGTGGTTTGACAATCCCCTTGAGGGATAGCGCAGTAGAGCACGAGACTCTTAATCTCAGGGTCCTGGGTTCGAGTTCCACATTGCGTGAAAGATTTCTGCATTGCAGAGTGCTGGACTTGTGGTTACTTCCAGCTCTATTATTCAGTCCCTCTTTCCAGGGAAATCTGGGAATGGTAGTCTGTGAGGGGTGGGGAGTCTCCTAACTCTCAGCCCCCTTAAAAAAACACTATGGTCCCCAGGATTCTTGGGGGGGGGGGAGCTGTGACGGTTTAAAGTGGTATGAAACTACAGTGGTTAAATACGCTTCAGGTTACATATGCTTCAGGTTACAGACTCCGCTAACCCAGAAATAGTACCTCGGGTTAAGAACTTTGCTTCAGGATGAGAACAGAAATCGTGCTCTGGCAGCGTGGCAGCAGGAGGAGGCCCCATTAGCTAAAGTGGTGCTTCAGGTTAAGAACAGTTTCAGGTTAAGAACGGACCTCTGGAACGAATTAAGTGTTTAACCCGAGGTACCACTGTACTTGAAGCGTAAAGTGCAGATGGGGCTTTGTGGGGGTGTGACAAAACATCATTTGTTCTTAAGTCCACATCCCAGTTAAATGCATTCCAGTGGACATCACTGCCCACCCTCAACAATAATTCTCTCTTATAGGCCTTGTGGTGGAGACTGGAGAGGGATTAGGAGATCTGTCCTTGTCTACAGATTTTGTCCTAATCAAAAACAGCTACTTATCAGCAACAACAGAAACGCAATCACGGAAGATTCAACTAACTGGAGCCTGCCTTGCCCTCCCCCCCCCCCCCCCATATTGGGTAGCATGATTACAAGACCCAGCAACTAAAGCCATGACATCAAGGACACGTCCAGCTGCTCATCTTCCTCTGTCACCTGCCAGCAATGCTCATGACAAAACATGTTGGTCTCCCTGTGCAAAAAAGGACAGGCAGGCACAAAAAATGATACAAGGAATGTCTACATTTAGAAATCAGTGGGGGAGCATTTTGGTTTCCCAAGAGGACATTCCACAGCAGACTAGAACATTGCCCTTGTCTGCCGGAGGAATTTTAAAGGGAAACATTCCAGTGCAAAATAGCCGAATTAGAATGTAGCACAGAGTTTTATTCTGTCTGTTTGGGCTTGAATAGAGGTGATGGCTTTGTATCCCATTAGAGATTAATTAACACGGCAAATCAAGAACAACCAAGCACTGCTGTTGTGAATGGTCACTGTGTTTATTTTGCAAATATTTAAGGTTTAATTGAACTGCCGCAGTTCACTCGGCATGGCCATTTGACCCCACTATTATTGCACACTCAGAAAATCATAGAATTGGAAGGGACCCGGAGGGTCATCTAGTTCAACCCCCTGCAGTGAGGGAATCCTGCCCACAGCCATCCCTGAGCAGGCTCAAACTACAGTACCAACCTTCTGGTTGGCAGCCAGACACACTGATTCATTGCGCCACAGATACAACAACAACAACAACTTTATTACTTATAGCCCAGTCTTTAAGGTGCCAGAAGACTCTTTGTTTTGTTGCTTTAAAAATACATGCTTGTGAAACTACAGTGTGTAAGAATTGGGTCTCTGCATCGGCCAACGTAAGCAGCACCTAAGGCAGAATCAGTGCCAGACCCAAAATTCAAATCACTGCAGAGACAGAGGGCGCATCATGTGGGGCTATTGGCCTCAAGTTTTTTTTTAAAACCTGTATTGTGGGGGAAATGGACTAGAATAGCAAGTGACTAATAAGTCTATCAGCACCTTCATTGTACAGCTTTTGATGTATCCTGAAGATACAGGCCTTTCTCCTGGCCTTTGACACTTAAGATTATAAATTTTTAGGATCTGTTCTAGTTCTGACTGTCATTTAAAAAAAACACCTCTTTTAATGCTGCATTTTACCGTATTTTTCGCTCTATAAGACGCACCAGACCACAAGACGCACCTAATTTTTGGAGGAGGAAAACAAGAAAAAAAATATTCTGAATCTCAGAAGCCAGAACAGCAAGAGGGATTGCTGTGCAGTGAAAGCAGCAATCCCTCTTGCTGTTCTGGCTTCTGGGATAGCTGCGCAGCCTGCATTCGCTCCATAAGACGCACACACATTTCCCCTTACTTTTTAGGAGGGGAAAAGTGAGTCTTATAGAGCAAAAAATACGGTATATTGCTGTAACCTGCCCTAGGACCTTCTGGTGAACAGCAGATAATAATGATGATGATGATGATGATGATGATGATAATTGCTTAAGAACTTCCTTTAAATCATACCTGCCAGCATAAGCTCACATTTCGGTATTCTGTCTTTTTGAAGTGTTTCGGTTTATTCTACTTTTGTTTTGTTTTGGAAGAGGCAAAGAATACTCGGAAGCTCGAACACAGCTTGTGCTCAGACCCTGGATTTCTTTTCATTGTTTTCTATGGGCCGCTCACATTTCTGCTATGAAGCTGGCAGAAGGCGTGGGAGGGGATTCCGAAGGACTCAGGGAAGTTTAATCTTCAAACAATTTGAATTGCATCTCCAGCCTTTTCCTGCTGATGTTGCCCAAGAGGTTGTTAGGGACCAGCTAAGATTTCACACTGCTGACAGTGTGTGGCACCCAACTAAGCGCTACTCAGAGTAGACCCATTATCCTTAATGGACTTACGTTAATGGCAGAGCCATACCCTGCGTACGGCTAGTGTTGCGTCAAACGCACTATCGTTCACGTATCACCGCAAATGGGTTTTTCTGACGTACAAGATCCAGCTTCTTCCAAAACAATGGGATGATGGAACTGCTACAAACGTACACTAAACTGGTTGGGGTTTTTAATGTGCTTCATTTTCAGGTGGTTAGGCTAAGATTGTGATGAGCCCAGACTCACACTCAAGAGCTATGGCGGTCCAGCATCTGCAGCAGGGTCCCTGCCTCCAGCATCCTAGAGTCACCCAATCATCATGAAAGGGGAGCATTTTTAGCCACTGAAGAAGTGGTCTTCTCATCATCTAAACTGATCAGAGCAAATCAGAGTGAAAGGAGGTGAGTCAGCCACTGGGGATTGGCTCCTGGGGCCACTCCGGATAAGATGTACAGGAAGAACAAGAAAGTGGGGCCCAGTGACAGAGCACATGCCCACACTGCCCAAGACAGGTGCACTCCCGAGGGGGGCGGGGGGCACGGATGGTGCCCCCCCAGGTGCGGGATAGCCACTCGGGTGCATGGAGTGGCATGCGCGCCCTGCAGCCAGGGGTGGAACGAGGCGTCAATGGCGGACATTTGGCGCACCGCCCACCCACGACTCCCAAACCTCCCCCAAGCTGTGAAAACGAAGGGGGAAGGGGGGGAATGCCACCGGCAAAGCAGCGCAGCTCCCGCCTTCCCCCGACAGCTCGGGGTAGGCTTGGGAGTCGAGGGTGGGCAGCATGCCAAATGTCACCCCCTCAGCAAAGACACCCGGAGCAGTCCGCCCCCCCACACCTCCTTGTTGGGATACTGCCAGGGAGACAAAGGCCATCATGCCTCCACGTCGATTCCAGACGATCCATCGATCTCCCGTAGATACAGTATCAGTCAATTAGCAACACAAGCCTCAGAAATAGCTGTCCACATTCCAGGACTCGTGCACTCCTTTTTCGCAGAGTTTCCACAACGAAAGATGCACCCGGAAGAGCATATTTACAACTTTATTCAGCATTGGTCAGAACAAAGAAAAAAACATGACTGCCTGCCTGCATGTTGAGGCAACAGAGAGAGACAAAAGCCATCAGGGTTATGGGCCCAGATTCACGGCACTTACAGGAGAGAAAGACTGCGAGAGGTATGTGGGGAAAAGTAAGGCTTTTCGGTTGCCGCGGCAGAGTCTTTGAAGCAGTATCCCAACACTCCCTTCCTCCGCCCCTGATGGTGGGGATCTTCTGTATGTTCCAAAGCTAGGCATTTAGGAACGTTGAAAACAACAAGTGTTTCCGTTTCGAGAGAATGGTGTGCAGATTCTGTTACGTGCAGGCAAACTTCGTGGAAAGCACAACTCAGGTCAATCCAAATTAAGGTATTGGAGCACTCAAAATCCTTTGCCCAGCTTCGTGCACTGAAAATAGCAGATCTAGCCAAAAGGCAACACATGGATCCCCTATCATTATTACTGTATAATAATGTTGCATATTATTGTAAAAAGGTAAAGGACCCCTGAATGGTTAAGTCCAGTCAAAGGCAACCATGGGGTTGCGGTGCTCATCTCGCTTTCAGGCTGAGGGAGCCAGCGTTTGTCCACAGACAGCTTTCCGGGTCATGTGGCCAGCAGGACTAAACTGCTTCTGGCACAACAGGACACCGTGACGGAAACCAGAGCGCATGGAAATGCTGTTTACCTTCCTGCCAGAGCGGTACCTATTTATCTACTTGCACTGGCATGCTTTCGAACTGCTAGTTGGCAGGAGCTGGGACAGAGCAAGGGAGCTAACCCTGTTGCGGGGATTCGAACTGCCAACCTTCCGATCGGCAAGCCCAAGAGGCTCAGTGATTTAGACCACAGTGCCACATAACTTATAAGATTATTGTACAGGCAATTTTTATTTTGCATGGGGGTTCCGTGCTGGACTCCCATATGTGTTGATGCAGTGTGCCTAGAACCATACCGTTCTATTATTCTATGACCCCATATGAAACACAAACAGCCACTGCCAGTCAGTGTAGGCGGTACTGAGATAGCTGGACCCAATGGTCTGTGTTATGTATTGAAGTTCTCACCCTGGGCCAGCAGGGGGATACTGTAGATAGTTTTCACTCAGGTCCACATATGCAAATAAGGAATTGAAAGTGACATTCAGTGATTGGATAGTTACAGAAAGTTGTTACTGTTGCATTGTAGTGGAGCTCTCCATAAGCAGGCTGGCTGAACCCTTCAGTTCTGTTCTGTTCTGGCCTGTGAATAAACAAGAGCTGTTTGAAGAATCACTGTGTCGTCTGATATGTTCACCCACAACTTAACAGTCTGACTCAGCCCAAGGCAACTTCCTAACCTACCCAGTGGCGTAGCGTGGGGGGTGCAGGGGGGGCTGGCCGCACCGGGCGCAACATCTGGGGGTTAGGGTTAGGGGGCACAAATCCACGGGTTAGGGGACGCAAATCCACGGGTTAGGGGGCGCAAATCCACGGGTTAGGGGGCGCAAATTACTTGCCTTGCCCCGGGTGCTGACAACCCACACTACGCCACTGAACCTACCGACTTGATGGACATGTGCTTCCAAGGAAAAGGGAAGCTGGGTAGGGAACCGAAACCTAATTCCAAACACTAAATATTTTTGGGCCGGATTCACTTAACAAACCCAGTGCAAAGACTTCTCTTGCACGATGGATCTTTCCCCTTCTTCTTCCCTGCGCCCCTGAGGTTGGCTGGGAGTGGGGGTTTTTTTTGGAAAAACTCCCTGAACAGAGTGTGGAGGGATGAGAGGGAGGATCTTGCCATCTGGCAAGATGAATTGCATGTGCAGACAGAGAATTTGTAAGAGAGCAACATTGAATTCTACTCGTATAGCCTAATATTTATCAAAATATTTCAAAGGCATATGTTCCGACCAAGACAAGCAAGTTAATTGCTTGTTATATAATTACCAGTGCATTTTTAAAAAATAATTATAATAAAAAATTGTGTCCCAGGCTCTCCCAGCTAGAATGATGTAGAAGCCTCCCCTGCCAGCCGCCTGAAAAAATGTTTGTCTTAATGGCATTCTTTTAACTTCTCTCAAAATCCTCACAGATGTTTTGCTTCAATGGGACTCTCCAGATTTGCTTTGAAATGTGGTGGCAGATCTAATTGTGCTCCTGGTTCCTGCCGAGTAATTAAAGGTGCCATTTTGCGCTTCCCGTTGCGCTTTAATTTGTTGCTTTGCTTCCTCTGCTCTTGTGCCTTTAACTGGCATGAAAAGATAAGGAACTGCCTTTCCTCCCTTAACTGATGCACGACAAGCTGCGGTTAAGGCATAGGAAGAGGGGCAGCTTTTTTTAAAAAAAAACAAACATTGGCAATCTCTCTGCCACTCATCCAATTGTTGCTTATTATTCCGCAGCAATGGCCAAGACTCTCCCAGTTGTGTGTTTACAGTGGGGCTCTCGAAGCTTTATAATAACCGCAAATGTCGAGGTGCAAATCCCCTGAAACTGAATTGGCACATCGCCAAGGGATCGGGTGCCAATTCTGGGACAAAGGCCCAGGTAATTAGCTTCTGGGACACCTGGTTTTATCATTAAAACATTACTCTGTAAGCAGCATGCGACATCTCCAAAGGGCCTGTATTTGAGTTTTATTTACTTGCAGTCCCAGTTTCTGATTTGATCCCAGAATGTCCCTATTTACGGCATCCCTATTTTCATTGGAGAAATGTTGGCGGGTATGGAGCTATGTGATCCCCGAGCCAAGGAGATAAGTAACTGCACTACTTTTGGAAGACCTCTGAAGGCAGCCCCAAATGTTTGTTTTTACATACAGTGGTACCTCGGGTTAAGTACTTAATTCATGTTGGAGGTCTGTTCTTAACCTGAAACTGTTCTTAACCTGAAGCACCACTTTAGCTAATGGGGCCTCCTGCTGCTGCTGTACCACCAGAGCACGATTTCTGTTCTCATCCTGAAGCAAAGTTCTTAACCTGAGATACTATTTCTGGGTTAGCGGAGTCTGTAACCTGAAGCGTATGTAACCCGAGGTACCACTGTATGTTGGAATCCACCCAAAGTGGCTGGGGCAAGCTAGACAGATGGCCATAAATAATAAAATTATTATGGTTATCATTGTTATGGAATAGGATGTCCCTGTTTTCATTGCAGAAATGTTGGCAAGTATGAGGGTCCCCATGCCACCAAAGACTTCCTGAGCCAATGCTTCAGCATCCAACCCAACCAGCCTTTGCCCCGCCCACCCTGCTCTGTGATGTCATCGGGACTCATAGTTTTCTAAGGAAAGGACGGAACCAGCAGCTGCCCAGCCTACTTGGGGTGCAGCAAACCAGTCCCTCCATGTGAAGGTGGTGATGGACGGGCCCAGCTTCTCCTCTCCCTCTTAAGCGGTCAGTTTCCTTCTTGCTGTTTGTGGGTAGCCAGGGGATATCCTGAGTGGTTATTTCCTTATAGTGTGCACAAACACAAGAATTCTCATGACACAAAACCGCTCTGAAACGGATGTTGCGGCTCACCTCTTGCAGCGTTGACTCTAATAGCTCAGAGCAGAGGAAAACACCTCAGACAGGGCTGTGACCACTGTTGTTTTACTATGAAGGTGCCCATATTCATGTCTGAGGCCCTAAAAAACCGACATCAGCACCAAATATCTGAAAAACAGCCTCTTTCTCTACAGACACTCTTGGGTGTTAAGATTATCAGAGGTGAGGGGTGAGGGTTTCTGGGCAGTTTTGCCGCCCTCAGAAGTTCAGGGGGTGGCAGGCCCAGGAGAGGGCTTTCTTTGTGGTAGCCCCTCAACTGCAGAATTCCCTCCCCACAAAGGTGAATCTGCCACCTTAGTTATGAAGTTTTTGTTGAATGCTAAAGATGCAACTATTTGCCTTGGCTGTTGATGCCTGAGCTATATAGCTTTGGACCCACCATAGAATCTCAGCTGTAGGATGTTTTCACTTTTTAATGCACTGTTTTAAAATTACTGCTGTTGTTAAATTGTTGTAACCTGCCCTAGGATCTCCTGGTGAAGAGTGTGTGAGAAGGCATAACAGTATTAGTAATCATCATCATTATCATAGCAACAATATCATATTTTACCTTGTTAAGTTGCTTTGATATTTTCTTTTTTGCAAAAAGCAACAAATGTAAGCAACAACAGCAATAATGCTACCTCCATCTTGCAGAGGCTCAGCTTGCCTCAACCAGAAGTCGGACATTTAAGTTTCTCCATTCCCATACTTTTCCAGCAGAGATTCAGCAGGCATCCTTGCTTTTCACTTTCAGGTGTCTCTTGAAGGCTTTAAAAAAAATAAATAATGCCCACAGGTCTATGCAGTTGTTTAAAAGTTTTATTTCGTTTTAACGATCCTTTGGTATTGCTTTTTAAGTTTTCTCTTTGCAGTACACCTCCCTGATGATACTTTCATAAACAAGATAAACAAAAAGTCTTGAAAAATGACTCCGAGAGTGAGCATCCCAGAACAGATACCTCAGAAAAGAGTCTCCGCCCCGCCCCGCCCCCGCAATCCCTCACACCCCATTTGCTAGAATGGCCTCCCCAAGTAGACCCACCCTTACACCCACTTTCTTAAGGTTTAGGTGCTAGGTTAGGGTGTTCCCATTTGGGCATATTGGCAGAACACAGATTTTCAGAGCAGGGACCTGATGGGATATTCATATCGCATTCCTGTAATCACTGTTTTATCTGGGGTGTCTCATTGTTATGCTGCTTCTGTCGTTTTTATGATTTCTCTTTTAAGCTTCTAAATCTATTGTTATGGTGATTGTCTCGTGCTCTTTTTTTTTTATTATGATAATGTTATTTATTATGTTGCCTTACAGTGATTGTTCTGTGTTTTTAGCGTGAGCCGCTTTGGGAATGTTAGCTTGAAATGGGAAATGGGCTATAAATATTTGAAATGACATATAAATACAAAACAGTCCCTTGTCACCAACCAGTGGCCCAATACATTAACGGGGCTGCTTCCGCTAGTCCATGTTGGTTGATCCCTGCTAATGCTCATGATTTTATTTAATTCATCGTTGCTGCGCCGACAGATGACACAGGAACCTTTGGATTTGTCGGCCGCTCTGATTAGCTCTTCTTGTGTCACAGGGCGGGAATAAAAATAGCTTAAACAAATAACTAAACAAATAAATGGAAGGCTTTCTAGGCAAAGGGTCCAGCTGGAGTAAGCGCCTCGTGTTATCTCTTCCTCCTCTGTCTCTGTCTCTCTGTCCTGGAAAGCTTCCCACAGTTTTCTTGGCTTAGTTGACTTTGCACAGATAATGGTATAAAGTTCTTACTGTTATTTCGAAGGAGAATTTAATACATTTGTGCCTTATCTAGCTTGGCTAGGACAAATGCAGTTCCCACGTGGGTATTCTCAAGGTTATAGCAACAACCAAGTTACCTTGTACTTTATAATACTTGAAATAAAGAGAAGGAAGTTTCAGTGGTGGTAGGCTGGTAATCACAGCAACAAAACTCTCATGCTCTTGGGGGGAGGGTCATATAGACCCCCCCCCAAGTGTCCCTATTTTCCAGGGACAGTCGTGGATTTACAGAAGCCGCCCCGTTTTCTGATTTTATCCCAGAATGTCCTGCTTTTCCTTAGGACATCTCTATTTTCATCAGAGAAATGTTGGATGGTATGGAGTTATGCGACACACACACACACGTACACACACACACACACACCCCGAGCCAAGGAGATAAATAACTATACACCTTTCAGAAGACATCTGAAGGCAGCCCTGTAAAGGGAAGTTTCTGAATGTTTAATGTTTTATTATTTTTTTATATATGTTGAAAACAACCCAGAGTGGTTGGGCCAGATGGGTGGGGTATAAATCTTGTTGTTGTTGTTGTTAAATAGGATGTCCCAATTTTCATTGGAGAAATCTTGGAAGGTATGGGCAGATACATGTATCTCCACACCCCAAAATTTCTCACACTGCTCTTAGCCCAAAATGGTTGGCATCCAATCCAATCCATCTAAAAACTAGGGTCACATATGTACCATTAACTGTGTGACCTACAGACCTTAACTCACTTTAAGTCCACTTATATCCACACTGTAAGAGTGAAGTAAAAAGCAAAGGTTTGGTCTCATGTCCAATGAGTGAGCAGCCATATATTTACCCAGTTCAGGAGTGAATTACCTGAGTAACCCCTGAAGGCTGCAACCCCCTTACACATATTACCTGGGAGTAAGTTTCACTGAACCCAATGAGGCTGACTTCTGAGTAGACATGCACAGGACTGCACTGAAAAAACACGGAACTTTGACTACATATGTGTGCCAGCAATTATTTCAGTTTAGCCAACTGCGTGGTGTTCTCTTCTCTGTTACTTGAATTAAGATGTTGGCCAGCACAGTCCCCTTTGCTGGCATGAGTAGCAGAGAATCTGCAGAAGCCTCCTGTGTGGAAGGAGCCCAAGGTTTCCAGCTGGCAGCTTGGTTTTCAAATGCCAGCCTGCTTGTATTTTGCTGCTCATGAAAATGAGCCCTTCTAGATAAGACCAAGGCCACGTTCACTCCCTACACTGAAAGTCCTATGCTACCACTTTAAACAGTCATGGCTTCCAGCAAAGAATTGTAGAGGGAAGAACATAAGCTCCAACATTTCTCCAATGAAAATAGGGACGTCCTAAGGAAAAAGCAGGACCTTCTGGTATGAAATCAGAAACCAGGACGGTTTCTGTAAATCTCAGAAAATAAGGACACTTGGAGGGTCTGGAAGAATTCCAGGTTTGCTAAAGGCGCGGAGAAAGCTGTTAGGAGACCCCCTATCCCCCTCACAGAGCAACAATTCCCAGAGTTCCCTGTGAAAAGGGATTAGTTGTAAACAACTCTGAGAATGATATATCTGTGAGGGGAACAGGGGCCTAACAACCCTCAACACCCTTAACAGACTACAGCTCCCAAAATTCTCTGGTGGACACCATGACCTTGTAAAGTGGTACCATAGCGCTTTCATCTTTTGGGGTGAATGGCCCCCACTATTACATCTAATACAGCAGGAGTAGCCGATTTGGTGCCCTCCACATGTTCCTGGACTTTAATTTTCATCCCTGACCACTGGCCATGTTGACTGATGGGTGCTGGAGGCTGACAACATCTGGAGGGTACCACACTGACTATCCCTACATAACACAGCAATCTCCTGCCCAGGGTAGCCAACCAGGTAACTCCAGAAAGCCCACAGCCAGGGCTTGATGGCAACAGTCTTCTCTCATTAGTATTCAGTGTAGGGTACCAGATGCAAAAGATGACAGAGCGCCAGCTTGTCTTGCATGACAAGCTACACCTGCTCAAATTCCCTCTTCTAACATGAACAACTTGCCCCTTCTGCATGACAAGTGACACCCTATTCAAAGCAGTTATTGCAGGCGCAGGAGACCATCTCGATTCGTATCTGGCTGCTCCAGCCAAGATTGGTTCCTTTTGCTTGTTGGGTTCCTTGCTTTTGCCACTCTCTCTTTTCTCTAGACCCGCCCCCCCTCCTGCCTCAGAGCCCCTTTCCTGGTCTGCACCTGGCCTGGCATGCTGCAGGTAAATGTGAATCTCCATCAAGAGCCATAGAGGGGAGTGACTATTTAGCAGGGTGGGCAGGTGGCAAACCTTCTGCACAGCTGCTACAGGTGCAGGAGCCTTGTCCGCTTTTGTATCTGGTCACCCTGGCTGCTACTAGGAGAAGGGCTGTAGATCT
This sequence comes from Podarcis tiliguerta, assembly GCF_965153285.1. Lineage (NCBI taxonomy): Eukaryota > Metazoa > Chordata > Lepidosauria > Squamata > Lacertidae > Podarcis > Podarcis tiliguerta. The sequence continues at coordinate 75,615,066 of NC_139541.1, forward strand.
GTCGCAGGCAGGTTCCACGGTTCAATCTCCGACAGCTCCAGGTAGAACCGGGAAAGATCCTTGCCTGAAATCCCAGCCAGTCAGTGTAGACCAGGAATGAGGAACCTGCAACCCTCCTGAGGTTGCCTGACTACAACTCCCATCACCCCCTGACCGTTGGCCATGCTACCTGAGGGGAATTGTAGTCCAACAATATCCAGAGGGCTGCAGGTTCTCTCCACTGGTGTAGACAACACTGAATTATACCATACTGGTGTAACTCACTATAATGCAGTTCCCTATGTACAAGCCTTCTCCTCCAAAGAAGGGATGGGTGGTTTACACAGGTGGGGGTTCATTTGTGTATCTATGTACACATGCCAGAACCATTTCACCCACAATGTGCTATGCAGGGGGGAACTGTGAGGGTTGCGGCAGCTAGACTGGTGACTGGGGGCGGCCACCGAGACCACATAACACCGGTCTTGAAAGACCTACATTGGCTCCCAGTATGTTTCCGAGCACAATTCAAAGTGTTGGTGTTGACCTTTAAAGCCCTAAACGGCCTCGGCCCAGTATACCTGAAGGAGCGTCTCCACCCCCATCGTTCTGCCCAGACACTGAGGTCCAGCTCCGAGGACCTTCTGGCGGTTCCCTCACTGTGAGAAGCAAAGCTACAGGGAACCAGGCAGAGGGCCTTCTCAGTAGCGGCGCCCGCCCTGTGGAATGCCCTCCCATCAGATGTCAAAGAGATAAACAACTACCTGACATTTAGAAGACACCTGAAGGCAGCCCTGTTTAGGGAAGTTTTTAATGTGTGACATTTTAGTGTATTTTTGATCTTTGTTGGAAGCTGCCCAGAGTGGCTGGGGAAACCCAGCCAGATGGGCGGGGTACAAATAAATAATAATTATTTACCTTTTCGGGCACAGAGTGAAGTGACTTGGATCCCTGGCTTGGTCAAAGTTTGCATCCCACCTAGCGCGGCTGCGTTCAAAAGGGGAGAGAGTTCCTGTGCCCTGAATAGTTGTGATGAAGAGGGGATTTCAGAAGGGAGAGCTTGCTGTGCATGCTTAAACCTGCTGAAGTTTCCTCTACTATGCAGCTACTCAAAGTGCCAAAGTCCCGTCTCCTTTTGCAACCAGTTAAGCTAATTCAGTGGTACACGGCCTCTGAACATGGGAACTCCAAATGACTGTTGTTGGTAAGAACCATAAACAGGCCCATCGCCATCCCAGCCACCAGCCATCACCTCATCTGGGGACAAAACAGTCCTTGAATTAGGAATGGAGGGAAGCTGTGGACCTTCGGATGCTGTTACAACTCCAACTCCCATCAGTTCTAGCCAGCATGGCTGTCCAGGATTGGGGCAATACTGTATCTTTGAAACATAAATTACATTTCTTCATGTTCCTAAGCTAGCACAGCTTTGCATGTTTCCATAATGCCTCTGTCCACCACAGAAAGCTGCTTTTCCTCTAGGACAACCCTTTGGGCACTGAAGAGTCTGAATTGCACCATTCAGTGATGCAGGTCTAGATCAGGGGTGAAAAACGTCATGCCTGGGGTCCAGGCCTCTCTATTTGGCTCTCGGGACCAGGGCCCACTTATGAGGCAAGGTGAAGCAACTGCCTCGGGTGGCAGGATCCACGGGGGCAGAAGATCTCAATGCAGATCTTCATTATCCCCTTGTTCCTTCATTATCGCCTTGATCTTCCCTCCTTCCCTTGTGGGGAGGAGGAGAAGCATTTTGTGGTTCACATCAGGTGCCAAAATATCTTGGGCCGGACTTGCTCAGGACTCTTTGCAGGTCACATGACTCACATCCCTTCTCCCCGCCAGACCCCACCCCTCACTGGCCTGCTTCACCCCTTGGGTCTATTTGTCTGGAATGTGTCCTTGAACTGTGATAGTGCCTCTTAAAGGAGAAAGGTGTGCGAGCTTGTGTATAAATTAAGTCTACTGTACGAAGGGAAAATGTGCACCCGCTCCTCTTTTGTCTCTGGACCTGCCCACCGTTGCCATGTGGCCCTGGAAAGGTTCCCCAGAAGAGAATATGGCCCTTGGGCTGCAAAACGTTCCCCACCCCAATAGAGGGCTTTAACTATAGAGACACTAGGGACCAGACTGTACCAGCAATACCACTCTGCTGAGAATCAGGGGAGCTCTCCGTTTAATACAGAAGCACAGCCCATTTGTGACTTTTCGGTCGCAATGGGCTTACATTACTTTCTAGAACACGACTCCCTTGTTGCGCTTATGATGGAGGGGAACGCATTTCTGTAAAATGAACATGTGAAACACACGGCATCTGTTCCCGAGTACAGTACCTAATGCTTCAAAAAAGAAAGAAAGAAAAATCGTTCGTTCCCCTGAAGAGTGTTTTGGCTCGTCCAGTGTTCAGTATGAGGAAAAAAATCGCACCAAGGTCCGGCTGCTAGCAAAAACGCAAGAGTCCTGTAAAGGTTGGGAAGGAAATGTCGGCTCTGAAAGTTTTTGTTGTGCGAGGCTGGGGCCAGTTTTACTTTCATTTCTGCACAGCGGCGGACTTTGTTCCCCAAAGCAAAGAAACACTTGAGGGGAAAACCTTTGTGTGATGTGCGTGCACGAAGAGTCAGGTTGCGCAAAAACTTCAGCAGCTTCCCTGCGGCAAGCGAGGCCAAAGGTCCAAGTGGAAATTCCCCAGGTGGAGAAACCCGATCTTCACATCGCTTCAGGGGTCTGACTCCTGCCAAGATCTCAAGCCTTGAGATACGATCACAGATTCTGCCCCCCACCACGCAAATTTATTCTGCTCTGTTTATCTCACCGCTCTTTGCCCAGTTTTCTTGAGAGGGGCTGTCATAATCAGACCCCCTGCCCTTTCCTGGAGAAGGGCATTCCGGGCCTATCTGCTTGCTCTGCTATGCGAACGCTGCGTCTGCGAAAGTTAAACGGGCAAACAAAGCAATTTGTTACGAGGGTTCGGTTCCGAAGCGTGTCCTCCCAACCCATCTCCAGCAGGCCCAGCCCACCAGGGGAATTATTATAGACTGCAAAAAAATTAACATCCTGCAGTTACAAGAAGTCGTAGACTTTGCGTCGTACCCCCAGCACTCCGTAATTTCCCATGCGGAGAACAGCCGCCCGATCTGGTTACGGCTGGCACCATCGGACTCTCCTGGTGTGTGTGCGCGCGCGTGTGGGGCTCCCCAAATTCTCAGACCCATCATGCCTGGCCCTAAGATTCAGCTCCTTCTCCTGTCGGCCGGCTGCGAAAGTTGCGGTTGGCCGCAAGAGTAGGAGAGGGAACTTTCACCCACCGCAGCCGCCTTTGCGCTCTGGTTGGCGCGACTATCTTCCCCCGCGTCTGCAAGAACTTAGAATTTAGAATTGCGCCTTCGGTTAGAGACGCGCCAGCAGACCAGCTCCGCCGGCGGGTGAGTTGGTGCTGGGGCAGGGCGCCCTGCCCCGCTACCTTTCACTTCCCGGCTGCCTTCTCTACCTCATCCCCGCCCCTTGCCCCCCCCCCGCCCCCTTTCCCGTCGCACTTTCTTTGTGCCTTTCGTGCTTGAACTTCTATACACCCCGACGGCTCTCTGTGCGTGCGCGTCGACGGAGCTGCGTCTTCAGTTCCTCAACTGGCCGCTCCGGTTTAGTTTGTTATTAACTTCTTCCCCCACCCCTTTGGCGCGGGCAAACAAGTACAGAGACGCCTCTCGGTCTCGTGGGGGGAGAGACACAGAGAGAGAGAGAGGAAGAGAAAGGTTGGTGCGCAGGGGTAGCAGAGGTTGGGGAGACGGTTTGTTTCGGGGTCGCAGCCAGAGCGCCCCACTTCCTTCTTCTGTTAAGCACGGCCGGTTTCCCACGCTTGGGTGCGAGGCTGCTAACGCGGTGGCTTTCTCGCTTCTTTTTCCTCTAAGGGCGAACCAGGAAACGGAGGAGGGAACTTTCTCATTACCCAAAACAGAAGGCAAGCAGGCAGCAGGGCGATGATGGCGCAGTTTCAACAGAAGCTCTTCTGGCTGGTGGCGGCTGGCCTGGCTGTGACCCTGCGCACCAGCCAGGCAGGTGAGTCGAATGGCACAACACTCTCGAATTCACTTCGCTGGCCCACATTTTAAAACTGCCCCGTGCTCCTCCTGCCCCTTTGCTTTGGGAGGCCAGGGTGGTAGGGCGGGTGCTTGGCATGCAGAAGGTCGTGTGTGTGTGTTAATCCCCGGAATCTCCCATTTAAAAGGATCAGAGAGCAGTTGATGGGTTGTACATGTCTGCCTCAGACCCCAGAGAGCTGCTGCCAGTCAGAGTGGGCAGCGCTGAGTGAGATGGACACATATGTAGCAGCTTGACATTTTGCAGGCAAAACCTTTTGATTGCTTCCTGTTAATTGAGCATTCGCTCTGCAAGTGTTTTTCCACACGGCAGTTTTGGGAAACTGGACTTGTTGCACAAGAGCACTGATCTCATTTTAAGTTGTACAACCTGAATTTGCCGGTGGGTAACCAAATCCAGCCTGGAAATAGCGAGCGCCTGGAAGCTTTTCTGGCTCGATTTCTGCATTTCACATTGTTGCCGAAGGCCTTGTGAGAAAGAGCTGGCAATCTTCTTTCCCACTCTCACGAAGCTTTAGTTCTGCTTCTGTGTGGTAAGACCAGTTGGGCTGGGAGATCTTGTGAGGCCAGGGAAGAGCCAGTTCACCCCAGAATTGGCATCGAAAACAGAGTTTGTAATTAATGAAAGGATGGCGAGAAGATGAACAAGAAGTGTTTTGTTGAGCCAGCTGTATGGTCACCTGCACACTGCAGCCGACACACTAATGCGTCACGACGCACAGTTTGGAAATCTCCGGTGTAGTGGCCAGGAGACTTAACACACACAGCATACCTTTAAAGCACATTCAAAGCGCTCTTCCCCCTGAAGAACCCTGGGAAACGTCATTTGTTAAGGGTGCTGGGAATTGTAGTTCTGTAAGGTGCAAACTACCATTCCCAGGATTTTGTTGTGGTGGCAGGCAGGGGAAATGTCCTTTGAGTGTGTTTTAGAGGTGTGGTGTGTATGCAGATTGTGTTACAACTCAGAAAGGTCCACTTGAATCTTAATAATAAGTATTATTATTGTATTATTTATATACCCATAAACTCTTTTGACTGCGTTTGACAAGCCAGTCTGTCCCACCTACTGTAGCCACCCTCTCTAGAAATTTGGAGGTCACCTTTCTTGCAGGATTGTGGTAAAGACTACAACTGGATGCAAATACTAAATATTACTGAAAGAGATTTTCGGTCTCAGGCCTGCCTGGGTGCTTGTAGACATGTGTGGGCTGGCTTTGGGTTCTTGGAGAACAGATCTAGGAAGTGTTTGCAGAGTCAGGCCATCTGTCTTGTCTGTCTCAGTATTATTCATGCTGACTAGCAGCAGCAACTGTCCACAGTTTCTACAGGGGTCTTCTTCTCTCACTGCCCGACTTTTGAGATACCTGCAACCTTTTGCTTTCAAAATGCCTTCTTAGCCGCAAGCTATCTTTTAATAGAAGGTGCTCTGTGCATGCTTGTTTTGCCCCCGGAGTTGTGTCAAGGGCCTATGGGACAAGTTCTGAGGTTGAGCCTCCGCAATCAGTAAGATTAGGAGGCAGTGTGGTGTAGTGGTTAGAGTGTCGAACTAGGATTTGGGAGAGACCAGGTATTCAAATGCCCACCCGGCCATGAAGCTCACTGGGTGTCCTTGGGTCAGTCACTAGCTGCCTCTCAGGCTAACCTACCTCACAGGGTTGTTGTAGACATTAGAGGAGAACGGGTAGAAACATGTATGCCACTGTGAGCTCCTTTGAGAAAGAGAGTGGGACAGAAATGCAATAAATAAATAATAAAGATATGGTTTGGCGAAAGGGACACAAAGGTGTAGAAATGTTTGCATATATATAAATAAACATTTTCCTTCCTAACTGAAAGCACCAATCAAGGCTGCTTAAGACATTTAAAGGTTTCAGTTTTAGTATATATCTCAAGCGTGAAGTTTCTTAGGGGCAAAGTGTTGACAGTTAAAAACCTAAGCAGAAAAACAAGCAGAAAATCGCCAATTGAGGCTGCTCAATACATTTAAATGTTAGTTTCATCATAATGATGATTTTAAATTTGTACACCACCCTTCAGCCAAAGATCTCAGGGTGGTTCAAAGCACAGAAATGCAAAACGAAAGCACATAATAAAGACCAGAACAAACCCATAATCCCTCCCCAACCAAAATGAAGGACACAAAAAGGTTTTCAGTGTAGAACAAAAATAGAATGAAAAATGACCTTTAGCAACAAAGAAACCAAGAAAGGAGCCGACCAAACTTCATGGGGCAAGGAGTTCCATAATCTCCCTCTCACCCCTTGTATCCAGACGCACTACGACCCTGGGTGAGACAGAAGGAAAAGCCTCTCCTTCCCACCTTAAGAGAGCAGGAAGGATGATACAGAAGGAAGTCCACACCATACATTTAAATCACTCTTATGCTCCCCCACCTCAAAGGAACTTGGGAACTGTAGTTTGTTGCAGGGACTGAAAGTCTTTAGGATACCTTCACAGACCCACAATCAACTACTGTTCCCAGGGTTCTTTGGGGGAAGCCTAGGCTTAGATTCGCCATCCCAAAATGTACAAGGATTACATAACATAATTCTTCATGTGCCTTATCCACGAAAGGTCCGGAGAGTGTCAACACAAGTAAGGGCCTTTTCTGCAGTGGCTCCCCGTTTATGAAATGCTCTCCCCGGTGTGGTTTGTCTGGTGCCTTCATTATACACATTTAGGCACCAGGCGAAAATGTTCCTCTTCAACCTGGCCTGTGGCTGATTGACATCTGATTCCCTTTTAAATGTGCTGCGGAACAGAGGACTATTGGTTTGTTTCCGTTCTTATTTTTGACACGTATTTTGTTTTGTTTTGTAATTTTGTGTTGTGAACCACCCTGAGGCCTATGGGGTAGGGCCGTATACTTTTTTAAAAAAGTAGAAGATGAGAAATAAGAAGTGGGTGCTGGAGATGATCTAGCCAACGAGCTTGGGGGACCCTTGGCTCAGAGTGTGGGTGGCGGCCTCTGTCTCATGCCCTCCCCTCTTTTATAATTCCAGAGGTCTCCATCGTCCTTCGCAGCGACCAGGAGGGCCCTGTCCTTGAGGGCGGGAACGTGACTCTGGAGTGCCTGGGCAATGAAGGAGAGGAGATGAGCGGATTCACTTTCCAGAAATACAGCAAGGTCAGGATAAACTTACAGATGTAATTGCAAGACAAAGCAGCGAGGAGGGAGGTGGGTGGCTTGCTCAACAGGGGGCGCTGTGCTGCAGTTGCAGAACGCTTGGTTGCAAATAGTACACTGGGCAGCACCCAGAGGGGCACCCAAAGTTATTTCCTAAGTTCAGGTGTGGGTGCTGTTGCTTTTCAGCATCCAAAGTGGGCCCCATCCACGCACAGCGGAGGAGCGATGCAAGTAGGACGAGTGGCTGCAAGGTTTGCAGAAGTGGAACGTTGTTGTTTTGAAAAAGCCTAGGGCAGGAGATGGGGAAATCCCAGGGCAGCGCAAGGGAGGCTGAGCATGCTCTGTGCTGCGGCTGCCGAATGCTGACTCACTTGCGGCTGGAGATAGAGAAAAAGAAATTATAATACTGGAATGTAGCAGACAGGCTCCTGAGCAGCAGAACTCCATTCTGCAACACTTTTGGACTTTGTAACAGCCAGGCCTTTTTCTCAGGGAATCTGGGAGTGGGGTTGTATTAGCTATCCTAGAAGCGTAGAGTTGGAAGGGGTCCCATGGGTCATCTAGTCCAACCCCCTGCAATGCAGGGATAATGATCCTGACCTGATAATTCTCAGTACTACTTCACCATGCTAAAATTCCCAGGATTCTTTGGGGCACAACCGCGGCAAGACCAGTATGAAAGGCAACATCCTAGACAGCTCAGTCGGTAGAGCAGGGGACTCTTCATCTCTGAGTTGTGGGTTTGAGCCCCATGCAGGGCAAAATATTCCTGCAATGCAGGGGGATGGATTAGACCCTCGAGGTCCCTTCCAATTCTACAGTTTGGTGGTTCTTATGTGGGCAGGACCCTTTTGCTAGGCCTCAGGTGGGCAGGTTTCAGGTAACTCTCAGCCTAACTTCATGTGGTGGGTAGAATGTAAATTGGGGGTGGGGAATGGCAGAGAGACAGAGAGAGAAAAGGGCGGCAGAAAGGAAGCGAGACAAAGGGATGGCCCCACTTATCTTCTGCTCTGATGTCACCTACACTGGGCTCCAGCCCACATTAGGCTCCAGCAGTGGCGTAGCGTGGGTTGTCAGCACCCGGGGCAAGGCAAGTAATTTGCAACCCCCCCGCTGCACTGTCCCTCCCCCAGATAGTCCCTCGCTCTCTCTCTGCACCGCACCGCACGCCTGGCACCCTCCCCTCCACAGTGGGCGGCGACCCGGCGGCTCGGATCGGATTTGCACAGCCAGCACTGCAGTGAGAGAGAGTGAGTGAGCCAGGTAGGGGCAGAGAGCTGCGAGTGCGAGCGCCCCCCCCCCCAGATGTTGCACCCGGTGCGGCCGGCCCCCCCCCTGCACCCCCCACGCTACGCCACTGGGCTCCAGCCCTACCGTCTGCCAATGTCTACTCTACCCCCAATCCCAAAGGATTGCCCCAAATGTGACAGCTGCCCATCTCTGACTCAGGAAAGAACAAGCTAAGGACAGAGATTGGTAACTTAGGCTGAGCACACACTCTACATTTGAAGCACGTTTCCCATCCCTGCAAAGATTCCCGAGAACAATAGTTTAGCCCTTGTGGTGCTGCACCCTTCCCAAACTACAGTTCCCAGGATTTGGGTGGTGGTGTTTTTTGAGGGGTTGTGGTTTGAATGTGTGGTGTGGGCAGCCTTACTAGTAAGGATTTGGTAGGATAAGAACCATGTGATAGCATGGACAAGTATATTTCAGAATTGGACTGGACCCAATTCTGCGGCTGGTAATCACTTGTCCCAGAATCCATGCTGCTCTTTGAACGACGGTTCTCCTCTACCCAGCCCACTCAAGTCTCTTGGTTTGCAGCCCCTATAGTGAAACAGGTTTGTTGTGTGAACATGCTGTTCATGAGGAGGAAAGGTCTTTAAAGAAAGGCTTTGCTAAACCCAAGCTGCTCACATGTAGACTTGAATGAAGAGTTCTGAAGGAGGTATTTTATGACAGGTGTTTTGTTGACTGGAGAGGGAATGGGAGGCTGCTCTAAGCAGGATTGGGAGGAGATGGGAGAAATGGAGAGGCCACAGCTCAGGATTAGGAAGTGTCTGAGGAAAACAATAATCATAGAATCATAGAGTTGGAAGAGACCACAAGGGCCATCGAGTCCAACCCCCTGCCAAGCAGGAAACAAGGCCACCAAGTGGCCACTAGGGGGCACTGTTTCCAGGATGTAGAACCATTCTCCTGCAGCTGCTGGGAGTCAAGATGGCAGCAATTAGAGCAGGGATTGGGAGCTTTTGGTCCTCTAGATGCTGTGGGATGACAACTCTCTTATTTCCTGACTGCCTGTTGGCAATGCTGGCTGGGGCTGATGGGAGCTGGAGTCTAACATGATCTAGAAGGCCACAGACTCGACATACATGGCAGGAACACTGTTAGAATTCCTGCTCCGTGATTGCAGTCATGGGATTATTGTCTATCACATGACGGTGTATGTTTTGACTCCACAGAGTGGGAAGTGATGGAGACAGGATGTTTGTGTTACTGTGTTCCGTGAAGTGGGACTATAGTCCTTTGTTTTTTCTCTTTGCTGTCTGATGCTAGAGAGAGAGGGAGCCATGTTGCAGTGCTCCGTGTGTTTATATGTAAATAAAGTAGATTAGCCAAAATGCTGAGTTGCTGAGGTCTGTTACGCAAGCTGCAAAGACTCTGCGGATCCCTAAGTGTGCCGATGTCTGTTGGCATCGGTCGCTGTGATGTTCAGGCTGAAGAAAGCTTTTGAAGCTCCCGAACGATCGACCAGGAGGGAGAGAACATGCCAGTTGGGCATGTGTCTCTGCCAGGGTCCTGCTCGAGTGTAGGACAAGCTCCTGACAACTAAAGGCCAACTAAAGGAACCTTATTTTTGGCTCCCTTTGCTTCCTCGCTCAACCGCGGTGCAGCTGCTCCGATTGCCGTGTGCCACCCTAGACTCCAAACGCAACGCTTAACAATGGTCAGGTCTCCAACCAAAATGCCTTAATGTTCACTGAATGGCTCCAGAGTGCATTGAAGCACATGTCGGTGTGGCTTGAGTGGCGTGGGGCTCAGAAGGGGACCTGTGCCACCGCCAGTTGGCATTTTGGGTAGCGCCATCTTGCAAAGGGCGTTGACTAATGCGAGGCATTCCTCTCCCTGTTGCAGTGGCTCCACTCCTGGATCTCGCTTGACAAAGCCAGCGAGATGCGCTGCTGGTTTTACGACGTCAGCGTCAGCTACGACGACGGCCGCCTCCAACTTGCCATCAGTGGACTGAAATCTTGGCACGCTGGACCTTACCGCTGCGCCGGCTCCAACGGCACCAACAATGCCTCTGTCTCCAATGAGCTGGACCTGCAGATGGAATGTACGTGGGAAAGTTTCTTCCTTCCTCTGGCTCCTAGTGGGTGATGGAGAAATAGCAGGTGGGGAAGATTAGTGGGGCTGCCCTTGCAACTGGCCTTTGGCAATTTGTAGGTAACCGGCAGGAGTGTAACCTCTTGCAGGGACTGTTGATGCCAGCCCTGCCCTCGCTCCCTTAGCCGCACACACCCCAGCTGTGGCCATGGCCTTTCTTTATGGAAGAGTAATAAAGAAGAGCACTCCTGAGCACCAACAGAGTGCTTTCTAACTTATCCTGAGCACATGCAACTTGTCAACACAAATTTAGAATATGAACGCCACCTGCACTCTCCTCAGGACACAGGAAATGCTCAGCCCTCTTTTGACAGCATCCTGAGCCCATAAAATATTTCAAAACTTTTCTTCTTCTTCTTCTTCTTCTTCTTCTTCTTCTTCTTCTTCTTCTTCTTCTTCTTCTTCTTCTTCTTCTTCTTCTTCTCCTCCTCCTCCTCCTCCTCCTCCATCACAGATGTTGTTGTTATTATTTTATTATTGCTTATTAAATTTGTATATCGCCCTATACCTGTGGATCTCAGGGCAGTTCAAAACATAAAACCACAATATAAAAAAACATAAAATACATCATAAAAATGACAATGAAAACAACACATTTTAAAGGGGCATTAGATGTCAATCAGCCCAAGGCCTGGTTGAAGAGGAACGCTTTTGCCTGGCGCCTAAAAGTGTATTATGAAGGCACCCGTCTCAGCCTCCCTGGGAAGAGCACTCCACAAATGGGGAGCCACCACAGAAAAGGCCCATTCTCGTGGTGCCACCCTCTGGACTTCTCGAGGGAGAGGCACACGAAGAAGGGCCTCAGAGGATGATCTCTGGGTCCGGGTAGGTTCATATGGAGAGAGGTGGCCCTTGGGGTATTGCAGTCCTGAGCCGTTTAAGGCTTTATAGGTCAGAACCAGCACTTTGATTTTGCCTGGAAACTAATTGGTAGCCGGTGCAAGTTGGACCAGTATTGCTGAACTCCAATCCCCCATCAGATTACTTGCCCCCCCCCCCCCCGTATAAAGCCCACTCAACTACTTTGATCTGTGGAACTGACGCATTTACAAGTGCCACATGATGTTCTGCACTTGCAAGGAGCTGGTCCCTCAGTGTGGTGTCACTCTGGGACTCCCTGCCCATTGATATCGGGCAGGTGACTTCGTTGGGCTCCTTTTGGCGCCTGCCAACGTTTTGCTGAATCGAGCGCCTCCAGACATGTAGATTTGGTGTGTATTTTAATACGCTGATTTTATTTCAACCGTGCATATTTTTAAAACTGCTGATCTTAAATACAGAAATGAATTAAGCCAGCTTGTTTTTAAATATCTGGTTTTTATTGGCAATCCTCATGCATGTTTTATGCAAACCACTGAAGAGCTTTTGATGATTAAGTGGTACGGAAATCCTCTCTGAATAAAATCAGCCCCATCCGGCGTGGTCAGTGATGATGAGAGGTGATGAGCCCAACCACATCTGGAGTGCCACAGGTTCCCGAACTTTGGCTTACTGCGATACCCTTGTGCCACAGCGAGAGTCTGTTCTGGTGCTCTGTGCCTGCTTGATTTAACCACGGACTGGTGCATATGTGTGCGGGATTGCAAATTCTACAAACTTTGGTCCCAATGGAACAGTAAAGGCAGCGGCTCATTACCCACGTTCTGTATTTCCGGGCACGCATGACCTGTCATCAAATGACAGCACATACTGAAGATCAGACCTTCAGGCATTTTCTGCATGGGCCGTCGCAGCTCTTAATGGAATGGGGAAGCCTTTTAAAAGTTGTCTCTCGCAATCTAAAACATCTCTCTAGAGCGTATCCCTGCAGCAGACTTTTTTAAAACAACAACAACAAACAAGCATCACCTTCTTCCCAGGGAATCCTGGGAAATGTAGTTTTGCAAGGCTTCATTACCAGCACCCTTGCTAAAGAGAAATTAGAAGGATTGAACTGGGCAGGAGTCATAGGAAGTTATAGTGGACCTAAAACCTACCGTACACAACTGTTTTATAGCATTTTGATTTAGCTACCTCACTTTCATGATTACTTTGTACTCTTTTTCTTTTGTGGTATGCTGCTGCCCTGGTAGTGTTTGTTTGTTTAATGCCACGTTGGCATATATAGAGTTTTTATACGTAGATTCTATCAGCAAAGCTCAGTCAGCACAAACTCTCGTTTTGCATAACTTGCACCTAAAACTCAGTAAAGAAGGGGTTAAAAAAGGTAAAGGGACCCCTGACCATTAGGTCCAGTCGTGGCCGACTCTGGGGTTGCGGCGCTCATCTTACTTTATTGGCCAAGTGAGCCGATGTACAGCTTCCGGGTCATGTTGCCAGCATGACTAAGCTGCTTCTGGCGAACCAGAGCAGCACACGGAAACACCGTTTTCCTTCCTGCCGGAGTGGTACCTATTTATCTACTTGCACTTTGACGTGCATTCAAACTGCTAGGTTGGCAGGAGCAGGGACCGAGCAACAGGAGCTCACCCTGTTGCAAGGATTCGAACCGCCAACCTTCTGATCGGCAAGTCCAAGGCTCTGTGGTTTAAGCCACAGCACCACCTACTAAAAACATCAAGAAAGGAAGGAGAGAGAGAGAGAAGGGACAAAGAAAGAAAGAAAGAAAGAAAGAAAGAAAGAAAGAAAGAAAGGCACATCTGCTTAAGCCTCTCCTTCTGCTCATATTATTTTGCTAGGGAAAAACAAAAGATTTAAATGGTTAACCAGGCTAGGAATTCCTAAGTTTATGCCTTCATATAACAGTTGCTTGAACCCGGTCAGGCTGAAGATACTTATAGCAAATGCTTTGAAATTGTGATTATGGAATATTAACAACAACAACAATGATAAAATATCAATAATGTGTCAATATTAGCCGTGATATTTGTTATTTATTTTGTTGAATGTTTATTCATTTTGTTAAATCTGTGTTCTACCCTTCATTCAAAGACCACAACATATATTAACTTTTAAAAAATGTTTAACGGTTTAAACCAATCAATCAATGCAGGTTACTTGTTTACACAGCAGCAATAGGATCTAGGTGACAAAAACCCAGGGGTGGCATTATGATGATGATGTTGGTGATGATGATGATTACTATTACTATTATTATTATAACCTCTCTCCTGCTCCAGACCTGCACAGCATCCTCCTTGCTCGCACAAACACCTGGTGTGGGACAGTAGGAGATTCTGTCACGGTGCTTGAAGGCAGTGACTTGCACCTTCGGTGCTCTGCAGGCTCTTCAAAGCCCCCGCTCTACGAATGGACCCGAGAGGTGAGAAGACCTTTAGATCTTTAGAGCAGGGCCAGGGAATCTATCTCTGCCAAGGCACAGCGGCCCGCAGACCAGTTACTTATGTTATAAAAGACACGTTGCAACACGTAAGAAAAATAGCACAGGGCTAGTTGCCAGGTGGAGAGCAGTGCGGTGGCAAAGCTGCCAGCACCTTTGCTAAGCTAAGCAGGCTCCGGTATGGTTTCAGATTGGATGGGCGACTGCGCGTTGAGATTCCTGCATTGGGGTGGGCGGGCTAGATTACCCTCAGCTCCACAACTCTGTGGCCCCTTCAACCCTTGGCTGCTCCTATTGGGATCCAAGAGGAGACCTAGCCAAGAATATGTGGTTGGGGCAGGGTGGGGGCTTAATGTAGGGGAGGGGAGTGCCTGGGCACATGTGGGGTGCACCAACTCCATGGGTGTTTATGGGGGATTTTTCCAGCGGAGGCCAAAGTAAAACACTGAATGTTGGGAGCAAGCTAGTTTCTCACCCAAAAAAGCGCATGAATATTTTGCCTCATATCTCAGGTTTTGCAAATGCTGTAAACTTTTCTTTTTTTTAAGATTAAAGGCTGGCAATTACGATTTCTGCGTGGGGGAGGGCAATTGCCAGCTGCACGCATATAGGTGGCCGTGCCTCATGCCTAGGAAAGCGCCTCATAAGGATGGTCAGCCTGTCAGAAGCTGCTTTTGCACCCAGGCCTTTAAAGCACGTAGCTCCCCCCAAGGAATCATGAGAAGGCGTAGTTTGGCCCCCTTCCCAGAGCTACAGTTCCCAGCACCTTGAGTGAACTACGGTTCCCAGGATTCTCTGGGAGGGATCCATATGTTTTAAAAGTATGATGGGGGGGGGGGATGCAGCCAGACCTGTCCAGAAAGAACACGGAGAAACGGATACATGAAGCATGTGCAAGGACACATGTCCCCCTCCTGGGTTTAAGCCCTTGCAAGTTCCCTTAAAATGCTTGATTAGGACTCAGAGCTACACTAGAACTGAAAAGGGAGGCAGCTGAAATGACACACCTACCCCTTCTATTGGAGAATATAGTTTTAAAATACACACACACACACACACACACACACACATATATATATATATATATATATATAAAATAAAAGTTTGTTCAGGTTGATGCACCCTGTTGGGTTTTGTCCTAGGCAAACAGTGTGGCTACTTAACAACCCTGGAGAAAGGAGTCGTTTCCCCCCACTAAAAGTGGGCTTGCAATATCCTGACCCCTCTGCGCTTTGAAGAACCTACCCGCTCTTTCATTCCAAGGCAGTCCAGTGAGATTTTCGCCCCACAGGGAAGGAAGGGAGACCCCCCCCCAGCCCCAACTCTCCAACACATATGTCAAATGTTTGCCCCTTTTCTTCACAAACAGGGCATTTCCTGGAATCTGCACCCCCCCCACACACCATCATTCATTGCTGCTGAGGCAATGTTTGTCAAAAACCCAAGTCCATTGTCTTTTTCCGCCCTCGCCTTATTTGCACATAGTTCGACATGACGATGGAGAGTGCTATTAAAGCCGTTGTGCGAACGCAGGGGAGAGCATTTCAAGGTGAAACCGGCTTCTTGTCCAAACACAGTGGCTTTCCACCTTCATAGCCACCTCAGCTCCCCCTTGGCCTTGTGCCCATGTTAGCATTGTGAGGTAAAACGCAGATCCAGGAAGCCTGTGTTTACCTCATCTTCATAACAGGCTGTCCTGCTCTTCGTTAACAGGACTCACCCCCCCAAAATCACAAGGTGAAGAGAAAAGTGTGGGTCGTACATATTTGGGGATTCGAAGATGGATCCCCAAATGTGCTCAGCCAACATTTCCCCCCTCACCTTGCGATTTGGGGGGGGGGGGGGCGAGTCCAGTAAGCAGACATTTTGTGCTGAGGGGAGCTGAAGGGGAAGGAAACACTCCTTCTTAGAAAGACAAAAGGGCTGTCTCAGTTAAATCCTACTCAGGCTGGGCCTAAAGTTAGTCACGTCCATTGTTTTCAGTGGGTCTACTCTGAGTAGGACTAGCATTGGCTGCAACCCAAACGTCTATGTCGTCATTCTCTGCCCCCGTTCTACTAGGACGCCTGGCTCCTCAGGGATACCCCAGCCCCTATAACTATTACACACACCCTCAAAGTAAAAAACACACACTAATTTCTGGAAATTCAATTGCGGAAGAGGGGGCGGGGGATGAGGGCAGGCAGTATTTGACTCAGGTGTTGTTAAAGGGTGTGTGTCAACGAATGTAAAGATACTGCAATAACTGATAGGCAAGTTAATCTTTCTGTTTTTTGTTGTTTTGTTTAAATGGAATAACTTTATAAACCTATTGCAGGCGACTAGGATTTAGGTTTTTACTGTTTAGCATCCGCTTCTCTTGCCGTGCCTAGTTCAGTGCTGAGTTTGCAAATGGCTGGAGGCTTTGATCTTTAAAAAAGTGCTCATAATTTTAACAGGGTTTCTTCCCCCCTCTTGCAGGGAGACGACTGGGTTCTGGTCTCCAGCGACTTGACGCTTTCCAAGGTGAACCGGGAGCAAGCCGGGACCTACACTTGCCGGGCGCAACACCCCACTTTGCCCCAGTTGACCAAGAGCAAGTCAATCCGTCTGTACGTGGAGGGGAGCGAGCGCGGATTCACCCTCGGTGAGAACAATCCTTCGCCTTCACCCACTGAGCCCTCCCTGAGCCCACGTTTCGGAGGGTGAACCCCAGGCACCCCACCACCCTGGGCTGTGCCTCCCACTTCCTTCCTGAAGGCAGCTGGCATCTCCGTCTTCAGTCTTTACCCCCCAAGTCCTCTTTCTCAAAGAATCATAGAATTGCAGAGCGGGAAGGGCATGGAAATTCCTGAAACGCAGGAATTCTCCCTTTACTAATCCAGTAGCATCACAAACTTGATACAACCATAGCCCAGTCCTGAATGCGTCTGTAGGGAAGGAAAACCCCGCTCAGTCCAAGGGGGCTTTATCCCAGTCAGTATGCCCACGGCATGGGCAAAGGCATGTCTGCTTGCTAACAGGACCATTGGTAGCTGCTAAGCCACAGAAATAAACCGAGCCTCCATGTTTGCAGCTGTAGCTAGTTTCCCCAACACACAGGCACAGAAAGTGTGGTTTCTAAGAGGAGTCCACACATGTCACCAACCTGCAAAAGCAGGTTCAAAGGCATGGGCAGAATAATGTCCAGGTGGACATTATTATTGTTGTTCTTGTTAGTTTTTTTCTGGGGGGAAACACACCAAGAAGTTTGTTTGTTTGTTGGGGGCCCAGTCAGTGCCACACACCCCGCCCCAGGCAGTGGCTAAATGTAACGTGATTAATAAACTCATAGAATCATAGAATCATAGAGTTGGAAGAGACCACAAGGGCCATCGAGTCCAACCCCCTGCCAAGCAGGAACCACCATCAGACCACTCCTGACATATGGTTGTCAAGCCTCTGCTTAAAGGCCTCCAAAGAAGGAGACTCCACCACACTCCTTGGCAGCAAATTCCACTGTCGAACAAATTCCACTGTCGAACTCAAGCAGTCAATGATCAGGATTAGAAAGGGCCACAACTTTATGTGATGATTGATTTTTTTTTTTTTTTTGGCTCAGGCATTGGGTGTTGGCATTCCAGCTTCCAGACCAAAAAAAATCATTATTTAATTTTTAAAAGTTACAGGAACTCAGTTCCCCTGAGTTCCTGCTAAAAAAACAGCAACCTTGGTGATGATGCTTACTAGTACTACAAGTCCCCTCATCCCTGACCGTTGACCTTGCTGGCTAGGGCTGATGGGAATTGGAGTCCACCCCCATCCAGACAACCACAGCTTCCCTGTCCTCTTTTCTAAAGGGCTGCTGGTCAGAGGCAGCAACACGTCTGAATGCCAGCCTCTGGCAACTGCAGGAGAGGAGGGCGAGTGCCCCAAGTCCTGCTTTCCACTTTGCCACGAGCACCTGATTCACTACCAATAACCACTGGCCTGATCCAGCAGGCCTCTTCTTGCACCCTCCGCTGAAGGTGCTGACCTGGCTTGCCTTTGTCGTGTCTGCCTTGTTCCCTGCAGAGTCCGTGCTGTCCCTTAGCACCCCAATGCTGGCCCTGGCTGTGGCATTGCCTGCAGTGCTGCTACTGCTGGTGATCTTGGTCTTTGCCTTCCTGATCCCCCGGCATCGGGCAGCTGCCAAGAAGAAAGCCGGCCTGTGAGTACCTTGCGGGGTTGTATTGCTGGGGGAGCTTAATGGTCTGCTGTAACCCTGCTGCAGTGGGTGGGTGGGGTGTTAAAGGGACCCCTGACCAATAGGTCCAGTCGTGACCGACTCTGGGGTTGCGGCGCTCATCTCGCTTTACTGGCCGAGGGAGCCGGCATACAGCTTCCAGGTCATGTGGCCAGCATGACTAAGCCGTTTTTGGCGAACCAGAGCAGCGCACGGAAACGCCGTTTACCTACCCGCTGGAGCGGTACCTATTTATCTACTTGCACTTTGACATGCTTTCGAACTGCTAGGTTGGCAGGAGCAGGAACTGAGCAACGGGAGCTCACCCCGTCACGGGGATTCGAACCGCCGACCTTCTGATCGGCAAGTCCTAGGCTCTGTGGTTTAACCCACAGCGCCACCCGTGTCCCTGGGTGGGGTGTTACTTCACTGTTAAAGCAGGAGCAGGGAACATATCAGGCTGAGAGGTTCAAATGTAGCAGCCAACCAGCCATCTCTCTCTCTCTCTTTCTCTGGTACCTGGGGTTTTCCATCTCTTTAGCCAGATCCTTCTCCCCAGACTCCCTCAAATACTTGCACCCCAAGTATTTGTGCATGGGTGGAATGTGTCCTTGATTTCTATAACACCTCTTGTTTGTCTCTATATAGTGAACAGAGAGGGGTTTGTGTGTATGAAACCTTTACACGCTATGAAAGGGGAGCTTTTACTTTTGTAGCTCCACCCACTTTTGCCTCTGGCCCCACCCATCTCTGGTGTGCAGTCCCCCCAGGAGGAAGGAAATGTGGCCCTCGGGCTGAGAAAGGACAGCTCAAGCATCTTCCTCTGTTCCGGGCTGTGCAGATAATCCAGTTGCGACCCAAACGGTGGTGGTTTAATTCTTCCTTCCTTGGGGCCTCTTGCGATTAATTGGTTCCATTAATATACACATACGGACGAACCTGTACGTGTAGAATGAGCCTGAAAGATGAACCTCCTCCACTGGACTTTTGTGTCAGTCTATGGCAGCTTAATTTCTTTTTTTAAAAAAAAAGAAAGAAAACGCTTTGCACTCTTATTCAAGTGATGGAGAAAATGAAACCCGAATGCTGCTATCCACCTTTCTCTTTCCAGGGAAGACTCCGGCCAGCGTACCCCAATCTACAAAGGCAGCCTGGAGTCTGTGCCTTCCTCCGTTGGAGATACGCATCCCCTGGTGATGTAATAAAGAAGACACAGGTCAGCAGAAGTGCAAAGGATGTCTGACGCCATCCCCTTTCCTGTCCATTCCCTTCCTTTAATCCAAAGGTCCAAAGTCCTGTAGGGGCAGGTGTCTGCCTGTTTTTGATGACTCCTCAGTTCGGAATTCCGTAGGGGATCTGGAAAGCAGCGCAAAGTCTGGGGTCCTCCTGAGAATATTTGCAGCAGTCGGCCTCTTGGTCATTTATCAAGGGCAATCAGTTGTGGCATCCGTAAGTAACAGCTGTGCAAATGCTCCTCCGTGTGGACACAGGAGGGTAATGCAGGCACAGGTTTCAGGCAAGGGTGAAGTAGGAATGGCTGAATCGGCCCAGTTTGGTTTCTCGTCGTTCCTCGCCCCCGCCCCCATCTTGAATTTCCTCCCCCCCCCCATTTCTGCTAGAACACTTTAAAAAAAAAAAAAAAAAAGCCCACATGAAATTCATATGCATTTTCAATATTATTCCTCTGGATATATATATTTTTGTGTAGGCTTAACTCTTCATGTGTGCCTTTGGGGAGCGTTGAAGTCAACTGCGTCAAAAATGTGGAGCCATTCGCTTGGCGTATTGGTTTGGGAATTGCATTTATACCCTAATCTCCAATTTAAAGACCAGTTTGCCGGCCCCACCATTAGGGTGAGGCAGTCACATGGGGCAGCAGCTGCTGGGGGGCGAGGCAGCAGCAAGGGGTCGGAGCTTTGTGTGCCACACAATGCCCCCACCCTCAACCCACTAAGCTACCCTCCTGCCCTGAGGTGTGATAAGAGGACACCATCCAGTTGTCAGCATTGAAGTAAAGTTCAGTTTCCAGTCCAGTTAGTTCTGTACTTGGCAGTGGGAAGACACCTTGTTGTTTGTCTCAGGCAGTTAAAACATCTCAGGCCTGTCCTCCTGAGTATAGCCTGGGCAGACAGATATAGCGGATCGTGCCCTGTTCTTTCTCCCTCTCCACTGCCCCAAATCTGCCTCCTGAGGTGCTCGCCTCAGCTTGCCTCACACAAGGACTGCTTCACCCTTGTGTGATAAGCGGCACTTGCCAGAAATCCCCCCCCCCCCATTTCTGTAGAACCGTTAAAATATACAGAAACCTTCACCTCATATGCAGCTGCTCGTACTAAGATGGATGCCGCAAGCAGCCCAATCCGTAACAGCGACTTTAGCTTAAAAGACGTGCACTCACTTACCACGTTGCTACTTAAAATATCACTTCCTTGGGGTACCTTTCCTTACCCTCCAGCTCTGGTTTAAATATTTAAGCAGCTGGCTGGATGCAGCTGAAGAAACAGATCCAGAATAATAGGAGAACCGGAGATGTAATGAAGGACTGCTCAAAATTAGGGGAGTCACCGTAGACATGGGGGAAGAGGTCTAGAGCAACACATGGCTGTCATTGACTGTTTTCATTCTCAAGCCTTGTGTAAGTGGCAGGACCAAAGCTTTTTTTTTTTTATGGGGAGGGGGGGTTAAAAGAAAAAGAGGCGCCAGTATTTTTACCTTGATAGAAATGTTGTAGGTCCCAGCATAAATGGCTACTGTGGACTGCAAGAAAGAGAAGCCGATAACTTGTACTGGTCATAAAAGAAACACCATCACAAAAGAAGCCCTGGGTTTAACCCACACTTCTTTTTGTCCTGCTTCTTTTCCCCTGGGGGGAAACCGCTCTTTAGTGCTCAGTCAGAGCAATTGGCAGTTCAGATTTCCCTTGGATTGCTGTTTGTTCCGATCAGTCGCTAAAGAGCAGGTTTTCCCTCAGGAAGGAGTGAGGCGAGAGGGAAATGGCTTGGGCCTGTGTGCTTTCTAAGCAGGGCACAAAGGAAAGTGTGTGCGAGCCCCATGTGGCCCCCTAAGGGAGAATGCCCTATTTGCCTGCAGTTGGTTCCTGCTTTCCATTGGAGATGGGAGGTGCCACTCAAAGTGGGGTGGAACGGTGCCAATGCTGTGGCTCAGCCCGCAGTCGTAAGATTTCACAACATCCTCAGCTCTTTTCTTTTCTTTTCTCCCAGGGTGAAATGGATCTCACTCCTTTCTTTTGTCACTTTCAAGATCCAGCTTCTTCGGAAACTATGGGATGGTGGGGATGCTAACAATGTACAGCGGTTGTTTTTGTGTATATGTTTGGGGCAGTCATTGAGTTTGGTGTATTTTTGGAAGGAGGGAGGTTGGAGCTATCGAGACCAAAAATGTAAGGGGCGATGGTGATGCTGAAGTGTGTATGAATCCCCCCTCCCCTTTCTGGGTTACTTGCTCTTTGCCTGAAGTTCTCCCCTTCTAGAGGTTGAGATGTTCTTTTCTGCCAGCGGACTGCTTTTCGACCTTTTGCTTGTCCTCGCAAGTGTTGGCCCCTTCCGGTTCAGAGGGACGCATGCCACCTCGGAAAGCGGTTTTGCTTTCGGTCGATTGGCGAGAGTTAGGCTCAGCGCTACTGCAGAAGGTCTGTGCCCTGCGGGATTTAAAAACAAATAAACCTGGCCCCTCAAAGCCAGAACTTGCCCCCTAGTTCCCCACAGACTGTTTCGCTTGCCAAGAAGGAAAACCGGCACAAGAGTGTGGCTGAATTTTTTTTAAAGATCCTATCCAGGACAGGAACTTCCTGGGCTCCTAGATGAGGAAAGGCATGGTATAAATTATATATGTAATATATTTAAACACTTTCTAGAATCCCCAGGCAGCAAAGAGGGGCTCGCCTCATTTCTTCCTTCTGAGAGCTCTAATCCTGGAGTCTTGGGGGCACCTGCCATTGCTGTTTCTTTCTCTCTTTCCGCAGCAGACTCTGGATTTCTGCCTGACACTGCAAAGAGCAGGGCGAAATAATTAGTAGTCACTTTGTTCCTGTAGCAATTGTTGAGGAGTTCTCCCACTTTTGGGGAAGGAGGGGGGTTCTGCTCCTTGCTTCGAAACGTAACCCCCGCTCAGGGTTCCTTTGGGTTCTTCCTTTCCGTGCCTTCCTTGGCCTCCGCTGCAGCCCTGCACCAAAACGCGCAGAGCCTTCTTGCTCAAGCTCTGTGCTAGTTCCGAGACCAGGAAGCGGCAAGATGTGCCTTGGAATTTCAGTTGTTCCTCGCTATTATTTGCATGCTAACATGCGGGGGGGGGGGGTGTTGTAAAGAGGAGTGCGTGTATATCATGCTCGTCTCTGCAGCACGCAGTTTAAATGTCCCCCTATCCGGCACTTCCTTTCATCAAAATAAAAAATAACAAAATCTTGCAACGGTGGCTGTTTGGAGCGTGCGGCGCCGGGGTTCCTCCCTCCCCCTTTTATCACCAGTGTTCTCCATGGGACCCAGGGGGGATATAAACCAAGCCAAGCCACGGACGGGCACGGCTTCTCACCACTTCTTCCAGAACCGGAGCCATAAAAGGCCTCTCTTGGAAATTAAGTCCTTGTAAAAACACCGCCATCCCCTGTGTCTGCATATAGGTCAGAGGCGGAGGCTGTACATCATGCAAAATCGGCAGTCAACGCGTTCACCCTGGGCAAAGGGCGAGCAGGATGGTGCAGTGGCTGCAGCGTTAAGAAACCGACCTGCAGCCGGCTTTCTGCGGTTGTACGACCACGGCTGTTTTCCTGCTGGGGCAAACTAGCTTTTGGTCTGTTTTGGCTCTGGCGCATGGTACTGTGCTGGTCTTTGTAATAATTAATTTTATTATTTATACCTCGCCCTTCTGGCTGGGTTTCCCCAGCCACCCTGGGCAGCTTCTGGCACATACAAAAACAATAATGAAACGTCGGCCTCTATGCAAAACTTGTACTCTGCATAGAGGCCGCTGTTGCCCCAGCTACATACATCTGCACACACACAAACCACCTCAATGAGCCTTATCAAAGGTGGCAGAGCAGGAAATGGCTTGACATTTTTAATGCTCTAATTCAACTAGCTCTTTGTATAATCCCCGTTGCTGTATTGACTAAAAATGGTGTTCACAGGGTTGGAAGGGACCCCAGGGTCATCTAGTCCAACCCCCTACAATGCAGGAATCTCAACACATGGGTCCCCCATCCAGTTTGAAGCAACACACCCCACCTAGTCCTGTGTTAACGGCAGAGCAAACAGTACATTGCAAACCTCTTCCCCAGAGTGTTGATCCCAACTGTAATGCAATCTACTGAGAAGTACAGTATAAATGCAATTGTTAGGGCTGGTCACCTAATAGAAACTCAAAGTGCATTCGGCAAGCTCTCCCCAATCTAGTGCACTTCATCTGCTTTGAACTGCACGTACACTGGCTAAGCATGATGGGATTTGTAGTCCAAAATGTCTGGAAGGCACTAGACCAGGCTTCCTCAAACTCAGCCCTACAAGATGTTTTTTGAGACTACAGTTCCCATCATCCCTGACCACTGGTCCTGCTAGCTAGGGATCATGGGAGTTGTAGGCCAAAAACACCCAGAGGCTGAGTTTGAGGAAGCCTGCACTAGATTGAGGAAAGCAGAGTTAAGCAGTGCAATGAGGAGGCTCCTGCTTTTGTCTACATCAGTGTTTCCCAACCTTGGGCCTCGAGCTGTTTTTGGACTACAACTCCCATCATCCCTAGCTAGCAAGACCAGCAGTCAGGGATGTTGGGAACTGTAGTCTGAAAACAGCTGGAGAACCAATGTTGGGAAACACTGGTCTACATGAATGTAAGATGATGCTCAGCATATTATTTCTCCTCCCATAACCCTCTCTCTCCAACTTGTGTCTTGTAAAATAGTTTGGGACAAATGGAACATGCTTTACTCAGCAACTTGCAATCACACCTTATAGCACAAACGCCCTTGAGCCAGAGGCTCCATGCAGCTTTTATGTCGGTTCAAAGTATTATAGAACTGCAGGGTCATCTGGTCCAACCCTCTGCAATGCATGGGTCACAACTAAAGAATCCCTGGCATGTGGCTATCCAACCTGTGTTTAAAAAACACCAGGGAAGGAGCGCTCACCACTTTCCGAAGTATACCATACTGTGATGGGATGAAGAGCTGCTTGTGTGTAAATTGCAATCCCTCAGAGTTTGAACCGCTTCTCAAACCTCTGCCTGTGACGGAGCCCCTCCAGCATGGCTGCGTCAGTCGCTAGCAGAATCCGAAAGTGGCTGCTTTCGGAAACGTTTCCAACATAAAAGCTCCTTAACGGAAACACGTCTTCTGGACTCTCTGCGTGACAGTTTCCGCCGAGGAACGGGTGTTCCTATAGGGGGCCCTGAGACTTCCCCACTGTTTTCACTGGAAGCATCTCTGAGCCATTCCTCCGACTCCCCTTCCCTTGACGTTCCTGTTCGCCCCCTACTGGTTCCCTCTTCAGGTGTCAAGTCTCTCTCTACCTCAGAGAGCCTTGGCACCTCCTGTCCTGCCGATGGCAGTTCCCTGACATCCACCTCCCCTCCAGGGCCCCCTTCACCCCCTCCCGTCTCCTCCCCTACGGGTTGTGAGGAGGTAAAACCCCGGAAGGAACCTTCCTCATCGTCTGAAGTTTCGAACACCTTTCTCCACTCGTTGTGGTTCCTAGTCTCTCGGTACTCCTCGTCATCTGAGTCCGTTCCTTCTTCCAACTCCGACTCCGCGAATCCTTCCAGTTCCTCTTCCTCGTCTGTGGTGCCGAAATACTCCCTTCTAAACCTTGCTACCGGCTGTGGTTTCCGCGGGAATCTTTGGTGGAACGTTTCTGTTAAAACCTCGTCATTGACCTCCTCTGCAGTCACCCAGGTGTTTTCTGACTCCGGTTCCCCTTCCCACGCCACCAAATACTCCACCTGATTGCCCTTCCACCTGGAATCGAGGATTTCCGCTACATGGTTACTGCTTTCCCTCTCCTCCAAGACCGGTCCCCTGGTGTGCTCCTCTTCACCTCCCCCCTTGTACGGTGACAGTAATGACCTGTGGAACACTGGATGCAATTTCATGTGGTTGGGTAACCGGAGTTTGAAAGCCACTGGGTTGACCTGCTGAATGACCTCAAAGGGTCCCAATCTCTTGGGTCTTAATTTCTTACAACCCCCTTTGAACGGCAACCCTTGGGTGGACAACCACACCTGATCCCCCACCCTTATGGTTTCACCTTCCCTCCTGCTCTTGTCTGCCTGCTTCTTATATTGAGCCTTGGCCCTTTCTAAGTTGAGCTGAAGCTGACGATGGATCGCTTCCATCTCTTCTACAAACTGTTCGGCCGCTGGGACGCTCCATCTCTCGCCCCCCTCCCCCGGGAATGCCCTGGGGTGACACCCGTAATTGGCCAAAAAGGGGCTCATCCCTGTGGACACATGCTCCGCATTGTTGTAGGCAAATTCTGCCAGCGCCAGCTTTTCGACCCAATCATTCCCTCTGTCATTGACATAGCACCTCAGATATTGTTGGAGGATGCCATTTGCTCTTTCCGCCTGCCCATTGGTTTCAGGATGCCGGGCCGTCGAAAAATTGACTTCCACGTGCAGCAAGCTCATGAGCTTCCTCCAGAACCTGGAAGTAAATTGTTTCCCGCGGTCCGAGACAACCCTCAAGGGGGCGCCATGCAGCCGGAAGACGTGTTCTACAAACAACTTCGCTGTTTCTTCCGCTGTGACTGCATGTGAACATGCTACAAAGTGGCACATCTTAGTTAACAGGTCCACTACTACCATGATGGCCGTCTTCCCTTTGGATTTGGGCAGATCCGTCATAAAATCTATTGATACCGCCTCCCAAGGCCGTTCTGGCGTGGGTAGTGGTTCCAATAACCCTGCCGGCGCCCTTCTTTCCCCCTTGGCCCTCTGGCATTGGTCACACCCTCTTACATACTCCTTTACATCTTCCCTCACCTTGGGCCACCAAAACTCCCTGGTGACCATCCACATGGTCTTGTGTTGTCCAAAATGTCCCGCCGTGGGACTATCATGCAACTGCTTGAGTACCCTCCCTCTCAATTCACCTTCTGGTATATACAGTGCCCCTTTGTAATACAATGCCCCATTTCTTTCTTCAAAACCCTCCGGGCTCTCACCCTCTCCCCTGAGGCCTCTGAGCTTATTTTGGGCATATTCGTCAGTTTCCGTTTCTTCTACCAGCTCTCGTCTCCCCACCAGCGCCGCCCCACACACCCAGCGGTCCTCAGGAATGACATGTCTTTCTTCGCTTGCCCCCTCCCCTTCCAAGTACTCTGGTTTGCGTGAGAGAGCGTCCGCCCTGACGTTCTCTGGGCCTGGTACATAACAAATCTCAAAGTGGAATTTGGAAAATTCCTGTGCCCATCTCACTTGCCGTTGGTTGAGTACTCGAGCTGTTCTCCAATACTCCAAATTCTTGTGGTCGGTGCACACTTGCACCTTGTGTTGTGCCCCAATCAATAAATGTCTCCACCTCCGGAACGCTTCGTGAATGGCAAGTAGTTCCCTGTCATACACCGTGTAGTTCCGCTCGGACTTATTCAGCTTCCTCGAGAAAAAGGCACACGGTCTCCACCCTGACGTATTTCTTCCCGGCTGAAGGAGCACCGCCCCCACCGCTCTGTCTGACGCGTCTGTCTCCACCCTCATGGGCTTCTGTAGGTCCACATGCAGAAGTTGTTCTTCCGAAGCGAAAGCCCTTTTCAGTTCTTCAAAAGCTCTCTCCGCCTCCGCCGTCCAAACAAATTTCTTCTTGCTACTGAGGCAGTCGGTGATGGGCGCCGTCAAGTGTGCAAAATTCTTGATGAACTTCCGATAAAAGTTCCCAAACCCCAGGAATCTTTGCACATCCTTCTTGGTTTTCGGTGTCTTCCATTCCAGCACCGCCTGGACCTTGCCTGGATCCATGGCCAATCCTTGGTCTGACAGGCGGTACCCCAGGAATTCCACCTCCTTGGCATGAAACTGGCACTTCTCCAGTTTCACCCACAGCTGATTGGCTTGCAGCCGGCCCAACACTTCTCTCACGTCCCTCACATGCTGCTCTTCATTTTCCGAATACACCAACACGTCATCCAAAAAGGCCACACAATTCTTGTAGAGCAACGGCCCCAGGACGTGGTTGATGAAAGCTTGAAAACATGCGGAGCCGGCTTGGAGACCGAAGGGCATTACGAGGTATTCAAATGCTCCCAAAGGGGTGAACATGGTGGTCTTCCATTCATCCCCCTTCCTTATTCGTATCAGATTATACGCCCCCCGCAGGTCCAGTTTTGTAAAAATCTTCCCCTTCCTCACCCTGGTCAGAATGTCATCAATTCGGGGCATAGGAAAGGCCAGGGGTTCCGACACGGCGTTCAGGGCCCTGAAATCCACTACAAGTCTCGGCTTATCGGTGTTTTTTTTGTCCACAAAAAACACTGGGCTGCCCCCCACCGCTCGGGACTCTCTGATGAAACCCCTCTTCAGGTTTTTGTCAATGAACTCCCTCAGCTCCTGCATCTCCCTGTCTGACATGGCGTACAGCTTGCCCACTGGGAGTTGAGCCCCCGGGAGTAGGTTGATTTGACAGTCAAAGGGTCTATGCGGCGGCAGTTTGTCCGCTTCTCTTTCGCTGAATACGTTGCTCAGATCTGCATATTGCGGAGGCACCTCCCCTTGCTTCATTACCTCCATCCCAGCTAAGGTGATCTTGGCTCCCCCTGGATCCTTCCCCTGCTTGCAGTGTTCCAGGCAATGCGCCGACCCAAAGGAGACCACCCTCTGGTGCCATCCCACTAGAGGATCGTGAAGTGCCAGCCAGCTCATCCCCAAAATAATGGGAGCTCCTCCCAATGTGGCCACATTGAACGCTATCCTCTCGGTGTGTCTTGCCACCCTCATTATCATGGGAACAGTCTGTTGGTTCACTTCTCCTCCCAACAGCTCTCTGCCGTCAATCGTGGTTACCTGCAGGGGTTTACTTAAGGGGAGGGTTTGTATCTGGTGCTCAGCTGCGAACTCCTTACTCATGAAATTACAGGAGCTGCCTGAATCCAGCAGGGCTTTGATCTGTAGGGGGTGTCCATTTGGCAGCTCTAGCAACACCTCTATCACTAGAGCAGGCCTGGGAGGTTCTGGTGCGGGCACTCTCACTGCTTTTGAGCCTGGCTGCTGTGCCCCGACGGCAGCCAGGCGTTGGCTTTTACCTGCTCTGTGCTTTCCTCCTCCTCTCCCCCAACAGCTCCTGCCATGCCTTGCCATTCCTTTCTCCGTGGACAGACTCTGGCAAAGTGTCCTGGCTGTTGGCAGAGATAGCATTTTTTCCCGCCCTTTCCCTCTTTCTTCCGCCCTTCACCGATGTTTGAAACTGTGCGCGCACGCGCTGTTCCCACTTCCATCGGCTCTGCCGGCGGGAAAGGCTGCTCTGGAATGTCTGGAATGCGGAGCTCCCTCCAACGTTCTCCTTTCCCCTCCCGCTTCTCCAAAGCCCTCGCCTCCTGGCGCGCTCCAATGGCTAGCGCGGCTTTAGTCAGCTGGTCCATAGACTCTGCTCTGGGGTTCCGGGAAAGTTCATCTTTCAAGGACGAAGACAGACCCTCTTCAAAAAGCATTTGAATGGGCTCAGAAGCCAAGTCCCACCCCAATCGATGAATCAACATAGTGAACTCAGTCCAGTACTCACGGACAGTCCGGTTTCCCTGTTTGCAAGCCATTAACTGCCTTCGCACTCCTCCCTGCTCAATGTCACTGGAAAACATCAGGTCCATGGCACGAAAAAACTTCATCGCGTCCTTTAGGATCTCATTATTTGCTGCCATCAAGGGTCTAACCCAGTCCTTCGCCCCTGATTCGAGGTGGCTAATTACAAAAGCCACTCGCGATTCCTCATCAGGGAAGTCATCAAATTGCAGATTGAGAGCATATTGCATCTCTGTCCTAAAGGCATGGTAGTTCCTGGGGTCCCCCCCAAATTTCTGCACCAATCCTGGCATCTTTCTGTTGAGTGGGGTGGCTTTCTCCCTCCCCCTCTCTGCATCCTGAGCCCTCCTTTCTTCCAGCCTCGCCGTCTGCAAGGCAAGCTGGATTTCCAACGTCCTATACCTTTCCTCCAGGCTTGGACCTCCAGCTGCCCCTCCGGTTCCTGCTGGTTCGCTCATGATGCCTCTCCCTGGCACAAGCTAGCTGTCGATGACTTTCGGATTGCTGTGATGGGATGAAGAGCTGCTTGTGTGTAAATTGCAATCCCTCAGAGTTTGAACCGCTTCTCAAACCTCTGCCTGTGACGGAGCCCCTCCAGCATGGCTGCGTCAGTCGCTAGCAGAATCCGAAAGTGGCTGCTTTCGGAAACGTTTCCAACATAAAAGCTCCTTAACGGAAACACGTCTTCTGGACTCTCTGCGTGACAGTTTCCGCCGAGGAACGGGTGTTCCTATAGGGGGCCCTGAGACTTCCCCACTGTTTTCACTGGAAGCATCTCTGAGCCATTCCTCCGACTCCCCTTCCCTTGACGTTCCTGTTCGCCCCCTACTGGTTCCCTCTTCAGGTGTCAAGTCTCTCTCTACCTCAGAGAGCCTTGGCACCTCCTGTCCTGCCGATGGCAGTTCCCTGACACATACCATTGTCAAACAGCTCTTAGCATCAGAAAGTTCTTCCTAACGTTTGCTCATAGTCTCCTTTCTTGTAATTTAAATCCATTGTTTCAGTCCCTCTGGAGCAACGAGAAAACCAGCTTGCTGCATCTTCCCCAAGATACTTCATAGCCCTTAGCTGATCCTGCTTTGCCATAAAAGACAATTTTTTTTTACTATAAGGGACAAAGATTGCCAACATGCTCAGTGTAGCTTAAAAGATGCCTCAGTCATTTGCCGTCAGTCATCACTGCCCAACTATCTCTTGCAGTAATTTCATTTCTCGCTGAATCCCAGGACATGAGACCCAAAGAGGGTTTTGTGCCAGCAGCTGCAATCCTAACCACACTTTTCGGGGAGCGAGCCCTACGGAATGCACTGGGACTTCCTTCTGACTACAACTCCCAAGCTCCATCCTCGAAAATGACAAGTTGATTTGAAGAGGGGAGGGCATAAGATTAGCACAGTGGGTGCCCTCTTCCTGCCCCCAGTGCCCAGTAGGGAGCTGTTTGCAGAGAGAGAGCGGTAAAAGTTAATGTGGGATGTAATGCATGCAGCACAGTCTTATGAGCTGTTGCCATTTGATGGCCGCCATGAAAGTTGGTGTCCATGACTGCAAAAAGAGAACAGAGTTTCTGCAAAAGGGGCAGAGGCGGCACTGCCAGGCAGCCTTCTAAGCCAGCTTGTTGCAGAAAGGGAACTTCAGTTGCAGATGCAAGCAGGAGAGAGAGCTGTGCCCCACAGTTAGCATTGCTAAACGTCCCCCCACTTTTCAGTCGGGCTTCCTGTGCTTTGGACAGCTGTAGGACAGGTTGTCATCCAACGGGTGAAGCTTTCCTCTCTGCCATGTCAACATCTTGTTTTTGAAATTCAGCCTAGCCCGGTCCTTCCCTTTTCCATCTCCACCAAAAGGCACCATTTCAGCTTTCAGGAAAGAGGGATGGGGTGGGAGTGGAGTGGAGTGCGCTCAGCTTCCAGCAGCGGGGAAAGGAGTGATTGACAGCAAGGCTCAATTTTCTCTTGGATGTATTCAAGATTAGATTGCAAAACTGCAGTGCATTTTAAGAGGATGTGGCTACATCATCATCATCGTCGCCAGAGAGAGAGAAACGTGATCCTGAAGAATAATTACACGGGGCTGGAAACACAAGAGGAACGCCCCCCCCCCTTCTCCGTACTCTCCCTCCCAAATATTGAACCCAAAAGAGGGTCTGATAGAAAGTAGATTCAACTACTCATACCCAGGGCAGGCTGCAAATTTATAATGCCAGATAACCCACAGCAGATTCCTCTCCCATGCTTCGCTCCCTTCCTACTGATGAAGCTCTCCTGGAGGTCTTCGTCTCTCTCATCACCTTGCACTTTGTTCAGATACTGTACCCTGTTTCCGCAAGGCCCAACCTACCCCAGCCCTCTCTATGGGGTGGTACAGCCCTCAGTTGCTCTTCTATCTCTCTTCTCTTCCCCCGGCCTCCAGGGAAATAAGTATCGCTACTTTATTTTTTTCTGGTTCACCTAAGAATCATAAAATTGTAGAGATGAGAGGGACCTTAAAGGTCTTCTAGTCTAACCCCTCTTGCAACACAGGAATATTTTGCCCAACATGGGGCTCAAACCCTCGACCCTGAGATTAAGAGTCTCGTGCTCTCCTGGCTGAGCTATCCCAGTCAAGCCGCCAAGCAGCATTGAACTTCCCTGCATGAGTTGATGGGATAGGGAGATTAATCCTGTTTTCTGAAGGGCAGGTTCTGGCTGCATGTCTATATGCTCCACACCAGGCATCGCACAGGATGTCCAGTGTGGGGCAGGTGTTTGGGGCATGGAGGAAACAGTCCCATGGGCCACATGGGGAGGTCTGGCAGGCCGCATCTGGCACAGAGGCTGACCATTCCCCACTACTGCTTTAATCAGGGACATTGCAGGGGGTTGGACTAGATGCCCCTTGGGTACCTTCCAATTCTAAGATTTATTTATTTTTTCATCAAAACGGGGAGGAAGGGGATTATCGGAGGCCTGGCACATAAGACCTGGGGCTCGAGCCCCCTGTGCCGTCGACATCCCTGTCACTCTCATTTTATCAAAGTTCAGCCCCAACCTTTCCATGAAGTCTCATCCCTCATCGCCAGCTGATACAGAAGCGGAAACGCAAGGAAGGCTGCCTTTGCCCTCTCCTTATCCTTGCCTCTCCTGCCCCACTGTCTAAATTTAGGCTGCCAATTCCTCGGGGCAGGGACCTGCCTTTTGTCTGTGCGTCGCTGGGCCAGGCAGCCTACGCTCTGATGGAGCTCTGCGTGCAAATCAATGAAAACACAGAAAACCAATTACCATCCTAATTCTAGGTTTGCTCGAGAGACATGTTCCTGAAGAGGAAGCGGCAGAAAGGTCCCACTCGCCGCCCGCTTTTCCTTTTCCAAGAATCTCGTTCCTTGCAGCTCTCTCGGTTCACAGCTATGGCCTCTTGTTGTCTCTACCCTAAGAGGCCGGGGAGCCCTCTGTCCCTCCGTGGCGTAATCCCATCATGTCCTGCCCATTCTCCCTGGGCAGCACCTGGTTCTAATCTCAGGACTCTCCCTGGACTACAACACTAAGAAGCAGCATGTTGCTATACCCAATGGTGCAGTGGTCCAGGGTTATGCAGGGTCAAGGAGGGACATGGGTGGTGCTGTGGTCTAAACCACTGAGCCTCTAGGGCTTGCCGACTGGAAGGTTGGCGGTTCGAATCTGTGCGACGGGTTGAGCTCCCATTGCTCTGCCCCAGCTCCTGCCAACGTAGCCATTAGAAAGCACACCAGTGTGAGTAGATAAGTAGGTACTGCTGCAGCGGTAAGGTAAACGGCCTTTCTGTGTGCTCTGGTTTCCGTCATGGAGTCCCATTGCACCAGATGAGGTTTAGTCATGCTGGCCACATGACCTGGAAAGCTGTCTGTGGACAAATGCCGGCTCCCTTGGCCTGAAAGCAAGATGAGCCCCGCAGCCCCATAGTCGCCTTTGACTGGACTTAACTGTCTAGGGGTCCTTTACCTTTACCTTTACCAGCAGCAGCAGAAAGAGGCGAAGGAGGAAGTGGGAGCAAGGCAATGGGGTTGCCACCATCACCATCCATGTCCCCACCATGGAAGGCTGTGACTCTCTGGCCCGGCGGGCCTCCAGCCATCCGTCCTGCCAGCCATGTCAAATGAAAACAAGGAGAAAGTGAGCCAGGACAGGCCTGAAGAGAAGGTGGCGGCTTGAAGAGACTGGGTGGGGAAGGGTGTAGCTTGTAGGGTGCAGGCAGGCCCGTAGGGGGCTGGAGTTTGAGAGGTGTGGCGGGTCAAGGAGGTTATGGGGGTCAAGGGTGAGAGCTGGAGCTAACTGGGCTTCATAGGGGTGGGGGTGGGGGGGTTGTCCGTAGCATGAAAAACTTTAATAAAAATCGTAACATGCAAAAGAAAAAGCCCTCTTTTCCTAGTGATGCTGCTGTAGAATAGAATGTCCCTATTTTTCTCTGAGGGATATTGGAGGGTATGTCAACGTAGCCACTATTCAGTCTAGTCAGGTTCTCTACATGGGGAGGGGGGGTGCGTCTTGTCCTTTGCGTCAGGTGGTAAAACGTCCCTGTCTTCTTATCCGCTCGGCATCTTACCCGGTCGCTTTGCTCCTGCCCCGACAGTGGCTGGGGGCTGATTGGATTAGGCACCCAAGGAAACCCTCTCGACCAAGAGGCCAGGAAGACACTCACCTTGCTAATGAGCAGAATGAGGCTCGTTAGGAACAATTTGATTCCGAGATGAGTTTGCTGCCCCAACGATCAGGCGCCATCCATCTTTGTTCTGCCGGTCGCCGTGACATTTGGGATTCGGGGACAGATGGGCCCAGCGGCCTGATTCGGAAGAGGCTGCAGAAGAGCTGCGCGAGGGCTGTGAGGCCTTCTCAAACAATTGCAGGTGGAAGGCTAATAAAAATGGCCAAGGGACAGGTAGGTCCTTTTATTCCGTACCGCAGAAGCCAGGTAAAGGAGCGCAGGCAGGTGGTTGTTTTTTTTACCAAGACTGAGAAGCAGGAGCTACTTAAACTTTGCGCTAAAAATGGGATGGTATCTATGTTCTACCTCCACTGGCAGGAGCAGAGTGTCTTTGAGTACCAGTGGAACAGAATCACAAGTAGGGATAAAGCTCTGTTGGCAGAGTGTGAGACTCTTAATCTCAGGGTTGTGGGTTCGAGCCCCACGTTGGGCCAAAGATTACTGCATTGCAGAGGGTTGCTCTAGATGACCCCCGTGGTTCTTCCAACACATATAGTTCTATGATTCTTAACTGTTGTGCACAGGTCCTGCTTTTGGGGCCCTGGCTTCTTTCCTCCTTGTCCCATTGTGTGTTGTGGTGGTGTTTTTTCAGACCGTAATCCTGCAGGTAGAGACTGCCTTGTTTTTATTGCCTTTGAGCTGCTCCGGCAGCCTTTTGGCAGAAGGTAAAGGGACCCCTGACCATTAGGTCCAGTCGCAGACGACTCTGGGGTTGCGGCGCCCATCTCGCTTTACTGACCGAGGGAGCTAGCGTACAGCTTCTGGGTCATGTGGGCAGCATGACTAAGCCGCTTCTGGCGAACCAGAGCAGCGCACGGAAACACCGTTTACCTTCCTGCCGGAGTGGTACCTATTTATCTACTTGCACTTTGACGTGTTTTCAAACTGCTAGGTTGGCAGGAGCAGGGACCAAGCAATGGGACCTCACCCCATCGCGGGGATTCGAACCGCCGACCTTCTGATCAGCAAGCCCTAGGCTCTGTGTTTTAACCCACAGCACCACCCACGTCCCCTTTTTGGCAGAAGTGCAGGGTACAAATGCTCTAAGGAATCATCATTGTCACCATCTGGCTGGCCAATGTGAGAACAGGATGCTGAACTAAATAAGCCACTGGCTGGAACCATTAGGGGGTGCTTCCATAACCTCCAATTGTCCCTATTTTCAAGGGATAGTCCCAGAATTACGAAAGCCATCCCAGTTTCTGATTTGATGCAGGAATGTGCCTGTTTCCCCCACCAGTGCCAAGCTCAGGGCGGAGGAAGAGCCAGCACTTGTCTCAAGCGATGGTGGCTGTGGCAGTGGGGGCTGTGAGGGAGAATTCCATGGCCTCTCTGTGGCCGCCACTGCCGGCCTCCTCCCTTGGGCAGCTCATGGAGAGCAGGCGAGGAAGAGGACAGGCTGCTGCCTGATGTGCTGGCTCTGAGGGGAAGGCAGAGGGCAGGGCTGGGTTGGAAAAAAGGGGGGGCAGAGCAGGATGCAAGGAGTCTTGATTTAAAAATAAAAATGCTTTGTGCGTCCGCATCTAATCTTTCCCCTTTTCCAAAAGAGCCAGTGTGGTGTAGTGGTTAAGAGCAGTGGACTCATAATCTGGTGAACCGGGTTCACTTCCCTGCTCCTCCACATGCAGCTGCTGGCTGACCATGGACTAGTCACACTTCTCTCAAGTCTCTCAGCCCCACTCACCTCACAGAGTGTTTGTTGTGGGGGAGGAAGGGAAAGGAGATTGTTAGCCACTTTGAGACTCTTTCGGGTAGTGATAAAGCGGGATATCAAATCCAAACTCCCTCTTCTTCTTCTTCTTCAAAATTAATTTATTCGTGTGTTTTTCTTCTTGTAAACCTACCACAGAATAAAATAAGATAAAACCTGGATTTGTGTTTTGTTTTTTCAGGACAGTGGAATAGAATCATAGAATCATAGAATCATAGAGTTGGAAGAGACCACAAGGGCCATCGAGTCCAACCCCCTGCCAAGCAGGAAACACCATCAGAGCACTCCTGACATATGGTTGTCAAGCCTCTGCTTAAAGACCTCCAAAGAAGGAGACTCCACCACACTCCTTGGCAGCAAATTCCACTGTCGAACAGCTCTTACTGTCAGGAAGTTCTTCCTAATGTTTAGGTGGAATCTTCTTTCTTGTAGTTTGGATCCATTGCTCCGTGTCCGCTTCTCTGGAGCAGCAGAAAACAACCTTTCTCCCTCCTCTATGTGACATCCTTTTATATATTTGAACATGGCTATCATATCCCCCCTTAACCTCCTCTTCTCCAGGCTAAACATGCCCAGCTCCCTTAGCCGTTCCTCATAAGGCATCGTTTCCAGGCCTTTGACCATTTTGGTTGCCCTCCTCTCGACACGTTCCAGTTTGTCAGTGTCCTTCTTGAACTGTGGTGCCCAGAACTGGACACAGTACTCCAGGTGAGGTCTGACCAGAGCAGAATACAGTGGCACTATTACTTCCCTTGATCTAGATGCTATACTCCTATTGATGCAGCCCAGAATTGCATTGGCTTTTTTAGCTGCCGCGTCACATTGTTGGCTCATGTCAAGTTTGTGGTCAACCAAGACTCCTAGATCCTTTTCACATGTACTGCTCTCAAGCCAGGTGTCACCCATCTTGTATTTGTGCCTCTCATTTTTTTTGCCCAAGTGCAATACTTTACATTTCTCCCTGTTAAAATTCATCTGGATTTGTGTTTTGTTTTTTCAGGACAGTGGAGGGCATGTGTGCTGTGTCCCAAAGGTGTGGTGGCACTTGTCCTTCTTCTGACAGGAAATGCTCTGCGGGTTGGGAAGGGGGGGACCAAAATTGGGGGGCTGAGGAGGGTCAGTTGGGGGGAGTGAGACATGTCCTTATTTTCATCTGACGAATGCTGGAGGGTATGTATGTGCTTCTTAATGCTCTGAGGGCCTGGATGTGAGAACGACGGCAAGGGCCTTCAAACAGCTACTGTCTAGAAACACCTATCAAAGTGGTTGAGCTGCAGCAAGGATCCAGAATAGACAAAGCCACAAAGATGACCTGGAAGCACGAGACAGATAGAAAAAAGGGTCCATTGTTGTGGAGAACAATCTCTGGAGAGGGGCAGAGTTAGGTTAAGTGGAAATATGGCTGTGATCCAGCAAGATAGAAAGCGCTGCAGGTAAATTGAGGCCAGGGAGATGAAGACTGCAATCCCAGGCAGGGCCGGGGCCTGAAAAGAGGCGGGTGGGCCCTTTCTTTTTTCTTTTTCTAGAAGGCAAATTCTTCTCCCTCCTCCTCCACTTTTCAAGAGCCCTCATTTCTCGGCTGCTCAGCCTTGGACTCGCCGTTCTGCGGTGGTGGAGCTGGGCATCTGGTCGTATTAGTTGCCCAGCGAAGCCCAGGACTGTGATGATGGGAAGACACTCGCCCGCTAATGAGCACAGCGAGACTCATTAGGAGCGATGTGATTCCCAGACAGCTTTGCCTGCCTCCAGCTTAAGAGAGTTCACCGCTGTGACCCGGAACGGGGAAAAGGCAGGCGAAAGGGCACACCGAGGCAGGCAAACAGAAACTCTTTAAGAGCAATGAAAGCGGTCTGAGCATCACACACACACACACACACACACACACACACAGTTGCGGCAGCCCAAGGCTTCTCTTTCCTGGGCAGAGAAGCTTCCTCCACTTCTAAACTGCTGTGCTCCTTTACCATATTACCTGCCTTCATCCTTAGCCCATGTGTGGAGGCGCGAGTGACAGCCTTGGCAGCATGGGATTTTGGCACCCGAGGTAAGCTGCAAAATGGTGCACCCTTCCCCAGCCAGGGAAGGAGAAGTGAGGAATAAGGGTGGAAAGAGACCAGCAGGGCCTCCTGTTCACCAAGACTGCTGTAGAAGCAGATACAGCCTTGCCACGGCCTTTGATGCCACCACAGGGTGGTGCATTCCTTGGAGGCGGATCTGCTTCCTCTGTAGCTCCTGCCACCCGAGGCAGTCACCTCCCTTTGCCTCATGGGTGGGCAGGCCCTGAATGCCAGCATGGGGCATCCTCA
The DNA here is from genome assembly GCF_965153285.1 of Podarcis tiliguerta. NCBI lineage: Eukaryota > Metazoa > Chordata > Lepidosauria > Squamata > Lacertidae > Podarcis > Podarcis tiliguerta. The sequence goes on from NC_139541.1 coordinate 75,652,574, forward strand.
GGCAGCCACTGGGATCCCAGTAAACCAATGTTTGTCCCAATGAGCACTGGACTGCTCGATTTCTCACAATGCTCCACTGCAAGTCATTTTGGATTGTTAACATGGTGCGCCGTCCCCCCCCCCCTTCACCCCCTGGAAGGAATGCTGCCATTTAAATTTCCGACAATGCCCCAGACCAGGGGTAGCTAACATGGTGCTCTCTAGACAACCCTATCTCCAATCGGCCCCAGCTACCCTGGCCAAGGATGTTGAGGGCTGTAGATCAGGAACACCTGGAGGAAATCATGCTGGGTACCCTGCCCCAAAATGATGCTACATCAGGACATGGCAGGGTCTCAAAATGGTATGGCTGGCCACTGTGAGAGCAGCAGGCTCTTCTTATGTAACCTGGAGCTGGTAATTTGGATATATATTATTTCTTCTCTGCCCCCCTCATGCCTTGGAGTGCAGTGTGCATGTGTCCAAATTGTTTTCATCACGCTGGGAGGCACGTCTTGGTCTTCGTCACTCAAAATCATGGGGGTGTCATGATGATAGCTGGAGAGTATCAGCCAAGAGGGTGCAAAAGGGATCTCAAACGGAGACCACACCAATAGATGAGATCATGGGCATGATCCAAAAGGCTCAGCCAGATGGGCTTCTTGGCCTGATCCTGACCAGGGAAACCACAGCCGTAGGTCAGGAATAACAGAGTCCAAGGCAGGAGGACTGCATGGAGTGCTGGGTCCGTTGCTTTTACCTAGATTGCCACTCCAGCTTCTTGGGCAAGCGCGAGCAGAAAGTGCCGCAAACCCAGAATTTATGCCATTTTGTTGAACATTAAATTCCCCCCACTCCTGCAATTGTTTTAAAATATTTTTTCCGGTAGCTCCCAGTCGGAATGTTTTCCACGAGAAGAGAGTTTTGTACAGAATGACAGATGGGGGACGCGTAGAGGGACCCGGCGGAGTAATAAAAATGAGAGTGAAGGAGAGAAATGGAAGGGAAAGCAGGAACTAATGTGCAAGGCTCTCCGTCCTCAGCCGAAATGGGGGCTTAGCGCATTTGTTCAGGGACTGGAAACAGGCACAGCAGAAGACCAGGGCAGAGCAGGTGTGTGCAAGTATAGATGCTGCATAAAGATGCGAGAGTAGTGCATGTAGCATGTTATGGGGCAAGAACGTGGACAAGAGGAGCAAGAATCCAGGACCGGGACAGCAGTGGGGCAGAACGGCCACGGAGCGTTAGGGATTGCAGGAAGAGCCGGATGAGCACAATGGCTTTAGATGGGGAGCTACTCAGCACTGGGTAGCCTGGGGCTATGGCTGCATCTCTCAGGCCCCAACATAACCGTGAAAATAAATCAGAGGGGTTGGGGAGGCATTTCCCCAAGGCCCTCAGAGAGGGAACGTGAGGAGGCCGATCTAGAGGACAGAATGGGATGCGGCAAAACAGAGATTCGAATCCAATTTTTGGCACAGATGCTTGTGCAGCCTTGGTTGGGGGCAAAGCACACTGTTCCAGCCTCCATTTCTTATCTGTGAAATGGGAGCCTCCGCAGATGAGAGTGGCTTTGGCGTTTGGCTGAGCGACGGCAGTGAACCCCCGTGGGGCTTTGCTGTCCCTGTCGGCTTCACATGTCTGTCCTCGCGCCCCCCCCGCTTTTGCAGCAGAAAGATTGTGACGGCAAAAGCACCGAATTTGCTTGCTGCTGCTTTAAGCTCTGTCACTAGCATCCTCGACACCGGAAAACAAGTTGGATCTTCTGCACGGGGTTTGCTCCAGAGGACATTGAGGCTGGGCAGCTTGCTGGGGTTCCAAGACTGGGAAATGATAGCCCCCACTCCACCCTGTTCCTCTCCACTTTTACTGGGCACCTGGCTAGAGATGGATGCAGTGGAGAAGAATTCCCAGTTTGTCGGCTTCAACTCTTGAAGGACTGGGGAGTTGGGCAGGCGAAGAGAGCTCACATCATTAACTCCATTACCTCTGAATACCAGTTGCTGGAAACAACAGGAGGGGAGGGGGCTGCAGGGCTCAGGTCCTGCTTTCAGGCTTGGGAGTCTGGCTGGCCTCTGGGAAAATAGGTTGCTGGACTCTATGAGCCCCCGGCCTGATCCAGGAAGGTTCTCCTCATGTTCTTTGCATTTCCAGAGCCAGCACCATTTCTACAGCACACACTCATGAACAAGGATACCACAACCACTGGTGTTAAAAGAATTAATCAGGGGGATTTATTGAAGTATCAAAGGTGGTTAAAAGGCAGACATAGATATTTACATATATATTAACTTTCGGGCGTGGGGGAAACAGTCTTGGGCTGCAGAGGAACAAGCCCCCCTGCATACTCCCGACCCCCAGTTATATATTAATTATTATATTTTCCATTCTTTTCATTTTTTTTTTTAATCTCCCCTTCCGAGACACAAACAATATAAAATAAAAACCGCGAGCCAGAGACGGACACAGAATCACACGTCGGTTTCTTTTCTTCTGTTTTGTTCCCCAGACAAAAGACAGAGGGAAAGGGGGTGGGATGGAAATTCGAGGGAAAGCGAGGAGTGGGCACCTACTGGCACAAAATGAGGGACGGCGGCAAGGATGGAAGGAACCAAGAAGACCAGGGGTGGAGTGCGGGGCGGGGGAGAAGGGAGCGGGGAAGAGACGGGGTTCAGCACCCCCCTTTAGTGGTTCAACGCTCAGTCATGGGGCTGGACCATGGGGTGAGGCGGCAACTGCCTCTGGAGCCGCCATTTCCACAGGGGAGTCCTCCCACTGGCCGTCACCAGCATTGCACCCTGCAGCAGTGCATTGCAGCCACCTCTGGGGCAGAGCAGCCATTTGTAACAGGGGTTCGGTTTTTTTACCGCAGCTGTGTTTGGGGGAGGTTGAACCCATGAAAGCAACATCCAGACAGGTGCTGAGGGAGGGGTGCCTATTGCTGAGCCTCTCGTCTTGCTCTTCTTTGAGGGACTTGCCGATCCCAGCTGCTTCCGGGGAGGGAGGCCGAGCGGAGAGGGAGGGAGGAAGGGGCAAGGGGGTGTTGCGAGCGACACAGCGGTTTCTCTCTCGGGGTCTGGGGATGGGATGGCGTAACATCGTGGCCACCAGGCCCAAAGGCGAGGAGGAGGAGGAGAAGGAGCTGAAACTGGCCACAGTCAAATCTGCATATGTTGGCAAATTCAGACGGATGCAAATTCTTTTCCCATGTCCTCCACTCTCTGCAGAAGCTGGGCTGTGGGCCAGGGGGCAACGCTTGGCTGTCAAGGACAAAGTGTGGGCTGTGGGGGGTCAATGCGCCAATGGGGCTCCGTAGTCCCATCGCCTGCCCCCAGCTGGGCACATCACATAACAAGGACGACAGAGACAGACAGAGACACCCCCTTTCCTCTTCCCACCCTCCCTCTCCCTCCCCAAACTATCATGGCTTTGAAGGAAGAAAAAAAAAAGAGTCCAAGTTGCTTCATAAGGCCCCACACGGCTTGAGCGGCCCTGGGCTTAGCAGTGGGGGGAAAGGTGCGGCTGAGAGAGATATGGGGCCAGGGGCCCTGAAGAGAACTCAAGGCGACCCGGCGACTCCCAGCCTCACGCTCCTGTCATGCTGCACGCCAAACACTCCGACCCGGCGGCTCCCCTCCTCAGCGGCTGGGGGCAAAGCACACCCGAGGGGGGTCCCAACTCACAGAATGGCTCTCTCCCCCCCTGGCCGCCTTCCCTGAACTTGAGAGTCTCCTCCAGGGCTGCTGGGAAGATCCTTGCGCTCCAGAGCAAAATATGTTAGCCCCACCTCCCTCCCCAGATATTTTGAAACTCAGTGCTAATATCGGAAAGAAAAGCAAACAAGCAAACCCAGAGCTAACGGGCCACAGTCCCTCCAAGGGGAAGGGCCCTTTGACACCGTGACCCACCCTCACAGTCTCAGCAGCCCGGGATGTCTGGGTGTCCCCTCCCTCGCTGGGTGGCTTCTACGCTATTTACAAAGAGACCCAAGCCCTCCCACAGGGCTCTGCCTGTCCCCAAAGAGAAAAGGGTTGTGGCTATCCCAGCCTCCTGCTCTTTTTTATGGAAGTGGGGCCATGCACACGCACACACACTCTCTCTCTCTCACACACACACACGCATACATCCTCCCCAAAAGTAACAGGAAATAGCTCTGGTGCAGAGGGCATGGAGGGGGGAGGAGTCAGACAATGGCAGGAGGCGGAGCTTCATAGCTGGGGGCGGGGCTAAAGTCCTCGGTTTCAAAAATAAAACCGAACAAGTGGTGGCCATGTGTGTGTCCCCCCCCTTTTTTTACACAATGGATATTTTTTTTAGCGTTTTTTTTTTTCTTTTTAATCCAACCCTTCTTTTCCCCTCCCTCCCCTCCCCCAGCAAGAGTGGCAGCTTTTCTATAAACGTCTCCCCCCCCCTGCCTTCGGCGCTCCCCCTCCTCGGCCATTCTGCCCCCAGCGCTCAGCCCCCCTCCCCTTCCCCCTCCCTCTCCCAGGCTCAGATGAAGAATTCCTCCTTGCGTTTGTGGCCATCGCCGCCGTTCAGAAAGGCCTCGCGGGCTTCTCCGTGCTCGTCCAGGCCGCTTGCCTCGTGCGTCAGGTAGGAGCCTGTAAAAAGAGGACGGGGGGGGGGCGTGAGTTGAGGAGAAGGCTGGGCACAAGCAATGGTAAGTGGGGCGCACAGGGGCCTGGGGGAGACGCAAGACCTTGCTAAGGAGACTCCATTCATAGAATCATAGATTTGGAAAGGTGTAGGAATGATCGCTGGGTGTGGAGCACACTCCCCGCCCGCAGGCATGCATGACCTTGGGGTGTGGAGCGCACTCTCCCTCACAGATAAGGCCACAGCTGTCTGAACATCTTCCCCTCTGTCTAACCTTTTGCGGTCTCCGTAGTCTGCGGTGTCCTGTCTGTGACCTTTGTCTCTGAGACCTTTGTCTCTTTCGTCATACACTGTCCAAGGGAAAAATGACGCGGTGGAAACAGGGGCCAAAATAACTTTGTACCACCCCACGATCTCGGGACTGGAAGATGTGTACAGGTCACAGCCCAAAATGTATCTGCCTGGGTTTGCATATTGTGTCAATAAAAGGAGCCTCCAGAGAGCTGGCCGGCAGCTTGCTTGCAGCTCACCTGTGCGCAGCTCACCTGCATTATCAACTCCTGTCTCATGTCCTTCACTTCAGAAAGGACCCCAAGGGCCTCCCATTCCAACCCCCTGCTGTGAAGGAATCACACCTCTAATTACATGTGTTGGTCCTCATCCCACAACTAGAGAACAGATCCTCGCTTTGGCACTATTTCTGTTTGTGTGAAAGCCACACTCTGTCACCCTCAGTTTGGAATGGCTTTGAAGACACATCGCCAGCTTATGCATGTGCAATGGGACCTCACGGGTGTTTAGTCACAAATACGTCCCCACTGGACTTAACTTTCAGCAATAGCTACGATCAAGGAAGAGGAATTCTGGAAGGCAGGGGATATCAGGTTCTGCTCTCTAGCGAGTGTACCCACAGCCAAGGGGGTGTGCAGTGGCAATCGGAGGAGAGCAGAATGTTCCTCCTTCAGAACACATGCACCCCAAACCGGCCGGGTGGTTACACTGCAAGCTGGCGCCAGGGCTTGGTACCATCGCTCACTGGCTGAGCCCCGAAATCTCAAGTTCCTGATTGCTGCCATGGGCGGCTGGCCTGCCCTCTCCAACCAGCTGTGGGTACCGAAGGAACAGATTTCTCTGCTTCTCCTTCTTCCCTTGGGGGCAGAGGCGCAGACTGGGGTCGGAGGGAGAGGGCAAGCAAGTGAGAGGCAACAAGGAGAATGGGAAGGCTTTGAGTGTCTTGTCCAAGAATTCCTCTCCGAAATTTGCAGCTGAGTAGCTAGAAGAAAAATGCAGGTGGTGTACACACATCCTGTACATTCTGCATCCTGCAGGTTTTTGGTGTGTATGTTTTTTTGAAATACTAAGCTTGGATCCATTTCCCCGCAAACCACCTTTGATCCGAATTGAGAAAAAGAACCACCTTGCTGTGTTTTAAGCCGGCAATTGTGTACACAGCCGTAGCATTCTCCTCCCCAAGTACAAAGAGGATTGGGAAAGACTGTGAGAGAGGCTGGTTTTAGGAGCCACAAAGTCCTTCCTACGGTGGCAGGAAGCCTCACTCCCAAGCCCTGCAGGGTCTCCCTGCTTTTATCATTTCAAGCTCCTCACTCCAACCCCAAAGGCTAGAAATATGCTTTTTGAATACACACAGAGAGAGAGAGAGACATGAAATGACTGTGCTGCAAGGCAGTTTCTTAGATCAGTGGTGAGAGATAGATGCTAGCCATGGAGCAACCCAGCTTTCCTTCTATAAATCAGCACTCGTGTCTCTTATCTGCCCGGCTGGCACCAGGGTTCCGACACTGACCTTTCTGCCGGATGGAGCACCACACCATGACTATAAGCACACAGATGACGAGGAAGACCAGGAGCGCCAGGATGCCCCCGACAATGGCATAGGGCACTGAAGTCTGGGCCTCCACAATGGCCCCGGGGTCTGCCAAAGACAGGGAAAGGTTAAGGTGTGAGAGGCGGGGTGGGTGGCCGGAGGCGGTGCCCTCCGTGAGCTTTATACCTTGGTATGGGCCAGGGCAGAGGACCTGTAAAGGTAAAGGTAAAGGGACCCCTGACCATTAGGTCCAGTCGTGACCGACTCCGGGGTTGTGGCGCTCATCTTGCTTTATTGGCTGAGGGAGCCGGCATACAGCTTCTGGGTCATGTGGCCAGCATGACTAAGCCGCTTCTAGCGAACCAGAGCAGCAAACGGAAATGCCGTTTACCTTCCTGCCGGAGTGGTACCTATTTATCTACTTGCAGTTTGACGTGCTTTCAAACTGCTAGGTTGGCAGGAGCAGGGACTGAGCAACAGGAGCTCACCCCGTCGCGGGGATTCAAACCGCCGACCTTCTGATCGGCAAGTCCTAGGCACTGTGGTTTAACGCACAGCGCCATCCGCGTCCCTGCAGAGGACCTGAGCCTACCCTATTTTTGGCTGCCCTCCTGGCAGGGGGAAAGCAAACACCTCCGTTGAGAGATGCTGCCATATGAGCAAGAGTAAGGAACTGGCAGCCCACCAGCCCCAGCCAGGATGGTGATGGGACTGGCACTCCACCGACATTTGGAGGGCCACGGGTCCCCCACCCCTGGCATTAGGGGACAGCACCTAAGACCGTTAATCTGGACCAGGAAGAAAGGGTGTGGTTCCACAGATGTTAATCGATTAAGTTAATTTTATTTGAAAGTAGTATTGGAAAACTGCTACAATGACCTATATGGAAACTCAGCTAGGGGGAGTCAAGGAAGTCACTTAACAATGATAGCAAAATTGGGATATTAACAGTGAGGATAAATGTTTGTTTGTTTTCTGTTTTATATTGTAATGTTTTCTTATTTGTTTGTTATAAATTTGGAAAATCAATAAAAAAAATTGAAAAAAAGAAAGGGTGTGGTTTGGGGGGGCGGGTCTGGTCATCAGAAACAGCTAACTATAACTCTCACATGACTTAGCGCATCACCCGAACAAAGGAAAAAAAATATTTGGCAAGCAGACAGGTTTCTCCCTGACAGGCTAACTTTCTATGTGCGGGGTTTTAAAAACGTTCTGTCATGTTACCCCCCCCTGCCTCCCCCTGACCCACAGTCCAAGGTGGTATGGCCCTGGAACAGACTTTTAACTCCTCGCCTGCCGCATGTGAACATCAGGACAGCAGTGAACTTGGGGGTTCTGGGCTGAGCTTAGGAGAGGGGGCGGGAGCAGGTGAGCTCTGGAGCACCAGAGGACAAGTGTTACTTACCGTAAACCACCAGCACATACTGGTCCGACGAGCGGCCATGTTTGTTGGCCACCTGGCACAGGTAGGTTCCGTTATCCAGCATGCTGAGGCTGGGGATGGTCAGCACCTCTCCCTCCGTCAAGGCCCGCTCCGGCAACGAGTCGTTGGCTCGGCTCCACTTGATGTCCGTGGGGCTGAGGGCGGAAGTCAGGACAGCCGGCGTTAACCTTACCCCTCTCCTCCCAACGCCCATCTCTGGTGGCCCCTGCGGGTCACAAGCGCCACATCTTCCCCCAAATGAGCACACACAAACACGCACCACTTTCCTTCCTTCCATCAAGGTTATTTGCGGCAAGCGCTGCCAGAGCCCGTGATGGATGGGACACGGAGCCGAGCGGCTGGATCAAGGGGCGCTCAAGTAATAACTCCGCTCGGGAATTGTATCCATCAGTCAGAGCGATAGAGAAAGGCAAGGACAATTTGCCCCGCGTGTACAGGGAAGAGGTGCCACAGAGCAAGGATGGGGGTCTTATGAAGTGGGGGGGGGGGGCGGTTTTCAGCAGGTGCTGCTTTTGTCGTGTCACAGAAGAAGGAAAGCCTGCCCCAAATGCCCTCTGTTATGCCTACTGCTCAAAGGATGTGGCCCCTCTCCAGTGTGGTGTAGTGGTTAAGAGCGGTGGACTCGTAATCTGGTGAACTGGGTTCGATTCCCCGCTCCTCCACATGCAGCTGCTGGGTGACCTTGGGCCAGTCACACTTCTTTGAAGTCTCTCAGCTCCACTCACCTCACAGAGTGTTTGTTGTGGGGAAGGAAGGGAAAGGAGAATGTTAGCCGCTTTGAGACTCCTTCGGGTAGTGATAAAGCGGGATATCAAATCCAAACTCTTCTTCTTTTCTTCCAGCTGCCCAATAGCAGGGCCTGAGCATGAGGGGTGGCTAACCTGATGCGTCCCACCCCCCGCCCACCCGCCAAGATGTTGCTGGACTATAAGCATGTTGCTGGGCCTGATGGAAGTGGACTCTGGAAAGCAGTGGCATAGCGTGGGTTGTCAGCACCTGGGGCAAGGCAAGTAATTTGCGCCCCCTAACCCGTGGATTTGCGCCCCCTAACCCTAACCCCCAGATGTTGCGCCCGGTGCGGCCGCCCCCCCCTGCACCCCCCACGCTACGCCACTGCTGGAGAGTCAAAGCAGATTCTCCTGAAATAGACAGGCAGGAGTTTTTTGAATAAGTGCAGAAGAGGCTTCAGAGAAGCATCTATGCCCACTTCTTTTGCCTGTGGTCAAGCAGGTTTTGAAAATGGCCTGCAGGCTGAGAAAGACTGGCTCTGCCTGAAACCCAGGAGATAGGACTGTCTGATAGGACAGGCAGTCTGGAGGCAGGTGTACCTGTCTGACTCAGTACAAGTCAACTTTCTGTGCTTCTGTTCCAGAACCTGCCTTCCCCTGCTCACCCCCCACCTCCAGCCTCTCCTCTAATTATGGCTTTCCCCATCCTGCGGAAGTACTCACCGCGGGTTGCCTTTGACGTCACAGGTCAGAACTAAAGTGTCTCCTTCCCGCATCACCCCCTGAGACGGATGGATCCTGGCTGTGGGAGCGACTGGGGTGGAAATAGAGAGAATAAACAGGAGGTCATGAATCAGCCCGTGCACAGAACAGTCACACTTCTCAAGCAAGGCCCGGCAATTTGCAACCCTCGCCGTGGAGAGGAAACGCTTCCTTCAGACGTCAGAGCCATTAGAAGCCCGGAATTAAGGTTTTCGCTGGCATTGTGGCTGATATCAATACATGCATCCCTCCTCCTCGCCTTCTCCTTCTAAAAGAGCTGCCTTGCCATAGAAAGAATGTGAGATTGCAAAGGAAGGCTGGAACAGTTTCCCTGGATTTTTGCATCACCCACGAAAATGAGCAATAGAAAACAGTATGCATAAAAAGCAAGGAGATCTATATATCCAGTATATATAAACAGAAACACCAAAATGACACTTATTACACTACAAGGAAATTGAACGTGCAAGGAAATTGAGAGCCCACTGAAGAAAATGTGTAGGAAATTTCAGAAGAGATCTGAGTTCGCCCGCCACACTACTGAACAGGGTCTCTGAACCAGGGTTTTTCTGCATTGCTTTTAAAAGGCACGTGGTTTAGGCTCAGGTCTGCATTGCACTGAGTTCTGGTCCACATGCCACATGGAGCCAACCAACGGTTTGGCATGGATGCGTGGGAGTGTGCAAGCTCCCGGAGAGGAGATTGCAGCTTCTTTGGTCCCTCCTTTGGGTTTAAGCTGCTGCACTGAGCTAAGCCATGGTTAGTCCAAACTCTGACGCATGGTTCAGCTCCCAAGGGCAAACCTTGGTTGCGGTTGTGGTGTGTGGGGGACGAGAGCTAAACCACAAACCTGCAGAGAGCAGTGGGAGAGCCACCAGGGAGGAGCAAAGCAGCCATGACCTCCTCTGCCAGCGCCTGCACACTCACACATTCACTAGCAGTGTCTGAAGATGTAGAGCAGGTTATCTTCACTTATTGGATTTTCCACGGCAAGGGGAAATCCGTTTTGAATGTAAAAATAAATAAACATATGGGCTGGCGCTTAGACAACGATGTCATTGGAAGGTTGCTGAGAAAGAACTGTAGGGTCATCAACAGCACTGATTTCACAATGAAGTGGCCAGGTTGCTTGCTCACTGGGGCAAGATGGCTTGAGCATATTACACCAGCCTTGTACTGGCTGCCAATTAGTTTCTGGGCCCAATTCAAAGTGCTGCTTTTGATCAATAAAACCTTAAGCGGCTCAGGACAGCAATACCTCAAGGATCGCCTCTCCTCATATGAACCGGCCTGTGACCAACATCTCAGGCCTTTCTTCATGTGCGCCCTCCATGGTAGCTCTGGAGGGAGATGACAGGACTTTTCTGTGGTGACTCCCTGCTTTCCCCAGGAAGGCTCATCTGGTGCTTTCATTGCATATCTTTAGGCGCCAGGCAAAAACATTCCTCTTCTCCCAGGCCTAGGGCTAATCAAGCAATCTATGGCCTTTTAAGCTGGCTGGAGTGGGGAGGCATTATTGTTTTGCTTGTTATGATGTGTTTTTTTGTGTAAGCCGTCCCTGTGATCCTCGGATAAAGGGTGGTATAGAAATTCAACAAATAAGCCATTAAATTCCCTTCTGGAAGCCCCCTGCTCTCTTGCCCTGGGCATTCATTCCTCCAAGAGAAGTAAAAGGTAAAGGACCCCTGGACAGTTATGTCCAGTCAAAGATGACTATGGGGTTGGGGCGCTTAGCTCGCTTTCAGGCTGAGGGAGCCGGTGTTTGTCCACAGACAGCTTTCCAGGTCACGTGGCTGGCATGACTAAACCGCTTCTGGCGCAATGAAACACTGTGATAGAAACCAGAGCACACGGAAATGCATTCCCACCGCAGCAGTACCTATTTATCTACTTGCACTGGTGCGCTTTCAAATTGCTAGGTTGGCAGGAGCTGGGGCAGAGCAACAGGAGCTCACCCCATTGCGGGGATTCGAACCGCCAACCTTCTGATCGGCAGGCCCAAGAGGCCCAGTGGTTTAGAACCAGAGGCCCGCAGCTCCGTAACCTCTGCCCACCCTGCCCAAAGGAGAAGGGGAAGGTAAAGGGGCCCAGCTGGGCCCAGAATGCACTGCAGCCCTGCCGCTTGATGCCAACCCTGCCTTTGCCCTCTTTCCCCGCCAGCAAGGCCCCTGCGGTCACTTACACTGTACATCTAGCACGTACTGCGTCTCCTTCCGCTGCCCCCGCAGCGTGGGGTGGGTGGCCTCGCACGTCACGACGCTGCCGTGGTCCCTGCGCTCCACCCGGAAGCGCACCACATTGGTGATGCTGAACACTTTCCCGTTCTCCTGCTTGCTGCCTATTCCTGGTGGGGAGAAACAAAGAACATGTGCACCGGCCCCGCTGGTCAACCCCGCCGAGCGCCTGCAAACGTCCCTTTAAAGCTGAGTTAAGGCGTCACGCCTTGCCGCGGGGCTCTTTTCTCTTTTTCTAATTTTTAAATTACATACAATTAAAATGCAACCGCCGTGCTCGGGAGGGGTAGGAGCGCATAACATTACTCCTACTTGCCTCCAACGCAAGCGCAGAGAACTTGTTCCCGGCAGCCAAGAAGCGCTGGGAGAGACCCAGAAGCAGCCTACTTACGAGTCTAAAAGGAGCCCCAAAAGAAACATCTGCCTTTAAGATGCCAAAAAGCCCTTCTATTTTAAGTATTTTCTGGGCAGGCAGGGGGAAGAGTAGGAGTAGCTGCTAATAAACTCAGCTCGTGTATATGCTGCAGTTAAAGAGACATATGGATGCAGCCTCAGGCCTTTGGAGATGACAAACTTTATTGGGGAGACGTTCCCTAAAACCGATCCCAAGCTGAAAAAGAGCCAGCACCTTCTAGAGGTGCCAGTGACGTAGCGTGGGTTGTCAGCCCCCGGGGCAAGGCAAATAATTTGTGCCCCCTAACCCAGGGCAAGGCAAATAATTTGCACCCCCTAACCCGGGGCAAGGCAAGTAATTTGCGCCCCCCCCGCTGCACTGTCCCTCCCCCAGATAGTCCCTCGCTCTCTCTCCGCACCGCACCGCACGCCTGGCACCCTCCCCTCCACAGTGGGCGGCGACCCAGCGGCTCGGATCGGATTCGCACAGCCAGCACTGCAGTGAGAGAGAGTAAGTGAGCCAGGTAGGGGCAGAGAGCTGCGAGTGCGAGCGCCTCCCCCCCAGATGTTGCGCCCGGTGCAGCCGGCCCCCCCTGCACCCCCCACGCTATGCCACTGAGAGGTGCATTAAGTGGATATCCCAGTACTAAGCTAACTCATGTCCCCAATGACAGATCAGTCTACCTCCAGTTCCTACCAGGTTCACATGTGTACATCCTGTCCCACTACTGTATTTTTTTAAGTGCATAAAATAATATTTAAATATGTATTTCACCTCAGTGCACACGTTTCCAAATTTATTTCACCCTAAATTATTTGTTTCACCCTGAGATATGCATTTTTGATGGTTATTATTATTATTATTGCTTCACCCAAGTAGGAGAAAAATCTAAAGGAAAACTATGTCCCGTTTCACACATTCCACTTGGGAAGGTCAGCTGGCATGGGAATTCACAGCTCCGGAGCTTTGGGGTCAAAGCAAACTCCTACAGGAAGCTAAGTCCCTGGTTTCCTCCCTCCTTCCCTCACCTTTAAGCTCTTTCCGGTCCCGGTCCCGGTACCAGCGCAGCGTGGCAGCAGGGCGTGACCTGGGGACGCTGCAGGTGAGCTCCACTTCTCCTCCTTCCACGGCCTGTTCCTTGATCTCCACCAAGGGGTTGTCAGGGGGCACTGTAAGGAACAGCAGTTGGGTTATGGGGCAGGCAGTGGGGCTGTCTCCAACAAAGCACCGGATCCCAACACAGGCACCCAAATCAGTCTCAGATCTGGTAAACCCAACCAGAGAAGGAGTGGGGAACTTGTGGTCCTTCAATTGTTTTATTCAATTCATATCCTATAATAGCATACAACTAAAACAGGCATGTCCAATAGGTAGACTGAGATCTACTGGTAGATCAGTGGACGTCTGTGGTAGATCACTGGCTCCCCCCAAAGAAGCCCAGAAACTTTGGCTCCCCTAAAAAAAGCTCTACATCTTCGACCTGCACCCCTAAAAACGGGGCTCCTCCTCTCTATAAAAAAGCTCAATAACTTTGACCTGAACCCCCCAAAAGGGGGTAGATCACTGCCAGTTTTTAACTCTGTGAGTAGATCGCAGTCTCTTGGAAGTTGGCCACCCCTGAACTAAAACATCTCAAAACAATCTTTTAAAAACTGGCAAGACCTTCAAAAAAGAAAACCCAGTTAAAATTTTATTTAGGAAACCCAATAGCCCACACTCTCATAGCTAATAATTCCAGCACTTCCAGCAACCTTTCAGCCACCGAATGCCTGAGACAGATGCACCTCACTAGGGAGGGCATGCCACAAATGGGGAGCCACCACTGAGAAGGCCCTGTCACTGGGTAAGCAGGTAACCCCCAGTGGCAGCTTCCACCAGTGCCAGCCAGGGTGGCTAGTGGTCAGAGAAGACGGAACATTATCTGGAAGGCCGCCAGTTCCCCACCACTGAACTAGGGGGTCAAACGGCAAGGGTGGTGAGCTCTTCAGGTGGGCCTCTGTGACTGTCCCAGGATTCCGCAAGATCACCACTACAAATGCATCCTGGGAAATTCCACTTTCAGGTCAAAAACAAAACAAAAGCTGCTAGGCCTTAAATTAGGGTGGAAAAAAATAACACCTCAGAAGTCACGGATAAGAGTGAACAGAATATCAGAGTCAGGAAATGGGATTTCGTTGCTCTGCATTGCTCTTCGTTGTCACAGACACACACACCCCCTCGCCCAGCCCCAGTTGCAAAATTAGAATTATGGAAAAGAAGCCGACATTTGCATAATTTCCTAAGAATACCTGATTTAGCTTCTGTTAGTGCAGAATGTGGAGGCTTCCCCACCCCTTCCTTTGGGCAAATTATACAGCATACTGATTCGGAGCATGATCATACGGGTTGTCAATGCTTGGCCTTAAAAGAAGCATATGAATGTCTAGTGATTGTGTGGGAGGTTAGGTAGGCGCTTGAAATTACAGGCTGGGGAATGCAGAAGGTCTCTGCATGCAGGAGGCGGTCTCAGTTAAGGTTGCGGGAAGGCTCTTTTCTGAAAGCCTAGGGAGACTAAGCGAGGTGGACTAGCGATCTGACTCGACAAGGCAGATTTCTGTCTCCCTCTCCATCTCGCCACATCCACACCACACCATATATTTATGGCTAAAGAATCCTGGGGACTTTAGTTTGTCGTGCACAGAGCTGCAATTCCCAGAGCCCTGAAAAAATGAAATTTCCCAGGATTCTTTGGGGGAAGTCAAACTTAGCTCAGCGCAGGTCCTGGGAACTCGTGACCAGACCTCACAAACAGGGGTGTTTGTGAGGGTGTTTAGCGAGGGAGTTTAAGGGGAGGCCCAGAGTTCTGTCTCTTGGTGGGCATAGGGCCAGAGACATGGAGGGCAAAGGAGCTGCTGCAGTAACACCTGTGCCAGAGAACAAGCTCCCAGTACGTTTCCGAGCACAATTCAAAGTGTTGGTGCTGACCTTTAAAGCCCTAAACGGCCTCAGTCCAGTATACCTGAAGGAGTGTCTCCACCCCCATTGTTCTACCCGGACACTCAGGTCCAGCACCGAGGGCCTTCTGGCGGTTCCCTCACTGCGAGAAGCCAAGTTACAGGGAACCAGACAAAGGGCCTTCTTGGTAGTGGCGCCCTCCCTGTGGAACGTCCTCACATCAGATATCAAAGAGAACAACAACTACCAGACTTCTAGAAAACATCTGAAGGCAGCCCTGTTTAGGGAAGCTTTTAATGTTTGATGTATTACAGTATTTTAATATTTTTTTGGAAGCCGCCCAGAGTTGCTGGGGAGGCCCAGCCAGATGGGCGGGATATAAATAATAAATTATTATTATTATTATTATTATTATTATTATTATTATTATTATTATGCAGAAGGATACTTGCAGCAAGTGCAAGCTGGTTGTCTTGCTGGAAGAGAAGGCGCAGCAACCTGAGGCCCGCCTAGTCACACCTAAAGCAACAGGACAACAGGCAGAGTTGCTTGATAAGAGCTGGAAGAGAGGAGACTGAGAGGAGATACGATAGCCATTTCAAATATCTTAAGGGCTGTCACATGGAAGGGGGAGTGTGCTTGTTTTCTCCTACTCCGAAGGTAGGACTCGAACAAATGGCTTCTAGTTGTAAGAAAGGAGATTCCGACTAAACGTTCGGCAAAACTTTCTCACAGTAGGAGCTGTTTGACAGTGGAACAGACTCCCTCGGGAGGCTGTGGACTCTCCTTCCTTGAGGGTTTTTAATCAGAGTTCGGATGGCCATCTGTCATGTATGATCTAGCATTGCAGGGGGTTGGACTAGATGACCCTTGGGGTCCCTTCCAACGCTAAGATTCTATGAAAGCTGTGTGTGAGAGAGATTATTATAATTACCAGGGCTTTTTTTCAGCCAGAACTCTCTGGAACAGAGTTCCGAGACCCTTTTCCCTCAAAATATATATATTTTTTTAAACCCGAAATTTTGTATTTCTTTAAAAATATGTTTTGATTGCTTTATCACAGGTGTGCTTGCTGCCCTGGCTCCTTTGGAAGGGTGGGGACATAAATAAATTTTGCACAAGACTTGCGTTGGCCTTAATTCGTCATAACACCGCATGGTAAGAACGGACTGACCTTCTTGATAACCTGCTCCCACCTTCCAGCATCCTGGCCAAAGGTCACAGAGGTACCAGGGCTGGATGAAAAACTATTTGGACACCTGCCACATCTTTCAACTCCACTAACTTTTTAGTTGGATTTAACAAGCTGAATATATATGTAAGCGGTGCTTTTTGAGGCTTCTGTTGTTCCACGCAGACCTAGAGTGGCTCCATCCGTCCTTAGCCATCTCCTGTGCCAACACTTCTGGCAATGAGCCCAGTCAAAGGTTAGGCTAGAGGATCATCCCATTTCATTCCAGTTCCATGATTCTCTGAGAACTGTGCTTGTGGGTTTTGTTAGTATTTTTTTTAAAGAAATCTTAATTGGCTTTAATGTATCTGTGATGTGTTTCGATTGTTGCAGAAGACCTAGAGGATCTGGGTGGACCAAAGAGGGTGCTTTAGGAATAATAACAACTATTATTATTATTATTATTATTATTATTATTATTATTATTATTATTCATGGATATGGTACTGTAACTCCTCTTTCTTCCAGTTTACCGTATTTTTCGCTCTACAGGACGCACTTTTTCCCCTCCAAAAATGAAGGGGAAATGTGTGTGCGTCCTATGGGGCGAATGCAGGCTTTCACTGAAGCCTGGAGAGCGAGAGGCGTCGGTGTGCACCGACACCTCTCGCTCTCCAGGCTCCAGGAAGCTATCCGCAAGCCTTGCGCACCCGGGGGAACTCCCCCCGGGCGCGCAAGGCTTGCGGGCGGCAGCCTGCAGCGCAGAGCATTTGGCGCCCTTCAGAGGACGCCCCGTGCTTCGCGCAGGTGTCCGCAAGCCTTGCGCACCGGGGGGAACTCCCCCCGGGCGTGCAAGGCTTGCGGGCGACAGCCTGCAGCGCGGAGCACGGGGCGCCCTTCGGAGGACGCCCCGTGCTTCGCGCAGGTGTCTGCAGCCTGCCGCCCGGCGCATGGGGGCGCCCTGAAGCAGAGCGCCCCTCGCGCCGGGCAGACATCGGCCAGCCCCACAAGCTTAGGGGACAGCGGGGAGGCGCAGCGCCACCATCCCACTGTTCCCCGACCTGGTTTTGGGAGGGAAATAAAGGGGGAAAAATTTCCTTTATTTCCCCCCCAAAAAAGTAAGTGCGTCCTATGGGACGGAGTGTCCTATGGAACGAAAAATATGGTATGTTGCAATCCCAAAATAGGGTGGCGGCAGGTGTGGCAGAGTTGGCAGCAGCGGGAAAGCGGCACGTACCCAGCACAGTGAGGATGGCGATCTGGTGGTGCGTGTCTTCTGTGTAGAGCTGGCAGAAGTAGCCACCCTCATCTTCCAGGCGGGCATTGGAGAGCACGATGCGGACTTGCTTCTGGGTGAACTCCACCAGCTGGAACCGCTCATCCTTCAGGGCTGTAAGGAGAGCGAGGAAAAGGTGTCTCATGTTATGAACCAGTGAAATGAGAAGAGGGTCATCAGGGTGTGATGCTGTACGGTTTTCAATTGTATTTCCATTGCTTCTTTTATTTCTTATGTTTTATTTCGTGCGGCAACTTGCATTCCATAGAGTTCAAATACATAAGAAGCAACAAAAATACAATCTTGGGGAGGGGTTTTCTCTCAAGTACAAGGGACTGTCTCTATTTGAGACAAGATGCCAGGTGGCACGGAGGTGCAGTTCATGGCTTCTCTAAGTGAGGATCACTCAGCCCAGGCCGGCCCCACCATTAGGCAAAATGCAGCAGGGCAGGAAGATTTAGGGCTGCTACCGAGAGCTGCAGAAGTGTCTAGGGCTGGATAATATCTGGTTTTCAACATAGTGATATGTCACCAGTGAGACATCATGATATACAGATATATCACAATGTCTGAAATAAGGATGGAGCTACGTAGAGGCAATGGCTGGCTTTGCGGTTTTTCCCTGTATTGGGATTTTTGCTGGTGCCTGATCTTGTGGTTCGCTGCCCCCGGCAGGAGGCAGGGGAGAGCTGAGCTGGCAGAGTTAACAGGGGCTGCAGGAATCGAGAGAAGAATTGGCTGGCTTCACGGTATTTTCCACATCGTGATTTTTGCACAATACACCCATACCTACACTATATATTCACAATATATTGACAGGTCAATAATTCTGAAACCGATAGCATGATATGGACTTCAAACCTGTTTTGGACAATATATCGATATATCGCCCAGCCCTAGTGTGTAGTAGGATACACTTAGCATAGGGAGGTTGCTGTCTGGACTTTCCTCCTCAGTTACCAAGCTATCTTGGGTCAGCCCTGGACTCTGACCGGGTTGTTCTTAAGTTCAGGGTGTAACCGATCAATTCCCCACTGCCCAGGTCAGATTGGCTAGTGACCCAAAGGAAGAACATAGTTTGCGTGCTTGCTTCCCCATGAGGCATCTGGCTTGGCTAACCTGCCTCGATCCATGTGCTCTGCAAGCACCTCTGATATACTTGTTCTCTTCTTGCAGCAGGTTGCACTGTAGTGGGCTGACCTGTAGGGGGTGCTGGTCCAGATGGCAGGCCTGGGATTGAGTGGGTGGCATTTCTCGTCCAGCTCTATCTCAATGGGTCCTCTACCTTTTCAGCCCAGCCTACAACCCCACCGTTCCCGAAGCCCCATTCTTACCCCGCGTGCCGTTGAAGAAGAGCGTCTGGCGGGATGGGTTTTGGATCACCACTATGGAGCCATCGTACTGGTGCAGCCTGCAGTTGATCTCGGCCTGGCCACCCTCTGCCACGGTCACATTCTCAGCTTGGACCTCCTGAGCTCTGACTAGTGCAAGGAGAGAAAGAAAAAATGGGTTACCATGACGTTCACGGGAGGCGAGTGGGGCTTTAATGTGAGCAGGGATTCGCCTGGGCTGAGTATCAGCACCCAAGCCCCTCTTTGCATACCAGTGAAGAATAAACTCATGCATAAAGATAAAGGGACCCCTGACCATTAGGTCCAATCGTGGCAGACTCTGGGGTTGCGGTGCTCATCTCGCTTTATTGGCCGAGGGAGCAGGCGTACAGCTTCCGGGTCATGTGGCCAGCATGACTAAGCCACTTCTGGCGAACCAAAGCAGTGCACGGAAACGCCGTTTACCTTCCCGCCAGAGTGGTACCTATTTATCTACTTGCACTTTGGCGTGCTTTCAAACTGCTAGGTTGGCAGGAAAACTCATGCATAAGTAGTCAAAATTATAAACATTGACAGAGGATGTTGGAGCTGCCACATGAACATATTCCACCTCGCCATATTTCTGTGCTACTGAGCAAAGGAGTGCTCCTGAGCATGTACGGAGAGCCCTTGTCACAATTTGTTTCTTATGTCAGAGATGAGTGAGTGGGCAGGGTTTGGTGGCAAGCCTGGGACTGTGGCTTCCAGGCTGGATTTAGAAGTTCAGCCCTGGGGAGGTCAAAGTCTTTATATCCAGTGTGGGGATTCATTGAACCATATAACCATAGAGTTGGAAGGGACCCTGAAGGTCATGCAGTCCAACCCCCTGCAATGCAGGAAATCTCTGCCACAACTGCCATCAGCCCCTGGAAGCATGGCCAATGGACGGGGTGATGGGAGCTGCAGCTCAGCAACATCTGGAGGGACAGTGGTTCCCTACACCTGCTTTATATGGGGAAACATAATCACATGAGTGGGCCACACCCTCACATGCCACCAGGGAAATAATAATAATAATAATAATAATAATAATAATAATAATAATAATTTATTATTTATACCCCACCCATCTGGCTGGGACCTCCAGCCACTCTGGGCGGCTTCCAACAAAACACTAAAATACAATAAACTATTAAACATTAAAAGCTTCCCTAAACAGGGCTGCCTTTAGATGTCTTCTAAATGTTTGGTAGTTATTTTTCTCTTTGACATCCGGTGGGAGGGCATTCCACGGGGCGGGTGCCACTACCGAGAAGGCCCTCTGCCTGGTTCCCTGTAACTTGGCTTCTCGAAGTGAGGGAACCACCAGAAGGCCCTTGGTGCTGGACCTCAGTGTCCGGGAAGAACGATGGAGGTGGAGACGCTCCTTCACGTATACTGGGCCGAGGCCGTTTAGGGCTTTTAAGATCAGCACCAACACTTTGAATTGTGCTCGGAATCGTACTGGGAGCCAGTGTAGGTCTTTCAAGACCGGTGTTATATGGTCTTATAAAAGGACACAAGGGGCACAGAGGTGTCTTGCTGTAGGAATTGTGCAATATCACGCAAAAGGCCTGAAGCAGAAGAGTTGACCGGTTGCTTCAAATCAAATATATAACCATCATTCCTTCTTACTTTTCAAGCTGCTGGCCGTGGCAATCTTTACTCCTTGGCTCAGCATAGTTTCCCTTTCTTTCTCCTGATCCTCTCCTTCAACCCATGTTTCTCTGTCCTGCTCTCTCTTCCAACTTTAGCCCCCTGATTAAAAAAAATTCTGACCTTCTCTCGCATAAACGCAACCTGGTCAATGCCAGCCGAAAACTTCTATCTGTGCAACCTCTCTGTGACATCAGAGCATCTCAGCCAGTCCTGAGGCTTCTAAGAACCTCTAGTCAGTGCATTAAAATGTGTCTCCCTTCACATCTACTGTTGTATCATTGGACTTTTTTTAATACAATCAACTCAATATTATGCAATCTAGCATGTGCGGGTACGGGAGGAAGGACACTGCCTTGAACAAACTGCAACCATTTGCAGCAAAGTCTGCTGATTGGCTTGTTTACTTGAGTCATCTAGAGCAACTGCTTTTCTGGCTTATATAGAACAGGGTTGAGGAAGCTCAGGCCTGGAGCCAGATGTGTCTCCCCAGGCCTCACAATCTGGCCTGTGAAACTCTTTCCAGGCCACAGCCCTTACTAGCCTTGCTTCACAGCTTGAGAGTTTTTGCCTGACTGGAACATGCCATTGAGTGCTGACCATAGCCTCTTGTTTGCCTGGACGGAGGGTAGAGAGAAGGCTGTGCACGGAAAGTAGCGAAACACACGAAGATAAAATTGACATTTGTTGCTCCTTTGAAAGTTGAGGACCTGGACTGAAAAATATTCTCCACCCCAATGATCTAGACTGTGGACCAGAGGACATAAGTCAATTGCCTGTGAGAGGAGACCCCTGCCCTGCCAAGCAGGTGAGGCGGAAATAAATGGCTTCTTGTCCCCTCCAGCTCTTTTGATGCTCAACCAACAGCCCTTTGTCTAATCAGAAGCAAAAAACAACACACGACACCCCTGCAAGAGACAAGCCAATTATTCTACAGAGTCATAAACTATGGGATATTGTGGTAATGGAAAAGGCAATAAAACAAAATGAAGATAGCAGAGGGGCTACTATGGGAGGGGGAAAACCTTTTAGGAACATTGGCTTTCAGGGCGTGTGAAGCAGAGGAAGATGGCAAGGGCTAGGAAATACAAACCACACATCATGTGTACGTTTTTTTGTGATTGCCTCCTCCCAAGAGAAGCAGAGCCTCATCCAGGGCAACAGCGTCTCCTTGCTTTGGCCTGCTTACGTACAGGTCTCCTAAGTCACCTTTCCAGCCCAGAGGTGCTCAAGGCAAAGGACAAAAGGCTCAAGATAGGGGTGCTTTACACGCCGGCGCGAAATCCAAGTGCCTGGGGTCAGTATCGTCTCTTTCCGGCAGCTCCTCGAAACACCATGTTAAATGAATGCTAAACAGGGAGAGCCGAACGCTAATAGATGTAATAAGATTCAGAGATTTATAAGTATTATCCGTGCTACGGAAACGCCAGGAGCTGCATAAGACACCGCCACGTACAGCCCCGCACAATGCAAGCTTTACATAAATTGAGCTTTACATTCAACACTTCTCCAAACGCATTAGCTAAATTTGCTCTCTTCCCTCTTTCCGAAACGAAGGAGTTATAAAGGGTGACGAGTTATAAATGGAGGAAGGCCTGTCCAGAGATCACCCTGACCTAGCAGCTTGGGCCCACCAGTCTCCCCCTGACGGGAGGCCCCCTGACAAAGGTTCTGGCCAAGCGCTCGACGTTCTGATCCAGGACACTCTCTGAGGACCTCATTCCCTTCTGGACATCCTTCCAGAGGGGTCATGTGCCGTGGGTGGGTCAGGCCAGAGACAAAGGCGGATACAGTGGCATAGCATGGGTTGCCAGTGCCTAGGGCTGCATGGAGGGAGGGAGAGAAAAAGAAGGAGTACGCATGCACATTCAATGGCGTCCACATCACCCAGGAGATCACAGCAACAGAGATAAGAAAAAATAAGAGTCATTCCATTGCCTGGTGAGGCCACTTCCTGGAAGCACACAGCTGTATTGAGGCAGCACCAGGTGTGGAAATTTTGTGCCCCACACTACACCACTGAGTGGGTAGGGCAATGAAATGCGGACCTTTCTGCAGCCGGCCAGTTTCTACAGATACTCATGCACTCCTCTCTGTCCTCCATCCCGTCAAGCACGACATGTGATCCCCCTAGCCAGGCCCAAACAACCAAGGAGGGCGTGAAGCAAGATCCCTGAAGGGTGGGGCCTGGGGGGAGCCTGAGGGCCAGATAGAGAAACCCGGAGGGACACATTTGGCCCCTGGGGCTGAGGTTGCCGACCCCTTTTTCTAACAGAAGTGCTGCTCCTGTGCACCCTCCACGCCCTTCGTTGCAGACTGTGACCACCGTCCTGCAGGAACGGAAGACTCTGAATGTCACCACTGCTACTCTGGGCAGCCATCTCAGGCAATAGATCTTGTGCTCCAAGGTATGGCAGCGGAGTAGATAGATGGGTCCAACTCATCAGGAATGACCCGCTGGGAAATTCTCCTGCAAAAGCTGCACTGGGATGAATGGAAGCTGTGTGCCTTGTGTGCTAAGCATGTGTGATTTTCCACCTCAGCTAGCCCTGACTGTAAATATATCAAGGGCTAGATTTCCTGAAAGGGTTTACTGAGCCCTTGAGAACACCCTTAAAAAAAATGCACCCTGCATTAAGAAGAGTCGAGTTCTGCAAGGGGAATAAATTGCGCATATTAAACAAATGTGCAAAATTCCTGCATTAAAATTATTTCACATGTGTTCCCTTCCCCATACCTTCTGCTAATATTTAAATCCATTACGGAACCTCAGCGATATCTGCTTTCCCCTGTAGCAAGCCATCACTGCCTGGACACGCAAGAGAATGCACGCCTTGGCAATGAGTGTTGCTGTAATGCTCAGTAATGCTCTCCTTTGCGTCTGCTGTTATTTAGAGATTTCTCAAAGTGGCGGAGGGATGGGCAGAGACGTGAACAAATGCGCAGCAAAACAAAAAACATCCCACAGGTGCAGAGACAAAAGATCACAGAGGCCTACACCGAGAGGCGCTGGAAATGCCTACAGGAAATGCACAGCCTTAAAAGGCAGAATCTGGCCGCATGGGATTTTAGCCCAGCTCTCCAGCAATTTCTGAAAGCCACATGGCACCTGTATGCCACCCACGCTGATCCCCCCACCTGTCCGCCACGGCAGGCTGACATTGCACGCACAGCGTTGTTCAGGCTGGACAGGGCTGGCGCCTGCAACCTTCGCCCCAGCGCTGCTTCCTGACTTCCCAGCGGAATGCTAACATCTCAGAACCGGGAGCAGCAGAAGCCCCTGTGTGGACATGACCCGGCACATCTCTACGTACGCGCTTTCCCTGGAGGCCACAGAATCTGCGTGCCCCGAAAGGAATTAATTCGCAAGCACATGCCCTGGGCTCTGATCCATAAATCCAAGTTCACTTTTGACATTTACTTTTGCCGGCTCACATTCCGAACACAACACACAGGGAAGAAGAGAGCCCCGGACGGCCTTGGACATCTTTACAAACCGCAAATTGACAGGTGTGAAAGCTAGACATCCGTCGGGCAAAAACAAGCTCCACCCGGGTCTCGGGCCCAATGGCTCTTCAGACATTGCCTAGTCAAAGAGAAGGAAAGACTGAATGCCTCATGTGCTACACATTTTCTGGTTGTACCATGGCAAGAGTATTCAGCTATGAAGCTTCCTCCTACCACCTGTCATCTGAAGCGGTCGGTACCCAGAAAAGTTTGATTGTGAAATCCTTGCAGTTCACAGAATCATAGAAGTGTAGAGTTGGAAGGGACTCTGAGGATCATCTGGTCCAACCCCTTGCAATGTAGGAATATGCAGCTGCCCCATACAAACTTGCAACCTTGCCATTATCAGCACCACGCTCCCAGCCAACTGAGCAGTTGTGCGAGTTGTCGCTTTGTGGGTGCCAGGAATGCATGCACAAGAAGGGGCACTCATGAAAGGGTGGGAGGGATTTGCATTCCGTTATTTTCGTCCTTCGGGTTGATTTGTTTATTATAAAAATTGCCAGCGGCCTCGACGAGAAAGGTGGGATGGAAATTACGAACAAACAAAATAGAGGCACAGAAGACGGCTGGCTGGAGGAGTTAAGCAAGAGGTGGGAGGAATTTTTAATGGCAAGCGATAGAGGCCGTGGTGAGATTCTGCTCCTGTATACATTCCTAAGCTCCCCCTTCCTCCCCACCCCACCCCATTTGCCCTCTCCCGCCTGCTGGCACCATTCTTGCGGCACACACGTAGCCCCAGCCTGCTTGAGATTCCTGAGGACGCATTCCAACCATGTGCCTCTCACTAAAGGTCATGACTTGAAAATGCCGGCCCATCCATCAGGGCCCTGTGCCAGGGGTGGAGGAATTAACCCCGCTGCTGCAGTGGGTCCCTCGTGGAACTCAAAGCCCGGAAAGCAAATAAGCGCCAAGAGTCAAACACCGCTAAGATCCAACCATTTCCTTGCTTCTCCCCTTCCACCTCTGGGACAGAAGGTGCCAAGGATGTCCGTGCCCCAGCCGTCTAATCTACACCAGTGGTGCATGCTGTGGGGCAGAACCTGCCCTTGGCACCTGCGTGGTAGGAAGAGATGCCCTCATACCATCATGCCAGGTCTTGGGTGCATGCACTGCACAGCCAGCCTCCTCTTCCAAGTGCAGACCCTCCAAGTGTCCCTATTTTCCAGGGACAGTCCCAGATTTACAGAAGCCATCCCGGTTTCTGATTTGATCCCAGAATATTCCACTTTTTCTTAGGACGTCCCTACTTTCATTGGAGAAACACTGGAGGACGTCCGTATTTTCATTGGAGAAATGTTGGAGGGTATGGAATAGGACGTCGCCCTATTTCATGGATAGGCAAACTAAGGCCCAGGGGCCGGATCTGGCCCAATCGCCGGGAATCAGTGTGTTTTTACATGAGTAGAATGTGTGTTTTTATTTAAAATGCACCTCTCGGTTATTTGTGGTAATTCGTCCCCCCCCCCCAAAATATATAGTCTGCCCCCCCCCCAAGGTTTTTCGGCCCCCTGCAGAAAAAGTTTGCTGACCCCTGCTTCATTGGAGAAATGTTGGAGGATATGCAAGCAACTTCGCCTGCGCTGGCTCTGCACCGCAGTGGCTGGGGACAGTTTAATCTTCATTTATTTATACTTCTACCCCGAGTTTCCGTCCCAGGAGCCCAAGCTAGCTAACAATAGGTCATGCAAATCCATTTCGGTGGGGCCCGCGGAAGAGAACTTCCGACAGATTGTGCCTTTTGGGAGCTGATTTGTTGCATAAGGAAAGCGAAGACGTAGCTTGATGGAAGGGAACGCAGTTGGCAGGGCAAAAAATACAGGCTATGCGGAGATTTATGTGCCTGAATTATCCTTGTCTTCTTAATAAGCCAACACTATTAGGGGTGGGGGTGGGGGTAGAGAGGAGGGGAGGACAGTTTTGCTGCAAGCCAAAAAACCAAAATGTCTACAAATGGCAAAGCCCGCTTTAGGAAGCTCACCGCAAGCAGAATGCACCAGGTAAATGTGACACTATTACACGAACTAATAAATCTATCAAATTTCTCAGATTGATTTTAAGTGATTGTGGTCGCGCACACCATTCAGTGCCAGCAGCACATGAGCAACAATTCACTCAAAGCATTTCCGCCAAGGGAAGCTTGGGGATTTAGCTACATCTGCCTTTCTAAGGAAACCAGGCTGATCCACACCTCCCAGCCAAATGTCTGGATCGGATTGCGATTCTCCCGACTTTGCGCTTCTCTGAATTTTGCAATGCAATTCTCAGATAAAAAAAACCTGCATGCCAAAATGTGTATAAAAATGTAACTTCACGACAAAATACATAATAGAAAAACGCAAAACACATTTATAAACACATTGCATTTACATCTACATATTTTCTCACCAAATACATGTTTATAAATGTGTTTTACCCTATAAGTTCAAAAATACATATTTCAAAAAGAGATTTTTTCCTGTGATTTCCCTTTCCCCTTTTTAAGATTGCAGGTTAATGTGGACATGAGGCAGAACAGAATGAACTCGGGCAAAACCGATGAAGTCTGGAGACACAAAGTGATCCATCCATCAGTAATTCCAGCCATGCTATGTAAGTTGAGCACATAATGGTGGTTTGTACACAGCCACTGACCAATCATCTGAGGCGAGGAAAAATCCTCTCCAACTGACAAGGCAGCGTCCAAGAGAGGCCACCATTGTTCTCTCTCCCCACCCTGATTTTCAAGCCCCCAACATTTCAGGCCCCCCAAAATGACAAAGGTATGTTTCAGCAGATGGGGGAAATGTGGTGGGTTACTAACTTTTAGCAACTTAATATTACCACCACAGAATAAACCTGATATGTTCGGCAGTATGCATAATATAGAATTTCACCCCCTCCCCTTCAAACTCTACACATCCTGATGTCCTTTTGTGCAGCATTTCTAGGCACAGTTCTGGGCTTGAAAGCTTGATGTCCAAGCATTGGGTTTTTGTTTTGTCCCAGCACTTTCCCTGGAAAAACCAGCATTTTACCGCTGAATCAGAGGGAACAGCAACTGGGTTTTCAGAGGACTGCTGTTTGCATTGCTAGATAGCTCAGTCGACAGAGCATGAGACTCTAAATCTCAGGGCTGTGTGTGTCAAGCTCCACGTTGGTCCTGCATTGCAGGGGGGTGGACTAGATGATCCTTGGTGTCCCTTCTGTGCTCCGATTCAGCAGTAAAATGTGCACCAGGGAAAAGGGGGGAGGGAAACCTCTTCAACACAGAGCGTTAAAGTGAGGACCTGTGCCTGGACAGTGCCTGGAAGTCTGGTTGAGCTCTGTCTTACTGATGATTTCCTCCACAAAGACTAGAAATGTGCTTTAAAAACAAACAAACCAGAGATTCTCAGGATGGGTGCAATGGACTCTACATCATCTGCTTTGGTGTACACCAAGAGGACTGAAACCAAAAAAACTGACAAATATGAAACTGCTAATTTCTTTAACAGGCATTTTCACATATTATGAGCAGCAGCACTGAATGGGCTGAGCGGGGAATATCAGGTCAGGTAGCAACTTCAACCAGCATGTCTGTTCTTCAAAAATAAATGGCCAACACACCATCTGCAGTCTGGCAGCTCTGACAATTCTTCCTCCTCCATAGGAAAAATGGCTCCTTTGATCTTGTGCAGGGGAAAAAAAGAGGCATCTTTTTCTCCGTCTCCACAAGAAAGACGCCTGCGTCGATGCTGTGATTCACAACGTAAAGAACTGTTGCCCTTTCTGACAGCGAAAATCAAAATGGCAGCCACTCCACTGTCTTCCATGGCAGAACAAAGATGGTTGCTCCTCAGCAACGCAGAACTGTGCTGCATTGTGGGAAGGTGGTTGACCCGGCTCAGCGGCGAACAAAGTCAGCCATGGGAAAATAAAAGCTTACCCTTCGACGTTTTGCTCTGAGCAACAAAAATGGCCGCTGTGTGAACCACCTGAGCAAAAACAGAAAAAGAAAAGGGCCTCTTGCCTCTATCCATAGCAACATGGCTCCACTTTAGCACCATGGATACACACGGTTTCGCTCTTGCTCCAGCTGAGGAACAAACATGAGCACTCTTAGGCATCTTACAGAAATATCGCTGTTCCTTCTACCAGCCTCTCCCCCCACCACGGCCCCGCAACTCCACGCTTGCTCGGTGACAATAACCGCAGCTGATTGATGGGAACGAGGCTGCCACGGGGACTGTGTGTGCCGAGACGGATGGGGGGCAGAACGGAGTCCCTGGCAGGCAACCATAGTTCAATGCCAGCCAATGGGATAGAGCTTAGCTTTGAAAATATGCCCCCCTTCCTCTCTGGCATTCAATGCACTGCGTTCCCCTCAGCCCCTCGAGGCAGGCAGAATCCTTCCCCCCTCCCCGGAGTTGAAAGGGGTCACAAAATTTCAATGTAGCAGAAGGAGGAAAGGTTTGGGCAGGACTCCTCAGTTCTGCTATGCAAGCCCCAGAAGGGTTTGGAGCTCAGAGGCCCTCTGCCTTTGTGCAGCTTCAAATCCCTTCCGGTAACACCCAGAAACTAAGAGTGTTCTCTAAAAGTCTCTCTCTCTCTCTCTCTCTCTCTCTCTCTCTCTCTCTCTCTCTCTCTCAAACAACTGGACTTGTGCCAGAGGACTCTAGGAGGAAGACACACACACTTTGCTCTCTCTTGGCTGTGCTTCAGCATAATGGGTGACCAGGTGGTGGCATTGCAGTTGCCGGCTCAGAGTTGGGTGGTACAAAGGGCCAATAGGGTTTTACCTAGTCCAGCAAAAGCTGCCCTCAGTGATTCAGCTTCTTAGGCAGCTTCCACACTGAGCACTTACTACAGAATAGCCATGCTTTGTTCACTCACTTTTTATGTGAGCAAAATGTTCTCCCTCCCACATCCCCCCCCCCCGAACTTCCGGCTTTTGCTTCTGCTGAGAAAACCAAACTTTAAACCCCCGCAATGGCATGGGTGTCAGGTGCAGATGATCCGTTGTGTAGCTTTATAGTAGTTGCAAGCGTGGGGAGGGGGCAGTTAGAGCCTGTATACATGGCACTAGCCAATTCCTTCTCTCTGGGCCATCTCTCCTCTTTAGGAATTAACCCTCCCTTTCTAAATAGCTTTGTCTTTATATCCACATCTACTCTCCCCATCCCCAACTGAAGTGGTAGGGGCAATCATGATTAGGAGTGAAACAACCCTCCCCCTGACACACACACACACATACACACTTGCAGCTTAAAGCAGAACCCCAATGATTGGTGGCTGCAAAACTGTCCCCGTCTGCAAGCACCACACCCCCACGCCCCATAATGCTCTTTTGCCTGCGTGGATCACTCTACCCAAGCTCAGCTCGCCATCACGCACACACTGTCTCCCATCTGTAGCATGCAGATGGGCATAAAGTCATTTGTGCCCTTCAACTGCGAGTCTTCTGGGAACAGAGGCTTCTCTCCTCTGTTTACGACTGCTGTCTTGATACATGGGGAACAGGAGGGTTAGTGCAGAAGGCTCTGGGCAGGAGTTTTGGAGAGTCAGATCTTCAGGTTTCCTTCCCTGCCTTCTGCGAGTCTATGATCGTGCCCGAAAGCCCCCTAGGACAGGAGGACTGGCCATACATCAAAACAACCTGAATCAATGCGTTAAGGGGAACAGTGTTCGGGGAAACAAGAACAAGGGCATCTGCAGACGTCTGACTCCAGAAGGGAACAATGGGTCCTGTTCTGTCCTGGCCTTGGCACCATCCATCACGGGGAGTGTTTTGTCGGGCAGCTGGCATCGCGCTGCTGCTGGGGCACGTCCTGGCACTGCATCCCGACCCCCTGGACTTGCAGATGCATTTGCAGCCCCAAGCACAAGCCAAATAAAGCAAAGGACACCAGGAACAACTCTCCATTTGGCCTGCAGTGACCTTGCATCTTATACATGGCAATAAGAAAAAAACCCAGATTTAAGAATAGGAGATTCTCATAGGAGACAGCCTAGGGCAGCCGTTTTGTATGGACAGCTCTTCTGCTGCAGTACTACCTGGATGAGATATTTCTAAGCCAGGTGTGGGGAGCCTGTGGTCCTCCAGGTGTTGATGAACTACAACTAACATCCTTCCTGGAAACTGGTTCCCCATATTTGCTCTATGCACTTTTATTTCTCTTCCCCTGAAACCAGGAAACAACAACTTTGAGCCCCTCCAGATGTCCTATTTATTGCACATTCATGATGGTTTGTGTTCCTGATGCTATCGGAGTGGTCAAACCCGCAATCCAATTTCAATACTGTTTGCACCCATAAATGTTTTGGGGTGGTCACACTGCTTAAGGGTGAGCAAGTAAGGAACAAATTGGGCAAATCTGGGCAGTAAAACAAAACACAAAACATGGGGTGTTGTCTATGCTTATACTGCTGCTAGTCACCTTCTAGGGTTCACTGACCTTTTTAGGAATGAGAGCACACATGGGTTTCTGAGCAAGTGCCATGGGACCACATCTTGTGCTTTTCCAAGGAATTGGGTAAAAGTTGAATCCACCCAGTAGAATTAGGACCACTCCAGACATCTTTTCTAATTGCACATTCATGATGATTTGTGTTCTCGGTGCTATTGGGGCAGTCACAAGCAATTCCACTTTCTGTAGTGCGGGCAAAGGCTTTTGGGCAGTTGCAGTGTTTCATTTCCAGTCAATGCATATCCCACAACTTCCTGCTGAAATCCCATCATTTTTTATACCACAAATGCTCTGGTTTATTTTTGTCCTGCTACGTTTGTGCTATAGCCCCTCTGGACAGCAATAATGCGGTAGCCTCGGGGAAGCATTGCAACAACTAATAAAGCAGACTAAAACCACCGCTAATTCTTGTGCCAAGAACATGTTGGGAAATATACCTGCAATGAAACACAAGTCTGGAGGGGGGGGCCCTTGCAATTCCTTCCCTCCCTCCTACCCAGATCGTGATGCATTCCGATCTTGCTGCTCCATGGAGGATCAAGGGCTCAAGGAAAGGGCTGGGCAGCAAAATGAGGGATGTGGCCGACAGGTGCAGGCTCAAAGAGAGAAGGAGCCAGAGGTCAGCCCTCAGAGAAAATGGAAGAGAAATGCCAATTTACGGTTTATATATTACCTTGCCCATCCACCAAGGAACTCAGGGTACAAGGCACCGGTACAGTGGTGCCCCGCAAGACGAATGCCTCGCAAGATGGAAAACCCGCTAGACGAAAGGGTTTTCCGTTTTGGAGGTGCTTCGCAGGACGAATTTCTCTATGGGCTTGCTTCACAAGACGAAAATGTCTTGCGATTCCTGGGGGTTTTTTTCCGCTCCCCACCCCCTTTTTCTAAGGCACTAAGCTGCTAATAGCCTTTTAGCAGCTAATCCGCTAATCCCTTAAGCCTTTAATAGCCGCTAATAGCCGCTAAACCGCTAATAGCGCTAATCCGCTAATGGGCTTGCTTCACAAGACGAAAAAACTGCTAGACGAAGAGACTCACGGAACGGATTCTTTTCATCTTGTGAGGCACCACTGTATTTTCTCTCTCCTTGGTTTTACCATGGATGGATGGCCCAAGGAACTTCAAGGCTGACAGGCTCAATCCACACTTTTGCTTGCCCTGTGATTTCTTCTGTTTGTTGCATTACTTCTAGGTATGGGTCCGAGAGGTTTTCCTTCTGTTCCCCAAGAAAACTCGCTGTTTGCTGCTGAATCAGAACAAATGTCATTCCATGGAAAACCCAACTGACGTTTTGTTTCCATTCAGTAGTAAACAGTGGGTTTTCCCAGGGAAAGCAGAACAGAACAGAACCTTTTGGACCCATGCCTAGACATCACGGAACAAACCAAAGTGTGGATGAGCCCTGAGTGGAGATTGTCTCCTAGGCCTCTCCGATCCATCATACAGCAAAAAGGGCATGGAAGAGATGGAGAAGCCCAGTGGGAGGCAGCTGAGCAGCACAGAAGCAGCAGGAGCGCCACAATCCAGTTAGGGAAAATGAGAGGCAAGGCACAAGACATTACTTTTAGATGTTTTGTCCAAGGCACTAAAATACAAAACCTCATTGTATGCCTGGTTGGCTGGTCCTGGCAGCTGTGTCCGCGCCATACTGTGCTGCACAGTGAACCAGCCCATGCCCATAAAGCCCTGGCAGGCCCCCTTCGCCCTTAATGGGTCTTGGACTCTTCCCTGGATGAAGACCATCTGCCGCCCTTGGACATCCCACCGGCTTCAGTTCAACAGGCGTCAGGTGGAAGCTGCCATTATCCAGGGTGCCTGGCATGCTCAGCCAAAGCAGAGTTAAGGCAAGGGAGACTAGCGCCTCCCTCCCTCTATCATTCACTTTTGCTCCTGAGGATCTACCAGGATCTCTGTTCGTCAGTCATGTCCACTCAGCTGCGAATACACTCCTGGCTACAGCTTGAACGCTTTCAGCTTGCAATGTCTACAAATGGACGGTTTGCCTTGCCCCAAAACAGTTCCTTCTCCTACTCCCAGTATTTAAACATGGGTTTTTGTTTCACTGCAACATTGCTCAGTTATGTGCCCTGGAGAAACCTTGGTGAATGAACCATGGCTGTGGTTACACAACAGGGGGAGAAAAGAACTCCACACATGCCCAGATTCATTGCCCTTTATTAAATTCTAAAGTAGGTTCAAGGCTCAAAATCTCACGCATTAGCAGCATGGTGCGGGAACACATACAACCACAGGTAGATATAGATATACACCGTCTTTTTTGCTCTATAAGACGCACCAGACCACAAGACGCACCTAGTTTTTGGAGGAGGAAAACAAGAAAAGAAAAATTCTGAATCTCAGAAGTCAGAACAGCAAGAGGGATCGCTGTGCAGCGAAAGCAGCAATCCCTCTTGCTGTTCTGGCTTCTGTGACAGCTGCGCAGCCTGCATTCGCTCCACAAGATGCACACACATTTCCCCTTACTTTTTAGGAGGGAAAAAGTGAGTCTTATAGAGCAAAAAATACGGTATATATATGCATGCACAAACATAAAACACGTAAGAGGCAGTGTGGTACAGTGGCTACAGTATTGGACTAGGATTGAGGAGACCCCACCCAGTCACCAAGCTTCCAACTTCACCCATTCAGGTAAACTTCCTAGTTTTTCCACCAGCTGCAAATTGCAAAATGGGGTTGGAGGGAGGAGGGGGAACCGGAGACACTGAAAAACACCTGGCAGGCTGCAATGAATGGCTGGTGACCTCTGTTTTGTTTGCTGGGTCACCCGATGATTCGCATGCGACCACACACAAGCAGGCGGAAGGACACAAGCAAAGGTTGACATTTCCGCTCCTCTGAAAGGGTCACACTCCCCCACCACCCCACCACACATACACCTGCTGTTTTCCTAACATAATAAACCAAAGCAGAAAGAGCAATCCCCTCTTCAGACTGGTGCTATTTTAAGCACCAACGCACAGGTGTTTTCAGCAAAGAAAGGGGGACCTTAGTTTGGGCAGCGCCCGCTTGGGATGGTGTCAGAGGAACCAAATCTCACACCGGGATTTGCAGGCCAACTGGGTTGGGAACTAGCCAGAGAGAAAAGGGGGGAGGGAGGGGGGAAGCAGTTCTTGCCCCTTTCCTTTGATGGTTCAGATGCACAAACCAGCATCCCCCCTGCCCCACACGGGATCTAAACCAAAATAAATCACCTGGCAGGGGCTGCTACATTGGGCGGGGGCTGTTTTCAAAAGCTGGAAGCCCTAAGCTATGGGTAGGAATGGGGGGGGGGGGGGAATTCAACGCAGTTCAGATTTGAAGGCAAACTTTCCTAATTCACATTTTCTGAAGGAAGATGTGAACTGAAAACACAGCCGTCCTTCAAAATCCGAACCTCTCCCAATTTTGCAATGCAGTTCTCTGGTCGAGTAACACGTGCAAAGTTGCACGTACCAGGGTAAAGCATGCATATAAATGCATGCAAGAGTGAAAATAAGCAAATGTGCATTATGTTAGGGGGAACTGCTTTGCGGAGAAGTCTCTTTTGTGGCCAGTTATCAAAAGCCGACGGCTACCAAGCAAGTTAGCAAATGCAAGGCTGGACAACAATAGGAAAGGGCCATCAAATTCACACTGTGCTTGTTAGGTTCCCACAGGTATAGGGCCTGGCCATGGCTGGATGCACAAACATTGAGCTAACTGGACCCTGCAGTTGCCCAGCAAGGGGGTCTTGTACTCTGACAATGGGACCTCACTAAGGCAGCACTGAGGAATCTCTAGATGTTGTTGGACTCCCATCAGTCATAGTCAGTATGGCTAATGGTCAGCAATGATGAGAATTGCTGTCCAGCAACCTCAGGGTCCTGGTTCCAGTCAATAAGGTAGGTGGATAGGAAGGAGTTTTTCTCACTCTCTCACTACTACTGGAGCCACCTGGTGAAGCTGAATGGTGGGAGACTGAGGGCAGATGTGGGTCATCTCCCTCCCCAAGACTGAAAATTGTCAGTATCAGATGAATGCATGCATTCATTCTTACACATCAGTTACAGGCCCCTGTTGGAACATCATTGCCCAAAGCAGCATACAAAATTTTACAACCACACAACTGAAATACTAAAAGCCGGTAATAAGAAGCAGCGTGAAACAACCACAGCAACATTAAATATATATCTATTGAGCAATCAGATCCCCAAATGGCCTTTCTAAGCAACAGGGAAACTACTTGAGGTGGCCTGGGGCCCCTCCAGATTGTTTCTTCTTTTAAAGGGTGTATTCTGCAGCGTGTCACTGATGCAATTACAGCGCATTAGGGGTGGATTTATACTGGACTATCCCAAAACCTGTTCCAATTTATTAGTTGTCCTGCAATCCTCCCCCTTCCCAATGTTGTTGTATTATTGCTGTCTGGAGGGGGTGTTTTGATGCTGACGTGCAACAAAAGTTGGGACAGGAGGAAAATAAAGTGGAACACTTCTGGTATATGAAAGTTGAGCATTTCAGCAGGAAGCAACAGGAACTATAGAATGGTAAGGGAACGTGAGGATCATATAGTCCTGTGATGTCTAACAGGTCGATCCCCAGGAGGTTTTGGTCGATCGCAGTCAGTCGCAGGCTCCTTTTCCTTTGTGGCAGTATAAGATCATCTGCCCCTGCCCCCTTCTCCATTCGCACATGATCATTAGAATGGAAGACGGAGTTTTTGCTGTGAGGCTGATTGTTTCCTTAATGATATTTTGGTGAGCAACTTTCCCCCTTTAATAAACATTTTCCTCTCCAAAAAAGCTCAACAACTTTGATTTGAACTCCCCCCCCCCCAAAAAAAAGGGGTAGATCACTGCCAGTTTTTTATTCTGTGAGTAGATCACACTCTCTTGGGAGTTGGATGTCCCTGATCTAGTCCAACCCCCTGAAATGCAGGAATCACAACTGAAGCATGCACCGATCAGACAGAGGTGGCATGTCCACTCCCAAACCTTTGCAGTCATAAGCAGGACCATGTAAAACCTCCCTATGGTCATCAGGAGCAGAAATCATCATGAATTCGCAATAGCAAGGAAGCCTAGAAGGCCAGTTTAAAGAACTGGTGCCACTTCTGAAAAGGCTCTCCTTCGCTGCTCCAGCAGTTCTTGAGAGAACAGGGACATTCACATGGAGGTTGGAGGTCTCTTACATTTGGCGGGTCTGGCCTATGGATTAAAGGCGATGATAATCAACCATTTGGACTGGGCGTGGAGGCCAGCTGGTACCCAGTTTCCAGAAAGCAGCTGAAGCCTCTGCAATGTATGACTGCCCCGGATGTGTGAAGCCTTTCGGCTTAGATGGGGGACTTGTTTTCCATGTGCATCTGCAGACTCTGGGGTCAACTGTGCATGCTTCGGATGGATGCATTCAGGCTCTCTTCCAACCCTCTCTTCCCCGGGGTGGAAGCAGCTGCACTCACTTCCTTCCCTTCCCTTCCCCTGGGAATTAGGGTGGTTGCATTACTCGGCATATGCGTGCTAGCGGCACGAAGCGCAGGTGGCTGGCAACAGGGCTCAGGGTTGGTGCTGGATTAAATTGGGCTGGCATGGTACCCCTTCCCTCCTTCCTGGTGACTCCTTTCCCACCAGCCCAGAAATCTGTTGGTGCAGACTTCCTTCACGCCCCTGCCCCTTGCTTTCAATCCTTTTCTCCCTCGCGCAAAACTGTGTGGCAACGGCACCCTCTCAATCTGATCTTTACTGCCGTTTGCTCCCTTTCCTGGACATCTATTGAACAGTGTGCCTGCCATGGTATGGTTACCAGATGTCCCTGTTTCCCAGGGACAGTCCCCAGATTTACAAATCTGTCCCCGGACAAAATCTGTCCCCGGATTTCATTTAATGTCCCCGGATTTATATTTTAAGTGTTGTAGATTTATTAGTAGGGAATGAATGCTGCGTGATTGGTTCAACGGCACAAGACACATCATATGGGGACTTCTGGCAAGGCAAAATGGTGGGTGCCATGGCAGCAAGCAGCTCCTGAAGCCAGCCAGAGCCAACTGCACTACCAGGCTGGCTCCGGGCTGCTGAGACTGCCAGCGCTGCTGCCACTGCTAAGGGGGAACCGGGGACGCCCGGCACATCAAATGCGGGAACCGCTCACACACACACACACACACGTGACTCAAATTGAGCTGGGAACAAGAGCACCCAGCCGACTGCCCAGTGGTGCTCCAGGGCCAGGAAAACCCCAGAGCCAACACAGGGAGGAGGGGAGGAGAAGGAGAAGGAAGAGAGAGAAAGAGGAAGGAGAAAAAAGAGGGGAGCCCCAACCTTGCCACGCCGCTGCCGCCACTGAGGAAGAAAGGTAGGAGAGAGCCCCTGAGCCTACTCCAGAGCAGCTAGTGCTCCAAGAGAGAAGGCCGGGGCCCTGAGGAAGGCTGTGTGACAGAAGAGACCACAAAAGAGAATATATTACTTCTTAATTTTTTAAAAAATTACTTTTTTTAATAACTTTTATTTTCTCTTTTCAAAAAATAAAAAAGTGTCCCCGGATTCATTGGAAAAAAAATATGGTAACCTTATGCCATGGGCCCCTCATGTATCCGAAGGAGCGTTCGCTCCTGGCTAACCCTGATGCACAGAGACAGTGCAAGCAAAGCCATTGTGGGCAGAGAAGGGAGGGGAAGGGGGAATAATGTGGCCAGACGGAGATGCATCTACCATGACCCAGGTTCAGGAGAGAGCAAGGTAGCAGGTCTGATCCACTTGCTCCCGGGCTTCTCCTGCCCACAGATCTATGCTTGGGACTCAATGCAGTATTAAAAGTCCTGGATGCACCAAACCGCTTAACGGGAGGCTGCATGTGCTGGCTCATTAGCCAGGCGCAGCTTGCGAAGCACAGGAGCAAGATACCAAGGCACAGGGCAGGTGGGCAGGGAAGAACCTACTGCCCAGGATCCTTTTCTGGGAATCCTGGGGGGCGAGGAGAATAACATTGTACATGTTCATCCAGTCAGGAGTCAAAGCACAAAGGGTCTCGGTGGCTCCTAAATGATGGACTCTTGGGTTGCAGGAAAATGTTATCATTATCATTACAGTCGTACCTTGGAAGTCGAACAGAATCCGTTCCGGAAGTCCATTCAACTTCCAAAACATTTGGAAATGAAAGCACGGCTTCTGAATGGCTGCAGGAAACTCCTACAGCCAATCGGAATCTGCAGAAGCCCCATCGGACGTTCGGCTTCCAAAAGAACGTTCAAAAACCGGAACACTTACTTCCGGGTTTGTGGCGTTCAGGACAGGAGCCGATTTGTTTGGGAGCCAAGGCGTTTGACATCCAAGGTATGACTGTATTTGTTTCTTTGTTTCTTTGTTATTTTTATTCATTATTCATTTAATTTTTTATTGTTTGTTTGTTTCCAATATTTATATACCACCTCTTGGCAAAACTTTCCAAGTTTAAAAAGCCATAGAGGGTAATTACTTTGAGCTAAGAGATTTGAGTGTGGGTGTGGAGGCGCAGCTTTCCTTTCCTCTGTTTGTCCACTAAAGGTCACCCCTGGAATCTACTCCCCCCCCCCCTTCCAGTAACATCCTGGCATCTCTTCCCATATGGCCGGAAAAGAAGTATGGAGGAGGGTGATTTTCAGCAGATAAACCACAAGAAGAGAAAGGGTAAAGCACTCCTGACCTGCTGCTTTGCAGCTCAAACTGTCTAGAAAGCATGGGTCCGAGTGGCTTTCCCCTTGCCCTGCTCTTTTCAGCAAAATCGGAGCAAATGTCAATCTGGAGAAACCCCAAGTTGCCATCTGCTCCGACTTACCACTAAAGAGCAGTGTTTTCCTAGTGGAGAGCAGCAGAACAAGAGGAAGTATGGACAAGCCCCTAGCTTCTAGCAGTTGTTTGCTAGTAAACTAGGGGCAGGTAACCTGTGGCTCTCTAGACTAGAACTCCCATTGTTACTGATCACTGACCATGCTAGTTGGGGCTGATGGGAGTTGGAGTGGGGGGCACAAGTAGAGAAGGGGGAGAAATATGGTTCACTTCACACCTTTATGCACTTCTGAAACAACATGCAATCCAAAATGCATCCCTCCTTCAAAATTCACATTTCTCCAGGTTTTGTAACCCAAACGAATAACGTGCACACAGAAATTGTATATTGACGGAAAGTGTGCATAAAAACGCACAAATTAGTGAAATCAGCAAATAAAGATGTGTTACGTTAGGGGAACAGGTCTGCAAAAAGGTGTACATGTGGCATGCCAAAACGTGTGTATTAGGAAAATAATTGCACTAAAATGCTGGTGAATTTTCACGAGGACTAGGATCTGCAAACTGATTTGGGAAAACAAGAAACTGAGAAACACCGAAACAGCCAGATTCATCCATCCCTAGCCATAGGTTCCTCTTTGCTATATTTTTCACACACCCAACACCCCAGGAGACTGTTCACACATTTCTTGCATCATAATAGTTTGTCTGGTCCTTGATATGTTTCTTTCTAGTGTAACAAGTATTTCAAAAAACCAAAGATGACCTTTTCTTCCAACAATTGAGCAGCTGCTTCTTTTTAGCAAATGTTATGTTCTTGCATGCTCCCTTCAACAGTGTAAATAAACACTCCAGTGTTTAGCCATCTCCTCGCTCTATTGTTGAAAGTGATACACAACAAGAGAGACGTCAGGAAAGCAACCAGATTCGCAGCAATTAAAACAACTGAAACATCATTTAATTAAAGCAATGGTAACGAGAAGAAGGGTGTAAAACTAAAGTGGAAAAGACCTGGATGAGGCTAACCCATTCTGCTTCCAACCAGACTATGCAGGCTTCCTTGGAAGGGATCCCCATTGGAAATGTTTCCCTGAAACATTATGTTAGAGTTTGCCCTTTGGCAGAGCCATGTGCTCAGCATAGAAATGCAGGTGGCAACGCAGGGAAGGCGGGTGGAACCCTCCGTCCCTCTTCTTCTATGGTATGCCCCACAGAGAGCCTCAAGGTCCATAAATAGCAACACCCTAGTGGTCCCAGGCCCTAAGGAAGTTAGATTGGCTTCAACCAGAGCCAGGGCCTTTTCAACTCTGGCTCCGGCCTGGTGGAACGCTCTGTCTCATGAGACCAGGGCCCTGCGGGATCTGATTTCTTTCCGCAGGGCCTGTAAGACAGAGTTGTTCCGCCTGGCCTTTGGCTTGGAGCCAATTTGATTCCCTCCCTCCCTTCTCTTTCTTTTTTCTTTTCCTTCTCCTCTTGCGATGAGGCTACATTTTAATATTTTAATGTTCCATTATTTTAATGTTGTATTTTATTTTTGTTTTTAAGTTGTAATCATTCATCTTGTTTTTATTATTGCTTGTAAGCCGCTCTGAGCCCGGCCTTGGCTGGGGAGGGCGGGGTATAAATAAAAAATTATTATTATTATTATTATTATTATTATTATTATTATTATTATTATTCTATCCACAAGCTGTCTGGTAGGCATTTTTGCAGGCTAGTAACTTCCATGGACTTATTTACAAGGGTCTGTCAGGAATCCTCCTGGCCACCTGTCTTATTGAGCATCCATCCTGATTTGCTTGCACAAAGCTGATCTGAAGGTTATATTATATTTGCAGAAATGGCGAAAATGATTGGGAAGATCAGACACCAAGATGACAGTAAATTTTAAAAAGAATGGTATAAATTTATAGAGTACATTAAGGAACAATGTAAAGATTTAAAGACGATATCAGGATTGATATAGCACTTGTGATGTTTTAATAGGTAAAGGAATAAATAAGGATTTAATTAAAGTTGGATATATGTAATTAGATGCGGTTAAAATTTAAAATATGTATCTGTGGAAAACAGAAGGGGGAGGAGGGAAGTCCAGGGGTTCAGGGAATTGTATAAATATTGTTGAATTTAAGTTTGATTGATGTTAATGATGAAAAACTGAAAATAAAATATATTTTAAAAAAGATTACATCTGGTCTTTATTATTTGTTCCAATTTGTTTTACAGGGGAGGTGAAATGGTAACAAAGCATTCATCCTGATTTGTGTGTGCTGTGTTTATATGTCATCCCGTTAATCATTCATTCATTCTACACTTCATCCTACAAGGCATTTCTCTGGTGTTTTCATACCTACAGAAGCCTGGTTTTCTTTCAATTTTTTTTAAGTGGGTTTACATTAAGGCACTCCCAGACATCCTGTTTAAAAACATTTGTCCTCTTCTTCTGGTTTCTTGAGGGAGATTAACAAGGTTGGCTATTCAGTGCCCATTTATTCTGATTTGCTTGTAGAGAGGTTAAATGGCATTGCATCAAAGAAAGCATTAGCCCACACTTTCGGGTGCATCTCCTCATCACTTTCCTTATTGGAAAAAGTCTGATCTTTTGGGTGAAATGGGTTAGTTGTGCAATCGACTGCAACTGCACAACCTGAATTTGTTGGGATGTGACTGAACCCCATTAAAGCAACACTCGAGATTAGCCAAGAACACTGTAATTCTCTCTAACTGTGCAAACCCCACTTTCTGGTATGCAATATACCGATAATCCCTTCTGTAGAATACAGACTGTCCGATGGCAGCCTTAGAGGCACAGGAGCTTTGTTGAGAGAGGTGGGGTAGCTCCCAGGCTGCCCACAAATTTCAGACCCTACAAGTGTCCCTATATTCCATGGACTGTCCCGGATTTACAGAAGCTGTTCCAGTTTATGATTTGATCCCAGAATGATCCGCTTTTCCTTAAAGGTAAAGGGACCCCTGCCCATTAGGTCCAGTCATGACCGACTCTGGGGTTGCAGCGCTCATCTCGCTTTATTGGCCGAGGGAGCCAAGGTACAGCTTCCAGGTCATGTGGCCAGCATGACTAAGCCGCTTCTGGGGAACCAGAGCACGGAAACGCCATTTACCTTCCTGCCGGAGCGGTACCTTTTTATTTACTTGCACTTTGATGTGCTTTCGAACTGCTAGGATGTCAGGAGGAGGGACCGAACAACAGGAGCTCACCCCGTCGTGGGGATTCGAACTGCCGACCTTCTGATCAGCAAGTCCTAGGCTCTGTGGTTTAACCCACAGCGCCACCCGTGTCCCTTTTTCCGCTTTTCCTTAGGATGTCCCTATTTTCATGGCAGCAGTGTTGGAGGGTATGGAGCAATGTGATCCCCAAGCCAAGGAGATAAGTATACAACTTTTAGAAGACATCTGAAGGCAGCCCTGTGTAGGGAAGTTTTTTAATGTTTAATGTTTGGTATGCATTTCAGTATGTTAGAAGCCGCTCAGAGTGGCTGGGGCAACCCAGTCAGATGGGTGACATATGATGATGATGATGATTGAAGAGGACGTCCCTATTTTCATCAGAGAAATGTTGGAGGGTGTGAAATTTAGGGCTGCCAACCTTTGAACCTAAGAGCAGCTCAAACGGCAGCCATTATTGGGAGTTGATGTTTTAGCTCCATAACAAACAAAGACACACACAAAATAGTTTCCTGGGCTGGTTTCTGTACATCTAACCTCTGTTCAAGGTGCAGTAGAAGACTAGACGGTTCTTCCCCCTGCCCCTCAGCCCGCAACTCTATTCTAGCTTGGTGGCAGCTCCTTGGAAGCTTGAAAACAAGACTTCAAGGCTGTCAGGTGAAGGAAGAGGAGGAAGAGTTTCGGAGATCACCATTTCTGGATTTTGAATCCAGGCTTGCAACTGGGGGACCTTTGCTACCACTGGGTTTGGGCCCCCACCGCCTGCACCTTGCAAGCAGTAGCCTGGCATGCAAAACACAAAAAGAAAAGAACTCTAAGTAGATTAGGCTCTTCCTGTAGATTATGCACTTCCTGGCATGGAGCGAAGGGACGGAGAAAGTGATGCCGGCTTCATATTTTGAGAGCCAAGTCTGCTGTTAAAGGCACAGGGCCAGGGAAAAAGAAGAGGGGGGAAAGGTGAGCCAAACAAAGAAGGGGAAACATCCAGGGGTCATTCAAATGCCCTGAAAAAAGTGTGCCAGTTAAAGATTCTACCCCTTTTTCTTTTGGCTGCCAGTAAAATAAAAGGGGCAGTCTTAGTGGAGGAACATGCCGTATTTTTCGCTCTATAAGACACACCAGACCACAAGACGCACCTAGTTTTTGGAGGAGGAAAACAAGAAAAAAAAATATTCTGAATCTCAGAAGCCAGAGGGATCGCTGTGCAGTGAAAGCAGCGATCCCTCTTGCTGTTCTGGCTTCTGGGATAGCTGTGCAGCCTGCATTCGCTCCATAAGACGCACACACATTTCCCCTTACTTTTTAGGAGGGGAAAAGTGAGTCTTATAGAGCAAAAAATATGGTACTTAAGATCACTTAACCCAGATTCACTACCCCCCTTTTTTTTGTAAAGCGGATGCGGATCTCGTGGGGCGTAAGATCAAGAAGGTTAAACAGGGGTTTAATGGGTGAATCCTGCCCCACCCCCATTCTTTCCCCTCCTCCAAGTCTAGCCCATGTTTCCCAAGCAGAGTAAAAGGTAAAGGTAAAGGGACCCCTGACTGTTAGGTCCAGTCGTGGATGACTCTGGGGTTGCGGCGCTCATCTAGCTTTACTGGCCAAGGGAGCTGGCATACAGCTTCTGGGTCATGTGACCAGCATAACTAAGCCGCTTCTGGCGAATCAGAACAGCACACGGAAACACCGTTTACCTTCCTGCCTATTTATCTACTTGCACTTTGGGGTGCTTTTGAACTGCTAGGTTGGCAGGAGCAGGGACTGAACAACAGGAGCTCACCCCATCCCAGGGATTCGAACCGCTGACCTTCTGATCGGCAAGTCTAGCCCATGTTTCCCAAGGAGAGTAGCAATCTACATTAGTCACTGGAGGGCAGGCTGGTAGGAGGAAATGAGATGTAATTGATCTGGAATTAAAGGAGGGAATGCGAGATGCCAGGATACTCTTGAGCAGAGCAGGGGGGTGGGTGA
Source organism: Podarcis tiliguerta (assembly GCF_965153285.1). NCBI lineage: Eukaryota > Metazoa > Chordata > Lepidosauria > Squamata > Lacertidae > Podarcis > Podarcis tiliguerta. Next base: position 75,695,750 of record NC_139541.1, read on the forward strand.
TGGGCAGGGAGGTAGGAGGAGGGAGGGAGAGGGTGGCTGGAGTAAGCAAGGGGAGATGTGAGGGGCTTCCGCCTGGGGAACACTTTTGTCCCTTTAAATCCCTTGGTAATTTGTCCCTCCTCCTTTGACATCATAATGGGTTGCCATGGGAATGGCACTGATGAGCTTGATGCATTTTGTAGCTGGAAAGTGCCGAGGGAGCAGGGAGGGGCCCCCAGTCGCATTTCATCCTCCTGGGTTTAACCCCGGCAGGATCAGGTAGCAAAAATTAGCACAGGGAAGAACCAAGAAGTAGATGTGAGGGACAGGGAGCATGTTGCGTTACACACAATGCCACATTTTTTTTCAACACACACACAACACCAAGGCCTTTTACTGTTCAGGCAGCAGTACCCCTTATCCCAAAAAGGGAATGTTTCTTACCCTAAAATCTCTCCCCTGCATGCAAATGAACTGTCCCTAGAGCACCTCCCAAAAGCCACAAGCACCAAGATTGTACACTGGGACACTGGAGCTGATTTTCACGTGCTGTCCAATATGCTTTCAAAGGCTACCTCTCCGTATCAGTCCAGTGACAGGCGCCTTGCGCTGATTTCCATAATTTATTGCCCCAGCCGCTGCAGACCAGCTTTTTGCGCATTCCCGCCCAATTCCAAGGGAGTGGGCTGGGCCATGAGGCAAAGTAAGGCAGCTGTCCCCCAGGGGCAGCCTTGGAAAACCATTATGGGGGAAGCACATCTCCACAGTCTCTCTCTCTCTGGCCCTTGGACCTCTTCCTGGGGCACATCCCTGCCAGGTCCCACTTTGCACCCAGAGTGTTTTTGCCCAGCTGGAATATGTTCTTCAGCTCTGATCATGCTTCCTACTTGTCAGGATAGAGGCTAGAAAGGGGCATGCGCTTGTATGTAGAATCTAGCCTACTGTTCAGAGGTACAATCTACATTTATTGCCATACCCACAGGTGGCCCCCAGAAGGTTACCATGGAGGCAATATGGGCCTCAGGCTGAAGAGTTCCTTGCCTTTGTTTTTTTGCAGCAGAGTGCCTTCGAGTGACCAGCCTGTGATGAAAAAACATCTGTCCTGAGGACCCTCTCCCTCAATTTTGGTGCAATCTGCCTCTTCCTACGTTCCTTTCCATACGGTATGTGGTGGCAGCAAACCTGCCTTTGCCACTTCATGTGTGCTATTCAGGAATCTTGAACCAACCCTAAGACTGTGTATGCATCAGACACTTAAAGCACACACTCACAAATAAAAAAAAATAAAAATCCTGGGAACAGCAGTTTGTTAAGGGTGTTGAATTGCAGCTCTCTGAGGGCTGAACTACAGTTCCCATGATTCTGTTGTTGTTTTTGGTGGTGGGGGGCTACTTTAAACATATGGTGTGTACCCAGCCTAACTATCTGGATGGCTGTGGCTGTTGGGGTGCACATTTCCAAACTTCTCTCTCTCTCTCTCTCTCTCTCTCTCTCTCTCTCTCATTTGCGCATTGCATTTTTAAGCACACACTTTAAAAATGTGCAGTTTACTCTTTTTTAAAAAAAACAAAAAACCACAACCCTAATGTGTGGAGTGGCCTTCAATTTGAGTCTGTGGATATTGCTTTCACAATATTTGCACATATGTGGCTGTGATGAATTAAGTTTGGGCTAAAGCGATTCATCACCAGCCACACATGTGGCGTGGAATTGCCAGCCTCCCAGAGAATCAAATCACCGAGAGAAAAGGAACACCCACCTTTCTGCCACTTCCATGATTGGGTGGCAATAGGAGAGGGAGAAAGATGGAACTGCATGACCTCCTCAGCAGCTCTGCTGAAAAACCAACACCTTTGGGTTCCTCCTCCTCCTCCTCCTCCTCCCCCTCCCCCTCGGAATATTCCCATTCCAGGTGGGCATTACACAAACTCTGTAACTCGTCTCTTTTTTCGTCCTCCTTCCCAATCCTTTTTTCTTTTTGTGCTATGTCCCCCAGGTTGAAAGCCTGCAGGCAGGGACTGCCTTATTACTGATATTTGAAAGCTGCTTGGGAGCTGTTTCCCCTTTTTGCTTTTTGCTGAACAGCAGAACAGAAATGCTAAGGATAAATACATGTGTTTCAGGATTAGAAATTACAGGCAGCCACGTCAGTCCAATAGCAGAGAGATGGGTGGGAATTGCCAAATCAGTGATGGCCAAACTTGGCCCTCCAGCTGTTTTGGGACTACAATTCCCATAATCCCTGACCACTGGTCCTGTTAGCTAGGGATGATGGGAGTTGTAGTCCCCAAACAGCTGGAGGGCCAAGTTTGGCCATCACTGCTCCAAACCATGGTAAAATGATAGTTTTGGGGGCCAACTAAAATGTCACAAAACAATGAGCAAGCTTTCAAACTCTAAGAGAGCTTTCTTCAGGCCGCATGTTATACAACGGGGACAGGAGCAAAAGGTGAGCATGACGGAATGGCCCCAAGTTTGCATGTGCCACGTTTTATGGTGGAGTGCAGGTGTTACGCAATCTTAAGGGCTGGCAGGAAATAAGACGCAATAATGTCTGATTCTCCATTGTTTTTAAAAGCAAGGAAACTAATGGTTCCAGTGCTAAGTGCACCACACAGTTCCCTTGTGATTACAAGAGAAGAAGAAAAAGATGGGACAAAGCTGGAGATTAATTTTAGGTGTTGCACTTAAGAGTCAATAGAAGCCAAATTGGGTTGTACCCAATTAGAGTGCATACCATCCAACTTGGCATTTATTGACTCTTCATCTTGTACACCGCCTAAAATTAATTTCCACTTTTTTTGCTAATAAGTCAGTGGTTTGGAACAGGGAGATGCTTGGGCCTGGAAGGATCCAGCTGAGCTTTCTGCAAAAACAAGGAGTCCCTCGGGATGCCGACACAGTAGGATGTGCAAAATGGAAGCAACAGAAACTCTGTCCCGGGGGAGGGGGAGACAGAGAAGTACTCTCTGGAGTTGTAGGAAAATGCAACACACTTCAAACTTCTCCCTGGATCTCTTTGCACAGCCATGGCCTTATCCTGTCCACATAGCCACTGGGCTCTTCCCACCCCCCAAAAAAGCCAGCCTCAAGCGCAGTCAATGTAAAGAATTATGCTTCCCCTTCATCTCTGCAGCCGGCATAGAATTTGCTGACATGGTGGAAAGCAGGCGGCTGCTTCCTACATGGGAAGCAGGCGACAGAGACAGAGAACAGCCCACTGCTATCGCCACCCGGCAATTACATTCCTGCTCAAAGAAGCTTTCTCCGACAGCCCACCTCAGCTCATCTCCCCCCACGCTTCCCACAAGGGTGCCTCCTTCACCTATTTCTGGCACATTGATGCTCAAACCTCTTTTCCACCTGCTTTTCCCACGCTGCCAATCTCTGGCGCAGAAGACACAAAGGCTTCCACACCTCAAATCTTCCATTTATTTCATATGACCCGTTTTCCCACGCTTCCAGGGCAGACCAGCAAGAGAAGTGCTTCGATCCAAACTAGGTTCAAATCCCTGAACAGCCCTAAATCTCACAAGGGGACCAGAAAGCTCAACAGATTCCCCGAGTACGGGCTACTCAGATTTGTCATCTGCCTGGACATCATGGAGAAATCAGTGTCTCTTTCAAGAACTCCTTTCCATGCAAAAAGACTGAGTTTGCAAGCTGCTTCAAGCCATAGTGAAGCTTAGTTATGGTTTAAAGATGAATGTGCAGTGTGCCCAGGGCTAAAACTGCAGGCACTTGATGTCTCTCCTCTGCACCTGCTGCTATGGTGGTTGCTAAGCCATGGTTCGGCATATTGTTACATCCAAACCTAAGCTCCTGATTTGTCAGTCTCCAAACAAACCAAGAGCTGTAACCAAGGTATGTTCCTTTTTTTCTGGATTAACATGGAAGACAAAGCGGTGGTCTTGTGCATACAGTACCGTTATGTCTGCACATTCACACCATACATTTAAAGCACTATGATAGCACTTTCAATAGTCACGCTTCCCCAAAGAATTATGGGTGCTGTAGTTTGTTCAGGATGCTTAAAGTCATTAGGAGGCCCCTATTCCACCCACCCCAAGCTAGTGTTCCTAGAGTTCCCTGCGAAGAGGGATTGATTGGTAAACAACTCTGGGAATGGTAGCTCCCGTAATTCTTTGGCTTAAAGTAGTATCATCACGCTTTAAATATATGCTATGGATGTGGCCTTAGAAGGCTTAGAGACAGGCTTCCCTGCTTGTAAAGGTAAAGGGACCCCTGACCATTAGGTCCAGTCGCGGACAACTCTGGGGTTGCAGCGCTCACCTCACTTTATTGGCCAAGGGAGCCGGTGTACAGCTTCCGGGTCATGTGGCCAGCATGGCTAAGCCGCTTCTGGCGAACCAGAGCAGCGCACGGAAACGCCGTTTACCTTCCCACCAGAGCGGTACCTATTTATCTAATTGTACTTCATGCTTTCGAACTGCTAGCTTGGCAGGAGCAGGGACCGAGCAATGGGAGCTCACCCTATTGTGGGGATTCGAACTGCCGACCTTCTGATCAGCAAGCCCTAGGCTCTGTGGTTTAACCCACAGCGCCACCTGCATCTTAGAACTTAGAAGGCTTAGAAACAGGCTTCCCTGCTTGTAAGTGACAGCAAATTCTGGAAAACCACAGTAGGCCCTATCCACCAGTTACCACTGGAGACAGAATACAGGTAAGGGGAGGAGAGAGAGAGAGAGAGAGAGGGAGAGAGAAAGTGTTTGTGTTCAGGAACACTTTTGGAACCGTTGACATTTTATTGCCCTTTCTTAAGAAGCCATATTGGAAGTTCCACCAGTGGAAACATTTAGAGGGCTGAATAAGAACATTCTCCGCCGTGCCATGCCATAATAGCTAGGGTACCTTATGGTGAACATGACACCAAATTCTTCCCTTCCCTGCTACACACTGCTTTTTGCATGTGTTAAAATTCCTTAAACATGGTGGCACGTTGCCGTTTTGATAGGCAGATTCATTTAGCAGCATATCCGCAATGGGAGATAATAGTTAGGAGGTGATTCCCCTGATGATTGGGAATCTTGTTTTGAATGAGATGCCCTTCTGAATTTGGAGGAGGCAACACAAAGCCCAGGTTAGGGGTACAAGACAGCATGCATGTGTAATTATGTGAATATAACATCCATTTGGCAGATGGAATGGGCAGAAAGAGAGCAGCGAGTGTCTAGCTGGAGTTAGCATTCTGCACTGCCCAAGATGCTTGCTGGAGATCTGCTGCCTGCAGTTTGCCTCCCACTTACTGTCTGCCTGTAATTTTTTTTTAATAGAGCAAATAATGCACTCTATTTTTTTAAAATAGAGCAAACATTACAAAGACACCTTAAGGAAGGGCCATGGGTAGCTCAATGGCAGGGCATCTGCTTTGCATGTGGAAGGTCCCACCTTCAGTCTCTAACACAGAATCAGAGAACTGTAAATTAGGAGGGGAACCTGAGAGTCACCTAGTCCAAGCCCTTGAAATTCAGGAATCCTGCCCACATCCGTTCCTGGGTGGGCTCGAACCATCAACAACCAGACACACTGATCCATTGTGCCACAGGCTCCAGACTCAATCTTCAGGTGGAGCTGAGAAAGGCTTCCATCTCAAACCCTGGAGGGCCATTATTGCTCAGTCCAGCTAGATGAACCAATGGTCTGAGTGCGTGTGAGACCGTTTCTAAGTGCTCTCTTCTCCATACAACAGCAGTGTCCCCGGAATGACTCACCACAAGGGGAAGTGAGGAGTGTGCAACCAGTTGCACATTTCTCACCAACAGCCAAAGGCTTAGGGATCAGGAAGTGGGGAACCTTTGGCCCTCCATATGTTGTAGGACTCCCAAGTCCTATTGACCCCATGGGAGTTGGAGTCCAACAATATCTGGAGGGCCACAGGTTAGATCCTCATCCAGGTTGGATCCAGATGACCCAATGAAACCAACATGACTTAAGTCAGGCCTAAGTTGGGCACATAGGTTATGCCTTCCTGGATCAGATCTCCTCCATGAATTTAATAGAACCACAAAACTGAGTTGGAAGGGACCTTGAGAGTCATCTAGTCCAAGCCCCTGCAATGCTGGAATCTCAACTAGATCATACATGACAGATGGCCATCCAAACTCTGCTTAAAAACCCTCTCAAGGAAGGAGAGTGCACAACCTCACAACCTGTTCTACTGTCTAACAGCTCTTACTGACAGAATGTTCTTCCTGATGTTTAGTCAGAATCTCTTATCTTGTAACCTCAATCCATTGGCTTGAGTTCTACCCTCTGGGGGAGGAGAAAACAAGCTTGCTTCATCCTCCATGTGAAAACCCTTTAGATATCTGAAGATGGCTATCACATCTCCTCTCCATATCCTCTTTACCAGGCAAAACATACCCAATTCCCTCAACCGTTCCTCATAAGGCTTGGTTTCCAGACCCTTGATTATCTTGGTTGTCCTTCTCTGCACACACTCCAGCTTGTCCAGATCTTTCTTAAATTGTGGTGCCCAGAACTGGACACAGTACTCCAGGTGTGGTCCTCACCAAGGCAGAAAACCTTCTTTCAAAACCATCCATGTTTGTGGTCATCACTGCTGTAATGGCTACCAGCTCGGATGTGGTTAGGTCTATCCTCCCTGAATTTGTCTCATCTTTCTTTGAAGCCCCAACTGAGCAAGTGGGGATAACCACATTTGTGGACAGCGAGTTCCAAAAAGTTAAGTGCATATTATTTCACCAACTAGGCAATCAAATAGGGCAACTGCTTATGAATGGCCAACAATGAGGACACAAGGCAACACAGTTGCAAATCCAAATTTATATGGTAAGAATCAGGATCTAGAAATAATTACTAAAAGTCAAACAGAGGTTCAATGCACCTCACCACAGTGGGGAAAACTGTGATCTGGTGCTAAAGTAAGGGTGGTGGGGAGTGGGTTATTTGTTTATTATTATCTTATGTATTATGTACAGTGGTACCTCGGTTTTTGGACGTAATCCGTTCCAGAGGTCCCTTTGAGTTCCAAAATGTTTGGAAACCGAAAACTGAAACTGAAAACTCAGAACAGAAAACTCAAAACAGAAGCTGCGCTTCCTGTTTGACTTCCAAGGCATGTTACTTCCAGGTTTTTGGCGTTCAAGTTCCGAAACGTTTGACTACAGAGGTGTTCGAAAACCGAGGTACCAATGTATTTTTATTTTGAGTTTAGATGTTGTAAACTGCCCCATGATCTTCAGATGAAAGGCAGTATATAAATATGATGATGATGATGATGATGATGAAGAAAGTGGTAGATGGGCAACTTCAAGGACCCTGCTATTCTCTCTTCTTGTGGTTTTTTAAAAAATCTTTAAACCAGATGAGGATCAGGATTGTCCTTTGCAAAGTAGGGAACATGTCCATCCCATAAGTAAAGCTACAGGTGGGGCGGGGGGGGGGGGGGTGACAGGTCAGGGCAAGAGCAGAGCCAACCCAGTTGCACCACTCTTGAACCAAGCCAGGATGGAACCACTTCCTAATTCAGAAGTCTTCTGCTCAAGCTGGTAGGGTAGACATCATACATTTAAAGCACATTCCCCCCACCCCCCACCAAAGAATCCAAGGAACTCTTACAGGTGCGGGGAATGGGAGCGCTGTGAGAGGTAAACCAGGTAAACCAAGCAAAGGTTCCCAGGATCCTTTGGCAGGGCGCTTGTGCTTTAAAAAATGAATGGCGTTTATACGGCAGCTGTCTCTACCTTGCACATCACTGGAAACGATCCCCTCTCTAGCCTGGCCTGCATCGTTTGCTTGCTACTGGCAAAAACCTCCCAATTAAGCCACAGATTCCTTGCAACGTGCCCTCGCCTCATCTCAGACCCGCTATCTCTGATTGCCACCTGGGCAATTCCGAGCCGCGTTTTTCTGATTTTGCTTTCCGTCCCCAAATTACTAGCCTTAAAAATAATAGCAAAAAATCAACCCCAGCTTCAGTGCCAGGCAATAGGCAATTTTGCCTCCGCACACATTTATAATGAACCAGCAAGTGCCAACAGAAAACAGGCAGTTTTTTGCTAGAGGAGGCATCGCTTCTGTTATCTCAACTCTGACCGTCTTCCCCATTGCTAAGAGCAGTCTCCAAACCGCACTCTCCAAATGGATTTGGCACTGTTCCTCACGCCTCAGGTGTCATGACAGTCCTTCCTCTAGGTGGCATCCGAGTTGCAGTTGCCAACTGACCCAAAACTACATTCTGCTCTGCTCTTGCACTTTTATTCACAAGTTGATAAAGCAAACAGGATTTCCGCCCCCCTATATAAAATAAGTATTTTGTAACTGCAGCTTTTCTCGGTGCAGAGTTGCAGTGATAGGCAAAGCTTGACCTATTGGATTTCTGTCATGCAGCTGTTGAAAACATTGAAGCTATAAGAGAAGAAAAAGGTGGCAACCTTATTTGGGGAGTAAATAAGCCGTTGGGCTTGGAGTCTGATTGCCCCCATCCCTTTTTCAGCTTGTCAGACTATGCTGCCATTGGCAGGTTTGCCAACTGCCCCGTAAAATAAAGGGGTCTGTCTGCTCTGATAGCTTCAACAGCTGCTCAATGTGCAGAAATCCTTGGGTGAAGCTTTTCACACCACAATGACAATATGCATTATCTCCTAATGCTGGGATAGCTCACTGCTGTAAAGGCACAGCTACAATAGCCAGTTGATTAATTGTTATTATATAATTCTATCCAGACAAACATTGTATGCCAAAGCGGCTCACATCAATGTGCGGTTGGAAGAGGAGAGCGAGGTCCTACCCTCTGGCTTACCGACTTAAGAAGGCACCCCCTTAGAAGAGAAGCAGAGGGAAAAGACAGAGAAAAGAGATCGCTTTGCCGGTCGTAGGTTCAAGCCCACATTGGGCAAAATATATCTGCATTGCAGGGAGTCGGAATAGATGGCCCTGACGGTCCCTTCCAAATCTATAGAATCATAGAATAGAATCATAGAGTTGGAAGAGACCACAAGGGTCATCGAGTCCAACCCCCTGCCAAGCAGGAAACACCATCAGAGCACTCCTATAGAATCATAGAATCATAGAGTTGGAAGAGACCACAAGGGTCATCGATCTACAATTCTGTGATTCAATTCTATGGTGTGTTGCATGGATAAAGGTGCTGTAACTGACCTAGAGGCCCTTACTCCATGCAACTGATGTCAGGGGCCTGAGATGGGGCTTCTGGTCACTTCTGCAGTCCAAAGGCATTGAGCAAAAGTGTCCTTTATGGTAGGGAAGGGTGGCGGTGGAGGGGGGGGGAGCATGTTCCCTGCAGCCACTCCTTCTCTGGCCAATAGATGGGGCCCACCTGCCCTTCTGCTTGCCATGACGTGTAAAGCCCAATATGACAATTCAAGGACCGCCCGTCTCCATAAAAACCAGCCTGGGCTCTGCGGTCCTCATCGAAGGTCCTTCTCCATAAGCCCCACCTGAGGGAGGCATGGAGGGTGGCCACACAAGAATGTGCTTTTTCCGTGGTGCCTCCCCCCATCTGTGGAATGCTCTCTCTAGGGAGACGTACCTGGCACCATCTTTGTCCATCTAAGATATTTTTGCATACTCCGTCTTTAGGTAAATAAGTTGCCTTCTGCAGTGGTCCTCACCTTTTAGGGACTTGTCCTTCTTAATATTTTACTGGGAGAGCATTTTATGCATTTTGCATTGTTTGCTGTTTAAAATCTTTCTGCTTTTAAAATTGCTTTTACTTGCTGTATTTTATTAAGTCTCTCTGATATTTTTTATTTTGTATGAAGTGATTTTTTGTTGTTGTTGTTGTTGTTAGATGATGATGATGATCTTCAAAGGAGCATCCCAGTGAACGTTATTCCACTCTGGCTGCAGGCAGAGGTCAGAGTACAAAGTTGGCCCAACCCTGATCAGAGACGCATATCTACATCAGGGTTTATACTGGCTTTATGCTTTAGGCATAGCATCCTCCCCTTGCAAAGAATCCTGGGAGCTGTAGTTTGGCAACGCTGCTGAGAATACTCTGCTAGAGATTCAGCAGGGAAAGATGCCCGTGGAGAAAGCAAAAAAGAAAGTGGTCATGCCAGAGGGCCTGGTGTGAGAGACTTAGTACTGTCCTTTCGAGCTGATAGAAATGAGCCCCCACCCACAAAAGATCTCCTTGCATCTAAGTTGCTGGTCCTGGGGGGGAGGGAGGTTTGGGGGGGTGGGTAGAGAGCACCCGTCTCCAAGCTCCTGCATGACCCTTGCCACCCTCCCTGCTCTATTCATCTGCAGCTAATCACACGTTGCCATGGCGACCAGCCACCACCATTTGCATAGCCCTGGCACCATGCCATGCGGTGTTTGACTTCCAATGGGGCCTGCGAAGATGGAGAGGGAAGAGGGAGGAGGGCCTGGGGAGAAGAGAGAGGCTCAGAGAAGGGCCTACTCTCCCCCCCACCCCTCCGCCTGCCTTGCTACAAAGAGCGAGTGGCAAAAAAAACCACCCTCCAGCTCAGGAACGAGCCAACTGTCCCCTTCCAATAATTTATAACATCGTTCAGGGATTTAATAGCCTTGAGAAGGGTGGCTTTTCAAGCCTGGGCTGAGCAAGGTAGCCGTCCTTCAGAACACCCCACCCCCTTCTGCCAGGCACCCTCAGCCTATGCAGAGAAAATTCAACAGGGAGAACTTTCCGCTTGTATCCAAGGTGAGAGGTTCTGCCTGTTCTGCAGCTGATAAAGGCAGAGGAGCTTTGCTGCCCAAACGAACAAACAGAGCCACCTTCTCAATGGCCTTTGTTCTCCCTGAACACCTCAGATGTTTTACGGAACATCATAGTTTAGGCCTTCCCCACTTCCCAACATATTTATGTCAGCAAGGCAGGGAACTCAAGTTATTTTGGTGATTGAAAGGGTGGAAACAGGACGCAGGCAGCAGACCTTCTGGACTAATTGCTACAGGCCACACAGTGAAGTGATCTTGGCTCTGTGGGATGAGGATTGGAACAGCGAGATAGGGACTGATTCCAGGTCAACACACCAAATTGGCTCTTACATGCTATGGAAAGCCACTTGGGGGGAGCAGCGCTCCTCAAATTGCAGAACTGCATCCTCTTTTCACCACCACCAACCACAACACGTGTGTGCAGGTAAGTTAAGGAAAGAAGCTGCAGAAACCTACAAAAGCCAACACACCGAAATGCAAGGAAACAAAGGAGGAAGTCTACAAGGGGACAATAACTTTAACATAAGGCCACACAATAGGACCTTTCTGAGCATTAGGGCTGTGAACACCATACACTGAAAGCACACAGCTTCCCTCTAAGGATCCTTGGAACTGCAGCTGGTTAAGGGCACCTTGAATTGTAGCTCAGTGAGTAGGAAACTCACAGTTTCCCAGGATTCTTTGGGGAAAGTCATGTGCATTGGATGCGGCTTTCAATGTATGGTGTGGATCTGGCTGGAATGAAAAGGGATTCTGCAGGTTTCTTCTTTGGCGATCACTCGTAGCCGAGTAAGATTGTCTTCCATGAACACGGTTTTAACAATGAGTCCGTAAGTGACTGTGGAGGCCAATTCTAGATCCACACGTGCTTCCACAGCGGGGACATTGGTTTCTGGGGAGGAGTTGATCATGGTGTGGATTTGCCAAGTGTGCCTTCCTCTTAGCACATTTCTCCCTTGCGTCCTGCGTTCAAGTGTCTTCAAAGCCCAGGACACCTTTGGTAAAGGCTGTTCTCCAACTGGAGTGCTTGCAGGCCAGTGTTTCTCAGTTGTCAGAGTTTAAACTACATTTTTTTAGATTTGCCTTAAGACAGTTTTTTAACCTCTTTTGTTGACCACCAGCATTAAGCTTTCCAGCTTGGGGGGGGGGGGTGTCCAGGTAGAAGACATTTTCATCCCAACCTGGTGTCAGGGCAGTAGAGGAACCGCCCCCCATGGCAGGTTTACAGGAACAGATAAGACAAGGAAAAGTCCTTACCATCTACTTTTTATTTAATATTTACAGAGACAGGCTTGCGAATGCAGCCTCTTGGAATAATGGCGTTGTCCTGAGTATATCTCCACCTCCCCTTCTCTCCCTCATTTGTCAACAGCACCACCCTCTCTATGGCTGCCGCTTAGGGCCATCTGTCTCTGAGCTCTTTGCTCTCCTACTTTTAAGGCTCGCCGGGTTCTGTGAGATGGTGGGTCTGGAATACTTTCTAGTGATAACATGGCAGCCAGCTGCTCCAGCTCCTCCTCCTCCTCCTCTCCCATTATTTCTCAACTTCCCCCCTCATCTTCCTCTGAGCTGTGACCTCCCTCAAACCCCTGCTGTAACTCTGAACTGCCTTCTTCTCCTCTGGAAGGGTCAGGCTGGGGAGGTGGTCTCCACCATTCCTCCTCTGCCCAGTCCCTGACATCTGGAGATACTAGGGATTGAACCTGGGACTTTTGGCACTTAATGCAGGTCAGCTGCTCTGCCACTGAGCGATGGTCCTAGAGCAGGGCTTCTCAATGGGTGTGCAGCACCACACCGGAGTGGCAGGAGAGGATAGCAAGTGTGGCAGGAAGACTCAAGCACAATCAGTATTATATTTTGGGGCTGATTCGTGTTCTCATGCAGCTGCATTGTTTTAAACTTTCTGGATGTCCCATGGTGATATTATAAAGTAGCTGCGTTCTCTGTTATAAATCAGGCACTGCTAGCAGGGGTTTCTATTCATTTTTTTAATGCATTTCTTATCAACAAATAAATTGGTGTGGTGCAAGCAAATTTTTATTCTGAAAGTGTGGCCTGGAAAGTTCCAAGAAGCACTGCCCTAGAGCAATTCACACTCCTTCGCATGCTTAAAAATAAGCCTTGGGGTGCAAAAGTGATGCCTGTGTCCAATTTTTATATGTAATATATTGTTGTGAGCTTGGGGAGGGGACGGTTAGGCTGTAATCCCTGGATCCAGCAAGAGTTAAAATCTAATGGAGGATTCCACTGCTGAATTAGCTAGGCAAGGAACATAGTTATGTGTGATCCAATGTACGGTCATCAGTGTAACAAAACAAGGTTGATTTTGCCAGATGGCAAATGGGTGGGCCCCCTCCTTCACCCGGCTGCTAGTGAGAAAGGCAAAAGCCAGAGAGCTGGGCTAAAAGCAGACAGGAGCCAGAGAGTGACAGCCATGCATGATTTCTGCTTGAAGCCAAGGCTGTGACTATATCCACTCTGTGACTTGCTTTCTAAACAGGACCCCATGTTTAGGGAAGGTTTTAATGTTTGATGTTTTATCATGTTTTTAATATTCTGTTGGGAGCCGCCCAGAGTGGCTGGGGAAATCGAGCCAGATGGGTGGGGTATAAATATATTATTATTATTATTATTATTATTATTATTATTATTGAAGAAAGACCTCTTGAGGTGTTAATGCTGTGATGCCCCACATTGTAGACACACGTTGTATATATGTATAAATAAGCCATACAGCCTAAAGATCATAGAACCATAGAATTGTAGAGTTGGAAGGGACCCCCAGGGTCATCTAGTCCAACCCCCTGCAATGCAAGAATCTCAGCTAAAGCATCCATGAAAGATGGCCATCCAACCTCTGCTTAGAAACCTCCAAGGAAGGAGAGTCCACAATCTCGTAACTGAGTCCCTTCCAACTTTACTGTCAGAAAGTTCCTCCTGGTGTTTAGTCGGAACCTCCTTTCTTATAACTTGAATCCATTGGTTCAAGTTCTAACCTGCCCCCCCAAGCAAGAAACCACCATCTCCGCTGTCCCTCATAGCAAGGAAACCGAACCCTGGGTAAGCGTGTTGAAGCCCTGGAATCTCGTACCGCTCTGAAATTGGGGTGGCGTGCAACAATCACACACACATGCATATACACCTCCTTTGTCAGACATTTGGGGGAATGCCATTTAAAGAATCAAATGCAAATTTTATAATAATTATAATAACACAATAAATACAATAAAACATCGAACATTAAAAACTTCCCTAAACAGGGTTGCCTTCAGATGTCTTCTAAAAGTCAGATAGCTGTTTATTTCCTTTACATCTGATGGGAGGGCATTCCACAGGGCGGGCGCCACCACCGAGAAGGCCCTCTGCCTGGTTCCCTGTAGCCTCACTTCTCACAGTGAGGGAACCGCCAGACGGCACTCGGAGCTGGACCTCAGTTTTTGCTACAGCCAAGATTATTACAGTGGAGGATGGGAAGAGAAAGGGCCTCCACTAGACTGGTGCCTAGACAATCTTAGCTGAAGTATAATTACTCAGAAACGCCACATATGGAAATCAGTTTGGGCCAATTAGACAACCCGTTTCGCGCAGCAAAGTTACCGCTTTTGGCACAGCCACTGGTTTTGCGAGCGCCAAATGGTTGGGTGACATGTTGCGATCGCAGGCCGTCAGCTCAATGAGAGTTTGAGCCAGGAGATGGAGAGACACAGTCTCATCTCAACCAGAGCGCAAACACAAATTTTCTCTCTCACAGACACACAGACACACACACTGGCATCCTGCCACTCAAACGTCAAAATTGTTTTATGAATAGACTTCAAGACCCTGAGCATGAAGCCAAGCTCATCTGCCAAGCCTCCTCACAAGGGTTGCATGGCCACAGCATCAAGTCTCTAGACAGAACAGCTTCTGGTGCCCTGGAAAAGGACGGCGAACAAAATTAAACATCTACCATCAAGGGGTTCTTTTTCTGGGCGGCGGGGTGTGGGGTGTAGAGACAATCTCGCTAATGAGGGAGCGAATTAGTAAGCAAAGTGAAAGAAAAACAGCAAACTTGGGAGAGAAGAAAGAGGGAGATGAGATCACAAAAGGAGAATCTGGGTCAGAGGAACTTAAAAAGAATGTTGGAAATGAGTTAAGAAAAGGGGTTGGGGGGAAAGAGAATGAACTGAGACTCAGCGAATGAGGAAGATGGTGGGGTTGCCACCTTCCTGCAAATAAGCCTGCTCCTGTGCCTTTAACGGCCCTCAGAAACTCAGAAAAGGGGCCGGTTGAGCAGCAACCTTTGCTCAGTTAAGTGAATAGATGAATCAGTCAAAAACCTTAAAAGCAGATCCATAATTAATGTGGCTTTTTAAAAAAAAAAATTATAAAAAATGTTAACTATATTAAATGTAAGTGCTAATAAAATTTGCAGGTGACAGGCAGCGTCTCAGAAGAATTTTTATTGCATTTATATCCCACCAAGGAGCTCGGGGTGGTTTGTATATGCTTCTCCCCCTCCTCATTTTGTCTGCACAACAACCCTGTGAGGCAGGTTAGTCTGAGAGGCAGTGGCTGGCCCAAAGTCACCCAGTGAGCTTCACAGCTAAGTGGGGAATCGTAGAATCATAGAACTTTAGAGTTGGAAAGGACCTTGAGGATCATTCTAGTCCAATCCCCTACAAACCAGGAATATGCAGCTGTCCCATACAGGGATCAAACCTGCAACCTTGGCATTATCAGAAGCATGCTCTAGCCAACTGAGCTATCCAGGCTGATTGCAATTTGAACCCTGGTCATGCAAGTCCTAGCCCAAAACTCTACACTGCCGTTCTGGCCTTCACTCTCCCACTGGGGTAAATGCTTCATCTAAGACAATCCTACTGAAACCAATGGACAGGACTAATTAAAATCTATTGATTACACTGGGACTACTCAGAGTAGGGTAAACATTGGGCAGATCCATTTGAAGCACACCCAGTGAACATTTAAAAGCACATGATTCCTCCCTGGGAACTGTAGCTCCAATTCTTGCCATGCTTTAACAAACTACAGCTCCCACAATTCAAGCAAAGAGGCTGTGGGCATCCTCCTCTGTGCTCCATACCCCACAAAAGCCTTTTACATTTTGGGTGGACCTACACCACACATTCAAAGAGCATGGCTCCCTCCAAAGCATCCCGGAAACGGTAGGTTCCTATTCACAGAGCTGCAATTCACAGCACCCGTTCATAAACTGCAGTTCCCAGGATTCCTTGGGGGGGAAGCCATGTGCTTCAAATATGCATCGGGTGGGCTTCAAAAGCATGCTGTGTGGATCTGCCTTTTCATTTAACCGGGTGACACCCCCGGCGGCAAATGAAGCTTTTCCTCCCGCTTGCATCTCCTGTACATCAAGCCGCTGTGAAAAGGCACTGCTACGGTGTGAGGAGGCAAACCTCAAAAGGAGGTCAGGTTGCCAGATCAATACGGGAAAAGAGAGCTTCCTACTCCAACCGCAAACAAACAGCTGCGGAGGTGAAGACATGAAGAGAATTTGGGCGAAGGCGGCCTTCTGCCGCCATCCCTGCCCCAACTCTTTCCTCTCGGCAACTCTTAAGAAGCAGGAGGAGCCCTGCATGAGTATCAAATCTGGCAAGCAGCCACCTGCCCTGGTGCTTTGATGCCATAATTCAAAGTGGACCTGCAGAGTTTGCTTCCCACCCAACCCCCACCTCTCTTCTAAAACAGTCCGGCTTCCAAAATTGCCCACCACTACCTCCATTTCCTGACACACACACACACACACACACACCGCCCTCCCCATCTCAGGCTCCATCCTTGCGCCTGCTGCAATGAGATTCCGGCATGAGGCGTCGGGCGCATCAAGGATGCAGCTCACGAGGGCTGCTGATATTCTACAAAAGGGAGGCAGGGAGCATGAAACGCTGCCGCACGGCTCTCGGCCTTGAAGCGAACCCCCCCTCCCCCACCCCACCGCTCTGACCTCTGCGCTGGCGCCTGATTGATATTCTGTGTGCCTTTCTCCTGCCTGTGCCAGGCTGGCCTCGAGGAAAGAGGCAGCAGGGGGAACCCACACCTTGAGGCCGGCGGCTGGAGGCAGCTGCAAAAGGGGCCGGAGATGGCGCAGGCCAAGCAAAAACGCCAAAAGAGGATCGGGCAGAGACGAGGGTCTTGATGCCTTCTGAGAGTTGGGCAGAAGAGGGCACCTTTAGTAGCTGCCCCAGGAGCCTCCTTGGATCCCAAAAGCAGGGCATGCCAAGGTAGCATCACCCCACTGCTGCCCGCTGCCCAGCCACTGGCCTTAGAAGGGAGACTGCCCCTGAGCATGGAGATTCTGTTTAGACACCGTAGGTGAATAGTATGAAGCTGTCAAAGCAAGTATCAACCTGGTAGCGGCACAACTAGTGGCAGAAAGTTCCAGAGGTTGATTCTGCAGTCATTTATTTCGCCTGTCCCTGAATCGACTGCTAATCAATGGCCGATATATGGTGTTACGGGAACTGGGAGACCGCCTACAGAAAGAGGACTATGACACAAAAAGCTGCAGCAGTTAAAATGCCCCAATCCTCTCCTTTCGGACAACTATATCTGCCACCTTAGACCAGTCATTTGCAATTAAATCCCCATACAGAGTTTTTAGGGCTGTTCAGAGGTGACTCAGAACGCACAAGGTGCAGAGAGAGTGTGCGTGCTGGTAGGGAAGACAGCTTGCTGGCCTGCTCCCAAAATGCATATTTGGCACAGCACCTGAACGATCCTACACTCGCGCTAACTTCATGTGCATTGTCTCTTTTTTCCTTTTTAGACGTTATGGCAACTGAGCAAAAGGGTGAGACAAGCTAAATTCTTCCTCCTCCTCCATGCACAAAACATCGAGAGAGCTCAATGCTTTTCTCCACAAGAAAGACAGACTGTCAATTCCTGGCTCCAAGGATGGGGAGTATGTGACCTTTCAGGTGTTGTTGGAATCCTAACCCTAACTCCCATAAGCTCCGGCCAGCAAGGCCAATGGTAAGAAGTTATGGGAGTTGAGTCCAACAATATCTGGAGGGCTGCATGTTCCCCATCCCTGCTGTCTTCCAACAAGAAGAAAAAAGGCTGACCTATTTTAAGGACAGGAAGAGTCCTGGGTTCACCTTGCCTTCTGTTCCATTATCCTTCTCCTCCTCCTCCTCCTCCTCCTCCTCCTCCTCCTCCTCTTCTGTGATCACTCGCAGTCAAGTAAGATTGTCTTCCATAAACATGGTTTTAACAATGAGTCCATAAGTGCCTGTGGAGGCCAGTTCTGGATCCACACGTCCTTCCACAGTGGGGACATTGGTTTCCAGGCTGGAGTTGATCACGGTGTGGATTTGCCAAGCGTGCCTTCCTCTTAGCACGTTTCTCCTTTGCATCTTGAGTTTGAGTGTCTTCAAAGTCCATGACGCCTTTAGTAAAGGCTGTTCTCCAATTGGAGCGCTCGCAGGTTTCCCAATTGTTGGTGTTTATACTAAATTTTTAAAGATTTGATTTGAGACACTCTTTAAACCTCTTTTGTTGACCACCAGCATTACACTTTCCATTTTTAAGTTTGGAATGGAGTAGTTGCTTTGGAAGATGATAATCAGGCATCCGCACAACATGAGCAGTCCAATGAAGCTGATGTTGAAGAATCATTGCTTTGACACGGGTGATCTTTGCTTCTTGCAGTACACTGGTATTAGTTCGCCTGTCTTCCCAAGTGATATGTACAATTTCTCAGCGACATCGTTGATGGAATCTTTTTAGGAGTTGGAAATGGAGTTTATAAGTGGTCCATGTTTCACTAGCATACAGTAGGGCTGGTAGTTCAATAGCTTTGTAAACAAGCATTTTGGTTTCCCTGCAAATGTCCCGGTCCTCAAATACTCTGCACTTCTCTGTTACCCTATGCCTCTTCCCATCCCATTCAACAACTAGAAATACAAAAACATATATGCACTCTAGATGGATTAACCCAGAATTAACACCACCCCCTGGCTCTGTATTCTTACCACTGACACATGGGAGAATCCTTATTCCACCTTTGTGCACAACTCAAAGAGTGACAAACATTCTTTCCATCACTCTTTAAGCAATCTGATTGTGCGAATGGAAATGTGGGCAGGAGTCTGATGGAACAAACCTTTTTTTTATTATTATTATCGTAATTGCAGGGGGGTTGGAATGCTTCCCTTCCATCATTGCACTTCGACAGTGCGGAATTTATCATTCACAGAGTTTGGCTCCCTAGAATTCCTTCTGTTCTTCCTCCTTCCCCCGAAGACAATCAAAACAAAAGCACCAAGTCTCCATTTGAGACTTCCCAGGCACAAAGATAAACTTGAAACAAGTTTGGGCAATGCCTGGTGGGATGTCAGAAGGCAGAGAACGGCTGGAGCTCCAGAGTTCCATATAGTTCCTTACTCATTCTCACTCACCAAGTATGGGGAAAGGAAAACGTCACTTACAGAAGGATCAGAAATATCTTCCTTGAATTTGTTTTATTTTGGATTTTTAAAAAATGTTTCAATGTGTCGTAAACCGCTTTGAGATTTTTTTCCTTTAAAATAAAAAGTGGTATAGAAAAGAAATCATCATCGCCATCACCATCTCACAAACACCCTTACACACATACAAGCTAACAAAATCAGCGTAACCTATGCAAACCAAGGCAACATTCATGTCATAAAGTTAATGGTAAAGATAAAGGACCCCTGGGTAGTTAAGTCCAGTCCAAGGTGACTCTGGGGTTGTGGCGCTCATCTCGCTTTTCAGGCCGAGGGAGCTGGCATTTGTCCACAGACAGCTTTCTGGGTCATGTGGCCAGAAGGACTACACCGCTTCGGGCGCAACAGAACACCGTGACAGACACCAGAGCACACGGAAACGCCGTTTACCTTCCTATTTATGTGCTTGCACTGGCGTGCTTTCAAACTGCTAGGTTGGCAGAAGCTGGGACAGAGCAACTGGAGCTCACTCCATTGTGGGTATTCGAACCGCCAACCTTCCAATCAGCAAGCCCAAGAGGTTCAGTGGTTTAGACCACAGCACCACCCGCACATGCCACATGTTTAATGCATTATGATATGAAAACAGTCATGACTTCCTCCAAAGAGCTGTAGTTTCTTAAGGGTGCTGAGAGTTGTTAGGAGACCACTGTTCCCAGCACAGAACTGCAATTCTCCGAGTTCCCTGGGGAGAGGGACTGACTGTTAAAGGACTCTGGGAACTGAATAAGGGGAGAGGAATAGGAATTTCCTAACACCCTTAAGAAACTACAGCTCCCAGAATTCTTTGAAATAATGGTTAGAGTGTTGGACTATGACCTGGGGGCTCAGCATTCAAATCCCCACTCAGCCATGAAGCTAACACTGGGTGACCTTGGGCCAGTCATCATCTCTTAGCCTAACCTACCTCACAGGGTTGTTGTGTGGATGAAACGCAGACGTGGAGAACCTTCTACAACCACTCTGAGCACCTTGGAAGATAATGGTGGTATGCAATAAATAAATTGTGTGAATGTGGCCCAAGTACATATTTGACCGTTTGCTTTATTTGTGCAATATATTGATTTTTTAAAAAATTTACTTAAGATATTTCTGTAACACTTTATTGTTAAGGTTTCTACAGGGTGTAATGAATAAAATGAATGAAAACAGAAAAATTCCTTAAAAAGTCTGCTTAAAGAAAGGTCTCAGCCAGGAGAGAAGAAATAACTACTACTACTACTATTCACACTTTTGAATGCATGGCTTCCAGTGGATATGGGCAGGGATATAAGGGACCAGGTCCTTAAGATATCCTTGGCCCAAATTGTGAAGAGTCTTGTAAATTAATGTAAGAATTTTGACCTTGGCCCAGTAACAAATGGGCAGCCAGTGCAAGCTATTAAGGAGCAGGCTGATTTGCTGGCCGTAGTTTGCTATCTCCACCAAGAGTCCAGCTGTGACATTTTGCACAGCCAGGAGCTTTGAGCCCAGGCCCAAAGATTCAGTAATCAAGGGGGTAGCATTCAGCTAGGTCTCACTCCGAGTAGACCCATTGAAATTAATGGACCTAACTTAGACAAGTTCAATGGTTTTAATGAGTCTGCTGTGGGTACAACTTAGTTGAATACCATCTTGAGGTTACCAGGACGTGAATTTATATGGCGGAAAGCTTGTTATAGACACCTAGGTTTTCATTTTGTAATTTGCAGCGCAGCATACACAACGATTCCTACCCACGATAACCGTACACACACCTGCAGGATTGCAAGAACATCTTCCCGATCTAGAGGCCGCAGAGAACAATGGATGTTGAAAGGAACGAAGGCACTCGAAAAAGCTTTTGTTACTTAACATGCACTAGAAGCTGCAGTTTCTAGTGCCACCTCAATCAAAGCAGCCCATGATCCCTTCATGTGAAAGCACTAGAGAACCAAAGGTTTAATTCAAGTGTTGACACAATCCATGAATGTATTATCATTACGGAGGTTAAATACCCTATGGCCAACGAAGCAAGAAAATAACAATCATGTGAAAATGTGCAAGCGGCTGGATCAAGAGCTAACACAACAGGATATAACTCACAGGAGAAGGCGAGACCCACATTGTGAGATTGCAGGGCTGTTGCGGGTGCCTGCACAGAGCTATTTTAAATCATCAGTAGGGCAACTTAACAGTAAGATGTGCAAAACAGCAGCAGGTTCTCACCAAGCCAAGGGACATGGCCTTTGACATGTGAGGTATATGCTTTCAGAACCCTCCTTATTCCCAGGATCGTACATCATTGATTTTTTGAAATTGCTGCACTATGCCCTGGGACCAGATGGTGAAGGTGGGAAATAAACTGGGGGGAAATAGTAATTCTCATCAAACCCATGGATATAGAATCGTAGAATTGTAGGGACCTGGAATGTCATCTAGCTCAACTCCTTGCAAATGCAGGAATCTCAACAAGATCATGCATAACAGATGGCCATCCAATCTCTGCTTTAAAACCTCCAAGGAAGGAGAGTCCGCCATCTCTGGTGGGAGTCCGTTCCACTGTCAAACAGCTCTAACCATCAGAAAGTTCTTCCTGATGTTTAGTCGGAATCTCCTTTCTTGTAACTTGAATCCATTGACTTGGGTCCTATCCTCTGGAGCAGGAGAAAACAAACTTGCTCCATCTTCCATGTGACAGCCCTTTAGATATGGTAGCCATCTTCAAAGGTCGTGGGTTTAAGCCCCACGTTGGGCACAAAGATTCCTCCATTGCAGAAGGTTGACCCTCATGTTCCCTTCCATTTTTACAATTCTATGATCTCCTCTCTGTCTCCTCTTTTCCAGGCTAAACATACCCAGCTCCTTCAACTGTTCCTAATAAGGCTTAGTCTCCAGACCCTTGATCATCTTGATCTCCCTCCTCTGCACACTTTCCAGCTTGTCAACACCTTAAATTGTGGCATCCAGAACAGTATTCCAGGTGTGGTCTTACCAAGGCAGAACAGAGTGGTACTATGACCTCCCTTGATCAGGACACTATATTTCTGCTGATGCAGCCTAAAATAGCACTAGGGTTTTTTAAAGGTTTTTTTTGCTGCTGCTGCTGTGTCACACAGTTGGCCAAGATATCGAGGAGGCGAAAGGGGTTGAGAATGGGAGCTGAAGGAACTGAATCCTGGGAAAGATCCCAGCAGGTTGGGAGGCACCAATCCAGATCAGACTGTCAGGGGAGAAGTCTGCCTCAGTGCCACTGGACACCCCAAGTGCCATGTCACAGCAGATGGACATGACTCCGCTCCTGTCTCCAGCACTGTGTAGTGGTTAGAGCACTGAGCTGGGAAAACTGAAGTTCAAATCTCTGATGAATTGGAAGAGCCGCAAAAAGATTCAGTTGAGCACATGGATTGATAATATGGACAAATTAGCTACATATGAACGAACTGCATGTCGATGCAAATTAAGAATGGATAAATATGAAGAAATCTGGAATGAATATTTAAGCAATAAGGCGAATAGTGGTGGGAAGTGGGAGGAGGAGAGAGAGGTGGGAAAATATTGCTAAAAAGGTGCCGTCATAGGTATATCAGTGTATTTAAATCTGAATTGCCAAATTGTGTTATTTTTGTTATTATGGTTTTTGTTGTACTGTCTTTTGCAGTTGTTTGTATCAAAAAAAATGATTAATTTTTTTTAAAAAAGTTCAAATTCCTACTCAGCCATGAAGTCCACTGGCAATTTTGAGCCTGTGACTACTTCGCAGGGTTGTTGTGAGGATGAGGGGTTGGGGTAAACATCGATGCTTCTTTTATTTAATGTGAAAGCATTATTGGAAAAATGTGGAACACGCCACGAATTTGCGTGTCATGCAGCGGCCAGGCTAATCTTCTCTGCGTCGTTCCAATTTTAGTGTATGTGGTGTAGGAACGAGCAGGCCATGTATGCTACTTTGAACTCATTGAAGGAAAGGTTGAGCACAAGTGTAATAGGTACATAAATAAAGCTCATTAGAAATGCAAAGTGGAGCCTGGGTGCGGGCAGAGGCAGAGGGGGCGATACTAAGGTTGAGGCCTAAGTGTTGATGAATCAGGGCTTGAGCTGCATCACTTCAGGCTGCAGGTGGGGGCTCCTGCAGGTGAGGGAATGTTCCTCTGTGGAAAAAAGCTAATAAATAACAACAACAACATTCCCCCACACAGAAAACAAGCAGTCAGGGGGTTTAGCCTAGCCTTCTGCACTGACATGTGAAGAGGATGAACCCGCACGAATAGTCTATCATGGGAATCCAACCCACAGCCTCAAAGTGGTAACATCCCAGAGGCAGTTTAGCATCGTAATGAGAACTAAGTGTGAGAGGGGCCATATTGGACGTAAATCTAAACCATCGTTTAGACTGAGCCTGGTCTCCAGCTGTTTTTTGGACTTCAATTCCCATCATCCCTGACCATTCGTCCTGCTAACTAGGGATGGTGGGAGTTGTAGTCCAAAGACAGCTGGAGACCCGCATTTAGGAAACTCAGGTTTAGAGGTTTCGTAAGCCTGGAAAGAGAATCACTGAATGTTTGTTTGTTTGTTTGTTTATATTTGTATACTGCCCTTCATCCATTAGATCTCAGGGCAGTTCACAGCATAAAATGCAAGAAAGAAGAATGCAAGAAAGAGGGGGATAAACGAAGAGGTAGAGAAGGAGTGTGCATCTGTGTGTCTGTGTTGGAGAGACTGAGGGGAAAATAATGGATGCCGAATGAGTAACGGGGAGAGGAGAGGCAGGGGCGTAGAAAGGGGGGGCGGGGGGTGCCCCAAGTGCCATCATGGAGGGGGGTGACAAATTATCAAGGAACAATTACTGCCCTACTAGGGCGGTTCATAAAAAACTTTTGAAAATGCCTGCTCCAAAGGTCTTATCTTACTACACAAGGGATTATTGGGACGCAGGTGGCGCTGTGGGTTAAAGCCTCAGCGCCTAGGGCTTGCCGATCGAAAGGTCGGCGGTTCGAATCCCCGCGGCGGGGTGCGCTCCCGCTGTTCGGTCCCAGCACCTGTCCACCTAGCAGTTCGAAAGCACTCCCGGGTGCAAGTAGATAAATAGGGACCGCTTACTAGCGGGAAGGTAAACGGCGTTTCCGTGTGCGGCTCTGGCTCGCCAGAGCAGCGATGTCACGCTGGCCACGTGACCCGGAAGTGTCTTCGGACAGCGCTGGCCCTTGGCCTCTTTGAGTGAGATGGGCGCACAACCCTAGAGTCCGTCAAGACTGGCCCGTACGGGCAGGGGTACCTTTACCTTTACCTAGATGCTTAGGAAGTTGAAGTAATTTTAATCTTAATATTTCAGTTTTTGTATGTTTTAAAGTAGGATTGTTAATTTCTCTTGATTTTACTGCTGTGGTGTTTTTTTGTTTTGGTAAACCACTTTGCAGGTTTTTTAAAATAAATTTTATTAAATAAACAATAAATATAAATAAAATAACACAAGCCAAAACACAATCCATCCTGTAGATTTATGTATCTGTCCATAGCCTCCTACTTATCAGAGGCTCAGAATCCACATTCCTTTGTAAGAAAATATGAAATAATGTAAATCCATTTTTGCAGGCCAAAAAAACACCAAAAAAACCCCACAATGGGGCGGGGGGTGACAAGAAATTTTCTGCACTGGGTACCACTTGACCTTCCTACGCCTCTGAGGAAAGAAAACATAAAAGAAGGGGACCCAATACATTTTTTCTTTTGGTGGATGGTGCCCATTGGGACCGGTGGGGAAGAAGACAGGAAGCACATACAGCTAAGAGGAGGCAGAGTCAATTTTGTCTCCGTCATCCTCGTCTTCTAGGACAACACTGAGACTAAGGAGAAGGAAGCTGATTCTAGGTAAGATGGCAGGCAGGTGGCAGATGGTTGAGCTTGGTGGGACAGTGCCCCAAGCGCCCTAGTGGGCAGCTTCCACTCTTTTGGGCCCCACCTACTTTTTGCCTTGGCCCTGCTCTCTGCCCACTGTGTGTGATCCCAATTGTTTCCCCCTGGGAATGTGGCCCCTTGACCCTGAGAAGCTGGCCCACCCCTGGCTTAGAACGACATGCACCAGTGAAAGTGAGTCCAACAAAGCCTTGAGTTCACACACTGGCTCTCGCCCCAATTCCCCTTTGCCAGTGTTTAATTTCCGTTTCACAGAATCTTGGCTCGTTGTGCTGTACCAACCAGAGATCATGGTTTATAACAAACCAATTTCAAACCCTGAGTTATGAAGCTGGCTTGTTTAACTAACCAGAGCATGTTTTAAACAACGATCTGATACGATGCAACAAGCCAAGATTCTTGAAACTGGAACAAAATGCTGGCAAAATCCTTTTCTCGGCAGGAGGAGAAGAGAGCAAGCGAGCCCAATGTTTTGCTCTGGCTTGTTCCAGCTCCTAAATGTAGCACTTAAGCCAAGGTTTAGGGTGATGTGCAAACTGAGCCCATGTCTGCTCCAGGCTCTCAGATACATACAACATACAAAAGATATCAACTGGAGCAGGACTGTGCAACTGTGATTCGCTAAGTCAGGGATCTCCAAATGTTTTGGGCTCAGGGGCCACACTTCGAAATAACTTGAGGGCCCCACAAAATACCCACTTCACAGAAGGAGGAAAAACTGACAATGCTGAAAACCACCACTAGCACCCCAACAACACCACCACCACAGGAAACTCACCTATGTTCCCCCAAACACAAATAAAACACAGACAAAATGTCAGACAACACACTTACCAAAAACAACAACAGGATACACTCCCCCAGCGAAACAGCCAAAAATATGTGCAACACACACACACACACAGGGGGGGGGGCAGGCAGGCAGGCAGGCAGGCAGGCAGCTTTGCAAGGTGCTAAGGGATGTGTATGCCTGGTTTTACTGCCTATTTGAAGCTGGAAATTATTATTTTTGCATACATGCCTAGTGGCTGGGGTTCAGCTTGTCAAGGAGGGAGCGGGGCTGTCACAAGTAGTCCAAGTCAAAATGCACAATATGCTAAGCATGCTTAGCAACAGCCACTTCCTCTTTTCCCTTCCCCTTGTTTTCTTTCTTCTTTTTGCACAGAACCAGCAGTCATACCAGGATCACAGCATGCAGGCAAGAGGATTCAACCACTTCCTCCTTGAGCCATTTCTTGTCTAAAATCTCCCACCGCTGCCACCACCCCACTAGTTCCTTTTTGGCTGATAAGGTGGTTTGCATCAGAAATGTGGCACAGGGAGAAAGAGGTTAAGGGTCATTCTTGTGTGCCGCAATCCCAATCTGGATTGAAGACCAAGAAAGGGAGTTGCCGCCTTTGCTGTGTAATGTCCAGATCAGGGTTAGTCAACATAGTGCCCTCCAGAGGTTGTAGACTACAGCTCCCAGCAGGTACAGTGGTACCTCGGGCTACAAACTTAATTCGTTCCGGAGGTCCGTTCTCAACCTGAAACCATCCTTAACCTGAGGCGTGCTTTCGCTAATGGGGCCTCCCGCTGCCACCGTGCCACCGGCACGTGATTTCTGTTCTCATCCTGGGACAAAGTTCTTAACCCGAGGTACTACTTCCAGGTTAGCAGAGACTGTAACCCGAAGTGTTTGTAACCCAAGGTGTTTGTAACCTGAGGTACCACTGTACTTAGAGCACACTCAAAGCACATTCTTTCCCTCAAAGAATCCTGGGGGCTGTAGTTTGCTAAGGGATGCTGGGAATTGTAACTCTGTGATGGTCAAACTACAGTGCCCAGAATTCTTTGAGGGAAGGAATGTGCTTTGGCAGTGCTTCAAAGGTACAGTGTGTACACAACCATAGCCCAAAGCTTCTGGAATGCACAATATGGGGATACCCCATATCTAGACAGACCCTTAGAGACTGTAAACAAGATTTCCATCCCAAGAGAACGAGGCAGGGCTGTGCCCGTTTCAAGAGAAATTGCCTCCTTAAAGAAGCCCCCGTCTGCTATGCAAAAATATACCTGATTAAATGCCTCAACTTTTCTCAGGCTCAGGGTTTCTGAGAGATGGGCTGGTCTGATCTCAGAGCCATAAAACAATTAGGTCAAAGGAGTTCTGTAGTGCCTCTGGCTAGGCCTGTTGCCAAGACACTTTTTACCTTCAAGACAATATAGTGGCACCAAGGATTGAAAGGTCATGTTTGAGAGGACTCTCCTTGCTAGTACCTCTCTTTACATTGTGCAGCAGATGTGCCCTGTATGTTTGGGCTGTGCTTGTGTTACATGCGGTTGCCCACACAGTGCTTTATTGCAAGCTTTTGAAAACCCTGGAAATAAAGAGCTTATCTTTATTTATTTTTTAAACCACACACACACGTTCCCAGGGTGTTTTGTTGGGAAGACATGAAAGTAATACGGATGTACACAGATCAGGAATGATCTGCACCAGCAACTAACAAGGCTCTTGCATCTTTTTGAGAAAAAAAAAGGTTTAAAAACAGATCGGCGTAGCCAACTCAGCTTTACTCTGAGTAGACTCACTGAAATCAGTGGGCATCATTAACTTAGGTCCATTCATTTTGGTGGGTATACGAGTATGACTAACCTTTGACACAACTCAAGAGTTAAAGCCTTTCTGAAAGACACTTTAAAAAAAAAGAGAGGATGTGATGGATTTGCGGGTAGATTACACCCTTAATTGCAGGTTGTGAGCAACTCTGGGGTGGAGCGACAGGTCCAGAAAGCGACTTGTCCTTCTCCATATTCATTGGCAGTGTCTGAATAACTTTTATCGCATGCCAATGAGACATTTGAGAATTGAAACCGGGCAAAGCTTGCCAGTTCTCAGCAGGCAGCCCTTCTCTAGTCCCCAGAGAAGTCAGATGCTCAATGAAGGGGTCCTGAGAACTGCCCTGGCAACCGAGCAAAGGTCAGATTCCTCACTCTCTGGATGTATGCCTGTAATCCAGTCTCTTTCCCCTGTATTTTCCAAACCTCTCCACCATGCAAAGCACATTCTTCTCCTCTCTGCCCCTTTAGAGAAGCCCACCATTATCATGGTATGATCCGGTCATGCTGGGGAAGGGAGGAGCCACAGAGCTGCAGCCAGCAGTGCCAGCCAAAGGGGAGGTGGGGGTTAGTTTAGCTCCGTGTTGTAGGAACTTCTCTCCCTCTTGACAGTGCTGTTTCCCAAGTGCTGTTCGCCCGGGCTGCAAAATCCTCTTGGTAAATCCTCTTTGAAGTGCAAAGCCATCAATGGAGGAAGACTCCACCCCCATCTACCAGCACCAGCGCCCAACAGCATTAGTGTGTGTGTGTGTGTGTGTGTGTGTGGATTTAGAGCTCAGGCAGGTAGCGACTTCTGCATCCTCAGTTTGGTGCAGAAGTGAGAGCAGCAGAGATGAGATGGCAGGAGGTTATTATAGGTTATGTCAACATGGTGCTGAACAACCATCTCATTTTCGGCTTGCGCTGTCCAAATTCCTTAGCAAAGGATTCAGTTCAGAGCCTCAGTATATCCCAAAGGGAAAGCCGCCGGCCTGGTTCAGATGCAACTCTAAACCCTGTTTCAATAAAACACACTTTAAGCTCGGTTTGCATAATGACGAACTGTGACATGTTTAAACAAGGAAGCAAGTGTTTCGCTCTTCCCCTTAGAGGAGAGGGAGAGAGCACACAAGCCCAAGAATCTAGCAGGCTCACTGCAAACTACAGTTTAGTGTTACATCCAACCTGGATCTTTTTCATTCTGGCCAACTTTCAGTACCCAGGCTCAGAAAAGATGAGCAAAAATGGATTTAAGTGTGCTATGAATATTGGGAATTGTGGGCAGGGAGCCGTTTCTTATGTTGAGGGCCACTTTCCCTCCCGGATAAATTGTTGGGGGCCAGAGCTGAAGGTGGATGAGACCAAACCAAAAGTGAGGAAACCCCAATTCTCTCTCTCTAGCTCTCTTTCTGCCTCTTCCACCCCCCATTTCCCCCCTCCATGCCACCTACATGAAATTAGGCCAAGGACCACGCATGGTCCTTGGGCCAGACTGCTCACGACCGCTGCGGAATAATATTAGTCATCGTAGCAAAAAATAGCTTCCATATTCGAACAGAGTATACCTCTGAGAGAGAGAGATGCTGGATATACCTATCTCAATGAGGGTCTCCGCTTGTGTCCTTCAGGGCAGAATGCCTTTTACCAGCGAGTAAGCATAAGCCGATGAACTTCCAGTATTAGGAGGAAATACTTCCCAGGTGGAAGGTGCAGCTTCCATGTAGACAGATGCTACCCTGCCTCTGCCACCAGACTACCCCAAAAAAGTCCATAAAACCAGATCTGTAGACTGCAGACCCTGTGCAGGTCCCCCTCAGCCACAGAGATTGGCAGGGGTCAGCCTTGGCAGCAAGGATCAAAAGTGCTCAGACAAACAACGCTCCCAGTCACCAAACGTAGGGCTACCTGGAAAAGGCTTTGCAGGTCCCCATGTGCAACTCCAGCACAGATCTATAAATCCTGAAGTGACAACACCAACACGAAGGCAAGGTGTGTTCCTGCAACTAGCCAGCGAGCGAGCATGCACACACAACACGCCAACAGTGCTTGCATATCCCAGTTCGGAACAGCAGAACTGAGCTTTCAGCTCTGTAAATCTCTCCCAAACTGCCTTGCGGTGGCACATTCATCATCGTTGTGACTCCTCTCGGGTTTCCTTCCATTTGTCAATCTGTCTCTGCCCCAGAAGTCAACCTGAGATTCCAGGAACTGGCAGGAGAGGACTAGTAGATTCGGAGGTTTCCTATACCCAGGAGTGTTTTGATTTGCGAATCGCTCTATTTGTGATCTAAGGACCCAAAACGAGTTGCTGAAAGGCTGCACCCCACAAGTGTGGCTGGGCTGAAAAGCCCTTCAGCCCTAGCCAGGATGTAGTGCAGCAGAAGCTGAAGAGGTAGCACAGTAATCTTGATCCTGGTTCTGTCTGAGAATGAGGATGTTTTGTCTTTTGTTTTAAAGGAACAGGGAAGTGGAGAATCTGTAGAATTCGGCAGCAGATGGATTGTGAGCATCGCCCTCAAAGGGGAGTACAGTTACTCAAGAGGTCAGGAGGGTTACTTGGACAGCAGAAAGCAGAGCTGATACAAACACCAAGGTGTTGTGAGGAGAGGCAGGCTCAACTCACACTCGCTCTTCTGTCTGTAAATGCTCTTGGCGGAAGACATGAGCCTAAACCTGATATCCGAGCCACAGCAGAAAGAGAGGCTGACACATGCATCCAGAACCCCAGCGCCCCTCAGCTGTGAGCTCACAGCACCTTGGGGGGTATTGGGGCTCTCCTCTCGGCAACCGGCGGCATGTTTCTCCTGCATGAAATTAATTCCCCTTCCCCGATAATTGGAGCTGGCTCCATAATTCTAACCCTCATTAGAAGACACCTGCTCTTCATTAGCAAACCTTTGCTTACGCGCACACACAAAAATTTCATTCACCCCTTAATTAAACAAGCATTTGAACTGGCACCTCCCCAGAGGCCGCTGCCTGCTTTAGGGATACACCTTTCTTTGTAAAGCAGGGACAAAGCAGGTAAGCTCAGAGACCAAGTTCCTTTACAACAGCTAGCCATAACACCTCCTACTGCAGTGGGTATCCCATAATAATACTCAACCACCCTCTTCCAAGAATTTCGCTAATCCCCCTTTAAGCCACTTAAAGCTATCTTGTGGCAGTGGACTCAGTAACCAAGTTGTTTGAAAGAAGGACTGTACTTTCTTCTGCCTGTCCTGACTCTACTGCCGATCCATTTCATTGTTGGCAGAGAAACAATGGAGTGCGCCTCAAGGGGTGAAGTCAAACTGCTGCATTAGCAGCACCGAAGTGACCTCCCCAGGGTGCAAGCAGGGCAGCATGCATGAAGGCCCCGGGCTGCCCAGGCAACAAGACCCAACTCTCGGCCACACTGATGTGGTCCAGAGGAAAGCAGAGCAATATGCTTGGCTGCAGGAGTTGCCAGAGGGAGGCATACAAGGCATAGCTGTCAGCTTTTCCCCTTTCTTGTGAGGAATCCTATTTGGAATAAGGGAATTTCCCTTTAAAAAAGGAAAATGTTGACAACTATGGTACAAGGTACTATCCAACCATCTTAGAAAGTCCACTCCAGATTTGTGCAGGGTTTACCCCTTATCATTTTCTTCTCCTGAAGATATCCCAGAAGGCAGAGGAGGTTTTAGGATCAGAGTTTTCCTTCTCCTAAATGGACTACCTTCGCAGGTTGGCAAGCCCCATCTGCCCCTCACTTCCATCAACAGCGTGAGCAGAAACCACCTTCCTGACCATTGGACCCACTATTGGTCTTACCCGCTCAATCCTCCATTAATTTTTTTTAAATTAATTGATGTGTCACTTTTTACCCTCCCCTACCCCCCACCCCAGTCTAAGGATGACTAGACAAAAATAAAATGCAACACATCAAAACAATTTAAAACCAGAGAAAAATTAAAACACTGGCAATTAAAAAATGCACAACCTCCTCATCCAGGAACAAATTAGGGACCAAGTCTAACCCACCTCACCAAAAGATAATCACCGCCATAGGAGGCGACATTAATGAACCAAAGACCTGGCTGAACAGAAAGGTCTTGGCCTGGAGCTTAAAAACTGAAAGAGATGGTGTGAGGCACACTTTTCAAAGGAGAATTTTTCACAGATGGGGAGACCACCACTCAAAGTCCTGTTATGCAGGCACGCTCTGCACTTTCCTCAGACAGGACATACAGAGGAGGACATCAGATGAAGACTGCAGGGGTCAGGCTGGTTCCGGTATAGATGGTCCGATCTAGTGACCCTACCCAGAAATATGTGCATGCCAAAGAGGTTGCATGTTCCCTCTGCAGTTAGGAGGAACTGTGTTGGAAGGAAGAAGGCAGCCAGGTTGGGGGCAAGGGTGGGGGGAGAGACGCAACCTCTGAAACATTGAGAAACGGCAGTTTATTTTTGTCAACCACCTCTACCACGTCCCCCACACCACCCACCTCCGCTTCGCTCCTCCCTGCTCCCTGCCATTCTTTCCCCTCCAAGGAAAGTATGTTCCCAATTCTGCGGAGAAGCACACAGAGATGACAAGCTCAGATGCACAGCATGCAAACAAAGCATG
Organism: Podarcis tiliguerta; assembly: GCF_965153285.1. Taxonomy (NCBI): domain Eukaryota; kingdom Metazoa; phylum Chordata; class Lepidosauria; order Squamata; family Lacertidae; genus Podarcis; species Podarcis tiliguerta. The sequence continues at coordinate 75,727,949 of NC_139541.1, forward strand.
TTTATGCAAGCAACAAAGTTTGCATAGATTTCTTTCTTTTTTTAACTGACCTGCATAAATTCTTTTCCAGGCTTCCCATAAGCAGCGCTAGCTTCGCTTGGCACAGAATTTGAAATGTTTGACCATAGGAGTAATGATCAGGCCCAGCTATATAACTTTGGCGCTGAGGTCCTGTTGAGAATGGAGTTGTGTGTGCATTTATTTATTAACTTGTTTTGTCGGGGAGGGAGGGAAGTATTCGGAGAGAAGCTGGGCTCTTTCTGCTTGGGGCTTTAACCAAGGACTCAACTGAATGCTATCCGAGTAGTACTCAGTCTTATAGTACAGGAATTTCTTATCTATCTATCTATCTCATAGGGTTAAGTCCAAACTAGTGTGACATGTATATGTACATGTATCATACATTTAAAGCACACAAGCCTAAAAGAATCCTGGAAACTGTAGTTTGCCAAGGTGCTGGGAACTGCAGTTTTGTGAGAGGTGAATTACAGTTCCTAGGGTCATCTAATCCAACCTCCTGCAACACAGGGATCCTGCCCACAGTTGTTCCTGGGTGGGCTTGAACCACCAGCCTTCTGGTTAACAGCCAGGCGCGACGACCCACTGCACCGCCTGATGCTTGCTCAGGCTGTTAGGGAAACATCCTGGGTCTGTCCTCCATCCACACATACTTGCCGTGTAAGCACTGGGTCTGTCTGGAAACGTGACGGGGAGCAAACACACTTCTGACTAGCAGAGATCGTTCCCGGCCTCTGCATGCCACAGCTGTGATGTCGCTGGCCCCTATTTTCTTTCCACCACCCCCAATATCAGTATCAATAACTGAGCTGAGGAAGTAAAAGGGGTCTGTGGCTGGGACCTGACCCCAGGGTTACCCAGCAGCCTCCTCCATCCCAGCTTGTGTCACTAGCAGCTGCCGCATCACCATCCCGGTTGCCTTAGCAACGCCCCCATCGGCTGTTGCTAGGTGCCATAACTCTGGTGTGTAGTGGGAGGGGAGGGGGGGTGCTACGGTTTAATGCTGTGTCAGCTCCTTCCTCTTCTCCCACCCGCCTCCCCTCTGCTCAAAGGGTCTCTGTGGCACCTACTGCGCAGCCGGCTGTGACGGCCAAGGTCAGACTCCCCTCGACAAGGTCAACAGCCCATCACACACCCAAGACAGCTCTGCAGATGCTTGTCAGTCCGAACCTGAGGCCTCTCCTGCTAGCCCACCCTCCGGGATTGCCTGCTTGCACCCCACCAGAAACACCAGGCCATTTATTCCGCTCCCGCTAACCCACGCACCGCAAGAATCCTCGGAAATAATTAAAGCGGAACATAGTTGACTAATTTTGCAAAAAGTGGAGGGCATGCAATGAAGCTCCCCAGGGGAGATTCATGGACCGCAGCCAGGGACGGCGCGCGAAGACCTCCCAGGTCCTTCCCATTGGGAGCCTCGCTGGAGCCAGAAGGCGGAGCGCCAAGCCACTGCCCATCTCCCACAATTAGTCCAATATAAGAGGCTTGGCCCGAAAAGCGAGAACAGTGAACAGAGCAATTATTCATTCTCTCCCCAAACACTAGGATTCATGCTCATCCAACGAATCTGATTGACGGTAGGCTTAGGAAATACAAGGGAAAGTTATTTCTTCACCCGATGCATAACTAATCTGTGGAATTTGTCGCCAGAGGGTGTTGCGATGGCCCCTCTCATAAGCCGCCTTTGTTTTGGATTTTTTTTTAAAAAAAGAGTAGATAACATTTCCTGGGGGGCAGGCATTAGCCTTCATCGACATGGCTATTTCTGTGGGATTTCTCTGAAGAGCAGGTGCTAAGTACAAAGTGCAGGGGAGTTGCCTTGCTTGTGAGTTTCTGTGGGGTATTTGGCTGCCCAACAACTGCAGTAGGCCAGATGGAATTGACTCCATGCGGCAATTTTTTCAACAACAAAAATGAAAGGAAAAGATGCACTTAGAAGGTCCCTAAGAGAGACTCCTTAACAGAAAAAAACAACAACTCTCAAACAAGAGAGCCCACCCCTGCCCTCCAAAGCCTAAAAGTATGGTGTGTACACAGCCTGTGGTCTGTCAAGGGTGCTGGGAATTGTAGTTCTGTGGGATACACTACAGCTCCCAGGGTGCTTTGGGGGAAAGTCGTGTGCTTTAAAGATATGGTGTGTACCTCAGCCCCAACCTTGAAATTGAATGGGTGGGGGTGGGTGGGCACTCCGGCCAATCCCTTGGCAACTGTCCATAGCTCCGAAAGTGAAGCTTGTCTCTTACTTTGGGAGACCCAGATATAAGAATTTCGTACAGATACTGAAGGGGCAGAAGGTCAGGATTCCTGACATTTCCACTCACAGAGCCTGCTCAATTCTACGCTTTTGGATTGGCCACAAAGGAACCCATTATTTTCCCTTCCCAGTTGCTGCTCCAAGAATAAGAATACATCATTTTTCAAGGAGAGATCAGTTTCTGTCTTCAAGTTCCGCCTTGCTATGGAACCACTGACAACTAGTCCCTGTCTATTAGCCTCAGTTCCCCATCTGTGCAATGGGAATAATAATAAATTAGTTCACAGGGAGCTCTGAACTTTTAGCTGGAGGAAACAGCTGTTTTTAAGAGAACTGAATGCAGTTTGGGAGAGGTCTCACCTCATTTTGTTCATTTTGTCTGGAGGACTGAAGCCTGGAGACTGCTTCCAGATGACCTGCTTATTGGGCATTCATGCTTCTTTGCTTGTGAGAGTTATTAGATGACATTAAATGATGATTGGGTCAGGGGAAGCTAGAGGATAAAGGCAAGCATCACCCCACACTTTCCACTACATCTTCACTTTCCTTATCACACTTTTCTGATCAATTGGGTAAGTGGATTTGTTGCACAAGAGCTCCAAGATCAACTTTAATTGCACAACCCAAATTTGTTGGTATGCGACCAAATCTCACCTGAAAATAGAGGCAGTCTGGCAGTGCCTATAGGGCATATCCACACCATTCACCTAGAGAACTAGGGGCCTGGGAATTGCAGCTCTGTGAGGGGTGAACCACAGTTCCCAGCATTCTACAGGGAAGCCAGATGCTTCAAATACATGCATGGAATGGTCCAGTCTTCTCCAGTCAAAAGCCATGGACAGGTTTTGGAAGTGATTCCAAGACCTGTCCAACTCATTTGCTGGAGGTGAAAGTGGGATTGAGCGCATACACAGGAAAGGCTGCAGATCCTTTTTTTTCCAAGCCGCCTTCAGTTCCCTAGAGGGGGAGGAGAAGCAAAAGAAGAAAGAAAGAAAGAAGCCCGCTATTGTCTTCCTGCTGATATGTGTGCTGTATAAACAGAGCGTTTTCACAAATGACGCCAAGAGTGGCATTCGTATTTCTCATGCCTGCAAATTGAACGAGCCACATTGATTAGAATGCACATTCAATTTGCAAAATTGTGCCACTCCGTTCTCTATTGCATTAACAACATTCCGGAGTGATGCGTTAAGAGACTAAACTCTCAGCATCACTCGGGCTCCCTAAACATCCTCCAACAGACATTGCGAGAGAAGACAATCCAATGTGCCTCTTGCCTCCGTATTCTTTCTGAAGAGAGGCCACGAGAAGGGGTGGGCGTGGAAAGGGGGGCCTGAGGCAGCATCCCTTTCACAGAAACAAGCTGGAGTGGAGGAAGGCAAACTCAAGAGTCTTTGGAAGGCAAATGGGGGGGGGGGTCCCTGTAGCATTAGCAGTCTATGCCCGTGGAATACATTTCACACACTCCAATATTGGGCACGTTCACTCAGAAGTTATTCACACCCAATCCAAATGGAGTTTGCTCCCAAGTTCACATGAACTGACCCAGACCCTACATATGTCGCCCAAGGCTCTTCTCTGAGTGTGGTGCAGTGGGTGGAGACATAAGAATGGGCCTTCTCAGTGGTGTCCCCATGTTCTCCCCTGAGAGGCTGGCCTGACAAAGTCGATATCTGGTTTTAGGTGCCAGACAAAACGTTTTCATTCACCCAGGAATTGGACGTTAATTTACTGCTAATTTTTTGAGCTGAATCTTTTGCTCTTTGGTGCATATTACTGCTGAGCGCTTTTCTACACTTGTTTTAATGTTTGCTTTGCAAGTCACTTTGAGATCACCTTTCGGGGGGGAAAGTGACTCATATAGTAAATTAATAAATAAGCATGCGTACGACGGCAGCCGCTGTCACGCTAGAATGTGACAAGAGTGAGGGGGGCACAATCAGACCAATCCCAATTACAGATACCATTCCACTTAGCCAACTTTCTTTCACTGTTTTGAGTTATCATGACACAGAAGCCACAATGGACCTATGGAGGCTTAAAGGTGGGACTTTTGGGCAAGGGCAGTCTGTCCTGCAGGCATTGCAGGTCTTATCGTTTGGCAGAGCAAGCAGACTGTTTCAAGAAATAGATTGAGGGTGGCATGAAACAGCAGAACATTTGCATGTTGTTTCTATTTTATTTTAAGAAATAGGTTTTCATTCCACCCCATACCTCCACTCTAACAGTCATGGGGGTTTCTGGGAACTGTAGTTTCTTAAGGGTGCTCACCTCACAGCTGTTCAAGAGTGCTTTCAATGTATGGGTGTGAATGTAGCCTTGGGCTGAGCTGCTTATGAGTTTTCCTGTGTCAGGTGCCAGAAGAACTTAGCTAGCCTTGGGCATTATGCACCTAAATTTGGGTGATGGTGGGGGAAGAAGGAAAGACACCTTTTGCTGTTACCCTCCAGGCAGCAAAATGTCCTAGGACGGCCCTGTTATGAAGGGAGCTGCCATGACTATCACCCGCACTTCGAAATTTATCAACACACCACCGCTGGTCACCGTAAATTAGAAGGTTACTGGTGCCAATGAAAGGAAAGCAGAAGACGTGTGCTCACCTACCTGCAATTCATTTTCTGAAAGCCTCATATATGGGGGGAAATGTACAGCAAGAGATTTTAGAGTGTTCTTCTCTGTAACTCGTTTCCCTCCGTCTCAACCTCCTCAAAATGCAAAACAAGAACAGGAATGGCTCAGGCCTTTTGAGCCTTCCTGTACCCCTGCAAGAGTTCCAGCGCCCAAGCCTGGCCCAATTTGATAATGAGATCATCATTATTTAGCTTTCTACAAACGCACACAACAGCCCAAAGGCCTCCCGAATGCATATACATAATAAAAACACTATAAATCTTTCACAGGCATGCACACACAAAAGGATAGCAGATTAAAGCAAGATAAAAGGAAAGATTAAAAATGTTTTAAAAGTTCAAAAAAATAAAGCCACAAAGACTGCCGGCGAGAAACACTAGCAGATACCATCCTATAATGATGGAGGAGGAGGAGGTGGGGGGGGGGGAGAGAGAGGAGAAGGAGGAGAGAGATTTAACTGCCAAGAGAAATTCTCTCTTTACATCTCTAGAAAGACTAGAGATAGAGAAGGACCAGAGTCGAATGCTGCAGCTGTACACTCACTTACTTGAGAGTAAACCCCCAGCAAACTCATTAGCACTTACTTCTGAGTGAACATCTTTGGAGAAGTTCCCAGCCGGTTTGGTACGGCAACCCACAAGGTCAAATTTGCATGGCACGGCAACCCATTTAGTTTTAATTCTATCAATGTATAACTGTATTTTAATAATCATTTTTTCTATGTATTTCAGTGGTTCTTGGTTTTAATCTGTAAGCCACCTTGAGCCCCATCACAGAAAAAGGCAGGGTATAAATACATAGACAGTGGTACCTCTGCTTATGAACTTAATTCCTTCCGGAGGTCCGTTCATAACCTGAAACCGTTCTTAACCTGAGGTACCACTTTAGGTAATGGGGCCTCCTGCTACCGCCGTGCGATTTCTGTTCTCATCCTGAGGTAAAGTTCTTAACCCGAGGTACTACTTCCGGGTTAGCGGAGTCTGTAACCCGAAGTGTCTGTAACCCAAGGTGTCTGTAACCCAAGGTACCACTGTATATTTAATATATATTTTAAAAGGTAAAGGACCCTTGGATGGTCAAGTCCAATCAAAGGCGATTATGAGGTTGCGGCGCTCATCTTGCTTTCAGGCTGAGGGAGCCGGCGTTTGTCCACAGACAGCTTTCCGGGTCATGTGGCCAGCATGACTAAACCACTTCTGGTGCAACAGAACACCATGACGGAAGCCAGAGCACACAGAAATGCTGTTTACCTTCCCGCCGCAGTGGTACCTATTTATCGATTTGCACTGGCATGCTTTCAAACTGCTAGGTTGGCAGGAGCTGGGACAGAGCAATGGGAGCTCACTCCATCACGCAAATTCGAACTGCCAACCTTCTGATCGGCAAGCCCAAGAGGCTCAGTGGTTTAGACCACAGCACCACCCACATCCCATATAAATACATATTATACAACAACAAATTGTCACATGGATGCTTTAGCTGAGATTTCTGAATTGTAGGGGGTTGGACTAGATGACCCTTGCAGTCCCTGCCAACTCTACAGTTCTATGAATCTATGAATTTTGGATGTCAGGTCTTCGGCAGCCATTCGTTTCATGCATTTTAACTGCAGATTTGCCTTTCTTAATGACCATTACTTGAGGCATCTAAGCAAACACTGTATAAAGCTCACGACCCACTTGCACAGGTCACAACCCCCAGGTTGCGATAAGCTGGACTCAGGCCTTTCTCAAGATCCATTGCGACCTGTTTGGGCACTTGAGAGACCCTCCCACATTTTCTCCCGAGCAGCCCCACACCCTGACTCCCTTGGATGCAGTGGGGCCATCCTCCTGGGATGACCTCCATGTATGGGGTGGTTCACAAGAAGGCTCTGGCTCACCGAAATGTTTGGTAGGTCAGAAAGGATTTCCGCAGCCCCAATTCAGACTAGCCAGCGACCCACAACATTCGGGAAGTGGAGAACGGAAGCATGTACCACCCCCAGCTACTTGCCCTGGGCGCTAGTGTCCCTGCTAACTCCTTAAAGCTCACTATGGTCCAGATCGGAGGTGGGCAGAAAGTGGCTTGGGATCTACAGTGGTCCCTCGGTTGTCAAACGCAATCCATTCCGGAAGACCGTTTGACATCCGAAACGTTTGACAACCGAGGCACAAAGGGTGGTGTGCAAAGTCAAAGGAGAAAATTGGGGGGGGGGGGAAGCAGCGGGAGCCGTGCGACTTCCAAGGCGCGTTCAAAAACGGAAGCATTAACTTCTGGGTTTTCGGCGTTAGAAAACCAAAGCGTTTGGCTTCCGAGATGCTTGAAAACCAAGGCACCGCTGTGCTAGCAATGGTGATTTGAGCGATTTGCAGAAGACCAGCAAGGTTTCTGGCTCCCAATTGTTTAACGGTAAAAAGTGATAACCCCCTTCTAATAAATAAAATCAAGTTGCTGTTATGAAAATCGTTTTATATTCTATCCTTTCTCCAAGGAGCTCAAGGTAGTGCCTCCTCATTTAATCCCCACGAAAACCCTGTGAAGTAGATTAGAAAGAGAAAGCAAAAGAGAGAGGAGGAGAGAGGGAGGGGCCCAAGGTCACCCAGGGAGCTTCATGGCCAAGTGTGGATTCGAACCCTCATATCCCAGGTCCTGCTCCAACACTGTAACCACACAGGCTCTCAGAGGGACCTGGTTCCTTCGTCTGAAGGAGTAGATTCCCCCTCCCCACCATTATTTTCCGCCTGACTCTGGTTAATCATTTCAGACATTAAAAAAAAAAGTACCGGTAGATCCCACAACCTTCCCCTGATTGAGATTGCAGGAGGTGATCTTTAAGAGGTTAAAGGAAGAATAGTCCTGCCTTACAAAAAGAAAAGAAAGAAAAGGTGGAACAGATGACCTCTTTGCCTCCTTTCACCTCTGCAAGTCCCTGAAATTGCTAAAACATCACCCTGCTCCCCACCTCCCAGAAATGGCACCCTGCCTGTCAGCGCCTCTTGCTTTAATTAAAAAGCAAAGCTAACGTCTCTTGCGGTTATCAAAGTAATGGTTATGGGGAACAGGGCGGAGAGAGGGAGGAGGAGGAAGAAAGGGAGAAGAGCAGCGGGGAGGGAGTACGTTCCTTCTGGGCAGGCAGGGTCTGCCGGCTGCCTAGCGCGAGCCTGCATCCCCCTCCAGGCCACTCCGAGTCTGGCGCAGAGAGCAGAGGGCCCTGCCGAGATAATGGGGCCGATTACGGAAGGCAGCAGAGCGGCGGCTTTGTGTTGGCTCAGCTGTCAAGGTAACAGCTTTCGTGGGGGTGGGTGGGGGGAGCAAGTGCAGGAGGCGAAGCAAGCATAGATCCCGGGAAAGGGATGCAGGATGCGTGCGCAGGTATAGGAAGCGGAACGTTTGGCATCCTGCTTCTTGCCCAGATGTTCCCAACAGGGCGCTTGATGCGCAGCAGCTAACAATGCTACGAAATGACAAGGAAAGTCTTCGGGCGGCCAAGGCCACTTGATGCAGATCAGTTGCCCACTTGACCCTCTTCGGTCAACCTTGCCGTGTACAGCAGAGGTGGGGTGGCAAAAGGGAGGCGCGCTTCCTCCCCTGTGCCCCACTTTGGATGCACAAGTGTGGCTGGTGATGCGTAAACAGTCACAGCTGTGAATATGGAACAGGAAGGATGGAAGTAATCGTGGACCCCAAGAATGGTAGAGGACACAAAGCACCTAAAGATCATCCAGTCCAGGGATGGGAAACCAGCAGCGATCCAGATGTTGTCAGATTCCAACTCCCATCCAGCCCAGCTGGCATGGGAAAACATCTGGGGTGATGCGAGTTGGGAGTCCAATTTCCCCCCAATCAATTTGTCAGCATTCCGTGGCCACTGAGCAGACTCATTGAGCTTCTGGGCAGTTGTCTTCCAGCTCAGGCCTTTTCCCTAAAAACATTTTGCACTTTGCAAACTTCAGGCTTCCCCCCAAGCCTAGCGATACTTCTACTTTGTGGTTGGTTGGCTGGTTGCCGACCGAGCTACAGCATTCAGGGCAACACGTGAACAAATTTCAAATGATTTGACACCGTCCATCCCTGAGGTTAATTTAGATCGTACCAATTCTATCTTAATTTGTGGTCAATGAGTAGCAATGGTCTTGCAACATAAAAAAAAGGTTTTCCTGGGCCCTATCAAGGCTATCAGACAGAGGTTTATGGTGAAATGGGTGTTCCTCATTCACGCAAGCATTTCTGCAGCATGTACCCAACATCACTGGCATCGAAACGCCATACCCTTTTACAGGGAGATCTGATAAGTTTAAAAAACAAACAAACACCATGTTGCCAATGACCTGCTTGTAGTATCTCAGCAAATCTTTTTGCAAATTAAGCCCCTGTCTGAAAGCACACCAAAGATCCATCTAGGGTGATGCTGGTTAATGAGGATTCGCTCAGATTTGTGGGCAAGCATCATCTCACAATTTCCACTGCATTTTCCTGTCACTTTCCTTATCGCATAGAAGTCTGGTCTTTGGGGGAAGGAGGCTTATTGCGCAAGAGCTCCAATAATCTGAATTTGCTAGTACAGTGGTGCCTCGCAAGACGAAATTAATCCGTTCCGCGAGTCTCTTCGTGTAGCGGTTTTTTCGTCTTGCGAAGCAACCCTATTAGCGGATTAGCGCTATTAGCGGCTATTAGCGGCTATTAAAGGCTTAAGGGATTAGCGGATTAGCTGCTAAAAGGCTATTAGCAGCTTAGCGCCTTAGAAAAAGGGGGTGGGGAGCGGAAAAAAACTTCAAGAATCGCAAGACATTTTCGTCTTGCGAAGCAAGCCCATAGAGAAAATCGTCCTGCGTAGCACCTCTGAAAACGGAAAACCCTTTCATCTAGCGGGTTTTCCGTCTTGCGAGGCATTCGTCTTGCGGGGCACCACTGTATATGACTGATTCCATCTGAAAAAAACAGCACAGTCTGAAGCACCCACAGGGCACTCCCATGCCACAGAATCTTACCCCAAAGAGTCCCCAGAACTATAGTTTGTTAAGTGTGCTAGAAATCTGAGAGGGGTAAACAAGGATTATTTTGGGGGAAGAAGTCTTGTGCTTCAAATGTCTGGTGTGTACACAGCCATACCAGGTTGCACTCAACTAGCTTTTTTCACAGCTAAATCTATCTAAGTTAAAGGCCACTACTTTCAGTGGGTCTGCTCTGCTAATCAGTGCAGACAATGCTGAGATGGATGGACCAATGGTACAACTTCTTGCGCTCCATCATTGAGTCAGCTAGGAAGCAGCAGCCGCATAGCTCATTGAGGTTCACCTTCCATGGGACGCAATATTTCTTAAGGAAAACAATATACGATGTATCGGCAATGAGGAGTTCCTGTGCAGAGCCTGAACCCATATCCTGGCACCGCTGTATGTAGGAAAGAACTCTAGCGCTGAACCACCAGGCAACCGCGTGCTAGGGAGAAGAATGTATTGCTGTGCTGGCCACTTTCGACAGGCCTCAATCACTCGCCATCTCTCTCTGCTCTGATCCCAGCCAAGCCTGCCTGCCAGTCCCTCTAAGTATTCGATTAATAAGGTGACAATGTCATTTACATGTTGTTAGACATTTCCGCCCACCCTGTAATGCAGCAGTTCCCGGATCCCGGCCAATCATCAACCAGCGTCTGGCAGAATGACAGCTGCCATAACTTCTCAAAGAATCCCCCCTTCCCCTTTCCACACTTTCCCTGGGCAACACCATCCTTCAAATTCAAGGAAAATACGACAGTAGTAGTAGTTTAGGCTGGGCTATACCATGCACGAATGGGACGCGGGTGGCGCTGTGGGTAAAACCTCAGTGCCTAGGACTTGCCGATCGTATGGGCGGCGGTTCGAATCCCCGCAGCAGGGTGAGCTCCCGTCTTTCGGTCCCAGCTCCTGCCCACCTAGCAGTTCAAAAGCACGTCAAAGTGCAAGTAGATAAATAGGTACCGCTTTATAGCGGGAAGGTAAACGGCGTTTCCGTGTGCGGCTCGCTAGAGCAGCGATGTCACGCTGGCCACGTGACCCGGAAGTGTCTCCGGACAGCGCTGGCCCCCGGCCTCTTAAGCGAGATGGGCGTGCAACCCTAGAGTCGGACACGACTGGCCCGTACGGGCAGGGGTACCTTTACCTTTTATACCATGCACAGACCATATCTTTCCTGCTGCACCCATCCTGCCACTGACTCCTTACAGGCTGAGTGCTACTGGAATGGGATGGTTGGAGCTCATTGCCTGGGGTATGCGCTGCCCACACAGCTCTCTCTGAATTGGGGAAGGGGGCGAGGATGGAGAAATTTACTGTACTGCAAACATTCCAGTTTGGCAGGCCTGGGAGGAGGCTCGCAGCGCCAGAATTTCTAGGGGTCAGATTTTCTGAGCGGAGAGGTGAAGAATGGAACTCTTGAAGGACGGTGGGACGCAGATGCCATTGACTCAGTGGCGCCCTCCGGGAAAGGGAGCGTGACCTGGCATTCTTTGCAGGCCACGAGCCGGGGAGCCGAGAAGCGTCAAAAGCTGCCCACGGGCACAGATAGGGGGCTCTTTGTTCGGCTGCTGACTCATACTTCTCGATCTGGGGTGTTTCCTCCGAGATAGAATGAGGAACCTGGCTGTCATCGCAAAACGGCAAGCGTGGAAGTTTGCCTCTCTTTGGCTGAGTGAATGAGACACACCAGAAACAGAGGGACAGGGTGGAGCCCGTGGGCCCTCTAACATGTTCACAGGATCATAGAATTGTAGAACTGGAAGGGGCCCCAAGAGGCATCTAGTCTAAGCCTCTGCCATGCTAAACTACAGCTCCCACTGTCCCTGGCCACTGGAGCTGCTGGCTGGAGCTGATGGAAGTTGGGGTGCGACAATTTCTGGTTCTTTTCGCTGGCTTCCATACAGTAATCAAGGCCTTTGTTTCTCTCTTGCAGCTGGCAATCCCTACTCCCCGCTGCTCTGATTTTCATACATTCCCACAAACTCCCCTTCCCAGTCAGTGAATCTCTGTAGAAAACAGCTGCTCTGTGCTCCCAGAGGAGTACAGACAGATAACAGTTTCCAACTAAGTCCTACTCGGAGTAGACCCATTGGAATTAATGGACCTAGTTTAGGCCACATTCGCATCATACATAGAAAGCACTACCATGACAGCCACAGCTTCGCCCAAAGAATTCTGGGAGCTGTAGTCTATCAAGAGTGCTGAGAGTTGTAAGGTGGCCTCTGTTTTCCTCACAGAGCTACCGTTTTCAGAGTTCCCTATGAAGAGGGATTGAGAACTGTAGCTCCATGACAGGAATAGGGTTCTCCTAACAACTCTCAGCCCCTTTAACAAGCCTCAGCTCCCAGAATTCTTTGGGGGAAGCTGTGGCTGTTTAAAGTGGTGTAACATTGCTTTACATGTATGATGTGGTTGTTGACTTAGTCATGTCTATTCATTTCAGTGAATCTACTCTTGAGTAGAACTTAACATTGCGGGCAACCCCTAGAGATAAATCTGTCCCAGGTTGCAGATACACCATACATTGAAAGCTCATGACTTTCCTCCAAAGAATTCTGACACCTATAATTTATTAAGAGTGCTGGAAATGGTTCTGTGAGGGGTAAACTACATTCCCAGGATCCTTTGGGGGAAGAATCCGCTCTGCTCTGCAGCCTGATGGAAAGGTTGGCTGTGTTCTAAACATGCAAAGAGACTTCATATTCAGCAAAAAAGAAGCAATTCTGCCTCTGTGGTGGACCTTTGTCCACGTGGATAGTCAGTGCCTACACAGTGTGAGGCCCACCTTGCCTGGCCCCTCCTTGGCCACTACACCATGATGGTAGGTTGAAGTGGACAGACAACACCTCTGCCCTGGGACTACATTGCCTGGCATTTCTCCTTTTGGAAATTAAGTCCTGGCAACAAGACGGATTCTTCTACCATGGAAAAGGATAGAAACGCCTGATGTCAAGAGATGGAGAGAGAGAGAAGGCAGATTTGGCAGCATGCTATGTGGCCATCTGTTACGGGGCCAGGAATACACAAAGCTAAATGCAAGAACAGCTTTACTGGATCAAACCACGGTTCCCCCTAGCCCAGCATTCTGCTTCCAACAGTGGTCAGCCAGATGTCTCTGAGGAAACTCACAAGCTAAGCATGAAGTTGATGGCTGCTCCCAGTGGTTGCTTCACATGTAGTATTTAGACTGCTTCACAAGGTCTATGCACTTATTTGTGGGAAGGTAATGGGCCCTCCACACCAGGATGAGGGAAGACTTAAAGTTTGGGGGAATTCAATTTTCTTTCTGATTGAAACCACCAAGCAGAACCAAGTACAAAATGTGTGGCTCAGGAAGGCAGACATATGCTAGGACATAGGTTCACGAACCTTTGACCTCCAGGGCTCACTTGAGGCGGCCATAAATTACCAAGACCCACTGGACAAAAAATGGTGGTGCCAGAACAAAATGGTGGCCGGTGGACACAGTGTGTGGTGTAATAAGATTGCAATTACTGACATAATTTTCTACTGATATCTATCCCATATTTGGAAATCGTGAAGTTCTTCAACACAGCATTTTCCTTGAGGTAAGAAGTTCCCTCAGGCATTCACTCTGAAGGTACTATGATTTGGCCTCCCACATTTTAGGCAGCATTAGCGGATCCAGAAACTATAAGCAGAAAAGTCTTAATATTTTCCCCTTCCTATCCCCACAAGCATTTCCAAAGTATTTTTAAACGCATCTCCTGTAATTTCTTCTCCCTTTCTCCTTTCACGCTAATCATCCGCCGGCCTACCCCACAGCAACAAACCACGGTTTCTTTCATCCCTGGTCCTTTCACATTCGCTTTTCCCCTCCCACAACAGCTTTCCTCTCTTATCCCCTTCCTTTCTGTTCTTGGCCTATTTATTATTACTTATAAGTATATATCTCGCTTTCTTATTTCCTCATGTTCTTTCCCCTCAGAGGAGGGAAACCTGAGGGACAGGAATCTGAACGAATCCTGCTAATATTCCCCCAGTCCAAACAGCTCCCCTGACTCCCACTTTTTACCCAGGAGCGTGGCATTTGCCAAACAAAAGGCATGCACACCTCTCTCAATCCCAACCTGCAAATTCCCTCTTGAAAAGCCAGACCTCGGGTGCTTCCCCCAACAAGCAGCCCCTGCTCTCTCCAGCCGCAGGGCAAACCGGGGTGTGGGCGGACGTGCTGTCCAAGCTCCTTTCCCCCGAAGACATTCCACAAACCTTTTAGTGCCAAAGGAGAGCCCGTCCCCAGGTATCATTAGCAGCCAGTGGGAAGATCCAACCTGCAGAGGCTGCGATAAGGGATTAACCTGCTGGAGTATCCCAAGGGAAGCAGTTACCAGATCACAGTGCTGCATCCTGTCGCACAGCTCGGATTAATTCGCCCCCTTATCTCTGGCTGCAGCTGAGAGGGGAAATGCTTTGCAGTGAGGGGAGCTGGGGATTCTTGCTGGTGAAGCACTGGAGGCGGAGGAGATGAAATATGCCCAGGATGGGGGGCACGATGCACCTGAGGACCCCACCTCTCCAAGGAAGGGTGCAGCAACCTGCCCCCCCCAAGGCCTGTTCCAAAGATGGAACTCTGCCATCAGTTCCATGGGCCTAACCCTCTCTCCTGTCCCAACGGATTGCTCCATCTCTCTGACGCCCCTCTATTTCCACCCTCCCACGTATCCCGGATCTGGCCATCTAAAGCCTCCAGCTACAACAGTCATTGCCAGCTCCCTGTTTATGCCAGTTCTGACCTACAAAGAGGGCCGCTTCTATACTGCGATTCCTGCAGAATCTCGGGGCAAGGGGGGGGCTGGGGAAAAGGAGTGCAGAACGTGCTCCCGGTGGCATAATTCAGCTTGCTGGGGATCACAGTTAATCATTTTCAAAGCAAAAGCTCCTAGCCCCGCGAATACATGCTTGAAAGCAGGATAGGGCAATGGTCTGCTGAAATGTCAGGTGCTTTTTGGGGGTGGGGGCTTCAAATTATTTCCAAGGGTTGAAGCCATGGCCTGGTACCCTGCGCACCTCCTGGCCTCTCCCCCTGCCTAGCCAAGCCGTGCAAAAATTTATTGGCGCGCTGTTTGGGATTGCCTGCATACGGAATGTTGTTTTATCTTATCTTTAAAAATTGGCATGCAACAAATGTGCCCATAAAACATTAAGTAACCTGGGCCCTCCGAACAAAGGCTGCTTTCTCCTTCCCCACAACGTTCCCCTTCAGAAATAGAGGAATAAATTGGCAATGGCATCCAAGGCAGGGATGCCAAAAGGGCAGAGCGGACAGGGCCTGATTTGGTCCAGAGCGCCCACTGGTTCCACTAAATGAGAAAGAACCCAGGCATCCTGGCTCCCGGCATTCTGCATACGTCAAGCCTATAAACCACTTTCCCCAGCCCATATGTCAGCTTAAAAAATGGGTCACAGGAATGCAAGATAAAGGTCACATGGAACGAAGCCACTTGTAAGGTTGCATTTAGGCCGCTGAGCGCTTGGCTTCCCAAAAGGAGCTTTCCCCAGCCAGGACCTCAAAAAGCCTGATGGCCAGCTTGCTTTCAAAACTTCATTCTCTCCAACAGATCTGGAACAGAAAGAGCAGCAGTCCTGACCCCTTGTGCACATGCATCCCTTACCTTGCTGAGACCATACAGCTATTAGGGCTGGTTTCAAGCATTTAACTGTCTGGCGAGAACTGCCCTGCCCTCCTGCCCTGCACTGACAGGGTCACCTTCTCTGCTCCTGGGTCTGATCTGGAGGGAAAGAGGACTTCCAAGGAAGGTAACGCAGTCAGAACTGCCACCAACTCTGGTGGTAACTTTATGATGCTGTGCTCAAGCTTGCTTTTTCCTCCTCCCTCCCATTCTTTTTTCCTTGGTTGCCACGTCCTTTTCTAGATTGTGAGCCTGCAGGCAGTGGGTTCCGCAGTATTGACATTTGCAAACCCCTTTGGAGTGCCTTTTTGGCTAAAGGAGTGGGTATAAATGCTGCAGACAAGTAAACACTGCCACAGAAGCAAGGCCTCCTAGCATGCATATAGGCTGGCACAAGTGAGAGAATCCCTATGCCACAAGCACCTTAAGGGCTAATCCACACAGATTTTCCTCCATGCTTTTCAGACACAGATCTGTGCTTTCCCGGTCTGTCTCCAAGCACTTCCCCGTCCCCATTGCTTGCTCTTTAATGCTCTTGGCAATCCATAGAAGACCTGAAATGCTCAGACGTTGGACTGGGAAAGTGCAGGCGTGTGCCTAGAAAGTGTGGGGCAAAAGCTAAGTGAGGATGGGCTCTGTCACCATTTTAAAATAACTACATTGGTACCCCACCTCACTAAGCAAAGAACATGCAACCGGGAAGTCTTCCTGCACAAGGAACACCTAAGTTCAGGTTCACATCGATGGGGCTTGCTTCAGGTAACTTCTGGGTACATCCATTGATCAGATGCAGCTGTCTGCCAATCTCGATTGCACCCCAAACCCCACTGCCTGGCTCCGTCTCCAAGGGTGGCTCAGAAAAGGCACAGCTGAAGAAGTGCGCAGGTTCCAGGAATCTTGCTGCTTTTCCCACCCCCCACCATTTCACTAAGCCTCAAGACTGAGATTTTTCGCCTGCCTCAAGCCAGACCACCTCTCCCTGCCACTCCAGAACTCCAGCCCCCAGCACTTGGCAGAGGAACCAAGGCGTCCAGAGGGAGCCAGCGTCTCTTCCGCTCTGACTTTCTCTGCAATCCTATAATGGGGAAACAGGAGACTTTTTTATATTCCCCTCTGTGAAATTTAAGTGCCTCCTATATTTTAACAATGTTGCTCGCTCCATCTGGAATTATCAGCATTTTACAGCCTCCTTTGCTAAAAAGAGGTTATTTATTTGTTGGAACTCCAGGTAAACATAGGGTGTTGATGAATAAGACACCGGGGTTGTGCGTGTGTCGTCTCCCCCCCACACACACACCTGAAACAATTCTGGCGTGGAGAGGAAGATGTGGTCGCCTTGGAGAAGCATGGGGATGGGATTTTAAAAGCCCTAGCAAAGCGACGCTTCTTATCAAGGCCAAGCTGGGGTACTTGGAAAGAGCCACTGCTGCCGAGCATGTGCACCACAGCGTCAGTGATTTACCCCCAGCATTGGCACAGACGCGGGGGGGGGGGGGGAGAGAATCACAGATATCATAATGACAGGATATGCCGTCTAACACAGACTATGCTTCCAGATGGGCAGCCATGTTAAGTCTGTTGCAGCAATATGCTGCGACAACTAACCCAGAACAGGCCTGCTCCCTCAGAATGCCCAGGTGCGCAGCTTGAAAGCAACGGCTGGATTCCTAGCCGTGGTAACCCGGGCAGTTTCTTCCAAGAGCTTGGTGCTGAAGAGACACCTGAAAACACGGCACTTGGCAACACGAAGGTCAAAAGGACCTTGAAAGCATGATTCGGAGGTGCAGCCGTGGCTGGATTGCTTCACCACTCGTTAAAATTTCCATTCAAGCACATGGTGTGGGGAGGGGGTTTACTGCACACTGGATGGGAATTTGGGGCAAGTGGGAACCGGGGAAATTGTTTTGCCATGCACTCTGCTGCTGCGTACACTGAGCTGAACCTCAGGTATGTGCATACACAGAGATGGATGAATTGCCCCTTAGAACATTTGCCCTCGACCTCTGCTCAGAAATCCATGTGTGCTCGTGGGCCTAGAAAGGTTGGCAAAGCCTGGCACAGAAAACAATACTTCATTTCACTGTGCCAATTTTAACCCAACTGTTCCTTACTAGCTCATGCTTAACAAAACTAGTATTGGGCTTACGCTGACTGGGCACAGTAAACAATGGTTTGCTATGAATGCAAAGATGGCTCCTACTTCATTCTTCCCTTGCTGTGAGCAGGAGCAACAAACCATGATCCTCGCTTTAGCATTATGTCTGAACTGGGGACTTGGTGTCGCTGTTTGCACTCTGAACAAAGCATGGTGTGATGTCAAGGTTTGCTCTTGGTTTCCCAAGAGTTGTTGGAACTAAACAAACCATGAGCCCTGGTTTGTGGGCAATGCTAAGCTGAGATCATTGTTTGCTAGCTCCCGCTAGGAGAGAGCTACCTGTGAATTCATGGTAAACTGTGGGTTGTGTTGTGCAAACTGGGCTTTGTGGAACAGCAAGGCATTCCAGGGCCAATGGAGGGGGTGTAGGGGCTGCCACAAGTGGTTATCTGTGAATTTGGACTCTTGAGTACTTTCCCAGAATTTGGCAGGTAAAGTTGAGTGACTCTCTCCCCCTCTCGCCTGCCTGTGCCTCACAAGAATTCATCTAGCCCAGCTTCCTGCTTCTGCAGATGTCCCAAGAAAGCCTGCAAGCATGGGATAAAGGCAGCAGCCCTCTCTGTTGCTCTTTGTTCCCTGCAAATCAGATATACTGCCTCTGAAGATGGACGCTTTTGGTTTTTTAAACTGCCATTGCAAACAACCATTTTGCGAAGCTCGTCCTTTGTTAATGCATCTCACAACACCCTTGAAGGCAACACTTTCCCCCCGCTAGCTGCTGGGCTGCCTCGGGAGCCCCTCCCCACTCGCCCGGTGCCAAGAGGAGATGACAGCTCCTGGCTCATCTGGTTGCAAAGAGGCAGCCGATCCTGGTAGAGGGAGAAGGGGAAAACAAACAGGCCGGGAGGCCGTGAACAAAGGGCTGAGAGGCGGCTCTGTGCGCCTCCAGTCACTGCACAGGGGGCCCCTTATCCCAGCCAGGGAGTGGAGAATGGCCCATTGTGCACCCACAAAACCAGCACCCCTTGCACCAGCCAAAGCCCCCTTCGTTCCCTGCATTCGGCAGCCCCATTCTCCCAACTCCACTGAGGGTCACTTGAAAGGCTTGTGTGGGGAGAGGACGGCTCCCCATGGGACACGCTCAGCAGGCCCACCGCCAAAATCCATCCCACCCACTGTGTTTCCTATTTCAAAAAAAAAAAGCTCTGCCTGCCCCTGGGAACAGTTAAAAATGCCATCCCTCTCCCCATCACTCCATCCACCCCAAGTCAGGAAGAGGCAATCTTTCTTCCTGACCGTTTAACCAGTTCAAGAGGGGCAGGAATTCAGTGAGTAATCCCAGCTGTTTAAAAGGCCCAGCATCTCTCAATGGGAGAAAACTGGCAACTCTGGGTGGAGTGATAAACCATCACACTATGGATTGATGTTGGAATCACCAGGCAGCTCTCCCTTCACCCTTTTCCACTAAGAAGCCACACACTCAAGATCATGGGTAGGCAAACTAAGGCCCGGGGGCTGGATCCAGCCCAATCGCCTTCTAAATCCGGCCCCCGGATGGTCCGGGAATCAGCGTGTTTTTACATGAGTAAAGGTAAAGGTACCCCTGCCCGTACAGGCCAGTCTTGCCAGACTCTAGGGTTGTGCGCTCATCTCACTTTATAGGCCGGGAGCCAGCGCTGTCCGGAGACACTTCCGGGTCACGTGGCCAGCGTGACAAGCTGCATCTGGCGAGCCAGCGCAACACACGGAATGCCGTTTACCTTCCCGCTGGTAAGCGGTCCCTATTTATCTACTTGCACCCGGAGGTGCTTTCGAACTGCTAGGTTGGCAGGCGCTGGGACTGAACGACGGGAGCGCACCCCGCCGCGGGGATTCGAACCGCCGACCATACGATCAGCAAGTCCTAGGTGCTGAGGTTTTACCCACAGCGCCACCCACGTCCCTTTTACATGAGTAGAATGTGTCTTTTTATTTAAAATGCATTTCTGGGTTATTTGTGGGGCCTACCTGGTGCTTTTACATGAGTAGAATGTGTGCTTTTATTTGAAATGCATCTCTGGGTTATTTGGGGGGCATAGGAATTCGTTCATTTTTTCCCCTCCTAAATATAGTCCGGTCCCCCACAAGGTCTGAGGGACAGTGGACTGGCCCCCTGCTGAAAAAGTTTGCTGACCCCTGCTCAAGATAGCTAAACCAGGACCAATTTGTCCTGAAAGCAGGGAGAGGGAACCTTCCAGCAATCAGGAGTCCCCATAACAACGCAGAGAGGGACACAGTTTCCCTACCCCTTTCTACAGAAACAGTGGCACCACCCCCAGAGATGGCTGCACCTTCTGCCTAAACTGGGCAACGGGATACCCAAGCGTCCCACACCTCACACCTTTGACACCGCAGGCTGGGGAAATGGCCTGGCAAGAGGCGCCTGCTTGCACTGTCGGCCCGTGAGATAAGATAGCCACTGTCCTCCTGCCATCCCTCCTGACTGTGGGCCGGCCTTCCTCCCTGGCAGCTGGCACCGATATCAGAGATCTATTAAGGCCTCATTCCAAGGGCTTAATTCATTTCTAAGTGCAAAGGGGGAGCGAGAGCCAAGGGACTTTGTGGGGGGGGGGAGCAGCAGGCCGCGGAGGGGCTCCCTGCCAACCAATCGCAGTGGTGGCAGGGGAGGGGCGGGGGAGTGACGACGAGGCGTGGGAAGGGAAGATCCCCATCGCAGAGCGGGCAAGCGGGCAGGTGGAGGAGGAGGTGGCACACACCACCAGCTGGGCATCAGCCCAAGGATTATTTCATTAAAGCACATAATTGAGACCTCTCGAGGATGCCAGAAAGTGGTTTCTACGCGCCCGGGGAAGCCTGCGGCATGCTGGCTGCCTGGCGGGGAGGAAAGAGTCCAGCTGCAGTTTGCAAGCCAGCAGGCAATGGCAAACCCATTTTGCAAGGCCATACACCATTTTAATCCAGAGCGAGAGCGATTCACCAGGGACTAGTCACTTTGAGCCTCTTGCTAAGTGGAAAGATTTGATGCTTCCCCAAGGAGAGAGGCACACCAGTGAGCTTCCAGTATATTTTGGCATCAGATTCACCACTGTGTTAAGGAAGGACCCCAAGTCCATACAATCTGAGTACCTGGAACATCCAAGCAGGGCTGGGAGAGGGTCCTATCTAGAACTCCAGAGCCTCGGCAGCTTATGCAGACCAGGGATGGGAAATCTGAAGCCCTCCAGGTGTTGCTGGATTCCAACAACCAACATACTGCCACCAGCACGGCCAATGGTCAGGGATGATGGAGATGTAGTCCAACAACATCTGGAAGGCCACAGATTCCCCATAGACAGTACTGAACTCGACAGACCAATAATCTGACTAGGGATAAGGCAGCTGCCTAGGCTCTACGAATTTTCAGCCCAGGTCCGATCGGTTAGGAACTTTGGGAAGCAATTCATTTCTTCTCCTGTAATATGTGGCTTTTGTCCCTTGTATGGAGCCGTTTTATCCGCCATCTTTCTGCCGCACACCTGTTTGTGTGACTCGATTGCATAGAGCAATTGGAAGGAGTAAGTGGTGCCTAACAGGTGATCCTGCCTTTACTGACAAAATTAACATGCCCCCCGCCCCGCCCCGCCCCGAGAAAGGAGGAAGTCAGGTAACAGAACACAGAGCCCATTTAACGCTGGGTTGGGAACCAGGGTGGAAAAAATGGGGAGGAAGGTAGCAGATTTCATAGAAGCGAATACCAAAAAAAAAAAAAGGGACAGGCATAGAGATATTTGCAAACTTTGCACAGCAGTTTTGAGAGCTAGAAACTTGGTTTTTTAAAAAGAAAAGCAGGATGAGGAGATAGGGACACTGAATATCATTTCCAGGTAACAGGCCTAGGCGCAATATGCAGTAGGGCTCCTTCACCCCACAGAGAACGGCCTTGGGTGCAAGTAGGGATGTAAGGAGGCAGCGATTTCCACCCCTAGCTTGGCGCTGTTTTTGTTCTGCTACGGTTGGTTATTTGTTTATTTATTTCACAAAAGTTATAGGAAAGCGGTTCAGAAAAATATAAAACAATAGAATAAAATTAAAATGACAACAGTTTGGTTTCCCCTGAAACCTACGCTATTGATCTCACAATACACTATGGCTGAAACAGATGCAATCAGTGGCACAATTTCAACGGAAGGGAAACGTCAAATGCAGTGCAGAAAGTAACGTAGCCATTTATGTACGTAGGATTTGCAGACAGCCGTGAACGACTGCTCACAATGACTTGCGCGATTTCCGTTCCTGACCTTGGACATGTAAAGCCAATTGTGACAACTTCAGTTTCCCTTTCCCACTGAATTTTTCAGCTGGAGACCGTTGCCAAGGGATGGTGGTGGGTGAATTTAAAGGATGAGAATTTAAAAGCCCATGCGTTCTGCCTTCCTGGGGACGTTTTTCTAACAAGGCCTGCCCCTGCTGCTCCTTGCATGACCGGATGGCATGATCAGAGGGGATTCCTCACAAAGCATAAGAGACACTGCCCCAAGCGGAAGGACACCCCCTGCGAAGGAGGCCTGGGTGAAGCCTGGCTAAGGGCTTCCTCTCTCTTCTTCTCTTCTCCCCCAGAAAGCTCCTCTCCTCTCCTGCTGGGCGATACCAAAGCCAATCCCAGCTTCTCAGCACGCCCCGCATCCCCGGGGAGAGAAAGAGTTTCATTAAATCCTGACAAACAGGAATGAATTACGCTCACTTGCCTCTGGCAGCAGCTCGGCCTTCTTTCTCATCGGTTGCCCACTGGGATCCCAACGCTTCTTGCCAGATCAAATCCACAGCCTGGTGTGGGACCAACTTGGATTTCTCCCAGGCTGGCCGGAGAACCGCTCTCACCTGCTGCTGCTCGGAAGTACAATCTGCTCACAGGCAGAGAGAAAAGGGAGAAGGAAGGACAGCAGGGCGGCCATAGCGGGGTGAAGGCGCCCCCTTTTATTTGCCCCCTGTGTCAGTTCACCGCCTCTCTCCCCCAACCTTATACTGTCCAGTAGTACCTTGGGTTAAGTACATAATTTGTTCCGGAGGTCCGTACTTAACCTGAAACTGTTCTTAATCTGAAGCACCACTTTAGCTAATGGGGCCTCCTGCTGCTGCCGCGCCACCGGAGCACAATTTCTGTTCTCATCCTGAAGCAAAGTTCTTAACCTGAAGTACTATTTCTGGGTTAGCAGAGTCTGTAACCTGAAGCGTATGTAACCCGAGGTACCACTGTATGCAACATCAATGTCTCCCACTGAATGTAACTGATCAGTGGGAAAGATTCTACGACCTGATAATAGAGACAAGGCACATACTTTGGTAACCCAATAAAATATTTAATAAAAATTATTTATTAAACAAAAAACAGCACGGTGCGGGGAGGGGAGATGGTGAAAGAGCGGGACCTTCTGTCACCCGCTTTGACCCTGCACTGCCATTTCCCCCTCCTAATGGCGGAAACTATGCTTTTCAAAGCTGACTGGCAGACAAAAACGCAGCAGGTGGTGTTTAATTAATTAATTGGCTTTTCTTTTTCTTTTGGGTGGTGGTGGGGGGCTTGATGCTGCCCTTCTTCCTGAAGGAGCCCAGGGCACCGCTCAGAATATATAACCATTTATACATAGTAGGAGAGGTGGGGAGGAGTAGGAAAAGGAGCTTTACCAGTTGAACTTTTGCTTGCCATGTAGCTGTTCATGGCACACAGAACTTCTGTCAGGGGAACAAAATGGATGGCGATCCTATTTGCAGACCCAAGATGAAACCCTCCAATTTGCAATACTCCCTGGGCTATATTGTTGGCGGGAGGACCTGAGGGAAGCCTGCCTCGTCCAGGTCTGCCCGCCTAGGCCACACCTCCCCCTGGGCTGGCCGCGGATTGGCTCAATTTGAATCGGGGTTTAGCGGGAACCCCGTGAGCCTTCGCGACATTGTGGACAAATCCAGACTTCTAACACTCTTTATTAGACCCCACTATTCTTATTCCCAGACTGGCAGACTAATCTCTAAAAGCATCCAAATAATTTAATTTCGTTCCCTCCTTCCCAATCTGTTTCCCCTTTTGTCTCCTCCTGACTTTTAAATTGTAAGCCTAAAGGCAGGGATTGACTTACCATTGATCTTTATAAGCCGCTCTGGGAGCTTTTTTCCCACTCAACAGCGGGGTAAAAATGCTTCAAAGGAGCAATAAATTATAGCCCACTCTTCCTCCGAGAAGCTCAAAGGGCCGTGCATGGTCTCACTTTATCTCCGAGGCAACCCTGGGAAGCTGGTTGGTTCTGAGAGGGATAGAGAATCGTTTCCCCAAGACCAAAATGGGAGTTGAATTTGAACTTCCTACATCTGGGGGGTGGGGGAGGAAAATAACTCAGGGTCAAAATGGGGCTCTCCAGACCTTTCCATCTGGGCCTTGAGATGATCCCTATCCTACATCTTTCGCCAATACTAGATTCTACCTTCCTTGAGTAATTCTGCCTGGCAGAAAGATTACCAATGAAAAGGAAAAATAACCACTTGATCCTTAGAAGCCCAGTGCACAAGATTCAACTTTTCAAACGGAAATACAGTGGTGCCTCGCAAGACGAAATTAATTCATTCCGCGAGTTTTTTCATAGAGCGAGTTTTTTCGTCTTGCGAAGCACCACAGCAGGGAGGGGTGGGGAGAAGCAGGGCAGCTGCCGCAGCCGGTCCTTGGACTCACCCGCGCCTTGTGGACACCGCGTGACGCGGCTGCTGGAGGGCGGCGGGGCTCAGGAGCGCGACTCCGGCTGCAACGCTGGCTGCTGGCGGCAATGGCTCCTGAGGGGAGCGCGCGAGGGTGGTGGGCAGCGGCGCGAGGCAGCCGGAAGGTCGGTCGGAAGGTGGGAGGGAGCCGGAGGAGCGGGGAAGCGTGCGTGCATGCAGTAACCGTTGCCATGACAGGAGAGGCAGGGCTGTTTCGTCTAGCGAAGCAAGCCCTTAGAAAAATCCGTCTTGCGAAGCACCTCAGAAAACGAAAAACCCTTTCGTCTAGCGGGTTTTTCGTCTTCCAAGGCATTCGTCTTGCAGGGTACCACTGTACATAGAAACTCAGTTGCTCCTTTTGTTTTCGCATCATATAAACGACTATGGCAAAAGGACATATCTGGAACGCAAGCTCCCGGTTTTGTGCAAGATTTTCGAGAAACCCATAATGACCATAACAAGATGCAAAGGCTTCTGCCGCTTGGCTCAAGCTATGCATCCTCACATACCCCTGACCCAGGCAGCGTGTGATGTTTGGTTATTGTTGTTTAATAATAATAAAAAATCAGCTTCTTGGCTTTGTTTCAGACTTGTGTTTTTGCTCAGGGGAAGGGAGGACAAAGTACAAACGACGACAGCAGCTACAGGGTCAACTGTTTGAGTGTGGAAAACGAGATAAGAGTAACAGCAGGCATGAAGCGCAAGCAACTGGGCGTGTGGCAAAAGTTTAGACTGGGTTTTTGAAAACCGCTCTTACTGCTCATTGCTTCTCCCAAAGATTCCTGGGAACTGTATTTTGGTGAGGGGCGCTGTTGGCAACCCCTTGCCTTATAGGCTTACCTGGTCAGGAGAATCCCAAACCTGAGACCTTGGGGCAGGCCTTGGTGATGTTCCTGGAGCAGTGGCGTAGCATGGGGGGTGCAGGGGGGGCCGGCCGCACCGGGCGCAACATCTGGGGGTGGGCGCGCTTGCACTTGCAGCTCTCTGCCCCTACCTGGCTCACTCACTCTCTCTCACTGCAGTGCTGGCTGTGTGAATCTGATCCGAGCCGCCGGGTCGCCGCCCACTGTGGAGGGGAGGGTGCCAGGCGTGCGGTGCGGAGCGGAGAGAGAGCGAGGGACTATCTGGGGGAGGGACAGTGCAGCGGGGGGGGGGCACAAATTACTTGCCTTGCCCCGGGTGCTGACAACCCACGCTACGCCACTGTCCTGGAGCAAGTATCACAGACTGAGGTAAATTGGGAGAGGGGAGCAGAGGCAGGCAGACCCCACAGAGTGTCTATGGTATAATTTGCAGCCAGCTCCTGCCAGGCTGACACTTGCAAGCAAATTATTATTCTTATTATTAATATTATTATTATTATTGGCAGTCTCGTCCTCCTGGCTATTCAAGCCCTCTACCTGCTACCAGGAGTGGGCCAGGCAAACCAGGAGACTTCAGGACAGATCTGGAGGTCTGGCAACACTATTACCTTCCTTCCTACCACCTTCATATAATTGCAATTCCCAGAACCTGAGAAAAGGGGACAACAATTAGACCGGTAGCATCCACAGTTGAGTGGCCATTTGCCACAAGCTTGCCACAGACGTTTCACTCACAGACAGGTTTTCATCGCTCTCAGAGGTTTTGCAAGAGCTGTGCAAGAGGACTGAGGAAACAGAGCTCTCTAAATACAGCCTCTGAGAAATGCATTTGTGTATGGGAGGAGGGAGCAAGGCTGTGGCCCTGGAGAAAATGAACGGCTAATACCATTGTAGATTTGCTTGTGGAGTTGCCTTCCGGCCAGGCACCTGCTCTGCTTGTGGAACAATGTGGAACCCAGGATAGATCACTCCGCTCAGCCCTTCCTGGATCATCTGCCTCAATCCAGACCACACTTCCAAGCAGAGAGACAGGTGCATCTCATAAGTGCTGCCTGCCCAGAAGCCTGCTCTACTCAACTAAGGCAGACAGACAAGACAAACCAAACCACGAACAACAAAAGGATGCAATGAAACCCACAGGGGTTGTTCTCTAGTAATCGGACTAAGAGAGAAAAACTTTCCTCTCTGATCCCGGTAGGGTTATCAGTCATCTTCCCAGCATGAGCAGAACCGCATCTACTCATAAATCTCAAAGCAAATATTTCACAGAGATACAACTCCATACTACCAAACACAGAGACGCACAAAATTGTAGAGCTGGTGGAGACCACAAGGATCATCTCCTCCAGCCCCCTGCAGTGTAGGAATCTTTTACAAAAAATGGGGCTTGAACCCACAACTTTGAGATTAAGAGTCTCATGCTCTAACAACTAAGCAAGGAAAACCAGTTCTGCACACTTGGGTTAGAAGCTGCCAGTGCACAGCACTGATTGGACAGAATCTGTGTCATCAAAATCTCTGATTCCCATTTCCTCAGACAAGTCTTCCATCCCTTCTAAAAAAAGGGGGACAGTTTTAAAACATATGCATGTGTTTGTCTTGAATGTGCACGCAGCTTTAAAAATAAAAGAAGGCAGCCAGGCTGCTTGAAACATGGTGAAACAGAGGTGCAAGACAGACCACTAAATCAACATTCAAACTTCTGACCATGACGTCTGCCACATGCATATTTTTTGTGGGATGCTGGTGGTCAGAGGAAGCCAGACTAATCCTGAGGAAGGACAATCCCTTTTTACATCACCTACAGAGAGAAATGCCAGAGCTCAAATCTATTGGGTGGCAATAACCTTTGACCTTCCCCCTAAATTCAGATGCATGAGGACAAACTGTGGCTCATCTGCAGCCATGGAAAGGCCTGGTGAACGGCCCAGATCACTTCTGGTGAAGCTAACTGCATGAGGCCTGATCAGCATCCGGTTAGGAGACCACAGAAAACCAAGTGGCACATACGCACATGCCTCCCTTCAGGGGCAGATAGGTCTGGCTTTGGAGAGAGCTCTGCTTCCCTTGCTTTCATTCCTCCAATGACAAATGCACCAGGCTCTGAATTGTGAGCTAATTTTTGCCCTTCTGTCTGTGTTTAACATTATCAAATGCCTGGCATGTCAATCCAGCTAAACCTTTATGCTCTTGTTTTCTTCTAGCTAATCCATTTTTCCCTAAACTTGAAACAATGCTCTTGGAAGCAGGAGGGAGGCAGAAGTGGCTTTGTGAGCGTCACTAAGCAGCCAGCCAAAAAGTGCAGCTGGTTTCACCTGGGAACAGAAAGAAGTGAATCCAAGCTCAATTCTCTAAGGAAGGTTGCACGTTTTGCAAAAGAGAAATGGGGTAACGCAAATCCACCACTCAAACAACCTCTATCTGTACACAAGCTAAGATGCACTAACCATTCTTAAGGGGTAGAAGTATGCGAAGCAACGACAAGGCACTCTTCGCATGCTCAAAGTGTACTCTTGGCTTCATTCGGATTCATAAATCCCAGCGCCGAGGTCTGGGGCTTAGCCTTGGTGTGAACTCTCCCTCCTCGGTAAGCCTCTGAATAAATTCCAGTCTCTCCTTGATCCATCCACAAGCTCCCTGTTGTTCTTCAACACAGGGGAGGTGGGGAGAGCAATGAAAGTCAACATTAAGAGCAATGTGGACCGAAAGAAAGCACAGCATGAGAAAACCTGCCCGTTTCCCCTGATTTCTCCTCCTTCCCAGATAGTTTCCATTTTGCCCATTTCTTCCCAGAAGGGGAATTCCACCCGGATGGCATGCAAGGCAAGGAATCCCGACTCTGCTATGAAACCCCAATGAATAATTTAGGGGGAAATCAATGGGCTGGAAGTGTAAGGAAAGAGAGAAGAGACTGCAAGGGAAAGTGGGACAGGCGTCTAAAAGCAAAGTCCCCCAAATTCCTCCCTCCCCTGCTATCACTCCTCTGCTCCTCCCTCGCCCCCCACAGTTCCCTGAGCAAAATGAGAAGATCCTTCTTTCGCTGGTTCTGATCATGGCTGGGACATTCCCCGTTGTTTCTCCCCAGGAGAAACCCAGCTGGATTAAGGATCATTAAAGATTGATGGTTACAAAAAGCCAACTGGGCACTCGGAGAGGCTGCCTTTTAATCTGGCTGGCTCTGTACACAGGCATTTGGTGGAGCATGCAGCGCCCCAGGACCCCTTTGATTATCGGGGAGGGAAGCAAGGAATGGGAGGGCAGGGCGGCTGCACACCCCGCTGCTCCTGCAAAAACCCGTACTGTGCTGGGGACCTCCTGGGAGCCCAACTAGACGTGATGGAGGGGCTGCCCTGTTTGTTTCTACGTGTCTGCACTGTTCAGATGTGAGGCAAGGGGAAAGCGCCTGCAGAGATGGAACACAGCAGGGTAAGGAAGAGGAGGAGAGGTTCGGCTCAACAATGCACACATTTTTATGTTGTAAAAATTAAAGACTGCAAATCACCCCCTGCTTTGCACGTAAGCAGGGCGGAAACACATACCAACAAACATGGCTGCTGTGCGACACAACAAGCCCATGGATGACCCAACCAAATCTAGTTTGACCAGGACAAGGAGCTTCCATAAACAGCTTGCCCAAGGTCCCCACCCACCAGAAGGGCCCATGGCTTAACATCTGCCCCACTTTAAACCCCCCCCCCAAGTGTTTTGTGCCAGCGAGCTACCATTTTAGTTCCCCACAGGGCCTCCAGTGTAGCTTAGCCTCAGGGCATTGTGGGAAATTAAAATGGCAGCAGAGGAGCGTCATCAGGACTTTCCCCTTTCCCTCCTCAAACAGTGAGAGCCAGAGTAGTGTGGTGGTGAGAGTGCTGGACTGGGAGGTGGGAAACCAGGGTTCAAATCCCCATCCAGCCATTTAGCTCACTGGGTGACCTTGGAGTCAATCACTGTCTCTGAGCCTAGCCTACCTTTGCAGGCTTGTGGTGAAGAGGCGGAAAACCAAGACAGCCACCTTGAGCTCCTTGGAGGAAAGGCGGGATAGAAATGAGATAATGAATAAATAGCCAACAGGGATCACAGAGCAAGGAGGAAGGTGTGCTGAACAAAGAGAGAAAGGTCCTACAAAGGCTCACAGTTGCCTACCTATTCCCAATGCCCCCTGGTCAAAGAGATCTCATTTAACAGGCAAGGTAAGAGGGAGAATACAATACAGTCATACCTCGGGTTACAGACACTTCAGGTTGCGATTTTTTGGGTTACGGACCGCTGAAACCCGGAAGTACCGAAACGGGTTACTTCTGGGTTTTAGCAATCACGCTTTGCGCATGCGCAGAAGTGCCGAATCGCAACCCATGTGCGCAGACATGGGTTGTGAACGCTGTGGGTTGCGAACCTAGATCCCACAAGGATCACATTCGCAACCCGAGCGTCCACTGTAGTCGCACGTCTGCATCACTGCTTCCTGTCTTTGCCTACAGGACACGTTTCAAGTCTCAACTCCCAGCCTCTCCTCCTGCCCATGTACCAAGTGTCCGACACCACACTCTTATTTACAACTTACTAGACTTGGTGGAATTTTCACATTTGTCTCCCTTTGGGGAAGTTGGGAGAATGCAACCAGTGTGCTGCAAAGGATTCTGGGACTCCTCCAGGCACCTAGTTTTAATAGGAAGCTGGCCTGTTAAGTCTCATCACTGCCCGCTGCAGCAAAGAATAATTCACCATACGTTGGGTAGTAAACCTGTGGCTCCCCGATAATGCTGGACAGGCCCAGTCAGCATGGCCAATAATCAGGGGTGATGGGGGCTGCAGTCCCTGCAAGAAAACATACCCAAACACTTCCCTGACTCCGCATATTGCAGGGGAAGAGTGGCATTAATGGACAAGCTGAATCTCAGAGAAGATTTCCGGCTTCCTCTTTCTCTGTGCATCAAGAGCGCTGCTGGGTCAGGTCAATGGTCTGCCTATGGAAATCTTTCAAGCCAGGCTTGAAGGCCATGACCCTCTGCTGTCACAGTTGCTGTAGATGAATAGCATTCAGAGACACTGTGGCTCTGTAAACACTGTATCTGTACATTCAAAGCACACTCTCTTCCTCAAGGAATTCTGGGCACTGTGGTTTGCTAAGGGCTGCTGGGAATGCTAACTCTGTGAGGGATAAACTACAGTGCCCAGAATTCTTTGAGGGGGGGAGACTGAATATGAAAGGACCTACTTGGAGGCTGTTCCAAACTTGTGGAACTCCCTTCCATGGAAACCTAGGTTGTGCCATTTTTTGTTTACCTTTTGCCAGCAGGCATATTTTTCCTTTGTTCTGACAGGTTTTGTTCAGCCATAAACTAGCTGTTGTGGCAGTGTCTTTTAAGGGTGGGTGATTTGTAAATGGCTTTCAGCGCAGGTTTTAATAAGGGTGTGTGTGTGTGTGTGTGTGTGTAATATTGTCTGTTTTTAGTTGTGTTTGTTTTCATTAGTGCTGTAAGCTGCCTTGAGCCCTGCAATGGGAGAAAAGCATGATATACATTAAATAAATAAATACCACCCATAGTGCGGGAAACAAGCCTTTCAGTAGGCTTGTTACCTAATAAAACAGACATATTGGTTTCCTTCCCACTTGTCCCCTGCTCCAAAACTTTCACTTACTGAGCCCCACCCACCAGGTTGCCAAACACTTCACTGAAAGGTGAAGACCCGCTACCCACTCAAAAGGCAGAAATAGAACACAAAGTCCTCCCAGTTCCCTCCCAATCACTTCCCTTTCAAAAGCCAAGGAGAGAACCTGGCAAAACACATTAGGGGTTCGCCTTTCTAACCACAGGACCCCACTTCGCTTGCCAAGATGGAAGCAGAATTCAGAAACAGAGCATTTGCTTTGCATCAATCCCTGGTGGCATATCCAAGAGGGAATGGGAGAGACCCGTTTGAAGTCCGCTACCGGTCAGTGTAGATGATACTGTCAATGGCCTGACTCTGTACAAAGCAGCCACCTCTGTACCCAAGTGGCCTCATACGCTTATTTTCTGCAAGCATCAGAACCATCTCTCCTCTTCCTGAAATCAAAGCCTAATTTTCTGGCAATGCAACTCCAAGCTTGAAAATTATTTCCCCTTGTTCCTGTTGGACTGATAGTCTGAACAGGACTGCAGGGGACTAAGAGGGCTTTAGAAACAAAAAGATTCTGGGGAAGTTTAAGGGGAGGGGGAATCGCAAGCCGGGTAGACAAAGGATGCAGAGGCAGGAACAATTAGACTTCTGCTGGTTTAAAAGGAACAGAAGGAACAAACGCAAAGGCGCACATGAGGCAGAGAACCCCTGCAGGAAGGCGGGGGCCCTTGTCACTGCTCTCGAGCAATAATCTACCCCTCTCCCGCCCCCCCAATACAATGGAAGACTGCACACAGCCAGTCTGATGGCATGTCCCCGCTCAGTACAATCTCGGTATGACATAATAAGGAAAGGTATCTAAATGAAGTCTTCCACAAGAGATCCAGGAGGCAAAAAGCCACACACCTGTCACCAACACTCATGGCTCACAATCCAAGCTAACAGGTATGCTTTCTCTTGCCCTACAGACACCGCTAAGAAAGCAGCAGAGGCTCAGAGTGGCCCCCTCTTGAGCATCCCTGCTGAGACAGACTCTTCAACAGTACAGGGCACCTCTCTCTCCCAGAGAAAGTGGATGTAGGTATGTGCTTGTGTTGATAGGCCCCCGGTGGGGAACCCTTTTTGGCCTTGTGGACCAGATCTTTTATCTCCCCGCACCCTGGTGGGCCAACTTTGATGGGTGAGCAGTAGAATCTGGGAACTGGCTGGCACACTCAAACCAAGCAGGATTTAACTCAAACCTCAGCGCCTAGGATTTGCCGATTGCATGGTCGGCGGTTCGAATCCCCGCAGCGGGGTGAGCTCCCGTCGTTCGGTCCCAGCTCCTGCCCACCTAGCAGTTCGAAAGCACCCTTAAGTGCAAGTTGATAAATAGGTACCGCTTTATAGCAGGAAGGTAAACGGCGTTTCCGTGTGCTGCTCTGGTGCCGGTTCGCCAGAGCAGCTTCGTCACGCTGGCCACGTGACCCGGAAGTGTCTCCGGACAGCGCTGGCCCCCGGCCTCTAGAGTGAGATGAGCGCACAACCCTAGAGTCTGTCAAGACTGGCCCATACGGGCAGGGGTACCTTTACCTTAGGAGTGCTGTCTTCCATTCTGCAGCTTGCCCAACACCTGGCATCACCTATGACATCCGGTGTGGAGCAGGTGGGCATGATTTTGTGAAAATGGCCTGTCAGACCAAATGGGGAGGCCTAGTGGCAGCCAGGATTTATGTTACGGGGGGCAGCTTTCATGTTGAGGGGGGGGGCAGAACCTCAGTCAGTTAAGTATTTTTATTGATTTACTTGATATGGGGGGCAGCTGCCCCCCTGCTCCTAACCATGCCTAGTGGGTCAAGTTTGGCCTGCAGGCTGGAGGCCTCCACCCCCAATATAGGGAGTGCATTTTTGAGCCACCCATCCTCAGTTTGCTCCTTCCTTCCAGCTTGACCTGGGATCAAGTGTTGAGCATTAGAGGAGGAGTCCCCCATGTTTCACCCAATGCATAAGCAAACTTCAACCAAGTTGGACACTGGTCGATCCAGCCCAGTCTATTCCAGGAAGTCCAAACATGTGCACCGCATTGGTGACCCCCCACATTAGACCCATTCATGATAGGCAGGGCATGACATTGCCCCCTGCCTTGAGACTCACAACCCAAGACACAACAAAGTTTGAAGGGAGGAGATGCGGTTGGATCAGGGAAGGGAACCGTCATAAAAAAGTATAGCAAGGGATGGGGAGGGAGAAAGCCACCCACCAGCAACCTTGCGGAAGAACTGGGTTTTGAGAGAAGATTTCAACAGGGAGAGAACAGAGGGTTGATCACGTAAGGATTACACCCTTAAGCCAAAATTGTGCTTGCTCTGCACCAAGGGGAAAAAACAAATTCTGCTGCAAGGAAAACAGAGTCCTGCAACCTGTATAAATATACAATTATGCATATTTTCTTAACCGCTCCCATTTTGCATAATTTATTCAGCGCTTTCTTTTTAAAAAACGCTGCATAATGTAATCTGCTCCTGCTAATCAAAGGAGTACAGGGGAGCTGAGGCCTCCTCCTCTTCCAACCTCTGGAAAGCTTAGTCATATGCTTCCCTAGCCTCTGGGTTTTCACCCAGCACTTGCCCACACATTTCCAAGCCTGGATTTCTATAATAAGCACAAGGACTACGAACTTCATCTCTGCTTGTTTGTTTACGGGGAAATGGAAGTTGGGGGTTTGTTAGAGAGCTTAATTCTGCAGCCAAAACACCGCGCTGAGATTTCCTTCTGTGCTCCCAAAGAAATATGGCATATGCACATGGCCTGGCCTGACGCTCCAAATTCATTAATCCAAAATAACAAGTGCCCTTTGAGTCAGCATCAACTAACATGGAATAACAGCAAAGAACCTGCACAAGCAATGCTAACACCAAACCCTACATATATTAGGTAAAATAGAAACATTGTCACCCGACCCCACCCTCACCCATCCTTCCTCCCCACCTCTTTCCCCCTTTTCTTCCTAATGTCTCAACAAATGAAACTGATTTGTAAAAATATTACATGAGGGAAGGAAAAAAATGAGAGAGAGACATTGCACATACAGTGGTACGTCTGGTTAAGAACTTAATTTGTTCTGGAGGTCTGTTCTTAACCTGAAACTGTTCTTAACCTGAAGCACCACTTTAGCTAATGGGGCCTCCCGCTGCTGCCGTGCCGCCGGAGCACGATTTCTGTTCTCAACCTGAAGCAAAGTTCCTAACCTGAGGTAATATTTTCTGGGTTAGCGGAGTCTGTAACCTGAAGCGTCTGTAACCTGAAGCGTATGTAACCCGAGGTACCACTGTACTTTTGTAAATCAAGAAAATATTTAATAAAAAGACATTAAAAAAACTAACATGGAATAGATCCGCCTACTGACGCGACTTAAAAGGCATTTTAGAATAAATAAAACAAATCCCCACCCTCTAGGTTAGGAATACTACAAAGCGATTTGAGAATGTTAATGAGTTACTGGTAATATTAAGCGACTGTTGATATTCTGAGTCAGATGTCGCTCCCAGCAGCCCCTGATCGAAATCATTAAGTCTCCCCTACCCATCCTAGGATAACTCCCCAACATTCTGACATGCGGGGAGATGTCCCGGCTTTAGAATAATAAATCTATCTGCTGCAGGCCTCCCAAATGAAAGCAGCTCATTTAAAAAATAACATCATGACCTGTCAGACCCCAAGGCCTCTGTGCAATAAGCCAGAGCAGAAGGGCATCGGCTGAGGAGAGCTCTGCCCACACCCCGGCGGGCACAGCGCACAGCCTGGAGCCGCCTAAGCAGAAGGGCAACACCTCCACCAGACAGCTGGGGGATTTGGAGCCTCCTGTTCACACAAAGAGGCCAGATCCGGAGAGAAGGCAATTTGACACCAGTCGGATGACATGAAAGCTAAGAGGCTTGACGAGAGCCAGAAGAGACCTCCAACCTGTTTAAAGAGCCCAGGATGGAGAAGGGCTCTTCTCTTCCCTCCTAAAACACACACACACACACACACACACACACACACACACACACCCACACACCCCAAGGCCAAATGCATCACCATGAACACACAGTTCAGATCCAAGCTGAAGGGTTGATTCATACAAAGCACACCGCGGTGAAACAAGGTCTTGCAAAGAGGGACTGGCCTGAGTTATTCTTTGAGGGAAAGAAAGGCCGAGAAGCTCAGAACTAAGCATACTTCTGCTTGTTTATGGGGGAGAACGGGGAAAAGTGTTTTGGAGAGGTGGGGCAGATCCTGAGAAGACCGTGGGTTCATTTCAATCTGGGACAAGAGAGAGAGAGCAAGAGACAGAACAAGATGGGGCTGTGAAAAGCATCTTGCAAAAGTGCTTTGAAAGGCTGGGGAGCACGAGGGAGGTACAGTGGCACCTCTGGTTGCGAAAGGGATCTGTTCCAGAGGCCCGTTCACAACCTGAAAAGAATGCAAACCGCATCTGCGCATGCATGGGTCGTGATTCGCCACTTTTGCACATGTGCGTGACGTCATTTTGCGCGTCTGCGCATGCACGAGCGGTGAAACCCGGACGTAACCCTTTCGGGTACTTCTGGGTCGCCGCGGGACACAACCTGAAAACGTGCAACCTGAAGCAAACATAACATGAGGTATGACTGTATTCCTCGTAACTGTACTCTTGGCCCCATGGGGAAGAAGCATAAAATTACTAGTAATAAAGAATGATGATAAACAGTATTATATTTATATATCTCCACATGTTTGTAATGATTATTTTGAAATCATCATTGTACTGTCATCAAACTCTTTACAGAAGAACACCCCAAAACTGACTGGAACAGTCCTGAAAATAATTGACAAGAAGATTTATTTTTGCTGGGCAGAGCCACATGGCGAATCTGCTCCTTTTGCCTCTGTTTGTCACTCAGCATTATGCAAAGGCATGCTTGTCTGTATTTGACAACCTGAGTCTGGCATCGCATGCTAATGCCACCACCACAACTAGGTATCCCAAACAACAGGAGCCCCTTTTTTGCATTATCAATAAAGCAAAAGACAAAACAGTTCACAATTTAAAATAATTTAACAGAAATGGGTGCTGAGAATCTCAGTGACAGGTGAATAAAGCATGGCTTGTTTCTTCAAAGCCTGGTTTTGTTTTCCAAACAAGCCACAGTTAAGCAAGACTCAGACATCAACGCTAAAATATCGCAGAAACAAACCAAGGCTTACAAACCAACAACCAACTACAGCTTCTCGTCACGGTTTCTTGGCAGAAAACAAACCATGGTTAACAAGCCACACATTCAAATGAACTACAGTTAGGTCAAACAAACCATGGTTTAGCATTGCCAAACAAACCATGGCTACAACCCCAGCCATTAAGTTTCACTCACAAAAGTAAGGCAGGGCTGGTCTCCCAAGGAACTCACACGCTCCTTTGCAACGAGCAACATGATCCCAGGAAGCAGCTCCTCTTATAATTATTTTTCAAGGAGCTTTTGAGTTTACCAATTAATTTTGCTGCTGTTCTTTGCTGCATTGATGGCTTTGTTTGTTTTAATTGATCTTATGAATTTTAAAACTTTTAATCTGTGTACATAGCTTTGGAAGTTTTTTTTTTTATGAAAAACACCATAGAAAATGTTGACACAACAGCAATCAAGTGTGCCCAGAGAAGCATGCGGCCAGCTGTCTGGCATTGCCTCGCTACCCCTACCTGCAACCGTCCAGCATCTGCTTGCAGGGAATATCCAACCATGCCCCATTCTTCTGAAGTGTATTTACGGAGCTAGCGCTCTGACAATCCTATCTTAATCCATGGCTTTCGTTCCAGATTAACATCAGACCAGAGTGTTCTCAAGATCACTAAATGCAGATTAACATAACCTCTCTAAAATGCTCTCTGCCATTCTTCTCCTGAGAAGGAATAGCTAAACAGCCACTCCTGCATGTGAGTGTCAACCTACCGTACCTGAAACAGTGAAGAGAACAAGCTTTTGATACACCCCCAGAGGAGTGGTAGGGCTGTGGGTTAAACCGCAGAGCCTAGGACTTGCTGATCAGAAGGTCAGCGGTTCAAATCCCCGCGATGGGGTGAGCTCCCGTTGCTCAGTCCCTGCTCCTATCAAGCTAGCAGTTCGAAAGCACGTCAAGGTGCAAGTAGATAAATAGGTACCGCTCTGGCGGGAAGGTAAACGGCATTTCCGTCTGCTGCTCTGGTTCACCAGAAGCGGCTTAGTCATGCTGGCCACATGACCCGGAAGTTGTACGCCGGCTCCCTCGGCCAATAAAGCGAGATGAACGCCGCAACCCCAGAGTCGGTCACAACTGGACCTAATGGTCAGGGGTCCCTTTACCTTTACCTTTACAGAGGAGTGGTGTGTGTCTATATACAGACCTAGAGGTGGAAGTCCATGGAAATACGACCAAATCATAGCTGGGCTGGGACATTTAACAGCATAAGCCAATGCACGTTTACTCGGATGTACGGTAAGTCTCAGCCTCTTCAACAAGATAAAAAAATTCTTTGGTATGAGCTATCGTGTGCATGCACACTTCTTCAGATACGAAAGCTCATACCAATAACAAACTTAGTTGGTCTCTAAGATGCTACCGGAAGGATTTTTTTTTAATTTTGTTTCGACTACGGCAGACCAACACGGCTACCTACCTCTTCAACAAGGTGTGTCCCCTAGTAAGCTGTGTTGAAGACTGCAGGCTTAGCCCATCAATCAATTAAGAATTTAATTGATTTTAAAAGATGCAGCTAAATAATCAGGGAGCAGATATTTCAGCAAATTGTGAAATTATTGTGAAGTGTGGTGTAGTGGTTAGGAGCGGTAGTCTCGTAATCTGGTGAACTGGGTTCGCTTCCCCGCTCCTCCACATGCAGCTGCTGGGTGACCTTGGGCCAGTCACACTTCTCTGAAGTCTCTCAGCCCCACTCACCTCACAGAGTGTTTGTTGTGGGGGAGGAAGGGAAGGGAGAATATAAGCCGCTTTGAGATTCCTTCGCGTAGTGATAAAGCGGGATATCAAATCCAAACTCTTCTTCCAAACTCTTCTTCTTGCCTACGCTTGGGTCCCTACTTATAAGGAATGGGTGCAGAACATCTAGCATATTATGCCTTTGAATAAGCACAGGTTTATCTCCAACTAAGTTGGACTAGGAGTAGACCCAAATTTAGGGACCTGATTTAGTCATGTGTGACTAACACTTGACACAGCCCACAGACATTTGTGGAGCTGCAGCTTTTTAGTTGGTTTCTTGTTTTGGGGAGTAATGGTCTGTTTTTATTCAACACTAGAATAAAAATAATTTGAGTTCTAACTTAAGAATTCTAGAACTAACTAAGTCCATTTTGGGTGAATTGATTATACATGCATCATGATTTAGTGTGTTTCATTTCATTGTTCATTGTTCAGTGTGTTTTTGACTTCTGTATTTTTCTATATTTTGTCATTCTTTTAATTTGAAGAAAAGATACTTGCAAATCCATAAAAGAGATTATTAGCACCTCTTTAGAAGACCTTTCTTCCTCTTCTCTCACAGAGTAGGGAAAGCCTCTAAAAGTATGCCTCTTTAAAAAAAACCAAGGATATGTTTCCCCCCCATCAAAACTATTGATTTATTTGTACACAAACTTTTGCAGATTCAATTTAAATTCATGCAATTAATCAATGATGGTTTCTTTACCTGAGCTGCAGCCTAAAATCAACTTACAGTAACTAATTAGTCAAAACCTAAATGCTACATAGGCTTCCTGATACAGAATTTGAGAAATTGTAGTTCGGTTGAAGGAACTAAGGAACTCAAATAATTCTTAGTGCCTTCACCAGGATTCTTTGGGGAAAACGGTGATGTTGCTAAATACACAAGTTATACAGCAGGATACAGCCAGCACAACATCAAAGACAGCAACAGAGCCAGCCCCAACTTTAGACAGAGGGGGTTGTATCCACCTAAGTTATACTCAAGAGAAGACCCACTGAAATAAATGGGCTTAAGTTAGGCATGCCCATTAAGTCCAATGGGTCTACTGAGAATATGACTAACGCTAGATGGATATAACCCAAGGACTTTCAGATGTTATGAAAGGGCAGCAAATTATTTGTCACATTTTTATTGCAGAAAGAGAAGCACCTGTTGGATTTTCTGCCTGATACCAAAACAACTTGCTTTGCTGCTCCAACTCAGGCAGCAAAATTATTATTTTTATTAATTGAATTTATACACCGCCCTATACCCGGAGGTCTCAGGGCGGTTCCCAAACAAAACTACAACATATAGAATCAAACCAAAAAACAATAACCCAATAACCACCACCACCACCGCCAAAAGCCATATTCTAAAAGGGTGTTGGATGTCACTAAGAACAACCAAAGGCCTGGTTAAAAAGGGACGTTTTTACCTAGTGGCTAAAGGTGGATAATGAAGGTGCCAGGCGATGTTCCCTGGGGAGAGCATTCCACAGACAGGGAGCCACTGCAGAGAAGGCCCATTCTCGTGTTGCCAGCCTCCGGACCTCTCGAGGAGGGGGCACACAAAGGAGGGCCTCAGAAGATGATCTCAGGAACCAGGTAGGTTCATATGGGAGGAGGCGGTCCTTTAGGTATTGTGGTCCTGAGCCGCAAATGTCTTGGGCTGACCCTGTAATCTGCAGCTAACCCTAAGTACATGTAACTGCAAAAGTCACACATCCCTTGTTTATTTCTGCCTCCATATCCTTCCCCTTCCTCATCTGTCTTCCTTGTGTCATCTTCTAGACCAGGTGTGAGAAATCTTACCTTTGGCCAGAGGTTGCTGAACTACAACTCCCATCATCCCTCACCCCTAGCCCTGCTTGCTAGGACTGATGGGAGTTGCAGTCCAGCAGCATCTGGAGGGCTGAAGGTTCCCCACACCTGTTCTAGGCTATAATCACCCTTTAGACCTGCCCTTTCCTTCTTTGAGACACATTACCCAGCTCTACCTCTCTTTTAAATTGGAACCAGTAAAGGCAGTGAATGTTCTGTGTGAGTGTCTGGAGGCGGTTGGAGGATTGAGGTTGAATCATGACAAGACAGAAGTACTATTTTGGGGGGACAGGAGGCGGGCGGGTGTGGAGGACTCCTTGGTCCTGAATGGGGTAATTGTGCCTCTGAAGGACCAGGTGTGCAGCCTGGGAGTCATTTTGGACTCACAGCTGTCCATGGAGGCGCATGTCAATCCTGTGTCCAAGGCAGCTGTTTACCAGCTCCATCTGATACGCAGACTGAGACCCTACCTGCCCACAGACTGTCTCATCAGAGTGCTCTAGTTATCTCCTGCTTGGACTACTGCAATGCACTCTACGTGGGGCTACCTTTGAAGGTGACCTGGAAACTACAACTAATCCAGAATGCGGCAACTAGACTGGTGACTGGGAGTGGTCGCTGGGACCATATAACACTGGTCCAAAAGGATTTTCACTGGCTCCCAGTACGTTTCCGAGCACAATTCAAAGTGTTGGTGCTGACCTTTAAAGCCCTAAGCGGCCTCAGCCCAGTATACCTGAAGGAGCATCTCCACCCCCATCGTTCAGCCTGGACACTGAGGTCCAGCTCCGAGGGTCTTCTGGCGGTTCTCTCGCTGCAAGAAGTGAGGTTACAGGGAACCAGGCAGAGGGCGTTCTTGGTGGTGGTGCCCTCCCTGTGGAACACACTCCCATCAGATGTCAAGGAGATAAAGAATTACAAAACTTTTAGAAGACATCTGAAGGCAGCCTGTATTGGGAAGTTTTTAATGTTTGATATTTTACTATGTTTTATATATGCTGTAAGCTGCCCAGAGTGGCTGGGAAAACCCAGCCAGATGAGTGGGGTATAAATAATAAAATGATTATTATTATATTATTATTATTATTATTATTATTATTATTATTATTATTTTACATGGATAGCTTTAAATAAATAATAATGCTATCTACACTAGCTGGTATGCCTTCTACACCGATTAAACCTCAACATATCCTGGGAATGCCAAGTTCTTCTCATAGAACTGCAATTCCCATGAGAACAAGGGAAATGACTGCTAAACCAATTTGAAAATCAGCAATGCATATCTAGCCAGAGAGGAAACAACTGATTCAGGAACAGGAGTTGGCAACCAGGATAAGTTTTGAGAAGGACTGGGGAGGTGGATGGCTGAATCTGTCCATTTCGGTTTCTCACCTTTCCTATGTTATGATGTCCTCCACATTTCCACAGTAATTCCCACTAAAAAACAAATGTCCTCGTGGAGATTCTTCAGCATTTTAGGATGGAACTTCTGCTAATATAATACCTTTTTTGTGTGCAATAGTGCCTGATAGGCACATTTTTGCAAAACAATGGTTCCTAATATAATGCATTTCCCCCTCTTCTTTCCACCAATATACAGTGGATGCTCGGGTCGCAAACGTGATCCGTGCAGGAGGCAAATTCGCAACCCGCAGCATTCACAACCCGCAGCACCGCATCTGCACACGCGTGGGCTGCGATGCGGCGCTTCTGCGCATGTGTGAGTGCCGAAATCCAGAAGTAACCCGTTCTGGTACTTCTGGGTTCAGCGCGGTGCGCAACCCGAAAACGCACAACCCGAAGCATCTGTAACCCGAGGTATGACTGTATTCATTTTAATGCACCCTTTAACCCAGTAAAGACATTGATGTACACATTATTTGGTCAGAGAACGGCACTTCAACATTCAGAGAAGGGCAAATTTCAAAGGATGGTTGTGTATCAGTTTGCACCTTTGTTTTTGCAAAGTGTGAATTGGGTAGATTCACCTTTGAATGAGAAGTGAATTTCCAGCTCCCCATCTCTGTGGGGAGGAGAGTGTTATCTAGCTGCTTCGAGGAATCCAAAGCAGTCGAAAGTCGATCAATGACTCCCTACCAAGGCATGACCAATCGTCTGCTCACTGGCCAGAACCAAATCCACTTTAACTGCACGACCTGAGCTTGCCATCTACCTGCAAAACAGCAACAGCATGGAAGGGCTCACAATCTAGGCAGAGTCTCTGCCATGGTGGCTAGTGCCCACTGCAGCTGGTGGGTCAGCAGGCAGGGAGCCCAGCAGTAGGAGGAGCCAGTGCCCAAACCAACAAACTCTAGCTTTTCCTCCTGGACTTCTGCAAGGGCAACAACTGAGACTAAAGAGGAGGAAGCAATGCCAACCGCCTGCACCCTTAGGAAGACAGGTGGTAGCAGGCTATGGCAGGTGGAGCAGTGCCCGCTTCGTGCTAATGGACCAGCCTCTGCTGTCTCCATCCACACAGAACAAGTAGAAAGGTGCTTAGAAAGTAAAAAAAAAAAAATAACTCAAAAGCAAGCAAGCCAAGCCACACTGCAGGGTGAAGTGGGGTGAGACAGAGAAGGAAAACCCCTGGGCAACGGCCTATCTGACCCGGAACAAGTTGTTGATGATTCTTTCCCAACACAGCAAATACATACTGACTGTGCAGGGCCATCGGTTCATGTTAGCCAAACATGCAAATGCCCCCGTTTCCAGTCCAGAGTCAGCCGCATCTCAAGCCTAAGCAAAAGTTTCCTGTGCAGCAAGTAAACAAATCCCAGCTGCCACTCCGGGGAGGACCAAAATGGCTGCGTCCCAACAAAGATGCAGAAGATCTTTGCATAAGCAGCCAGGAAACCTGCTCTGAGAAGGACGGGGTTTTGCTGCTGCCGTTAATTACTTGTGCTCTGTCGGTGCTAAAAGGCAGCCGTTGCGCTGCCTCAATCCCCAGTGGGACCCAGCGCCGCTCCAGATCCAGCGTTCTCCATCTCAGGATGCTCTGTGCAAGCAGGGAAGAGAGACAGAGAGAAGGAGAGAAACCAGAGCTGGGAGTCTGTGGGGATGGGCTCTGTAAACACCCTCTGAACATACAATAATTAGTTCTCCTTGTGGACTCCTAGGTCACTCCATCTTGGTTACGCAGGTAGCCTAGAGGAGGGAAAACAATCTCGAAAGGAGCGTGCCAAGGTAGGAAGAGGCCCTGAGCTATGGAAGGCAATATTTAGTTCACATAATAGGGAAGGCAGAAACAATTAGGCAGAGCAAGAGAAACGGAGCAATAAGCAGGAGAGCTGCAGAGGCGAGGCAGGCTGGGGATGTGAGGGGCGGTCGAGAGAGCAGGAGACGTGACTGGACCCCTGGATTCTGCTACTTTAGAGCCGGGTCAGCCAAACTGCGACCTTGTCTAAAAACCTTATTGTTCCTTCAAGCAACCAAGGCAACCTTCAGTGGGGCGATTTTGCCCCACACAACGATAGGAAATGCTGCTTCCGCAGAACTGCACCCTCAGGTCAGTCACTGTCTCTCAGCCTATCCCACCTCAGCGGTGGGATGCCGGACAGCAAAGCTGAATCGAGCCACCTAAACTAGGCTGCTGCCCTAGAGCACCTCCCATCACCCGGGTCAAAGTAAGATTTAGCTGCCAGACTGGGTGGCTTCTGTACGTAGAATGGGTGAATGTCTGCAGCATCTTGTCCCTCGTTGCAGACAGCAAAGTACCACATTCAGGTCTAGGAATTTTGGCCACGGAAACTGTGTCTCTCTGCCATCACTGCACTCTCGTTCCCCGGGGAATCCTTGGAATTAGAGTCCTGTGGGGAGACCCGAGAGCCTTTCCAGTAACCTTTCTACACAATAGCTCCCAAGATTTTTTGGGGAAGCCGTAACTTTCGA
The DNA here is from genome assembly GCF_965153285.1 of Podarcis tiliguerta. NCBI lineage: Eukaryota > Metazoa > Chordata > Lepidosauria > Squamata > Lacertidae > Podarcis > Podarcis tiliguerta. The sequence continues at coordinate 75,771,421 of NC_139541.1, forward strand.
AACTGACATGAAACCCATATAAATTTATAGTGCATTTATATATATATCTTCCATTCCATTTATATTCTGCACTTATAGACCACCTTCCTGTCAAGGAACTTGAAGGAAGGAGAGCCCCCATTGTTTAGGGGAAAGTCCCAACACTCAGGAAGAAAACCAGGGACTCAGCGTGCCACAGACAACGGACAAGAGGTTGAAACGTGTTCTGCGGTGGCCTGAGTTCAAGGCACAACCTTGTGCTTTGGCCATGAAGGGCAAACCTTGGGGTCAGCAACCACCTCACAACGTAACCTATCCTATAGGGCCTGTGGGAAGATGAAAAACCAAATTGCTACATGGCCGTTGCCAAGTGCTCTTTAGAAGAACAGCGAGATAAAAAAAATATGTCAGGTGTAATTAGAAAGAACAAACCTGCAAGTTCCGGCCCTTACCGGAGTGGATTGCAGCAAAAGGACTCAAGAGACTCCTTCACCCAACAGAAGGAGCCTGTAATAGACAGTTTGTTAAGTGTGTTGGGAACTGTAGCTCTGTGGCAGGTAAGCAACAGGAGGAGCCAACTCCTGGGGGCCGAGGTCCCTTCAGCCCCCCCCTAAAATATTTGAGGACTCTGGGCTCCCCCAAAGTTGATGGGCATTGTGAGTCAAATGATGGTTGTGTGCCATGCTATGTGATTGATTATGTAGGGTGGGGCTTACCTCTCCCCCCCCCCCAAATATTTTATTCAAGTTGGCAACCCTGGTTTCCTATCATTCTTCTGGATAGAGGTTGCGAATGTGCTTTAAATGTATGGTGTGTAGGCAACCTTTGCCTGAGCACAGAATGTAAATTCGAGTAGGTGGAACAGGAGACATTCCTGCTGCTCCCAATACAGTGGTACCTCAGGTTAAGTACTTAATTCGTTCCGGAGGTCCGTACTTAACCTGAAACTGTTCTTAACCTGAAGCACCACTTTAGCTAATGGGGCCTCCTGCTGCTGCTGCGCCGCCGGAGCACGATTTCTGTTCTCATCCTGAAGCAAAGTTCTTAACCTGAAGCACTATTTCTGGGTTAGCGGAGTCTGTAACCTGAAGTGTATGTAACCTGAAGCGCATGTAACCTGAGGTACCACTGTATCCCTATCTACTCCTGCTCCTGCGCACTCCCTTCTTGACATTCCTCTGTTGATCTGGGAAGGTCCACACTGGGGGGAGCTCAGGGGCAAAGCAAGCAGGGGATGGTGCACGTGGGGCCACTGGGGGCAAGATGGCATGGGCCCCCTCTGCATGTTTATATTCCGCATTCAAGCATAACACCCGAGCAGACCTATAGCGGTAGCATTTGCCAGCTTATAAAGCTCTTGCTTTCAGCACATGCTTACAACAAACCCATGTTGCAAAGGTTGCAGAGAGAGGCAGAGGGCAATGATCAGCCCTGGGCCATCTGGAGAGCTTTTGTGGCTAGATGAGAAATTGAACCGTGCTCTCGGTCACACAGAGCACCTGAGAGCACCTCGACTCTGGGAAGAAGAGGCACTTAAGACGGCAGCGGAGGAACGGAGGTCAGAACTTCTTGGGTTTGGCTTCTGAGACGGAAGTGAGGCATGGTGCCCAGAGAAGAGTTCTCTCTCCCCCACGTGCTCTGTTGGCTGTCCCGGGAGTCTGATGGCCTGCTTGGCACCCGCCTCTTCATTAATGCCGTCCTATTATATCCGGACAATGATGGATTAGCAGGCCCAGCAAGGCTGGCAGAGGTGAAAAAGAACTGGGCAGCTATGAACAATGTGTGTCACAGGAGAAAACCTACTTATCCCCAAATGACCTCCTTCTTCCAGTAACTCTACTCCTCTGCCTTTAGGATGATCAGCCCTCCAGCTGCCACACCCTACAATCTGGTGTGACCATATCTTCTGTTGACACACACACACACACCAGATCACATCCTTGAACTCTGAATTAACCCCTACAGAACAGTCAGCCTCCCTGGTCCATTATCTGCAATCTTCCTCTAGAGGCTAATAGGCCTTTTTTCAACCCACCTCCACACAGAAACAGTGAAAGCTGTCCTTTAACCACCAAGCAAAAGAGTATTTATTAGTGCGGCCTTCTCCCAGTCTTGGGTCCCCAGATGTTACTAGACTACAACCCCCATCATACAACACAGTCCACCTGGTAAGATAACCAATTTGTGCCATACAATCAGCATGCATGCCTACGGTGGGATGGATTGTGGGCAGCGTAGTCTCAGAAAGAGACACAGCTGATTTACATGGATGAATCGTTGCAATTCTACCTTCTGAGACAGGAAAGAGGTCTTGAGGGCTGTTGAATGCTGGGATACAGGAACGTGGAGAATCCTGTCCATGTTTCCCGGGTATCAAAGGCAACAGAGCAGCGGATTTTCAATCTCACGAGCTAGCCGTGCGCGGAGAAAACCGAGGGCTCCTTCTGAAGCTAGGCAGACCTCAGGTGAGGAAACTTGCGGCCATCCATTCTTTGCTAGCTGGGGCTGATGGGAATCAGAACCTGACAGTATCTAGCGGGTCGTAGGTTTGCCATCCCTGAGCTTTAAGAAGGGACGAGTTATGAAATGGAAGCTTTTCAGAAAGGAAGTGCACCCAGCATGCTAAGACATGCTCTCATTTAGCAAGAGGGGATGGTATGGCCCATTGTGAAGAGCATCCTGCCACATGTCCCATAATCCTCTGCCACACACAGGAGTTTCCTCAGAGGATGGAGCGATGTAAAAAAGGCTACCGAAAGGAACACAGCTTGGAAAATGGAACGGACATCTCTCAGGGGTTGTGCATAGGGCTTTGCATGGTTCAGTCCCCAGCATCTCCAAGGTAGGGCATTTCTGAAGCCCTGCAGAGTCACAGCCTGTCAGTGTAGACAGGAATGAGTTAGATGGACCAGGGGTCTGGCTCGGTTTAAAGAGGTTTCCCTATGTTCTTAGATTTTTGTCCTGTTTCCGTCTCTCATGCTGTCTGATTTGATGCTTTCCCCACCCCAGCATGATCAGTTTCAAAGTGAGATTCAGGTAAGGCCACAGGTTCCAGGCACAGAGAGCAGAAGTCATTCTATTCTGGTCCCTTTACAGCTGCCAAGTCTTACAATATGTTCACAGTTCAGCAAGGATTGCAGACGGGAGCCAGGATGGAGGCTGAACAAGTGTGAACACAGCTTGAGAGAGGCTCCATCTTCAGCAATTCACACCTCATTCATCAGCCAGTAAAACAACTATTTCCAGCCCAGGGTCATAGAGCTGAAGCTAAAAGGGGGAGGGGGGGTCCAACCTGCCCTATCCTGAGAACTCAAGGTGGGTGACAGGACTTTAAAACTGCCCACCTCACCATCTCTCCAGAGCTTCTAAAGTGCTAAGAGACAAAAGTTAGAAGTTAGAGGAAGGGTACATCTTTGAAAAAAGAAGACTAATGGGTAAAGATCATGGGTAAAGAGCATTGGGACGATGACCACCGAATGCAGAAGTGGGGACATTTTGCAGGGGCGGTGGGGCACACAGAGAGCTAATGTTTGGGAACAAAACTAAAAATCAGACACGCTTCTTCTGATGTTATTATTACATTTCTATCCCACCATCTCTCCAAAAAGCTCTAGGTAGAGCACACGGTCCTCTCCTGTCCCATGTTATCTCCACAACAATCCTGTGAGGTAGGTTAGGTTGAGAGACTGTGACTGCCCCAAGGTCATCTAGTAAGCTTCATGGCTGAGTGGGGATTTGAACCCCTGGCCCCCCAAGTCCTAAGTCACAGATACACCATACAGTTAAAGCACAGGGCTTCCTCTCAAAAAATCCTGGAAACTGTAGTTTGCTCCCTACAGAGTTACAATTCCCAGTGCCCTGAACAAACTACAGTTGTGTGGCGAGTTACCGAAATAAAGACACAGGGCACAAGAATTCAGGTTAATGGGTCAAATTGGGCCACAACTTTATTGATTACAGGAATTGAGCGGTATTGGCTTAGGCATTGGTCCTAACTACTAACCGGCTAGAGGCCGGAAGGGTTAATCACCAGAGGGAGAAGTCCTGCTGAGGCACGTCAACTAGGACCTCACCCGGGCGTCACCGCGTGGGGGCGTGCCTTGGGCCCACACCTCCTTAGGCTTAGGACAAGGCCACGCCCCCCGGAATCCTTTACCGGACTACCCTTGCTTGGGGGAAGGTGATGGCGCTCCTTCCCCCTTCATTTGCATAACAATAGGACAGTACCCCTATCAATGCCTAACCGCCAATACCGAAGAGTTGTGACGGTTTGCTACGAGGTAGGCGAAAACCAAATGGCTGGAGCCAATCTGCCATTTGGGAAAATTCCTACCAGGCCCCTTGATGGCGACCAACCTGAGTTCATAGCAACGTCAGAGAACCTATCCTAAAAAGGGGTGGGGTGGGCGGGAAAACCAGGTCAGTTGCAGCAGAGGTAAAGAGGAGGAGCCTCGACTGCGGCAGGTTTAAGTAGCCGAGGCCCCGCCCCCGGAGCCAGCCGATTGGCTGGCCCGGGGTATGACACGGGCGGGGATTCCCTTAGGTATCGCGGGGGGGCTGGAGCCAGCCCCCGCGAATGTGGGGAAGGGGCGTGACGCCCGCAACCCCACCTCCTTGTTTATTGCGGAAGTGACTTTCCCAGGATTATCTGGGAGAAGCTATGTGCATCAAATGTGTTCTAAATGTATGGTGTTGGTGTAAACTTGGCTTAACACCTGATTATATAAACTTCAGGCCCTCAGGTGGGAAGCTCAGTGTTCAACCCAAAAAAGGAGCTGTGAAATCTGTCCTTACCTTACCCAAGTCAAATAACCTGCCTCAAGGTTTCAAGCAAAACACACGCTTTCTAAATCATTTTCTATAAGGAAAGGAAATGTGAAAATTACAGGCGGACTCTCACCCTATCTTGTAACCAATAATTCATGTATCTATCCTCTTTCTTTCTCTCTCTCTCTCTTCAAGTTCACATCAAAATGGGCAAACAGTGACATCTAATGCAGAATGCAGATTAAAGGGAACCTGGTAAACCGACAGTCTTCAGGATCATAAAAGTTGAGAAACATGTGAATGGAGTCCTATGAAGATTTGGTGTAAAAAGGATCAGACAACAATTCATTATTAGCAACAATTATAGCTTTCCATCCCTCATTGCTACTTTAGTATCCCTACCTTGTTGGCCATCTTGCATATAGTATATTATTATTATTATTATTATTATTATTATTATTATTAAAAAAATTGTGAGCAGGGGATAATCCATCTATAATGAATAAGCCATCCTTGACAGCTTCCATGCAGATTTAATAATAAATAAATAATCGAGAGCAAGAGGAAGTGGGTAGGTGGGATTACAATTGATTGGCACAGCAGAGAGGGAGCAAGGAGAGAAATTAAGGTAACAGGGTGGATGGACAAGTAAAAGGTAAAATGGTTAAGAACCCCTGGATGGTTAAGTCCAGTCAAAGGCGAGTATAGGGTTGAGGCACTCATCTCACTTTCAGGCCGAGGGAGCCAGCGTTTGTCCACAGACAGCTTTCCGGGTCATGTGGCCAGCATGACTAAACCACTTCTGGTGCAATAAAACACCGTGACAGATGCCAGAGCGCATGGAAACACTGTTTACCTTCCTATTTATCTACTTGCACTGGTGTGCTTTCAAACTGCTAGGTTGGCAAGAGCTGGGACAGAACAACGGGAGTGCACTTCATCGAGCGGATTCAAACCTCCGACCTTCTGATCGGCGAGCCCATGAGGCTCAGTGGTTTAGACCACAGCGCCACCCGTGTCCCATGGACAGGTAGGTTAATAATCTCCTACAGCAAGGTTAGCTAACCTATGGCTCTTCTCCAGATGTTGCAGGGATGATGGGATCTGCAGCCACATCTGGAGGGCTGCAATACTGAAGGGATAGCTGAAGTCAGTACAGCATGAGACTCTTAACCTCAGGGTTGTAGGTTTGAGCCGCACATTGGGCAAAAGATTTCTGCATCGCAGGGGTTTGGACTAGATGACCCTTGTGGCCCCTTCCAACTCTACCATTCTATGATTCCTTGACTATGATTCTGTGCTTCTAAGACTGCCACTCCTGCTCTGAATCCGGAAAACGGGCAATCTGAAGGAGAGACCGCATTTCCTCTTGCTAACCTCACTCTTCATTCTCTCTTTGTTACTGAAGGTCCCCCTCCTCCTCTTCCTCTACCACACACACACACACAAAGAAAATCCTTTTAAAAACCGGAATGTCAGAAGAAGAAAACGATTTATGCAAAAATTAAGTACATGTGCACAAGCTTAATTAACTTGTGTAATTAATTCTGACTGGGTATCCTTGACACAGGCTCTGGATTTGGGGGAAGCAGAGGGGGAGGGGGAGGCACAGCATGAAAGAAGCAGCGCAGCGAACAAAAAAAAAAAGAAAGAAAAAAGAACTTTTCCAGGAACGAAGCATAAAAATGTTTCCTATGCCGCTGCTGCTTGCCTGCTTCCATCCCCGCCCAAGTGGCTCCGATCAGGGAGCTCCAGGTTCTTCCCCAAGCAGATGACCTTATGCTCGTGCCTGCTCACAAATCCAGATTCCCGCCCCAGTGGTTCCAATCCCTTCTGGAGGGGGTATTATTTTCTGAATGGAAGGCGAGGAGTGAGCTGCATGCTGAGAGCCCAGGCAGCAGCAGCGCCTCCCCCTGTGCTTCAGCTGGGTCCTGGTGCCCAGCCGCTGCCAGAGAGACTGTCAGCCCAGAGATCTGCAAAGATTGGCTAAAGATGAAACAATGTAAAAAAAATTCCTTCCAGCAGCACCTTAGAGACCAGCTAAGTTTGCTATTGGTATGAGCTTTCGTGTGCATGCACACTTCTTCAGATACACTGAAACAGAAGTCACCAGACCTTTATATATAGTGAGTAGTGAGAGGGTCAGGAGGGGTACTACTCAGAAGGGTGGTGGGAATGGGTGATTGGCTGGTAGGTGTGGTTAACGACTGCAATTGGTCTTACAGGAAAAAGCAAGGGGGTGAGATGGCTAAAAATAGCTTCATCGTGTATAATGAGATAAGAATCCAATGTCTCTATTCAGACCAGGTCTCTCCATGGTTTTAAGTTTGGTAATAAGTTGCAATTCAGCAACTTCTCTTTCCAGTCTCTTTCTGAAATTCTTTTGTAATAAGACAGCTACTTTGAGCTCTTGTATAGAATGTCCTGGTTTCTCTGTCCTGTGATTCCTGATGTCAGATTTATGTCCATTTATCCTTTGGTGTAGGGTTTGGCCTGTTTGCCCAATATAGAGAGCTGAAGGGCACTGTTGGCATTTGATGGCATGCACAATGTTAGAAGATGAGCAATTAAATAGTCCTGAGATAGTATGATTGATGTTGTTGGGGCCAGTAATGGTGTTGTCCGGGTGTATGTGGCAGCAAAGTTGGCATCTGGGTTTATTGCAGGCTCTGGTACCAGTGTCCATGTTAAGTCTGGTTGTTGTATTATTGTGGGTGAGGAATTGTTTAAAATTGGGTGGCTGTCTGCAGGCAATGAAAGGTCTTCCTCCCAGAGCTTGAGAAAGAGAACTGTCATTGCCTAGGAGAGGTTGTCGATATCTGATGATGCGTTGAACTGTTTTAACTTGGGAGCTGTATGTGATTACTAGTGGTGTTCTGTTATTTTCTTTTTGGGGTCTGCCTTGCAGCAAGTTCTCTCTGGCTATCAGTCTGGCTCTGTTGATCTGTTGTTTAACTTCATCAGGTGGATATTTTAGTTCTAAAAAGGTTTGCTGTAGATCTCTTAGGTGAGAGTCTCTGTCTGTAGAGTTGGAACAGATGCGGCTGTAACGTAGCAGATGTCAGAGTTTCCCAGCCACCCCGGGGAAGGAAGCAGAGAGGCAGGCAATGGCTAGAACAGAGAAACGACTCAGGCTCGGGGCAGGAGAGGTGCAGGGGCTTAAAAAGAGCCTAGGCTCAGATCCAGAATCTGGTTTCAATGCCAGGATGCTAAACGCACGATGCATGGTCAAATGGGATTCTGCTTATTACATTTCTATCCCGGTTTTTCTCCAAGGAGCCCAAGGCTGTATTGTTTTTACTGTCCCATGTTATCCCCCAAACAATCCTGTGAGGAGAGCCAGTGTGGTGTAGTGGTTAAGAGCGGTAGTCTCGTAATCTGGGGAACCGGGTTCGCTTCCCCGCTCCTCCACCAGCAGCTGCTGGGTGACCTTGGGCCAGTCACACTTCTTTGAAGTCTCTCAGCCCCACTCACCTCACAGAGTGTTTGTTGTGGGGGAGGAAGGGAAAGGAGAATGTTAGCCGCTTTGAGACTCCTTAAAGGGAGTGAAAGGTGGGATATCAAATCCAAACTCCTCTTCTTCTTCTTCTTATCAGACAGAGAGACCGACCCAAAATAATCTGACTAGCGTCAAGGCTGAGCAGTGATTTGAATCTCAACCTTCCTGGTCCTGGTCAAAACTCTGACCCACTAGTGCTACAATAAGGGATATTGTTTATTTATTTTATTTTATTTTTGTTTGTTTGTTTTATTTCTATACCGCCCTATGCCCGAAGGTCTCAGGGCGGGTCACATAAAGGATTACATACATAAAATCAAACAACAACCCAATAAAAAAAACCACCCTAAAAAGAGACAGCATTTTAAAAAGGTATAGGATGTAGATCAGGTCAGGCAAAGGCCTGGTTAAAAAGCAACGTTTTTGCCTGGCACCTAAAGGTGTATAGTGAAGGCACCAGGTGAACTTCCCTGGGGAGAGCATTCCACAGACAGGGAGCCACTGCAGAGAAGGCCCCGTTCTCATGTTGCCACCCTCCTGACCTCTCGAGGAGGAGGCACACAAAGAAGGGCCTCAGAAGATGTTGGCCTTGTGAGTTGGAGAACCTTGGTTCAAATCCTTATTCGGCCACTCAAATGATTCTTTATTTATTCTGTTCATCTCCTGCTCTCTCTTCTTGCCTTCCCTCCAGAATGGCCGCTCCCATCTTGCTTTGTACTCTGAGAGCCACCACCAAACCCCGTGGCCCTACAATTTGAGGCAAGGTGCGCTAGTTGACTCGAAAATCTGAGACGGATCTTTGCCACATGCTTTTGTGGACCATTTTATACAGCAGGGGTGAAACCTTCATTCAACAGTCAAAGCAGGAGGGATAACAACATTGACCACTTATACTTTAAGGCTAAAACAATTTTTTTTTAAAAAAAAGATATGGAACAAGGACTGGACGTCCAGCAACAATGACTCTGCCCACTGACTCCCAGGCACACAGCCCCCAATGGCAGGCTGCCATTGCCCTCACTCTTTTGACTTGTGGACAGGAGGCAACAGCTGAAGCACGGCCAGGGTTTAATCTGACCAGGACCCCGGGAAGGACTTTGTGTCTGAAAGAATCCCAGGACTCTTTACTCCATGGAGCAGAAGGTTATCAATGGTGACATTCTTCTACCTCTATTATCAGAAGCAACATATGCCTCTGGGTGCCAGTAGCTGTGAACAACAAGTGCAGAGATCACTGTTGTGCTTAGGTTCTGCTTATGGGCTTCTCCAAGACATTTGGGGGGCGACTGTGAGAGCAGAGTTCTAGGCAAGATGGGCCTTTGGCACAATCCAGAAGCCTCTTCTTATGGCCTTATCAGAGAAGGAAGCATGGAATCCACAGAAGGAGGTACTGGGCTGCTTTCTCCCATGGGCATCTTGCTGTCAACACCTAGGGTTGCCATATTTCAAACATAGTTGTTGAGGTTTTTTTTAAATTTCGGCCAAAGTTCTGGGGTGGAGGTTTTTTTTTAGCTTTTGGCCAAAATTGTTGAGTTTTGTTTTGTTTATGTATTACAGTATTTTAATATTTTTTTGGAAGCCGCCCAGAATAGCTGGGAAAGCCCAGCCAGATGGGCGGGGTATAAATAATATATTATTATTATTATTATTATTATTATTATTATTATTATTATTATGTTTTTGTTTTTTGCAAAATTGCAAAGAATATGGACATTCTGAGCTATTTCTGAGGAAAAACAACATGGGCTGAACATCCAGATTTTCCCAGGCATTTAGCTGAATTCCATCCAGGCACTGCTTGTGGCCCCAGTATTCCGTGTGCGTCCATGAAATTCTGGACTTATGGCACCCCTACCAACACCACAATGATTACCACACCCACCCTCAAACCCTGAAGTGGTCTACATCAGAGGTCTACTCGGGAACAGGAAGAAACCAGCAGGAAACCAGGAAGGGAGGGAAGTGGTTGTAAACGTATGAATCTCAGTCACTTCTGGACCTGCACTGGGATAGTAGTTCATTATAGATCTCTTGTCACGCGCTCCAGGTTACAAGCCAGATCTTGCAAAACTGACTGGGCTTTTATTTCCCTTCCAGCTTGAGTATCCCCAAGTCCTGCTTCCACACCAGCAACACCCTTGATCCTGCACGCTCTCCAGCTCTGCTCCTAGGATTAACTGACCTCAGACAGGGACCTGTGAAGGCGTTCTCTGCCCCAAGCCTCTCAGCGTTCACAATGGGGAAGAAAGATGTTAAATAGGCCTATACTCCATGTGACTGTGGCAGATCTGTTTGTAAATTTGAAATGCAGATCTGCCTCAGTCTGTCTGAGGTGGGGCTGGAAGAAAAGCCCCCCAGGGGATGGTGGGGGATGGGGAGAGGCTTTCCCTCCCATCTATGCTCATTTCAAGGATCAGAACCCGGCTGAAGGAAAGGAGGCAGGGATTGTGGGCGGAGGTTTCCGAATGCTCCTTTGCTTTTCAAGACACACACACCCTTATACACAATTACAGAGATCCACATTTAAAAGGTAGGTGTCTACTGCCATCATGTGTAGTCTGAGCTTCCGCTTGGGAGAAAGTGGCTGGACAGCCTGGGTTGTGTGCCTGTGGGGGATTGCTAGGGTGAGGAAGTGGTTAAAGTGTCAGACTAGGACCAGGGGGAAAACCAGGGTTCACAGGGTGACCTTGGGCCAGTCACTGCCTCTCAGCCTAACCTACCTCACAGGGTTGTTGTGGCGGAGAACCATGCACAGCATCTTGAACAACTAGGAGACAAAGGTGGCACAGAGACGCAATAAACCCGTAGGAGCAGGGGTTGAGATGAGAAGTCTCTGGGGGCTGAATCTGGCCAGCGGGTCTCAAGTTTCCACTCTCTCCTTTTAGACCAAGTTCAAGACCTCTTCCTCTGCCACAAGATGGAATTAGCTGCCTCAGGCAAACACGGTGCCGCACAGCGCAAACCAAGCACACCAGAACAAGCCCCCGAAAACAAAAAAAGAAGAAACAAGTAGACATCCATAAAGAAAACTGCCATATGAGGACAAATCCCTCAGCGATCAACGGGTTTTGAATTGGCCATCTGCAACTGGCAGTGTGATTTTTCAATGTCTGCAACATTTGCTTCAAAAGCACACACACACAAAGTGCCCTCTCACCAGCTCCCATGTTTTGGGGAGATTTGCAGGGAGTGGGTTCTGGGTCAAAGACTGCGCCACCATACTTCTTTTTTGTAAATCATGCAGTAGGGCGAAGAATCAGAAACGTATGTTAAGATAACCTAAGGGTATGACTTCTTAAACCTGACATAACTATTGTTGCTTTGACAAGCCAAGGGCAGGGGCATCTTGATTTCAAAAAGGGCTACTCCAGATAAAGGGAAGGGCAAAAGAGGAGTGACTGGTTTGAAGCCTGGATGCCCCAGGACGTGATGCAGCCACAGCTGGACCTCAGAGCTGGTCTAGGCTCCTGCAACCCAGAGAAGCCCCAAACTGACCACCCAGGTGATGAAGGCAGCATCAAACAGATGCCAGCACTTGGGCCTGAATGGGCATGCCAGGACTTAATACTACTGACGGCCTCAGCATCCTTTCTTATTTCTGAAGGCATTTTATAGTCAGGGGGTGGGCCAGCTGGGCATAGACACGGTCACAGATGCTCACTTTATTATTTTTGCTTTTAGTGTCAGTGCAGAAGAAGCAAAACTGCATTTTGTTCCTGGAGTCATGATGGTGCTACGGTCTGAGCAGGTTTAAAATGCAGAACTGCACATGCTCAGAGTGTTGTTGCTTTTAATCAAGGTTGGCAAACTTCGTTTGTCTTCTCTCTCACACACAACACACACACACACGCGTTAAGAATGTTGTCTCGCATGCAAATGGTGGGGGTGTAAAGAGAAGCCCATTAATTGTATGCTTCCCCACTGAAGTGATACACATGGCTGTCTATAGCAGAGGAGGCCCAGGGGATCCCTGGTTTTAGCCAAAGGGCACTTTGCTCCCTTGAGAATCTCCTGCAGCCATTTCCAGGATAACTGGTTCTCCTCTACGCAAGGCAGACCCACATCATACATGACCCAATCACACAAGTTGCCTCCAAAGAGTCCTGGGAATTATAGTTCTCTTGGGCAAGGGTGCTGGGAACTGCAGTTCTGCGAGGGGGAACTACAGTGTCTAAGATTTTTCAGTGTGGGGAGCCATGTGTTGGATGTATGGTGTGTGGACCTGCCCTGACGCAAGAGCTCTCAGAAGTGCAAGGATCTGCACCTTAGGGAAGCAGAATTCTTCCCAGTACCCCTGCCATTTCATGTCATCCCATAGGGTGGTTGAGACCTATGCCCACCACCACCATTTTGTCACTAGGATGGAGGGTACCAGAAGGCCAAATGTGCATGTAGGCCTGCACCACTTTTGAGAGCAGAACCGAGCCTTCTGCTATGTCACAGTATCTGGGTTCCCTCTGTGCCACAGTACCTCCACTGCTGAATGCAGTGTGCCTCTCCTGAATGCCCATTCCTGGAGCATTGTTGCACTCGTATCTTTCTTTTGAGCTTCCCAGAGGCATCCTGTCAGCCCCTCTGTGACTGACTAGTGTTGGGCTAGTTGGGCCATTGCCCTGAACCAGCAGGTTCTTCGGAGATTATATTGATATGGTTAACAAGAGGTACACTGATGGGCAAACAGTCTGGCTTGGGTTTGGTCTTTGGGCATAGCCCAGCGGTAGCCAACATGGTGCCATTGAGATGTTTCGGACTACAACTCAGCATCTCTGCCCATCAGCCAGGCTGAGTGGGGCTGATGGGAGTTGGAGTGCCAAACATCTGGAGGGCGCCATGTCAGCTACTCCGTGCCTGGCCACAAGACCACTTATATCCCCAGTAAGTCACAGGATGGCCACCACTAGCCAGTTGTATGTACCCACCACCAATTTACAGGATTCAGCTTCCCTGCTGAGCTACAGACACCAACTGCAACCACCTTCCTATCCCCTTTTTCAAGCTATCCCTCTGTACCCATTTTAACTGTTCAAATAGATCCTTTGGCCCTCCAGATACTGCTGAACTACAGCTCCCACCATCCCAGGCTTGCAGAGGCTGATGGGAGTTGTAGTCCAGCAACATCTGAAGGACTGAATATTCCCCACACCTGAGACAGGTGTGGGCCAGAGGCAGTTTTTCACATTTAGCCTACAGTAAGCAAAGAGCGGGGGGGGAGGGGATGCAGTCTGTGCATGCACAGAGGCATCTATGTTTTGCTTCGCGTGCGACAGAAAGTGAGCCCTGTCACTGAGAACTAGCTCCGGGTTTGAGCCATCACAAAACCTGGCACAGACGGAGAGGCGCTTCTCTCCTGCTATTCAACCCTTGCTAAACACCCAAAACAGCAATGGAGAGCAAGCAGGAGGGAGGAGGGAGAAACTGGAACACTATTAAAAAAACCAGGAAAACAGAAGCCACCCAGAGTCCCAGTCGCACCACGGCAGCTATTTTGTGCATTAAGAAATGATGTTTCTTTAAAGTCCTCCCGACAATTAATTCTGGCATCAAAGCAGAGCAAGTGTTTTGTAAGCACATTTGCATAAAAGGGCCCAGTTGCCAGAGTGCCCGCGCATAGCTTCCCTTAGATGCAATTTTAGGACTATGCATTCATGATTGGGGGGAGGGGCTGTCTCAGAAACTGAATGGGTGCTTTAGTGTGCACCTTAGTCACCAACTGTGGGAAATGGGGGGAGAGAAATCTGACTCCCCCCCCCCACCAGGAACAACAAGGCTGCTAATCATACAGAGCTGTCAGACGCCCACCCCATTTTGAGAAGTGTCCCTTAGTTCACTTTGCAACACTGCAGAGCACAACAGAGGTTCCCGTTCCTCCCAGAGCCTTGATGTTCCACGGAAGGGGAATGGGTGGCCCTTTGTTTCAAAACCCCACACCACTACAGTATTCCACATTTTGAACGGGCAACGTTGGCTTTGAGCTGCTGCCTAGCACTCCAGAACCTCATAAAACCTCTACGATTTTCAGGATGTTGCTTTGTTCCTCCCCCACCCTCGTTAAATATCAGAGCTTCATAGAAAATAATTGCCGTCCTTTACTTCAAACTCCATTATTCCAGAGAGCCCTTTATTTCAGAAATGTTCATCTGACAAGCCGGGCTGCCAGAGTGCTTTTATTTAAGAGACAGTCCCTTCTTCCTAGGAAAGGGGGGCGGGGCGGGGAGGGAATCCAACTTCGCAAAAAGAAGGGCAGAAACCCAGAGCTGGTTGCCAGGCCAGGCATCTACAGGGAAAAGACGGCATTTGAGCATATGCAGAGTTCCTTTGCCTGACACTAGAGTTCCAGGGAGGGGCATCCAGGTCAAAGGCTGTGACGTCTAAGCAGGTGCGCAACGCAATACATCTTTTTTAAAAAGCAAAAGCATATCCTGTTTCGGACAGGAGAAGTTCTACACAGCCACTGCTGGTGCAGGTACCCGATTTGGGGGCGTTTTCATCTGGCAACCTTATTTTTAACACGCACACCCCTTGTAAGAAACAGCCGCTTGCATGATGACAGAAGTAGGGAAATGAGGAGGGGGGCAACAGGGAGTAGAAACACACATACACCCCCACCCCTCCCTCAGTGACCTAGAAAGTAGATTTACTCCAGCTATTGATTAAAGTGGAATGCAATTACCCACTGCATGGACCTGCTGGCTCCGATAAGGGAAGGAATCGAGTTCATTGCAAAGTCACAAAAATTAAAGTCAAGGCTGGCTCCCATCCCCACTTCCCCATTTTTAAAAGCAACCCCGGATCCTCAGCCCTCCTGACTCTCTGCTCCCTATCACTTTCTTCGATTCCTTCCCCTGCTGGCTGAAAACTACCCACCCCCACTCCCGCCAGCCTCCTCCGTCTTCCAACTCTAAAAGCATCTCGCCTCTCAGCTGAGCAAACCCTTTCATTTAGCAGCCAGAGCTTTTGCCTTTCAAACGTCCTTCTACACCTCAAAAGTTGTGGGTTGTGGGGTTGTTGTTTTTCTCCTGTTGCTAGAATGGCTCCCTTCCCTGCCCGCCCTGCTTTTTGGATGCAGTTAGGGAGAGGGCAAGAGGAAGTAACCCCAACTTTATTTTGAGCTGCACACACACACACACACACACACACACACACACACTTTTCAGCCCCCAGTGAAACCTGGCCAAGCCTGGAAGAGCTGGCAAAGTGAACAAGCTTCCGGGCTCTCTAAAAGGCAGGAGGGAACAAAACCAAAACTGAAAACCAGTCTAGTGCTGAACTGGAAACCCCCAGTGTCACTGGTTGCAAAAACAATAACAAGAGTTCCAGAAAAGAAAAAAAGGGGGGGGGGACCTGCATTTGGCATTTTGAATTCAACCCAGAATTCTGGGTTTCAAAAGAGGGGCTTGCTCCATACAACCTGAACCATACGTATACGGGGATGGTCCCAGATGTTTACCTCTGAGAAAAAACCAATTGTATACATGTCCTGCGTTTACTTCCAAGGAAAGGCATTATCATCCAGGAATGCTTGTCCCCACTAAGAAAAGAATCTGTTCGATGAAGAGTTTTGTGCAATTCAAAAGCTTGCACACACCAACCTAGCTGATCAAGTAAAGTTGGGTCTCTTTGCTATCTTTGTATTTTGTAGTCCGTTAGGACAAACACAAGAGCCAGCAGCAGTTGGAGGAAAAGGAGAGGATGTCATTACGATGTGGCGGTTAGACTAGGACCAGGCCAGACCCGGGTTCAAATTCCCACTTAGACACAAGCTCCCTAACTGATGCTGGCATCACAGTTGCAATCTCTCAACCAAACCTACCTCACAGGGCTGTGGTGAAGATAAAATGGAGTCAGGGGAAATCAAGCATGCGGCCTTCAGCCCCTTAGAGGAAAAGTGGGATTATAAATGCAGGAAGTTTATATATTTTTTAAAAAATTAAGTGCTTTGTGATGTGATTGAGCCAGGATGATTGGGTGCCCATTTATTCCAAGTCCTTCATCATTACAACCTGTCTCCCTGGCTTCACATGGTGATGAAATAAACCAATTTAGTTTGATAGGAGGGGGGTCTTTTGGGGGGGGGGAGCAGAGGAAGAAGCATTTCCCAATAGGGAAAGTGTACAGAGGACCAGCTCACAGAAGCAAAGATGAAAGGCATGGAAATGGCACTCATGCAGGCCCACACAAAGAAAGCCCCATGTGCACAACGCCACGCTTAATTCATCATCCCAAACCTTCACTCGCCTGCCTTATAATTGCATCCTTGAGCAGTGAAGGACGGAGAGGTGGACAGCTTGCACGGAAGGATCACACAACGCCACAAGGGAGATGCACACCTGACAGGCCTGCAGGCTGGGAGCAGTGCTGGAACTGTTGCCTGAGCATCCGCAGACTGACCTCTCCAAAGAGAGGCTGATTGATGGAGGTGCCAGCCGCTGGCAAGTAAAGTTCAGCACTCTGCCCTCCTCAGCGAGCCGCAAAAGGAGCCTTGGAATTTTGACCTTCTCAAGGAATTCTGCCCATGTCAAGGTGGGAGGCAGTGGCAGAAGCTCATTTCCTCCCTCACACACACAAAACTGGGTCCAGAAGCCAGTTGAGCTTCGGGAGTCCATGGAATGCAAGCCTGCCCAGATTCTGTCTTTTTAGTTTCAGCCTAGCTGGTCTATCAAAGGGACCAAACGGTACTTAGTTTGTTTCTTCTTTGTTTCCTCTTGGTAAGGCTAAATCCTATTCCAAACGGCTTTGTTCTCTTTCCAGTCACTTCCTGCCACTCACCCACCCACTGCCACCCCAACACTAACGGCATCAATTGAAGGATACCCAGGATTTGGAAAACTGGGGAGTGGGGGGTTTGGAGACCGCCATTTTTACTTGTGCACGTTCCTGCAATCCCCCCCCCCCCCCATCAAAACAAAATTTGAAAGATTTGCATAGAGACGAGGCCAACTGTCAGCCCATCTTGGTTCTCAGCACAGAGAGAGAGAGAGAATGAATCAATGAAAGAAAAGCAGGGAGGGATGTGGATTCGCTCCGAGGTCGACGGGAATACAGCCAGGCAGTTTTATATTCTATTCTACAAACTCAAGGCACAGGCTGGGATGGAAGGATGAGAGGGAGAGAGTAAGAGGAGGAAGGTGGGAAGCGGGCGGGAGCCGAGAAGAGATGATGTAGCTATCTGAATACCCTTTTTTTAGAACTGCGATCTCCGGTGGGGAGGGGATTAAAAAGTTAGACCAACCGAAAATGTAAATACACGCACGCAAAAGCCGAAAACGAAGCCACAAGAATGGCAATGTAAGGAACTGGAACCTTTCTTGACACTGGGCTTGAAAATGTACTATTTTGCACGGTTGGTGGGGTGGGGGGGATACAGAAAGGTCAAGGAACTGCAAGGATCCCACCCCACCCAAAGACATAAGCAGGCAGGTCTCGCCCCCCACCTCCCTGCAATCCAATTTTGAAGTTGACGGGGCACCGGTGCCTAACCTTCCAGGGCACAGCCTTTGCCCTAGGCGACACCCAGCTAAAAAAAAAGGGAGAAGAAGAAAGGTACTACGAGAGAGAGAGAGCATGCAGAAAAGGGGGTGCCCCGATGTGCCCACAGGTCGAAGGATAAAGCGGGGGGGCACACACAAAAAGCGCCCTCTAACAAAGCCCGGCAACCACCACCACTGCAGTGACAAGAAAAAGGGGGCGGGTGGGAACCATGCCATTGTTTCCCCCTATCTACACACCCCTTTGCTGCAGCAGCCGCGGCGAATATTAGGGTCACACAATGCGGGTTGCGAAGGCGGAGGGGGGGGGGGGGAGTTGAAACCCTACAGTGCGCAGAGGTTGCCCTCCCTCCTTCCCTCCGCCAGGGCCGCGGTCCCTCCGGGAAGCGGCCCCCGCTATGGGGAAAGAAGACCAGGCAGCTGCCCGCCTTGCCTGCCAGCTTCACCCCTCAGAGTCGCGGCACGGGGCAGCCCGGGAAGGCTGCAGGGAGGGGTAAGAGAGACCGGCGCCCGGAGGGCAGCCCCCCAAGCGGGCCGGGGGTGACCCGGTGGGTCCGTGCGCAGGCAGCGGGGGTCTCTCCTCCTCTCCTCGCCCCCGCCCTGCTGCCCCGCGCTCTCCGCGGTTCCTCCTTTGCGCGCAGCCGGCGCTTTCCTTCCTCGCTCGCTGCAGGAGCGCTTCCAACGCGTAGAGGACAAGCGGGCAATGCCAGCGCAGAATCGCCCACAGCAGCCCGAGAGGGGGTGGGATAAAGAAGCAGCTGGGGGGGGGTGGAGGGAGAGAGAGATAGAAGGGGGGGTAGACTGCTCCCCCCCCCCGCGCCGATCTCCGCGTCTCCTCCGCGCTTACCTCTGCCAGCAACGCACAGCAGTAAAATCCCAGCCGCGGCCACCAAAGGCGAGTGCCTGCCGCCGCCGCCGCCGCTCCCTGCCGATCGCATCCTGCCGCTTCCCCTCCGGTCTCTTTCTCTCTCTCTCTTTCTCCCTCTCGCCGGCTCTGCACCTGCACTCGAGCTCCCCCAGCGTTAATCTATGCTAATGAGATGCGGCGAGGGGGGCCGGCCCGCGGCGGGAGGGGGCGGGGCCTGCCCAGAGAAAGGGGAGGCAACTGTTTACAACTCCCATGCGGGAGAGGGAGGGAGGGAGAGCGGGGAGGAGGGGCTTTCCGGGGAAGGGGCGGCGCCGCCTTTTGGCACCGCCCACTCCAGGAAAAACAACAAACGCGGATCCTGCTCTCCCCCTGAAGTTCATCAGCACCCAGCAGAGAGGAAGGTTGGGGGCGTCCAGGGCAGCAAACGCTCCTTTGCAAATAAAAAATGAAAAAATAATGAAATGCAAAAAAAATAATATTTATTCTTTGTTATGCACAGTGTTCTGTAGCCCCGCGCCACCCCAAAGCTGCCGGCGAATTGGGAAAAAAATATATCCACAAACCAAAATAGTAATCCTCTTACGGTGAACGTAACAAAATTATTAAAGCAGTAATCATGTTATTACTGTAAGTTATTTCAAGTCGCAAGATTGGTAAAGAATTGAGCCCCCTAAAATATGCAAGCATTAATGCTGCGAGGAATTGTGAAATATGCACTGAAAAGCATATGTATTATACATATGCGCATTATGCAAAGGAAACAGCTCCTGCAAACAGCCTTTTCATTATTACAGAATGTGTAATTCTTGGTGAGGCGTCTTTAAAAGAAAATCATTTTTTCTGCCAAAATGCAAAGCTAATGGCTTTTTTTCCCCGCGCATTCACATCACCGCTCCATACCAACCATTCAAAATGTATTGTGCTGTATTTCAATGGAAGGAAACTCGGTATCTACTAATCACATCCACGGCACATTTGGTGGGCCGCTCTTAACAATCCGCAGCTCCATTAAGCAATCTACAGACAGAACTGAGAGCAAAGTTATACCCTTCCATTTGACCGATGAGAAAGCGAAAAGCAGTTCTCGCATTTGATCCAGGATCCTTCAAAATGAGAAGAAGCTGCAGCAGGTACGTCTGCCTTGGAGCGTGAAAAGAGTTCTGCCCCCTCAAGGTCAGATTTCTGCACCCTAAAGTGTGGCTAAGATGCACACAGTTCAACTCATCTCACTTCCTCCAAGTAATAAGGGGAACTTAGCTTACAACTCACAGAGTTCCCAGCACCCCGAAGAAACTGCAATTCCCATGATTCTTTGGGTTTGTGTGCATGCTTCGTATGTGCTTTAAATGTATACATCCGTGTCTCTGCACACAGGACAGATTTTCAGATCCCATCTTTCCTTTTCTCTTTTTTAAAATATCAGAGATCTCTTTACCAGCGCCAGCTCAAATTTCGCTGACTGAGGCAACAACAGAAAGCTTAATTGTGCCCCACACAGCGATTAAAATATAATATTGTTGCATCCTTGGTTAGGGCATTTTATTCTTTTAAAATGTTGCAAGCCGCTTTGAATGATATTGCTCTTGTTTGGTGTTTACTGCTGATGAGTGGGAATATAAACTATCTAAAATAAATATTTATTGGCGTTTATGACCCTCTCTTCACTATGCAGTCCCAGGGTGGGTCACAAACAGCTCCATTCAATTAAATAATGCAATACATTAACATTCAATTTCATTTTCTCTTTGGTCAAATAGAAGGGTACACTCTGCAGAGGCCTGTACCAAAAAGGTTCATCTTGACCTTACTGTTTGATTTCTGTGTCTTGAGCACTGGGGAGAAAGCTATTGTCAGGGCAAGAGCTTAGGGCATATGGGCCAGGGCTGCAATCAGCAGAATGAAAAGGAATCACAGAATCTTAGAGTCAGAAGGCACCCAGGGGTCATCTAGTCCAACCCCCTGCAATGCAGGAATCTCAGCTAGAGCATCCATGACTGATGGCCATCCAACCTCTGCTTTAAAACCTTCAATGAAGGAGAGTCTACAACCTCCCAAAGGAGCTCGTTCAGCTGTCAAACAGCTCGTTCTGTCAGAAAGTTCTTCCTGATGTTCAATAGAATATCCTTTCTTGTTCCATTGGTTTGGGTATTAGGGGAAGGTTGTGCCATCTTCCATTGTTACCAGTGTGCACCTGGACTCACAGGTGTGCAGCCAGCACTCCTGTATGTTCATATACACACTGCCAAGAGGTTTTAGGATCTTTTTGCTGGAGTTATGACATGTGCTCATTATGGATGTGTGTCAACCCTTAACCTTATGACCACAAGCAGCTCTCATGCAGAGGAATAAAGAACGCTTGGTATATTTTATGAAACAGGAGTGATATGCTGCCTCGGACAGCAAAGTTACAATCTAAGCAGGTAGCAAATTCTACAAAACATGTGCACCAATCTTGCCGTAAACCCACACTAGAAGTGGAGTGGGGTGGACACCTGCCCTTAAAGTGAAGCAGAAGTGGAGTGCTGGGTAAGTGCCCCCTCTAAGACCATTAAGTCCAGACTCAAAAAACCATCTAGCTGCACCACTGGGACTATTCTGCAGGTAACCACCAAATTACCCCCTATTACAGAAAGGAGTGGGAGGTGTATATTTGTGTTTGTGACCCTGAATGGATGTGTTGCGCCCCCTAGTGGCTTGGCACTTGGGACAAAACTCCACCGGAGACGCTGGCCCTGAATGAATGGACAAAAGCCCCTCCATCTATATGTAGGTTACAACTGATCCTCTAAGATGAAAGGCCCTGTCTAAATGCCAGCCCTTATTATTCCCCTTTAATGCTGCCTTAACCATCAGAGGCTAGGATTTTACTATTTTCAATCATTAGGCAAAAAACATTTAATGCTTCAGCAGTAAAAGCTCTTCCTCTTGGTTGTTAAACTGTTATTGCAGCTTGGAAGGGAAGCAATTATGTGCTCAGATGTATGGTCTGGAAAGGACTGCCTTACCTTGCACCAGGTGACTGGGGGTAAGTCCTCAGACAAGGATGTTGCACCTATGGTTCAAAACAAAACACATTTTTACACTTTAAAAAAAAAGCAGCAGCAGCAGCTTGCCTAGTCCAGGAGACTGTGGACAAATATAAAATAACCACCCAAGAACAGTATACACAAACCTACTAAGATATAAGAGCTAAATAAATACAGCTCAGAAGCGGGAAATATTACATGTTTAAACTTCAACACTGACCTGCACCACCAAATCACCAGGACTAGCTCAAACATCACTCTAAACCACAGTTACACTTAACTATGGTAAAAAGTAAAAGGTAAAGGACTCCTGGACGGTTAAGTCCAGTCAAAGGGGACTATGGGGTTGTGGCGCTCATCTCGCTTTCAGGCCGAGGGAGCTGGCGTTGGTCCACAGACAGCTTTTCCGGGTCATGTGGCCAGCATGACTAAACTGCTTCTGGCGCAACGGGACACTGTGACAGAAACCAGAGTGCACGGAAACACCATTTACCTTCCCGCCGCAGTGATACCTATTTATCTACTTGCACTGGTGTGCTTTCGAACTGCTAAGTTGGCAGGAACTGGGACAGAGCAATGGAAGCTCACCCCGCCTTCTGATAAGCAAGCCCAAGAGGCTCAGTGGTTTAGACCACAGCGCCACCCGCATCCCTGGTCTTAACTATGGTGTAAAGGTGAACACACCAGCTGCTGGTGCACAGAGAAAAAAATCTTCCTCCATTCCTGATGTATTGCTACACTATGCAAACCTAAGCCATGGTTTAGCTGGGATCGTAGTTTGTCTCTCTCCAAACCAACCACAAGCTGTTCTTGGCTTATCGCTCATGGTTTGTTTGGAGAGAGACAAACCATAGTTCTGGGTTTGGAAACTGGCTTAGCTTAATGCTGGCATAACTCAGGGCCGGCCCATTCACAGGGCAAGGCAAGGCAACTGCCTCAGGTGGAAGGATCCATAGAGCATCAGATCCCAATGCAGATTTTTATCCCCCCCACCCCCCACCCCCCGTTCATGATGCAGACCTTCACTTAGTGCTTATTCCCTTGTTGTTTGCCTGTGGTGCCAAAATAATTATGGTTTGAAGTGACAAGCAAACAAGACCAAGATTTCTTGGTGCTTCCAATGAGCTCAAGTTCACGGAATGAGTTCCCAAGCTCCAGAGCACCCAGATGCTCTCCTTTACATACATGTTATATCCCTAACCTGGCACTATGAATCTTTTGACAAACTGGGATATAACAATAAGACAAAAGTAGGTGGGAGACCGGTTAGCTTCGCTGGCCTTCATCCATTGTGGGCAGTTTGTCAAGGCAGAAAAGATGGATGGAGCCATTAGCACTTCTTATTCAAAATTCAATTAAGAGGTGCAGATTGCTGGGAAAGGAGAGCAGTACAGACTTGTGGAAGCAGGGTGGCCATGTGTCCCACCTGACAGAGGACAGTCCTCTACTGGAAGGGCTATCAGTTCCAAGTTCAGTTGAAAGATAAGGAACCGTATGAATAAAGAGCAGCGAGGACCTTGGAATTGCCCGTTGAGAGTTAACACCTGAGCAGCAGGCTGAGTAGGTACACTTGAAACCTTTGGCTTAAGAGATGGGCTGAGTTGTCTTGGCATCACTTTACATCCAGTTTTAAAGTTTAAAATCTGAAGTCATCCTCCACCCTGAGAAATCAAGAGCAGCGGGGGCACATTATTCTTGACCACATGGCCAAGAAATTTCCCCCTGATTTAAGGCTTTTTTGGAGTATATTAATGAATGCATATGTTTTTATGCAAACTTCCCCCCTACTATATGCATTTCTGTACATGTGACTTGCCTGGAGACCTGCAAAATTCAAAGACGTACGAATTTCAATGGATGCCTGTGTTTCATTTTGCATGCTGTGAATTAATCTGGCTTGCATTTAAGCATGAACTGAACTGGATTTCTCTCCCAGCCCTGGTTACACAGGGGTGTGTGTGTGTGTGTGTGTGTGTGTGTGTGCAAACAGTGGGGTCAGAAGGAAAGGAAATGCAGGAAAATGTTTGTCAGGATACCTTGAGCAGGCAACCCTATAAAGGAAGAGGAGGGAAACTTCCAGGCCGCGATCTTATCCTCGCGGAGCGGAGGAGAAAGGTTAACAAGAGTGTACACTTATGCTGAGACAAGCAAGGAGGATGAGGAGGGCAAGGAGCGACCAAATTGAACTGGGCAATGGAGCAGAAAGGCAGAGATGAACGGAAGGCACTTCACACATCAGAAGGGCTGCAGGGCCTGAGTTATGAGGAGAGATTAAATTGGCCCAAACTAACTAAACAGCCAGACAGGGAAATGTGATAGTCTATACAGCAGACACCAGAGCAAGCAAAAGGTTACGCATGATGGAGAGAAGCTGGAGCGCTTGCTCTGGCACTTTTAAGAAAGATGGCGAAGCTACAGCGACACCTGCCAAAGTCTGGACCAGCTGGCATGAATAGGAAGAATAACCTAATGACAGGGATGCCAGCTTCATTACCATCCTCTGCTCCTGGGCCTTGAACAACAGCTTGGACAGCACCAAGTGATAATGCTGAGTATCACCTGCTAATTTCTGCAGATCAAGCTGTTGCCGAAGGCGCAGGATCAGGCAAGCCTAGTTGTTGCTTTTTTCCTGGTCAGTTGGCAACCATAGGCCCACTCAAACCTTTCATAAGCAAGCAGCACCCCACGAAGAGTGGCTGTGGAGCAGAATTCGAAATCAGGGCATCTCCATGGCCTCTCGAGGCCTTTTCCTCACCACCACTCACAAACACATTGCAAGGTAGAAGTGCGCCAGCCTGCACCTATCCCATAAATTGTTTTGTGTTTTTTCATTGCAGGGTCCTAAGAGTGCAGCACTCAAAAAGAAAAACAGATGCCCCCTGCTTGCGTATATTTTTGTTAGTAGTTTTTAAATCCGTGACCCTGCTTTCAAGGTGGCTTGCATTCGTAATAACAGAGCACTAAACCTTCTGCAATTTTTAAAGCCACAAAATGCAGTAATTTACAAACAGGAAGCAGCGAACCAGGGAGAAACATGGATGAAAGCTGCCAGATACGGGTGAAATAGGTTTTGCCACTCTCCAGAAGCCAGAGAGAGACTCAGCCTATGTGCAGTTGCCAGAATTTCCCATCTCAGCAGGCCATTGTAAACTCTGCCTCTGACCACTAACCTACCAGGCTACTATGCTGTGCTATATGAAGATATCCAGAGTACCCCAAAATGGTGCTTATACAGCAAACTAAGATGATGAATGCAAGTGAGCCAAGCTACATAGAAAAGGGGCAGGGGAAATTGGGACTTAAGCTAGCAATCTCAATAAACAAGACCTATTCTGCTAGGCATTTTTGATCTTTAAGAAGTGGATAAATTGTCAGAATAGTAACCATCTGTGGGGAACCTATTCCCAGTGGCGTAGCGTGGGGGGTGCAGGGGGGGCCGGCCGCACCGGGCGCAACATCTGGGGGTTAGGGTTAGGGGGCGCAAATCCACGGGTTAGGGGGTGCAAATTACTTGCCTTGCCCCGGGTGCTGACAACCCACGCTACGCCACTGCCTATTCCCTTTTAGTGGTAAAGACTCACCACAAGAAGGTTTTTCCTTCCCACTTTGGGCTTCTCCTCCTTCCCTTTTCAGATGTTAGGCAGAGCAGAATGAGAATCAGGAGATCCCAAATTGCTAAGCCAGACCCTAGGGGGGCGGCAGCAATCGAGCAAGCAGAGGAACCCTTGCAAACTGCACTGTTACTGAGCCCCAGTAATTCTCAAACTGGATGGTGGGAGAATTCAAATTACTAATTAAGTAAATTTGCACCTTCTGTCTCTGGCAGAGTCAGTGCTCCTGGTCCTGCTGTCTTCCAGTCAGCCTCTGCTGGGACTGAGCAATTACACCCTCTGTTTCAGATGGAAATGGACTGATCATTCATTGCCGATGCAAAAGGTACAGCTTGATGACTTGCTCTCAGGGGAGGCTGCCTGCCATATCTCTGCACGAGTCGCTGCCGGACCTCCTTCCATTCAGTCTTCACTTGAGGTTGGGAAATCCCACCCCATAGCTCTGTCTCTGCAACAAGATTGCCTCGACCATTCTTGTTGTGGAGAGCAATGCAAAACCACCTCAGGTGAAGTATGCAGAAGATGTGCGCGTTCAAAACAAAAGGTAGACAGTTCTTATTTTTGTGCAATCTACAAGTACAGTGGTACCTCGGGTTACATACGCTTCAGGTTACATACACTTCAGGTTACAGACTCCACTAACCCAGAAATCGTACCCCGGGTTAAGAACTTTGCTTCAGGATGAGAAGAGAAATCGTGCTCCGGCGGCGCAGCAGCAGCGGGAGTCCCCATTAGCTAAAGTGGTGCTTCAGGTTAAGAACGGACCTCCGGAACGAATTAAGTACTTAACCCGAGGTACCACTGTAAACCTTTCTGGGCCCAACAATGGAACTTAGAAA
The DNA here is from genome assembly GCF_965153285.1 of Podarcis tiliguerta. Classification (NCBI taxonomy): domain Eukaryota; kingdom Metazoa; phylum Chordata; class Lepidosauria; order Squamata; family Lacertidae; genus Podarcis; species Podarcis tiliguerta. Next base: position 75,797,495 of record NC_139541.1, read on the forward strand.
ACAGCTATCTACTGAGTCAGACCACTGGTCCATGTAATTCAATATTGTCTACACCTGGTTTCCCCAATCCAGGAAGTCTCACTGCTGCTGTATTATTTAACCATACACTAATTTATATCATATGTATATTATATTTACATATACTCTAGGACCGGTAGTTCTCATTCCCACCCATGGACCACTGAAAAATTGCTGAGGAACTTGACAGACCCCTTAACGATTCTTCTACCTGTTATATGACAATTTTAATAAGAATATAAGAAGAACCTCCTGGTTCTGGCCAATGGCCCATCAAGTCCAGCATCCTGTTCTCACAGTGGCCAACCAGATGTGTGTAGGCAGTCCACAAGCAAGATCCAAGCGGAAGAGCCCTCTCCCCTCCTGTGGCTTCCAGCAGCTGATATTCAGAAGTCTTCAGAAGTGATCCCAATTGTGGAGGCAGAGCACAGCCTGCATGGCTAGCAGCACTGCTATTTTTCCAGAAAAAGAGAAGCCGGAGCTCACCATGAACTTTGTTGTCTTCAAATGGCAACAGCGCCCACCTGGAAAGTGCCAGAGCTGAGCTCCTATGAGCTCTGACTGAAAAAAAGCCCTGGCTAGTAGCCTTCGATAGCCCTCTCCTCCATGAAGTAATGCAAAGTGCTAGATGCTGAGAGCCAGTGTGGTGTAGTGATTAAGAACAGTAGACTCGTAATCTGGTGAACCGGGTTCGCTTCCCCGCTCCTCCACATGCAGCTGCTGGGTGACCTTGGGCTAGTCACACTCCTCTGAAATCTCTCAGCCTCACTCACCTCACAGAGTGTTTGTTGTGGGGGAGGAAGGGAAGGAGATTGTTAGCCGTAGTGATAAAGTGGGATATCAAATCCAAACTCCTCTTCTTCTGCTGCTTTTAAATAGTTTTTGGTTTTCTTATATTGCATTATATTGTACTACAAATTGAATTCTATGGGATAGAATACAATAAAATGCAATGTTTTTTTTATTAAAAAAACCTATTTAAAAGTAAATGTTTTTCACAGACATTGCATGGACCACGTGAATGAAGCTTGAGGACAACCAGTGGTTTGTGGACCACAGTTTGGGAATCCATGCTCTAGATATTCTATCTAGACTACAGCTCCCATCATCTGTGACCGCAGGCCATGCAGGCTGTGGCTGATGTGGATTATGGTCCAAAATATCTGGAGGATCTTCAAGAGATCAGACTGAAGCCTTTCCACATCTCAAAGATGCCAGGGATCGAACCTGGACCTTCGGGATGCAAAGCCCATGCTCTGCCGGCTGAGCTATGATACCTGCCTCCACTTTTAATTGAGAGAAAAATGTGGTTCCGCTATCAGACATTTGGAGAGCACGGCTCCCCTCTGCTCCACTGCACAGTGAAAGGAGTAGGAAGTGGCACGGACCCATGAATGTCACCTTTCCCATGGCCCAGAATTTCCCCCAATCATCTTTTGCTCATTGGTTTATTGGTCTATTCTGCTGAGTTCTCCTTCAAGCACAGCCAGCTCTCATAAGCTCTTCCTTTGAAATGTGAGTCGGTTTTCATTCGAGGAAAATGAATCATCTGACGCGCTGGGGAATTTTTGTTAACTTTTCCCTTTTTTCCTTTTTTTAACATTGTTACTGGGTTGCCTGAACCCTCTCCTGGCTCTTTGAAGCATCCTTGTGTAATCCACAGTGACACCCGGGTCTGCTACCAACAAGGGCTTTACTTTGATTGATCAGCAGATGCCCTTGCTGTGAATCTCAGAAAATGCAAACACTGTGTACACACAAAGGTACAAAGGAGCATCCGACTGAAGTTGTTCTCATAGGTACGTGCAAGGTTCAGTTCTCAGTTACCGCTGGAGTTCTCCTGAGCTTAGAGTTTCCAGATAACGATGGATTTGAGCCTCGGTGGAAGTCTCTGGCCCACAGACTTTGGCAGCAAAGCAACAGGGGTCAGGAATGAAATGTCGGCATCAGGAGCTGACATCTGCCAAGTCTAGCCTCTGCCCTGGCAATTGTATAACGAAGACAGTCACAGGCAAAAAAAACAAGGTTCATTGATTCAGAAAACAATAGTTTCCAATGGAGTGGTTGTGGCATCTTAAAGACTAACAGATTTACTGCCACATAAGCTTTCTTGGGCTACAATCCACTTCATCTGATATAAAGGTAAGCTAGTTGATTCTCTATTTTGTTTTGTTTTGTTTTGCTATTTCCCATTTCTGAATGTCTCCGACTTGATTCTTAAATGAACAGAATTGAGTGTCTGGTGTTGGTTAAGCCTCTTGGTTAGCCTGGACTGACCCCACCTATGTCCCTCTGGCTACTTTGTACAGGCCAACGAGATTTCACAGCTTAAAAGGAAGCCCCAAAGAAACCCCATCTGGTATTTCAAAACTGTTCAGAGATTCAGACTGAGGGTTAGTAATTGTAGTTGCTACCTTTGAGTACGTAACGAAAGGCACCTTACAGTCTCTCCTACCTTCCAGCAGGGTATGTGAGTGTGCTTGACTCAAATACAAATTCATGTATTTGGCCGCAAATGAATTTGTCCCTTAACAACATTGTAAGGAGTCTTATGACTCATCTGTTTCAACCTTATCTCCAGACAGAGGGAGGGGATGCTGGGGGGAAAATATCCTAAATTTCGTTACTCCTCCTTGTTCTCCCTTCTTCCCAATGTCAGACCTTAAATCTACAGTATTTTGTTATTATTATCATCATTATTCCAGTAGCTTTCAAATTTTCATCTGTATGTAGTCCTGCTTGACTGCCAAGAACCCCACCCCACCCCCCATATCTACCCTGGTACCTCTGCCTATTTTGAAGGGTTCTCTGTAATATTCTAACGGACTTGTGGGCAGAAGATAGATCCAGTCCCATTGCTTTGCCCAGCCTCTGTGCAATGCACTGCAACTGTGCCACAGGAATGGCTCCTTTGAAACAGAGGCTGCTATTAGGTGGTGATGACACAGCACACAAGAGGTTACTGGAGAGTCAGACACATGGGAGAGCACTGGGAATCCATTGCTGTGCAGGGAATGTGGAACAATCAGAGGAACACTGTGGGTTTAGAGCAGCTAAAAGGGCTTGTGAGATGCAGCTGCACTGCTCCATCCATCCTGTTTGCCGGCAATGATGCTTCTAGCTGCAGAAGAGAAAATTATCTGCTTGCACCCCGACAGCTGAAGCTGCTCACCTCTGTTGCAGTCCAACACTAAGCGGTGCCCAAATAAAAAATGTATAGGTGCATGGCCTTTTTTCTTCTTAGCCCACACTCATCCCTGTGCTCAGTTGTTTGCAATTGTGGCAAAAGCAACAGTCAGGAGTGGTAAAGGTGCTGTGACTGTTGCTACCTAGGTCATGCCTAGTGGGTCAGTTGGAAAAAGGACACAAGACCAAGCAGCTTCTCAAAGGCATGGCAGGGCTCAGCTTTTTTACAGAAGGGGGCTGTGTGCAACAACCATCCAAAATCATACCCCCGCTCTTTTATTTATTAACTTGTTGAGAGCCAGGGCCAGAGTTCAAGCTCAGCATTTCTTTCAGCAACTCAGATTGCCCTTTTTGCTCTCACAAAGAGAACTGATATCCTGATCGATCGCTCAGAAATGTCCAGCTGTTATCAACCAGGTTTTGTGAATGAACCCCGGAGGTACGGTGTATTTTTTCAAAACAGGATGGGGGGGGGGAGGAGGGAGAGAAAAAAATCCATCAATGGATGTTTCTAAATGAGCCTGAGCCTGGTTTTCTATAGTGGCTTTCATACCTTTGAGCTCTGAACAAAGAGACAAGTCACTGCTTGTTAGCAAAGCGGCAGGGGAACAGGGCAGGTATCGTGGGCTCAGAGGGAAACTTGCACACAGCCTGCACCACCAGAACCTGTTTCACGGGTCAGGGCACCACCATTCATTCCCAGACTACTTCTGCTGAGTCAGAATGAACCATACCACACCCAGCGTCCCTATTAGAATTCAGCTGCGTGGCTCAGCCGCCACCAAGAAAGGTTCCCACTTCTTGGCATGACAGATACAACTCCTATGCCCTTGGGAAGGTGGGGTGTCTCTCAAGAGGCCTGTGTTGCATTTTTTCCCCCTGAGAGTCATCACTTATTCCAGAACAACCACATGACCCTGTAAAACAAATTGGGTGCTCCTTTGTTTATTTATTATCAATATTTTAATGCCACTAATCTCCAATCACTTGCAGACGCACACACGTACAAACATATAAACATGCTAAAAGGCACAAAATAGCATAAAACAGCAAGATTTAGAACAGCACAAATAAAGCTTCGGGAAATTAAAAGGTCTTTAACAGGTGCAACAACAACAACTTATTTATACATACATACATACATACATACATACATACATACTCCGCCCATCTGGCTGGGTTTCTCCAGCCACTCTGGGCAGCTTTCAACAAAATATTAAAATACAATAATTCATCAAATATTAACAACTTCCCTAAACAGGGCTGCCTTCAGATGTCTTCTAAAAGTCAGATAGTTGTTTATCCCTTTGACATCTGATGGGAGGGCGTTCCACAGGGCGGGCTCCGCTACCGAGAAGGCCCTCTGCTTGGTTCCCTGTAACTTTGCTTCTCGCAGTGAGGGAACTGCCAGAAGGCTCTCAGCGCTGGACCTCGGTGTCCAGGCAAAACAATGGTGGTGGAGACGCTCCTTTAGGTATACTGGGCCGAGGCCATTTAGGGCTTTCAAGGTCAGCACCAACACTTTGAATTGAGCTTGGAAATGTACTGGAAGCCAATGTAGGTCTTTCAGGAACAGTGTTATGTGGTCTCGGCGGCCACTGTCAGTCACCAGTCTAGCTGCCACATTCTGGATTAGTTGTAGTTTCCAGGTCACCTTCAAAGGTAGCTCCACGTAGAGCGTGTTGCAGTAGTCCAAGCGGGAGATAACTAGAGCATGCACCACTCTGGTGAGACAGTCTGCGGGCAGGTAGGGTCTCAGCCTGCATATCAGATGGAACTGGTAAACAGCTGCCCTGGACACAGAATTGACCTGCGCCTCCATGGACAGCTGTGATTCCAAAATGACTCCCAGGCTGCGCACCTGGTCCTTCAGAGGCACAATTACCCCATTCAAGGCCAAGGAGTTCTCCACATCCGCCCGCCTCCTGTTCCCCCAAAACAGTACTTCTGTCTTGTCAGGATTCAACCTCAATCTGACTATAAGGGTCATGGCTCAAAGGCTACTAGCCATGATGGCTATCCCAGCTGCAGGAAATATGCCTCTGAAGACCATTTACCAGAAATCCCACTAAGGGAGAGTCCTCTTGTGCTGAGGCCCTGCTAGCTGGTTTCCTACGGGCATCTGGTTGACCACTTTGAGAACAGGATGCTGAACTCATGGGCCTTTGGCCTGATCTTATGTTGGGACATTTGCTTTGCATGCTGAAGGTTGTGGGTTCAATCTCTGGCATCTCTTGGTAAGGTTGGGAGAGAACCATCTGAAATCCTGGAGAACCAACCACAATCAGTGCAGAAAATGCTAACCTAGATTGACCAATGGTCAGACTTGGGGTAAGGCAGCTTCCTATGTTCCTTGGGCAGATATCAGGGAAAGTGTTCCACATCTGGGTGCCAACACTTAGAAGACATTGCCTCTTTTAAACCAGCTCATCTGAGAAGCCGGGGAGGGCAAGCACCAGGAGGAGACCTTCCTTTTCATGTGCAGGTGGGTACGTACATCTGCTCATGCAAGGGATAGCTCAGTTGGTAGAGCATGAGATTCTTAATCTGGGGGTCATGGGTTTGAGCCCCATGTTGGGAAAGATTCCTGCATTGCAGAGGGTTCCAACTCTATAATTCTAAGATCTAAGATTCTAAATACTCTGGTCCTAAGCTGTGAAAGTTTAAAGATCAAAACCAACACCTTTAATTGGACCCAGAAACAGACTGGGAGCCAGTGGCGCACAGGTGCAATATGACCACAGCACAGCAATCAAGCAGCTGCATCCTGTGCTAACTGCAGCTTCCAGTCTTCAAAAGAGAGCTCTGCATACACCTGCAGGCTACCAGATCATGGATAAAAAAGGCCAGAACCTCTCTGTTCAGAGAGGCGGGTATACCAGCTGCAACTGTGCCACAGAAGCCAATTGCACCTCTACCAACAAAGATGGAGCGAGGAGCCCTTCCTGCAAGCTACGAGCCTTCACTTCCGAGGGATTGCAGCCCTGGCTGGCTAGCACAAAATAATTAAGAATCCTTTGGGCAGATGAACCACCTGCTCACAAAAGCTCCCACCTTGCCCAGATTGAGCTTCAGTTGATTGGCCCCCATCCAGTTCATTACTGCAGCCAGGGTCTGATTAAGGATTTTCTAATGCTTCACCTGAATGTGAAGAAAAGGAGAAATAGACTTGGATGTTATCCACATGTTGGTGACAGACACCTCGCCACAAGCCTCTGAATGAGCTCATTGAGCAGTTTTGTGCAAACGCTTAAAATACCACGGGAGGCAAAAGAACCCCGAGGGGACCCTATGGTGTAAATGTCGAGGCGTTGAGCAGTACCCATCCAAAAGCACTTTCTAAAACTGGACATCCAGATGGGAGCAGTATTTCGCAGGTCATGATCTTAGGCGGTGTGGTTGTTGTTTAGTCGTTTAGTCGTGTCCGACTCTTTGTGACCCCATGGACCAGAGCACGCCAGGCACTCCTGTCTTCCACTGCCTCCCACAGTTTGGTCAAACTCATCTTGGTAGCTTCGAGAACGCTGTCCAACCATCTTGTCCTCTGTCGTCCCCTTCTCCTTGTGCCCTCCATCTTTCCCAACATCAGGGTCTTTTCCAGGAAGTCTTCTCTTCTCATGAGGTGGCCAAATATTGGAGTCTCAGGATCTGTCCTTCCAGTGAGCACTCAGGGCTGATTTCCTTAAGAATGGATAGGTTTGATCTTCTTGCAGTCCATGGGACTCTCAAGAGTCTCCTCCAGCACCATAATTCAAAAGCATCAATTCTTTGGTGATCAGCCTTCTTTATGGTCCAGCTCTCACTTCCATACATCACTACTGGGAAAACCATAGCTTTAACTATACGGACCTTTGTTGGCAAGGTCTCTGCTTTTTAAGATGCATGATCTTAGGTGCATGGACAATATCGCAGAGGGTACAGCTATCAATGACTTACTAGCCATGATATCCAAGATCAGAGGCAGCAATGCTTCGGAATGCCATCTGCTGGAAACCATAGGAGGGGAGAGCTGCTCTTGTGCTTGGATCCTGCTTGCAGGTTCCCCACAAACATCTGGCTGGCCACTGTGATAACAGGATGCTGGACTAAGATGGGCCATTGGCTTGATCCAACAGGCATTTCTTATGTATTTATGCCCTGCGCTACAGCATCTCTACTCACCAATTCAATACATGTGGGTGTTATTTATTCTTCTTAAAATGATCTCAGCTTGCATACTTGTTACATCTGGAAATTTGGAAGGGCAGGGAGGCACCGAAAGGCATAAAAGGGAAGGGTAAAAACAAAAGGAATGAAGCCACTGCTTAGATGTTTTTGAAGGGAGTGAACAGCAACCATTATCTGACAGCAGAGATTCTAAGGGACGCAAATACTGCACCAGAGACCAAAATCTCTGTGCAGGATGATCAAAGGCATGAGGCCCCAGTGACTCAGAATACAACTTATGTCTCCGATTTAAATGTGAACTAGCATGTCTTTGGGAAAAAAGAAACTATAACAGTCTTTTTAAAAAAATGCACCGCAGAAGAAGTATCCATGTTCATTTCAGTGAATTGTTCAGGTCATGGCATAAAAGAGGGATGAGGGAAGCTGCGGCCCTTCAGACGTTGCCAGACTACAACTCCCAGCATCCCAGATCATTAGCCATGCAATTTGGGCTGATGGGACTTGGAACCCATCAACATCTCCAGGGCCACAGATTCCCCAAACCCTGGGATAAAATAAACCTGCCGTCCTTGACTAGGTTACGAAACTTGTCAAATTCAAGCTCCATGGCTGTCTGAATACAGCTTTGTGTCATTCAACAGATCAGTATTTCCTAGACTGCTGAATCCTGAAGGTCACTTCTTTTTTCTCAATTTCAAACTGTTTGTTTTATTTTATTGCATTTCTATTCCACCGCTCTCTCCAAGCTGAAGGTGGCACACATGGTCCCCCTCCTCAATCGCCACAACGAACCTTGTGAGGTGGGTTAGGCTGAGAAGCAATGGCTGGCCCAAGGGCACCCAGTGAGCTTTATGGCTGGACTTGAACCCATGTCCCTCAGGTCATTGTCCGATATTCTGACCATTACACCGCACTGGCTCTCTATATTCTTATATGAGAAAAGTTTGGTTTTATATTGGGTCAAGGAGGGCTAAGCAGAAATGCCTCCCTACCTTCAGAGGATGTGCCTCCTCAGAGAATAAGTTTGCCCCATGATTTCTAGGCATGTTTTTCTTTTGTTCCACCGCTTTCCCCAGGAAAACCCAAAGCTTACTGCTGAATCCAAATAAACATCAGTCAGAACGGCTAAGGGAGCTGGGCATGTTTAGCCTGGAGAAGAGGAGGTTAAGGGGTGATATGATAGCCATGTTCAAATATATAAAAGGATGTCACATAGAGGAGGGAGAAAGGTTGTTTTCTGCTGCTCCAGAGAAGCGGACACGGAGCAATGGATCCAAACTACAAGAAAGAAGATTCCACCTAAACATTAGGAAGAACTTCCTGACAGTAAGAGCTGTTCGACAGTGGAATTTGCTGCCAAGGAGTGTGGTGGAGTCTCCTTCTTTGGATGTCTTTAAGCAGAGGCTTGACAACCATATGTCAGGAGTGCTCTGATGGTGTTTCCTGCTTGGCAGGGGGTTGGACTCGATGGCCCTTGTGGTCTCTTCCAACTCTATGATTCTATGATTCTAGGTTTTCTATGGATTGAGATTTGTTCTGATTCAGCAGTAAACAGCAGAGAAAGTGTGGGTGAACCCTAAGGAAACTTATCTGCCCCCCAGATTACTACAGCAGTGACGCATACAGAGACAATGGGCGGCCTTTTCTGTCAATTGCTAATTGGGGGTCACAGGGACCTTTCTTTCATTTTATGAGCTATTTCGCCCGGCACATTAACAGTTCTCTCTTCTGCCCTGCCATACAATTTAGGAGTTACTACCCTAGAACGGGGTTAACACAGGTCACTGCCCCTGAGGTAACGGCAAAAAGTTACCTCAGGGTAGAACAGCAGGCATGTATTCACATCTCTCCCAGTATCCCCATATTCATCAAATTGACTGATGCAGGAACCTGCAAGTCAACTGGAATTAACACTATGGACCTCAGAAAGGGCAACTGGCAGAAAGAGGTCCCAATCTCGCCCCTTGGCTCTTGATTTAATGGACCACTCAGCTAGCTGGAAGGTGTTTCCACGAGCAGCGTGGTGACCAAACCCCGGACCCTAGCAAGGCTGCTGCCGTGATTCTGCACACCTTTGTGACACTTAATTACACGCCATTACTTTTTAAAAGAACATTTATTGTTTTGAATCATTAATACAGCACTTCAAAAAATAATGCAAAGTGCTTTGAAATTCTAACGTTGTTCACCTTCTGCAAGAGGAGGAGGTAATAATTCCCGTTTTATAGATGTTGGAAGAAGAAAGATGCCCAAAGGCCACTTAACAAATTGTAAGTTATGCATTGACTATTTGTGCGCCTTTTATTTATCACATTGTTCTGCATCCTATTCTTCCTCCTTGCAGTTCCTAAGAGCATAGGAAGAGCCTGCTGGATGATTCCAGCATCTATCTCTAGTCTGGGCATCCCAGCCGGGGGGCGGGGGGCACAGAAGGAGGGAGAGCGTGATAGAGACAGATCAAAGAGGAGAGATGGGCCCAAGGTCACCCAGTGAGCTTCACTGCTGAGTGGGGATTTGAACCCTGATCTCCCACGTTAACAACAACTTATTATTATTATTATTATTATTATTATTATTATTATTATTACTATTTATACCCCCGCCCTTCTGGCTGGGCTTCCCCAGCCACTCTGGGCGGCTTCCAACAAAAAATATTAAAATACATTAATGCATCAAACATTAAAAGCTTCCCTAAAAAGGGCTGCCTTCAGATGTCTTCTAAAAGTCTGGTAGTTGTTTTTCTCTTTGACATCTGGTGGGAGGGCGTTCCACAGGGCGGGTGCCACTACCGAGAAGGCCCTCTGCCTGGTTCCCTGTAACTTGGCTTCTCGCAGCGAGGGAACCGCCAGAAGGCCCTCGGTGCTGGACCTCAGTGTCTGGGCAGAACAATGGGGGTGGAGATGCTCCTTCAGTTTCAACACTCTAACCACTACACCAGGCTGGCTCTTATATTAGATCCAACTAGGGGTGGCGTAGGAGCTCATTTGATCCACTTTTTGCAGTGGACCGACCCAGTTCAACGGTCCCGATCAGAACACAACTCCCAACTGAATTATGCACTTTCTCCACATTTTGAAACGTGTTTTCAGTGAGCAGGAATTACACCCCACCCCACCCCAAAAAAGACCCATATTTGATATTCTTAAATTGCATTTTAAGAGAAAACGGACTGAAAAGCATTGAAACCTTGCACCTGACTCGAGGCAGAGGTGGGAAATGGCACAGCTCCTTTCATGTGGAGGAGGAAAGAATTAGACATGCAGAAGGTGGCTCCTGGAGCAGCCTGACAAAGCAGAAACATCGGCCGTAAAAGCAGCAAAGAGGCGGAAACATGACAGCAGAAGCGGGAGCAGCACAGCCTCTGCCCCCTCGTAAGGCAACCTCGTCCCTTGTCGAAATTTGACTGTGACCATATTTAAATCCACCCCAAGCGGCACCTCCTTCTCTCTTGCCCATAAAGTTTACAGGATGGAATTGTGCGAGGGAACCTTAAAGCAGAACACTCATAAAAAGGGACTCAGGTTGCAATCTGGAAAGCTTAATCAAACCAAAATACACCTTTCCCTCCCCTGGGTCAGATGTGCCCCTGATGGAGGCAGAGCTGGCAGGATGAAGGGGGGGCGGGGAGGACCCCAAGGGCATTATCCTCTGGGGATGAATTACGCTAAGGGCATTTAAAGAGAAAGAAAAACCCATGCAAAGAGTTACTACTGGCATGCTGTAAAATAAATATGTTTTACACACCCAAGCTTGGAGCCACAGGAAAAATATTGCACAAGTATATGACATATCTTCGGAAGTGTATCTATCTGCAGGGGGACTATTTATTTCGGAAGCTGATTTGGTTATGTGTGTGTTCCTTCAGTTGCTTTCCCTGCAGATCTTTCAGTAACCAAATGATTTCTTCCCTGTGACTGAATGAATGCCAAATCTGTCAATAATGGGATGTAAATACATAAAGGGGGCAACGGGAAATGTTTCATAGATGTCTGCTGAAGGATGTTGGGAAGGCTGTTCCTGTCTGGGGCTTCCACACACTCGCTTCCCTCTCTGTTGAGCTTGCTGGGCCCTCTGCTGAAGCCAATCTGTGTTTGCTTTCTAGGGGGTGAGGTGGGGGGGGGGGGAGAGCGAGGGAAACCTTGCTCCTCACATCAGAATTTTATTTCTTGGGAAGGCTTCTCCGAGGCACACCTGCGCTGCAAGTTATAGCATGGGAAAGATTTCTATCTGCGTATACTCACGTCACCAGCTGCAGCTCAGTGGCAGAGATCATGCTTTGCACAGAGAAGGTCCCAGGTTTTCTTTACAGTGGTACCTCGGGTTAGGGACGCGGGTGGCGCTGTGGGTTAAACCACAGAGCCTAGGACTTGCCGATCAGAAGGTTGGTGGATCGAATCCCCGCGATGGGGTGAGCTCCCGTTGCTCGGTCCCTGCTCCTGCCAACCTAGCAGTTCGAAAGCACGTCAAAGTGCAAGTAGATAAATAGGTACCGCTCTGGCAGGAAGGTAAATGGCGTTTCCGTGTCCTGCTCTGGTTCACCAGAAGCGGCTTAGTCATGCTGGCCACATGACCCGGAAGCTGTACGCCGGCTCCCTCGGCCAATAAAGCGAGATGAACGCCGCAACCCCAGAGTTGGTCACGACTGGACCTAATGGTCAGGGGTCCCTTTACCTTTTCCTACCTCGGGTTAAGAACTGAATTCGTTCCAGAGGTCCATTCTTCACCTGAAACTGTTCTTAACCTGAAGCACCACTTTAGCTAATGGGGCCTCCTGCTGCCGCCGAAGCACGATTTCTGTTCTCATCCTGAAGCAAAGTTCTTAACCCGAGGTACTATTTCTGGGTTAGCGGAGTCTGTAATCTGAAACGTCTGTAACCTGAAGCATCTGTAACCCAAGGTACCACTGTATTATTAATTATTATAATCATCGTCTTATTACACTTATATCCCACCTGTTCGCCAAGGAGCTCAAAGTGGCATATGCTCCACTCTACCCTGTTGGTAGCCTGTGGACTCTCTCCTTCTTCGGAAGTTTTTAAGCAGAGGTTGGATGGCCATCTGTCATGGATGCTTGAATTGAGATTTCTGCATTGCAAGGGGTTGGGCTAGATGACCCCTGGGGTCCCTTCCAACTCTATGATTCCATGATTTCATCCTCACATCGACCCTGCAAGGTAGGTTAAGGCTGAGAGACAGCGGCTGGCCCAAGGTCACCCAGGGAGTTTTATGGCTGAGTGGGTATTTGAACACTGATCTCCTAGGTCCCGGTCAAACACTCTAACCACTACACCACACTGCCTGTGGTTTTCCATCCCTGGCATCTTCTGTTAAAAAGAGAAGGTAGCAGGTACCTGGAAAGAGTCTTGAGGATGGGAAGAAGGCGATGAAAATTGATTTGGTTTGTACTGAAAGGCAAACTGAGGGCTTGTCCACACTTTCACTGGAAAGGAAGGGTCTGAGATGTTTTCTGCTAGCCTCATGCTTTCTAGGCATGGCTCTGAGCGGTTTTGCAACAATGAAAAATAAGCTACCCATCGCAAATGTCCTATTATACAATTAACAAATCAATACAGCATTTATAATCTCTAGAACAATGTTAACAAAATAGCAACCCCAAAATAAGCTAAACACTGTTAAGTTCATTTGTTAAGTTCATGCACACACTCTCTGCACCCCCAGGACTCTCAATCTTTCAATCTATTCAGCTCATTAAAATACACATGATGCCCATTGCAACAACTCCCTTTTGAAGGTTCCTTCAGGGTAGCAGGTGAAACCAACCACCATCCTGATGACAAACAGGCTGTCTCTCTCCCCTCACTGTTCTTCCTCTGGAAACAGCTCCCTTAAGGATGCTCCAGGGCCAGCCCAATATATTTTGGAACCTGAGGTGAATCCCCCTGCCAGAGAGGAAAGGGGAGAGTGAAGATCTACATCGGGAACATGGGGAGGAATAAAGATCTACATGCAATGCATTCCTTGGAGGTTGGGTCTCCTGCCCTTGTGGGTCCTGCTACCCAAGGCGGTTGCCTCACCTTGCCTCATGGATGGGCTGGCCCTGGTGAAAGCCTTCCTAAGGGATCTGTTTCTAGAGGAAGAACTGTCAGAAGAGACACACCCTGTGGTTGCCATTAGGGGATGGTCTGTTTCACTTGTTTTACCCCAGTAAGGGGTAAAACTGCTGCTTAATGAATGCTTTGACCTGACCTATTGCTGAACTATATGCGCACTTAAATGTTCATGTAGGCTAAACAAATTGTTGATTATTCATTTTTAATGTTATGTTGCAGTGAAATTATATGCCTTATTATGTATGGCCATTGTATTACTGTACTTTTTGAGACTCACTTGGAGATTCACAGATTCACTTGTGAAAAATGTGGCATATAAAGAACTTGACAGTTGCAACCTTTATTTTTGTGGTCCTCACAACAACCTTGTGGAGACAGATCACCGTACGCTACGAAATGTCCAAAGCTACCTATAGTTGAGCAGAGATTTGAATGCAAGCATCCTAACTTCTTCTTCTTCTTTGGCGATCACTCATAGCTAAGTAAGTTTGTCTTCCATAAACACGGTTTTAACAATGAGTCCATAAGTGACTGTGGAGGCCAATTCTGGATCCATACGTCCTTCCACAGTGGGGGCATTGGATTCTGGGTGGGAGTTGATCACGGTGTGGATTTGCCAAGTGTGCCTTCCTCTTAGCATGTTTCTCTCTTGAGTCCTGAGTTTGAGTGTCGTCAAAGCCCATGACACCTTTGGTGTCTCCAACTGGAGCGCTCGCAGGCCAGTGTTTCCCATTTGTCAGTGTTTACACTACATTTTTTTAGATTTGCCTTGAGACTGTCTTTAAACCTCTTTTGTTGACTGCCAGCATTACACTTTCCATTTTTAAGTTCGGAATAGAGTAGTTGCTTTGGAAGACGATCATCAGGCATCCGCACAACATGACCAGTCCAACAAAGTTGATGTTGAAGAATCATTGCTTCAACACTGGTGATCTTTGCTTCTTCCAGTACCCATATTAGTTCGCCTGTCTTCCCAAGTGATGTGTAAAATTTTTCGGAGACACCGTTAATGGATTTCTACTCCGGTGGGGAGTTTCCCTTCGACAAAGTGTAGGATCATGGCAATGAAAATAATGAACAGAGTTGGGACAATAACACAACCCTGTTTAATACCTGATCCCACTGTGAATGGTTCATTTTGAGAGCCATTGTTATCTGCGATTGTTGCTGTCAAATTATCATGGAGGAGCCGAATGATGTTTACAAATTTATCTGGGCAGCCAGTTTTCAGAAGGACAGTCCACAGGGCATTACGATTTACAGTGTCGAAAGCCTTAGTCAGGTCAATAAACACCATATACAGGGGTTGGTTTTGCTCTCTGCATTTTTCTTGAAGCTGTCAAGCGGTGAAACCCAACCCTCAAAACATATAGGACCTCATCACTTGTAGTCCGTTTTTTTTGCTACCAAACCCTTGAAACCCATTTGTAGCATCACGAGAGCTAGAATCTTCACTTCTCTATTTTAAGGAGTAAAAAAAATCTAGATTCCTGAAGGTTCTAATAGGATCTTCAAAGTTCCATTAGAGTGGATAGATTGTCCATCCTACTGGCTCTGTGTCCCATTAAATGTCTGTCATAGCCTGAAGGGATATTCTAGTAATACAGGCCTGAGTGGAATTAAAGCTAACAGATGTCTCCTCAAAAGCAGCAGGATTTGCAGCCACAGGCATCTAAACTGTGAACATGAATGATGCCTTGGAGTGTTAATCAACGTCTTAGGCTATGGTAAGACTGAGGAAGTCAGCAGGATCTAAACTGAAGCTGCTGAGTTCAGAGTTGCAGGCGAGAGAGAAAAAAGTGGTCTATTAGGAATAGACAGGAAGGGAAAGAATCTCTCTTGGTAAAATGCCCACACACAGGTTCAGACACGCTGGGAGCCCAAGCAAGGAATGAGGACAGCAAGGTAGGAGGGACTATCTCTGCATGCAAGAAATACCCTCTTTGCCCTTGCAGGAAAACAGAGGCACTGAAATCATCCTACACCTCCTTCCCCGAAAGCAGCTCCGGCTTCCCTTCGTAACTGGGGAATATCCCCAGTCACAGAAGGCAATGCTCAAGTGCTGGCCCTGCCTAAGGGTAGGGAGGGGAAGGATAGAATAGAATTACAGCGTTGGAAGGGACCCAAGGGTCATCTAGTCCAACCCCCTGCAATGCAGGAATCTCAGCTAAAGCATACATGACAGGTGGCCATCCAACCTCTGCTTAAAAACCTCCAAGGAAGGAGAGTCCACAACCTTCTGAGGGAGACTGTTCCACTGTCAAACAGCTCTTACTGTCAGGAAGTTCGGATGTTTAGTCAGAAACTCATTTCTTGTAACTTGAATCCATTAGTTTGAGTCTCAGCCTCTGGAGCAAGAGAGAACAAGCTTGATCCATGTGACAACCCTTGAGATATTTACAGACGGCTATCACATCTCCACTCAGTCACCTCTTTTCCAGGCTAAACATACCCAGCTCCCTCAACCATTCCTCATACGGCTTGGTTTCCAGACCCCTGATCATCTTGGTTGCCCTCCTCTGCACACATTCTAGTTGTCAATAGCCTTCTTAAATTGGGGCACCCAGAACTGGACACAGTACTCCAGGTACAGTCTGACCAAGGCAGAATAGAGCAATACTATTACGTCGCTTGATCAGGACTTTATACTTTTGTTGATGCAGCCTAAAATAGCATTAGCTATTTTTGCTGCTGTATCACACTGTTAACTCATGTTAAGTTTGTGGTCTACTAAAACCCCTAGATCACAGGTACTACTGGCAAGGCAGGTGTCCTCCTTCTTGTATTTGTGCAGCTGGCTATTCCTGATAATGTGCAAACCTTGAAATTCATTTTGTTAGTTAGGGCCCAATTTGGGCCCAGAAAGAGGAAACGTAATTGTGTTGGCCTCCTTTCCCCTTCCAAATGACCTCAAGTAGGAACAACGTAAACCATATAAACACAAATCATGGTGACGGCGGCTTATCTTTACAGCCCTAAAAAGATTGGGATGCTTGTGAGCTTCTCAGAAGCATCTAGTTGGTCATTGTGGGAACAGAATGCTGGACTTCTGTTTTGATTCAGCAGGCTTCTGTCTGCCTGCATGCCAAGATCATCAGCCAATGTCTCTCCAAATACCACCTCTATCAGAGCCGGTGCTTAGTTTAGCACACTGACAGAAAGAGAGGTTTTCTGCTAGTGGCACAGCAGCTATAGAATGCCCTCCTCAAGGAAGTATCATTGAGCATTAACTCTTGTCCTTTAGGCACTGGGCAAAATGATTTATTATTTACCCATGCATTTTAAAACATTTTTACTGTCTTTTCAGTATTTTAAAGGCAGCTGCCTTATTATCTGCTGGTTGTTTCACTAACAAATTTGTTGTTTTCATAAAATGCCTTGTGATGATGGTGTGCCAATATTTTAAGATAAATGCATAAACATTGCTGCATATTGGGTGGGAGTTTGCACTTCTAACCTGAGAGGTGGAGCAGGCTGAGGAAGGCAATGGTCTCCCATCAATAGCTGGCAGGACTGTCCCAAGTAGCACGGCAGGCTAGTTTCTGAGGAGAGTACCATTTTCTAGAAGTCAGTTTACAAAGCAGCCCTGAGAAGGGGGCACAGTGCACAACATTCAGCTCTACGTTCCCAGAGGGCTCTTTTAACAAGAACGAGAAGACTTTCCTGCAACTCCAAAGAGGGAGGGGGCAGAGGGAAATGCAAAGTTAACAAGGCCACATCTCCATCAGCTACAATCCCCAATGACTAAGCCAGGCACAAAACACTTTCCCCTGCTAGGTAAATGCAGCCACCTCCCGTTGAGGGCATTTGTAGTTACGGGAACTTGTAGGCAAGGAAACAACATGACGCAAGTTGAAGCAAAAGCCCACAAATGAGGAAAGAAGTGGGTGGGGGATTAGCCCCTTGCCTTTAGGCCATGGTCTAAGTTCACACTGCATCCCTTTGCGGGGGGGGGGGGGGGGCAGGTTGTGCCTTGCCAGGTGTAATGGAAGTTGAAGAAAGCAGGGTATAAATTAGGGAAAATTCAGAAGTTCAGGGTCCCTTCATGATAGTCATTCCCCTTCGCAGCCACGCTGTTTTCTAAGATTGTACAACAACTGCAGAATTATGCACTAATAGTAGTTAGGGATGCATTGCAACTTTCAATGCAGATCTCCTTTTGTTGCTTTTCGGCCAGATGTACTATTCTCTCTGCGTGTGAATGGACAAATGATTTGGAATGCTCCCATATCTTCATTTCAGAGGTCATCTGCTCCAATCCCCTGCTCAGCACAGGCGTCTTGCAAACATAGCACCCCCTGATGGATGACCATCCATATTCTGCTTCTGTCGCCACCAGCTCCTGAGGCAGTCGGCTTCACTCTCAGATAAGCTCTTGCCTTTAGGAAATGTCCCCCCAAATCTGTCCCTTTGCCATTTACAGCCATTAGTTATATTCTTGTGCTGTTACAACCCGCTGTTCAAAAGCGATGGGTTGCCAAAATAGTTCACAATTAAAAAATCTGTACAAAAGGTACTAAATAAATTCAGGAAGGTTGCTAGGCGGGGGGGGGGGGAGTCTCAGCTCCGCTGAACTCATTCTTAATTGAAAAGGTTCAACTTTGAGATGAGCTTCAGCCATCTCAAACGCAAATTTTTAAGATCGCCAGCCAGCTAAAATGCAGCATTTTAAACTTTTCAAAGGAAATGTAAACGATCTCGCAAGTAAGTCTTATTGAAATGGCGAGTGAAAAAGAAAGTACAGTGGACACTCGGGTTGCGGACATGATCCATGTGGGATGCACATTCACAACACCCAGCGTTGTGATTTGGCACTTCTGCGCATGCGCAAAGTGCGGTTTAGTGCTTCTGTGCATGTGCGACTGCCGAAACCCGGAAGTAACCCGTTCCGGTACTTCCGGGTTTCGGTGGCTCCGTAACCCAAAAAAACCGCAACCTGAAGCGTCTGTAACCCGAGGTATGACTGTACGTCTTCGCGCAGCACATAGAATGGACTCTGCGAAACTTGTTCCCACAGGAGGCAGTGATGGCTACCAACCTGGATGGTTTTAAAAGAAGATTGGAAAAAGAGGCTATCAGCGGCTGCTAGTCATAATAGCTGTGCTCTGCCTTCCATGGCCAGAGGCAATAATGCTTCTGAATACCAGTTGCTACAAACCACAGGACAGGAGACTGCTCTCATGCTCTGGTCCTGTTTGCTAGAATACCACAAGCATCTTGTAGCCCACTGTGAGAACAGGGTGCTGGACTAGATGGGTCATTGGCCTGATGCAGCAGGCTCTCCTTACGCTCTTAGAAAAGGGACATGGGATGTAAACATGCCTCCAGAGGAAAAACAGCAAAAACCTAACTCAGAGAAGTGGTGATGGAGAACTGTGTCCCTCCAGATGTTGTTAGACAGAATGGCCGTAGCGCAATGATGGAGCATCCCTGGTTCTTTTCCCAGTACAGTGGTAACTGGGGTTACAGACGCTTCAGGTTACAGACTCCGCTAACCCAGAAATAGTATCTCGGGTTAAGATCTTTGCTTCAGGATGAGAACAGAAATTGCATGGTGGCTGCACGGTGGCAGCAAGAGGCCCCATTAGCTAAAGTGGTACTTCCGGTTAAGAACAGTTTCAGGTTAAGAACAGACCTCCAGAATGAATTAAGTTCTTAACCCGAGGTACCACTGTATGCCCAGGCAAATCATCTGTCTGATTGTGTTGGCTTCTGATACTCAGTGTTGGCATTACTGATTTAGGCAGACTGATTGGCATAGGGCAGCTTCCTATGTCCCAACAGCCAGGGTTGATGGGAGTTGTAGTCCAACGAGATCTGGAGGCCCTCAGTTTCCCCTGCTTGTAACCGTTTAGCAGCTGTTGTTTCCTCACTTCTCCAGGGTTAGGCACTGGAGGCAGATCAGAAGCTGGATCTCCGCGGCACTTCTCCTCACTCGCTTCCCACCAGGATCGCCTGCTTCCCGATGGCACCAGAGCAGAACTCCCACAGGCTTGCAACAGGTGCGTGGGGAGCAGTGTGGCAGCCTCGGAAGTGCTGTTTCAAAGGCAGAAAAATCCAGGCATGCAGATAATAAATACTAATGATCATCTCTGCAATCACTCACTGTGTAATGGATTCACGCCGCCAGCATTGCTATCGGCCTCACTCCATTTATCTTGTTTGAGACTGCAAATGTGCCAGGTTTTTATCAACTTGACCGCCCAAACCCTCCGCCTCTCCTGCCACCAGGTAGGGGAGCATAGTTATAAAGGCGCCAAGCTGACAGCTTCCAGAACACCCACCGAGCTTCTCTCACCCGTGTTTAAAAGACAGTACTTAGCCTGGCTTAAAGTCCCATCCACCTCAAAGCTGGCGTAGGGGAAGGTAACAAAACAAAACAAATGTGTGTTTTTTGGACCCGCTGCTGTGGGAGCCACAGGAACTCAAGAGCACAAAAAAGGAAGAAAACCAAACAAGTTATTAAAGTATCTTAAGGTATGAGATGCTGCTCTGCTGAGTAACAGTCCTCACATCATTCTACAAAGGCCTTGAAGACCAACAATTGCACTGTGGCACAGAAAGACAACATGCGGATGAGTTAGGACATCAGGATACTGCCAAACTCCTTTAGCACAACAGACTAAACGGCTCAATCCGTCAAATACAAGAAGATGTGGTTTCTGTTGCTGGACTTAGGCAGCACTGGAAACATTACAACGGTGCCCCCATAATGTTAGGCCTCATATATTCGCAACCATTTTTAGTCAAGAGTGATCAAACATCAGAGTTGCTAAATCCCTTCTGGAACACACAGATAATGAAACACTTCAGCAGCCACTGACACTCATTATGACTGGCAGCCCTCCTGGGGTTCAGGTCCCGGCCGATGAAAATGAAATGCCATTGTTGCTTTTCCCCCAACCACTGGTGGAAGGTGGCCATCCAGGAGCCATCTTGCGCCGAGTCAGACCAGCGGCCCATCCATCTCCTGGCACAAAACCGAACGGCCACAGTTTCAAGGTCTGCAGCCTCTCTCAGCTCTGCTCCGGGAGATCCATTAAGCAAGTAATATCCTTGGGTTGATTCAAGCTGTCACTTTTTTCCTCCTCTGTGTACCGACTTCTGCAGTCACTTCATCTTGGGATCAACATGGAACTTGACTTACTGCAGGCGTCCAATGTCAGATGGATTCTGCTGCCAGCATGACTTTGATGAGCTGCAAAAGGAGTCTGTCATGCAACCGTCCTCCTATGGATCCCCCCTACAACCGCAGCGAGGGGTGGGGTGACTGGAGAAGACCGATGTCTTAGTGACACTCTTGTATCTTAGTAATCATGTCCCACGTTGATCTTTCACTGAGGCTTCTCAGGACTAGGTACCGGTTAAAGAAGGAACTCTCCCCGTCTGTTACAGAGAGCAACTCCAGGCTGCTGAACGCATGGAGAATAGCTGCAGTCCTGCAGGTTCTATACTTGCCTCTGCCAACCCGGACTTCCTGCTTGCTTATGAGAGCATTGCCAGGCTTCAAGAGCATCCACGACTCTTGGATCTGGGCTGAGCAACAAGCTGCTTTGCATTCTTGCTCCCTGCAGGCTTTCCCCCCTTTTCGAATCCTGCTTCCTCCAAAGCAATGATGGGGGAGCTGTGATCCTCCCAAAGTGGTTGGGACTCCAACCCCCATCATCCCTGACCATTGGTCATGCTGGCTGGGGCTGATAGGAGTTGCAACAACACTGAGAGGACCACACACTCCCCAACGCTGCTCCTTTGCCTGTTGTATCAGCTTCCCCCAGTGTTCAAATTATGTGCAAAGAGCATATTCCACCCTGGCTCACCCAAATTTCACCAACACCACAACCCCCTTGTAGTCTTCTAGGAACAGGGACATCACAATAAGCAAGGGGACCGGAGGGCCCTTTTGCTCACCCCCAATTCCACCAGTGTCATCCCCTCTTTCCTCCTTGCTCCTTCACACCGGCTCTAGCTTTTAAGGCACAGAATGTCCCATGCATTGACCCTGAACCAGTTTGGTTTCTAGAATGGTTTGGATGGAAACTGCACTACATAAAAACATCTTAAGAGACCATCTTGTGGAACACTCTGCCAATAGAGACATCAGCAGGCACCTTCTGTTTCAATTCTTTAAAGTCTGCTGAAAACTTTCCTATTCCATCAGGCAATTAAGAACACATATTTCCACAACGGCTAATTTCTGACTTTAAAAATGGTGTTCCTTCTCCGTCCCTGCTCTTCTTGCTTTGCACTTTTTCCTGGAAGGAGCCTGTGTTCCTCCACATATTGTTGGACTCATTACCTTGAAATTTATTATGGTCAGAGAACAGCTTGAGAAACACAAATGGAACTACAATCCATTTGGACACAAATCCATGGACTCAAATGCCCATCAGTACTTCAAGATGATGGGAATTGTAGATCATAGAAGCTGCAGTCCAGCAGTATCCGGAAGGCCACATGTTATCTGCTCCGGCTCTAGACTCACCTGATCCACAGCATCTGCCCCCTTCTTAAGATCCAACTGCCTGCTCATTTTCGGGGTCCTTTAATTTGCCCTGTGTCTCTCAGGGTCTGAGGTGTTCAGCCAGTGGCAGCCACAAAACCTCTCCCTGTCCCGCCTTCCCTTGACCAAGAAGATAGCTTAGCCAATCATTGCCAGAGGCTTCGTCACCACCATATAATTGCAATTAATTATATTTGAAATGGCACAATGGAACTGTAATGTGGTATTAACGGTATTAAAGATCCTTTTAATATGCTTATAGCTGCTGGCTCTGCTATTTTGCTGTGGCTTTCTTGCTGTTTTGATCGTTTACATTTTATTTTATTCTATTTTGCTTCGCTTGTTGGAAGCCACCTTACGGGGAAGTTTGCATTGAAAGGCAGGACGCAGTATTAGACAGGTGCCATCTCTATTGCTTTTATGGCATCCATTGAAGACGTTCCTCTTTCAATAAGCCTTCAAAGCTGAGATTTTGTTTTTATCCCAGTTAGTGTCTTTTTGGATTTGAAATCATTTTTATATGGAAAACCTGCACTCTGCTTTACTAGCCTCTTTCCACCAGGCCTGGGAGGCTGGGCCCTGGCTGCTTGATTGACTGAAAGCTAAGGTTGCTGGACAGATTCTTGGGCTGGGGTATTGTTTAGAGGGCTATGTTGCTGTTATTGATATTGATTATTTGTATATTTATTTTTAGATAATATGATTTACATGGAAACTTTGGTTTCATTTTGGTTGTGTAGTTTTTTGATGCGTTTTATTTACTGTTTATGGGACGCGGGTGGCGCTGTGGGTAAAAGCCTCAGCGCCTAGGGCTTGCCGATCAAAAGGTCGGCGGTTCGAATCCCCACGGCGGGGTGCGCTCCCGTTGTTCGGTCCCAGCGCCTGCCAACCTAGCAGTTCGAAAGCACCCCCGGGGGCAAGTAGATAAATACGGACCGCTTTCTAGCGGGAAGGTAAACGGCGTTTCCGTGTGCGGCTCTGGCTCGCCAGAGCAGCGATGTCACGCTGGCCACGTGACCCGGAAGTGTCTCCGGACAGCGCTGGCCCCCAGCCTCTTGAGTGAGATGGGCGCACAACCCTAGAGTCTGTCAAGACTGGCCCGTACGGGCAGGGGTACCTTTTTATTTACTGTTTATGACTACTTTTGTTATGCAATGTCATGGACCAGTTGGACACAGAGGAATGGTGGGGAAAACCAGCTGGGGAATCCCCAACGGAAGAAGGTTCAGAGCCCGGGGACTGGAAGAAGGAGAAGACTGGGAAGTGGAGGTGTCAGAAGCTGAAGAGGTAACAGGCCTAAGTGAGCAGGGCAGAAGAGGAGTTAGCTAGAACGCAGGCACAGTCTCTGATTGCTTGGGGAAAACGCTGCAGAGAAGGGGACTTAGGCAGCTGCAGGGAGCCTTCAGTCTCAGCAACTGCTTCATGTTGGGGCAAGACCTACCAAGGAAGAGTTGCTGTGCTTATTAGGTCTAATACTCCTGTGCAGAGCCTGAAAGAGTTAACTCCACTTGTTGGGTGTGATTTACTGCTGGATTGGCTCCTGTCGTGTTTCTAATTATGTAAATCTTTTCATGTCGTAAGCTGCCTTGAACATAGTTTTAACTATGGAAAGGTGGCATACACATAAGGTGTGTGACAAGCGCAAGGTCACCCAGTGAGCTTCATGGCTGAGTGGAGATTCGAACCCTGGTCTCCCTTCTTCTTATTCTTCCTCTACTTTGGTGATCACTCGTAGCCAAGTAAGATTGTCTTCCATAAACACGGTTTTAACAGTGAGTCCGTGACTGTGGAGGCTAATTCTGGATCCACAAGTCCTTCCACAGTGGGGACATAGGTTTCCAGGCAGGAGTTGATCACGGTGATGGTTTGCCAAGCGAACCTTCCTCTTAGCACATTTTTCCCTTTCATCCTGAGTTCAAGCATCTTCGAAGCCCATGAAACCTTTGGTAAAGGCTGTTCTCCAATTGGAGCACTCGCAGACCAGTGTTTCCCAGTTGTTGGTGTTTATACTACCCAAGCCCTAGTCCAACACTATACCTGCTGCACCTCGCTGGCTCTTGTTCTTACTTTTTAAATATATGCAGTTGGGGTGTATGAGTGTGCGTGTCTGTGTGTGAAATGTATTTTGAAACTCCTCCAAGTTATTTCACAGGAAGCAATTCATAACTGGAACAAATAACATTTTAAAAAAACCAAATGATAAATAAAAAAATAATGCAGACGGTTGCCTGCTCTGAACGGCCTCCTGACTCAGAAGCGCCACTTGCAAAATGCTATGAGGGGATATGTCCTTGAAATTCCAATAAATCCTCCTTTGGGAATCCGCAGCTTTGCTGTGGCATGAGATGATCCAGACAAGGCAGTCCAGAGCTGGGTTGTCAAAAAGGGTCGGGCGCAAGGAGAGCCTGCCACCAACAGGCAAACGGCAGGAAGATCTAATCTTTCCCTATCTACTGGAGGTAACTAAAGAGAAGTGGGAGCACTTTGCAAAAGTAATTGGTGCCTGCTGGCTCCTTCTCTTCCGAGTTCCCTTTCCTCTCTCCCGGCTCCCCTCTCTCTCCTTTCCCCTCCGCACTCAGTGTGCTGTCTTGCCTGTCAGGCCCAGTTATCTCTGAAATCAAATCCCTGGGCAGATCTAAAGCAGAGACACACAAGGCACATTAGTCACTGCAGTTGCCGGGCCCCTTAGAAATAAATCATCTGAGACGTCCTCAGCACCACCTCAGTGGCGAGAGCAGAAATGTGAGTCTGGCCGGGCCTTCTGAAATCTGGCGACTTAAAAAAAAAGCTTTCCCTTAGCCTTGACAGGGAGGCTTCCTGATGCTAAGCTGCTTGGAGATGTTGCTGTCTCTTTAAATCTCCATCCAGAGATCCGTGTCCTACAGATGTCAGAGGGGAAGGTTTTTTCGTTTCTTGTTTTTTTAAAAAAGGAAGGGAAAACTAACAACATAGACCCGAAGTCACCGTTCTCTACTCTGGGAAAAAAGCAGCTTGCTGTGCAGCGAACCCTTCAAAGTGGATGTTCTTGTTGCAGCAGAGGGACCTCAAGTTACCTAGCACGCCCTCTTCCTAGGCGCTGACCGCTGTGCTGACTTAATAAATGATGGTAGAACACAAATAAAGAGGTAAGCTAGGCAGGAGGCCTCATTTCTATAGGAAAGGCAGCAGGGGAGAGAAATCTATTATTACCCAACAGCAACAAACAAATGCAACTGGAAAGAGTAATGGAGGAGGCGCAGGGTACCAAAGAGGCTTATAAATGAGCTATTTTTTGTTTTAAAAAAACAGCTGAATTTAAAATATTGTTCATCTCCTTAAAAGGAGGAAGCGCTTAAAAATTAGGAGCTTATTTTGGCCCGTGCAAAAAAAAGGAAAGAAAAGAAACATTTGAACCCGAGGTGTTAAAAATAAATCCAGAGTATAATGCAAAGCCCAAATTAGAAAGCTGGTGGAGAGTGCCTTGTGTGAGGCATGCAGGATTTTCTAGCAGAATGAAAAAAGGCAAGGATGTTAAGAAGATTGCTTCAGAGAAGAATGGATCGTGCAGGGGTCTTGGGCATTGTGGAGGAATGATGGTAAAGGGGGGGAAGTATTGTTACAGAACTGGGGGTCCCCTTAAACATTAAATGAATAAGTGCTACGATTTGGGGTTATTTGTGATATGAAGGGAGAATATACGATGCAAAGGTATTCCTGGGTAGCGTGGCCAGACTAGGGCCGTTAAGAGAGCCACTGTGGGTTGTTAACAAGACAATGGAACTTCTTGTCCCAGGTGTGACCAGAGACTGGAGATTTGGAAAGTTGCCACGGTAACTGCTCTGGAGGAGGGCATCTGGGAAGAAAGGCTGAGATCCATCTTGGCGAGGGAGAAGGAAGGACTGCCTGCAATGCTTTGGGCCATGCTGTAAGATCCTCCATGAGGACTGAAGGTGAAAATGTGTGAATAAAACCATATTTCTTAAAGCTGTGTCTTCCATTCTCCGAAGGGAAACAGACCCTGTGTGGGCGCCTGAGATCCCATGCGCTCTTGACATGGGCTAAGCAGAGAGAGAAACAGGCGCCCTGGGCTTTTGGAACAGTATCCTCTGTCACAATAGTGTAGCAAGACTGTCCTACACTTAAGGCGAACTCACACCACATTATTTGCCAGTTGCCAAGGCCGGATCTACACAAGCAGCAGAGCAAGGAGGCAGAATGCATTTCAGGCTGGCAGGAGGTGGGGATCATATTTGCAAATGACTGCCTACATTAAAATACACACACAGCTCCCTGCAGGTAGAAAGCCAGCACAACAGGGAGAAAAATCTTGCTTTTTGCTATGCTAGTTTTCTTTATTTGTTGGCAGCAGTGGCTGGTGCCCATTGGGGCCCCCAGTGGGGCAGAAGACAAGGAGCCCAAACAGTAGGTGAAGCCAGAGCTAACGACAGGCGAAGCCAAATGATTCCAGTTTTGTCCCCATCTTCCTCCTCCTCTCTGCTGCGAAGGCAGGTGGGTGGGAGCTGACTGAAGGCAGGATGAGGCCAGTAGGGTAGGTGCCCCATTCTCCCTTGCAGGCTGGTCTTCACTGCTTGTTGGAAACATTGTGTTTTGTTTCTATAAAGCAGAACAGTCTGAATGATGGGAGCCCACTCTTCCATCTCACTCAGCTGCACATCCAGACCAGATGAACTGCCTCCACTGAAAAGCATTTGCTGTGGAGGCAATATGAATGTTCTGTCCTAGGTGCATGATTGACAACGGCTACATCACACACACAAGTCATCACTTAATGTTGCAGTCATCAAGTAACAAGCATGCCTATATGAGGATGGCCATAGGCCACTTTCAATTGCTTTGTTCAGTGTGTTATAATAATATTGTTGTGCCCACTGACTGAGCACTCCCCTATTAGGGGGACTGCTGGTCGATTGAGAGAACATCAATGTGAGCAGGCTTACTAACTACGAACCCCCAAATTTGAGCCCCCCCTCCAAACCTGTGCCAAAGTTTTGCAGTCACTTTGCAACGAAAACCCCACTTTGTGCAGCGCCCAACAAACTGAGCAATTGATGCATCAGACGTGGAGTTCATAGTTAACAGCCACAAATCCCATACAGTGGTACCTCGGGTTACAGACGCTTCAGGTTACAGACTCCGCTAACCCAGAACTAGTACCTTGGGTTAAGAACTTTGCTTCAGGATGAGAACAGAAATTGTGCAGCGGCAGTAGCGGGAGGCCCCATTAGCTAAAGTGGTCTTCGGGTTAAGAACAGTTTCAGGTTAAGAACGGACCTCCGGAACAAATTAAGTTCTTAACCCGAGGTACCACTGTAGTGGTTAGGCAATTGCTGCAAACTGATATATGTGTGAGTGGCATGCATATCAGAGCTTGAGAAAGATGACTCAGCTGAAGGGACAGGTGGATGCTAGGGGTGGAGGAGTAAGCGGGGAAAGGAGAGAAGAAAAGAAAAATATTTCTGTGGTTTGGAAGAGGGAGGGCAACAGCAGGAGCAGGAGAGTTGTGAGTTAATTGAAGGCACCTTGGAAATATAGGGCCTCTCCCTGGGGATCTCATGTGGAGGAGCAGATCCACTGCTTCCATTTCAGCTCTCTGTAAATAAAGGAAAGTACACCCTCCGTCTGCAGCGCTCTCTCATCCAGAGAAAAACAAACCTGGTGCAGCATTGTCCCCAGAACATCTCACAGCTCAGGAATGTGGAGAGCATGTAACACCAGGAAATCTGAAGCACTGCACATAAATAAATATTCATGACAAATGTGATGTTTATCTATGCGAAGTAGAAGAACACTAGCTCACAATGCACATAGTTTGGGACCTGCCCTACAACTGGGTGCATATCTAGACACAGCAGGGAGGGTGGAGATTGGCGCTATTTAGATTTTTTTTTTTTTCCAAATTATTATTACATGTCAATGTAAGAGGTGCCTCAAAACTAATTATCCAGGCGCAAATAAAGAGAGTAAGAAAACCAACAGGCTTAAAAGACAATACCTCCCACAGGCATCTGGCTGGCCACTGTGGGGAAAAGATGCTGGAATAGAGGGGCCTTTGGCCTTCTCCAGCTGGGCTCTTCTAATGTTCTTGCGTTCTCCTGACAGCCAGGAAAGCAAACCCAACTACAAATCCAGTACAATAAATCCACACACACACACACACACACAGAGAGAGAGAGAGAGAGAGAGAGAGGCACTGTACGTTTACATTATTTATAATATGCTACCCTACAGCCAAAAAGTATTTCAAATTGGGAACAGTGTGCACCTTTAACTAGCACCCCAGTCTGAAATTTCATACACGAGATTGCGTCTCTCTCAGCAACTCCAGGTGCCGCACTTCTCCGTCTGTTTGATCACCTTGGGAAGTTTTAAGCCGCAGCTTTGCTGTGGAGGTTTTCATTTGACAAAGTGCTATATGCATTTTGCTGTTAAACAGATAAAAGTCAAAGGGCAGTATTCAGCTACAGTGCCCTGCCAGTGTGCCCCCTAAATCTGTTCTAGGGGTCCCCCCAAACCTCCAAACCAGATCTGAGGCAGGCCCAGGAGGGGGAGCTCCATTGTACATTAATCTCCCCCCCCCTTTATAAATATCTCATTCATGTGCCGTCAACTGAAGCCCAATTTTCTCTGGTGCACATGCAGTGCTGTTCTGCTACTGTTACATTTTTATTCTGCCTTCCCAGGAGATGATTGAGGCAGCATGTATGGTTTAGCCTGCTGTAACCCACTTAACAACCCTGTGAGGTGGGTTAGACAAGGGGGGGCGGAGCCCAAGACATAAGAAAAGCCTGCTATATCAGGCCAAAATTTTGGAGTCTGAGGTAAGGGGCAAGAGAATGAATCTTACTTCAGATGAATCTAGTACTGGCGATGGGACAGCATTTGCCACTGTACCAAAAGACTGCATGAGAAACATAGCTTTGTCCTCCAACAGAGGGAAATGACTCTGGTCCCATGGGAGGTTAGGCAGAACAGTCAGGAAGCTGCTATCACTGCACCCCCATCTGCCACCTGATGTAATTGCCTCAGTTTGCCCAATGGTAGGATCAGCTCTGTCAAGCTAAGAGATAGTAACCGGCTTGAATGGACTCAGTCAGCTTTATAACTGAGCAGGATTTGAAATTGACTCTCACCAGTATAAGTCTATAACGCTCCAATCTATGGTTACCAGACGTCCCCGTTTCCTGGGGACAGTCCCCAGATTTACAAATCCGTCCCCGGACAAAATCTGTCCCCAGATTTCATTTAATGTCCCCAGATTTATATTTTAAGTGTTGTAGATTTATTAGTAGGGAATGAATGTTGCGTGATTGGTTCAACGGCACAAGACACATCATATGGGGACTTCCGGCGAGGCAAAATGGCGGACGCCACTGCCAAGGGGGAACCGGGGACACCCGGCGCGTCAACTGGGGGAACCGCAGACTCCCCCTCCCCTGCGACCCAAATCGAGATGGAAGCGAGAGCACTGGGCCACTAGTCCAACTGCCCAGCAGTGCTCCAGGGCCATGAAAACCCTGGAGCCAACACAGAGAGAAGGAGGAGAGGAGAAGGAGAAGGAAGAGAGAGAAAGAGGAAGGAGAAAAAAGAGGGGAGCTCCGACCTTGCTGCGTCACTGCCGCCGCCACTGAGGAGAGGTAGGAGAGCACCAGGAGGGCAAGGACATGTGGCAGAGCCCAGGCCCGACCCAAGCCTACTCCACGGCGGCTAGCCCTCCAAGAGAGCAGGCTGGGGCCCAGAGTAAAGCCACGTGACAGAGAAGATCACAGAAGAGAAGATATTACTTCTAAAAAATTTTTTAAAAATAACTTTTTTTTCTCTTTTCAAAAAAAAAAAGTGTCCCCGGATTCTTTGAAAAAAATCTGGTAACCTTACTCTAATCATTATACCACACTGCCTTACAAAAATGTTTCCATCATACCCACCTCTTTTCTAGCATAACAAAAGGCAAGCTTGTAATTAAAAACTTGCAAATGTAGTTAACAATTAAGGGAGTTTAATATACTCTTCCATGGATTATCTTTCAATGCATTTTCTATTACCTTCTTGCAAATTAATATGTAGTATATAATACCACCCCACCCTCCCAAAAAAGAATTTAAAAGACGGCTATTTAGAAGGGACAGCAAGATTTGGATTCACAATTGGAATCCACAAAGCTATTTGGGCATAAAATCAGACCTTGGCAGAAGTAACTACATAAAGTCAGAGTCAAGTGATAGAGTTGCTAGGAAATTTTGAAAATCCAGACACTGATGAAATTACAATAACAATCATCACTCTGCACAGCACGGAGCAGAGTTCTACTCCTGATTTCTCATTTCAGAAACTCATGGGATCCGGGGAATCCTAATCATCACCTCACCCTACCTGCTGCATTGAGACAAACTCATATTCCTCTCAGATAAGCCCACTTAGGAGATCAGAAGTGGGCAGCACACATATGTATCTTGAACCACTTTAGTATGGCAGATCAGGTCTCCTTAGACTCCACAGAAGTTTGTCATTGTTTAAAATTACATTTCTAGGCTTCATGGCGACCACTGTCTGCTTGAAAGAGAGATGGCAAAAAACCGAGGATGAGAAAGAAAGCAAATGAGGGGAAAGAAGCACTGTTTGATTAGATTACCGTATTTTTCGCCCTATAGGACGCACCGTCCCATAAGGCACACCTAGTTTTTTGGGGGGGGAAGAAAGGGGAAAAAATTATTTCCCCCCCAGGCGCGGGGCTGGGGCGGGGGAAGCCCGAGCTTCCCCCGACCCCAGCCCCCAAACAGGCAGCTCTCTGCAAGACGTGGGAGCCCAGTGCTGGCTCCCGCTGCTTGCGGAGAGGTCCACAAAGCCTGGACGCGCTGAGCTCAGTGCGCGCAGGCTTCAGCATGCAGGCAACTCTCCGCAAGCGGCGGGAGCGCTCCCGCTGCTTACAGAGAGGTCCGCGAAGCCTGGACGCGCTGAGCTCAGCGCGCGCAGGCTTCAGCATGCAGGCAACTCTCCGCAAGCAGCGGGAGTCCAGCGCTGGGCTCCCGCTGCTTGCGGAGAGGTGCGCGAAGCCTGCATTCGCCTCATAGGACACACACACATTTCCCCTTCATTTTTGGAGGGGAAAAAGTGCGTCCTATAGGGCAAAAAATACGGTATGTAATTCTCCAAACCCATAAATATTTACCGTATTTTTCGCTCCATAAGACGCACCTGACCATAAGATGTACCTAGTTTTTAGAGGAGGAAAACACGAAAAAAAATATTCTGAATCAAATATTGTACTAAACTATTTAAAGCTGCAAAGCGGGCGGCTCCTGTCTGCTTTGCTGCTTTAAAACGAGCCACAGAGGAGGGACGGAAGGGAGCCATGGCTCCCCTTCCTTCCCTCCTCTGTGGCTCGCTTTAAAGCAGCAAAGCGGAAAGGAGCCGCTTACACGTCCCTCCTCCATGCAGCATTTGCTTCATAAGACGCACAGACATTTCCCCTTACTTTTTAGGAGGGAAAAAGTGTGTCTTAGGAGCGCAAAATACGGTATATTAAAAGGCTGGCAAGAGGTACCTCGCAGGCAGGATATTTGCCGCTCCCCCCACTAGTTTTGGTGAGTGCTCCTCTTGCATGCTGGGTGGATTGCAGCTAGCAAGAACCTACTTTTTCCTCTGCACTGATAGGGATCTCTCCATTTGCAAGTCTTTGGCACAGCCAGAGGGTGCCTGAGGAAAACTCCTTGCTGAGCTGAATTCAGACTGAGCAAGCCAGTTTTTAGTGGAGGAATGGGGGCGGGTGGGCAGCTTCAATGAGATTTCATTAAATGCAAAAAGATCTCACAGTATGCAAAACTTTCAGTGAATACATTCATAACAAATTGCACGGAAATCAGAAATCACCCATCGTTTCCTGCTTTTATCTCACCCCAGCCAATTCCCCCTTACCGCCTTCCATAACCTGTGTGCTTATTTTCTCATAAATTGTACTCTGTAAACTTTCCTTGGTTTCAGGGCCGCTGAACCAAAGTGAACGAAGGGGAAGGGTCACAAGCTCAGTGGCAGAGCACATGCTTTGCATAAAAAAGGTCTCAGGTTCAATCATTTTATGGAACATTAATTGTATAATCGTATAAATGGCTTTGCTGTTTTTAAGAGTCTGTTATCTTTTGCGTTTTGCCCCATTTTGTCTTAGCGGCACCACTTCTGGCTGTGAAGCAGCGTATGACTCTAATATAAAGCAATAAAATACCTGCCATCTCTGGGTGGGGCTGGAAAAAGACTTGTCCATAAACCCTGGAGAACTGCTGCCAATTAGAGTAGACAAGGACCTCTGGTCTCCCTTGGTATAAGGCACCTTTCTGCATTCCAGATTGTCCTGGGTTCCTCAATTAGGCCTAAATATCATTTGAGGGAGGGGGAGGAGGCAGAGAGGCTTGAAGTGTGTTATTTGGTTGACGAGTTTGCCGTCATAATTGGGTTCTTGAGAACAGCTGATTGACACACTGCTTTTCCACTCTCAGCTGGAAGCAGAATTGAACTAGGGGTTCCATTCAACAATGTCCCCCATAGCAGTCCCACAGTTATAGTCCCCAAAGCTGACAGCCATTTCCTTACTATGTGTACATTGCCCTCCTTTTCCAACGAGGACCGCCCTGCTTATTAAAGCGCCTGTTCTTCCCACCAAAATGATAAAGAAAGGCTGGTAGCTCATGATGATCCCAGACTCAGAATCCTGCTAAGGTAAAGGTAAAGGACCCGTAGACGGTTAAGTCCAGTCAAAGGCACTATGGGGTTGCGGCATTCATCTCGCTTGAGGCCAAGGGAGCCGGTGTTTGTCCACAGGCAGTTTTCGGGATCATGTGGCCAGCATGACTAAACCTCTTCTGGTGCAACGAAACACCATGACAAGTGCCAGAGTGCACGGAAACGCCGTTTACCTTCCCGCCACAGCAGTACCTATTTATCTACTTGCGCTGGTGTGCTTTTGAACTGCTAGGTTGGCAGAAGCTGGGACAGAGCAATGGGAGCTCACCACCACTGAGCGGATTCAAACCGCCGACCTTCTGATTGGCAAGCCCAAGAGGATCAGTGGTTTAGACCACAGCACCACCTGAAGAATCCTGCTATCCAGGACAGAGGCATCCAGTGCACTCCCACCACTGGTTTAGCTACACCACATTAGCTACAATCCATGTCTATCCTGCTTCTGTCCTGTAGTTTCTTATGAAATACTGCACTTTGATGTAGTTTCCCCAAAAAACAGCTTTGATCCAAATTAAGAAAACGAATGACCTAGCAGCATTTTAAACCGCTAGTGTGTAGGAACATGAAAGGAGCCTGCTAAATCAGGCCAATGAGCCCATCTAGTCCAGCACCCTGTTCTCGTAACAGTGACCCAGAGAGGCCTGTGCAAAACAGGCAAACAGGACCAGAGCATAAGAACACTCTCTCCTCTTGTGGTTTCCCGCAACTGGTATTCAGAAGCATTACTGCCTCTGACTATGGAAGCAGAGCACAGTCCTCATGGCTTATATCCATTGATAGGTTTTATCCCTTATGAATTTTTTCCCATTCTCTATTAAAGCCATCCAAGCTGGTGGCCCGTGTGAGCAAGTTCCACAGTTTTAACTGCTTGCTGTGTGAAGAAGCACTTGCTTTTTAGGATATATGTTTTAGAGAAATATTACATAGAGGAATGATCTGAAGAGAAACCTCATGGAAGTACGGATGGGAGGTCAAAATCTTAAGGGAATGTTGCATGGAAATTGAGTTGAATTTGCTGAATTGTTTCTCTCTCCCCTTTCTCCATGAATAATTGTATAAACCTCTGCCATGTTACCTCTTCCTTGACTTTTCCCTGGATTCCGCAACCTTTCCTCACAGGCGAATCACTCCATCTGTGTACACAGCCAAATAATCACCTGGGTGGAAACATTGAATGTGAATTTTGCTTTTGACCTCCTTAGGAACCGAACCATTGACTACCGCTTTGCTGCCTACCGTCCATATTCATTCTTTAAACTCGTTTTTAATGTATTTTTTATTATTGCCTGACGGATGGCAGATGCCACTGTGGCATATCCAAAGGATACTGAATGTGAATCGCAATACTCAGGTGCCTTTTTTCAAAAGCTATTTTAAAAACGCCCTGTGATACCCTGAACATTATTTCTACACTGGAAGGGTGTAGTAAAAATACTCTCTGAAATAAGTGAAACGGTTTCTGGGTGACTTTGTCTCTCAGCCCATCATCTAGCTCAGTACTGTCTACAATGGCTGCCAGAGGCTCTCCACGGTTTCAGATGCAGAGGGCTTCCCCGGCCCTACCTGAGGGTACAAGGGACTGAACCCAGGGACCTTCTGCATGCAATGCACGTGTCGTGCCCCTGAGCTCTGGCCCCTTGCACGGAAGAAGAATGAATTGGTGCTTAAATGTTACTGCTCTGACCAATTGTCGCTATGCAGCCACGAATGCTTCTGAAGATTATGGTGTAAAATACGTCCCTTAACAGGATTAGACAAATAGGGAATAAGTCTATCACAGCTATTACCTATGACTCCAATGCAGAACCTCGAGCTTCAGAGGCCATATAATTCTGAAAACCAATTGCTGGGGAACAGCAGCAGTCAGATTCATGCCCTGTGGGAAACAGGGTGCTGGATGCAACTGGTAACACAACACTGTAGGAATTCCAAGGTGTTGTGAATAAAATGCACGTTCATAAGTGCATACACGTCTGAAATAGTACCGAGGGCAACACAGCAGCAGTGTTTAGCAGCCCCTAGTCAACGTCAGAGACCCTGTCAAGTCAGATAGCAGGAAATTCCTGATAGGTCCTCCCTCTGCAAACTGGTAGAACATCTTGTTGGGATAACTCAGTTGGTAGAGCATGAGACTCTTAATCTCAGGGTTGTGGGTTCAAGCCCCACATTGGGTGAAAGATTACTGCATTGCAGGGGGTTGAACTAGATGGCCCTTGTGGTCCCTTTCAATTAAACATCCCTACATGGTGCTGATAATGCCAAGGTTGCAGGTTCAATCCCCGTATGGGGCAGCTGCATGTTCCTGCATTGAAGGGGTTGGACTAGATGACCCTCAGGATCCCTTCCAACTCTATGATTCTAAGTATCTCTTGAATGGCCAAGCTGATCTGTCAAAAGATCAGACATCTATGCATGAATGAAACAGGTCCTTGACAACGGATTGGAGTCCCGTCTATTCACCATTTCAAAAGGATGTCTCAGAGAGGCCAGGAAGCACAATTAACAGGTATTATCAGGTATCTTGATTGACTGACTGTGTAAATATGTCGGAGAAACATGAACTCTGAGCATGATCTGATTTAGGCATACAACCCATTTTGTGATGTATCTGTGACATTCTGGGGTGGTTTTTCTGTTACAGGGGTGGGCATTATCTGAGGGTTTAAAATTTGTAAGATGTTTTTGTTCTGGGCTCCTCACCTCCTTGCAAGGTGGAAGGAAGGGGGAGAGACTCTGTTGCAAAACACACCAATAAAGATCAACAGCTTCATTTGCTTCCTTGGTAGCTTCCATTTTTAGACCCAAAATCCCATGATAGGGAGCTTGGCTGTAAAAGCCAACCTCGTTTTTCTAACAGCAGGAACCTGCCTATTCAGAATACTGTCGACACTGACTGGCAGCACCTCCCCAGTGAGGGCCTTTCCTACTTAAGAGACAAAAATTGAATCTGGGACCTTCTGTATCCAAAACATGTCCTCTGCCACTCAGCTGCAGTCTTCCTCTCCCCCCTCCCCAGGTGCAACATATCCACATTTTGTAACTGGTCATTCACTCATCAGAATGGCATGTGCATTATTCAGAGTCTTAGGCTTTCAATGGATGCAACTTTGAAATCAATTTGCTTTATTATTTTTTTTGCATAAGAGAAAATACCCTTTGACCTCCAATTTGGTTGCCATTGTACTGCCAGACTTAGACTGTGTCGCATAAACCCCCTGATTTCTTGGGCTACATGGGCAAAGCCCAGGCCACAATGGAGAATTTCTTGATTTCTTGCAGAAGCATGCCAGCATTCAGCAGGCAATCAGTTAATGCATTCCAAGCCATATAAAAAGAGATAAGCGTTTGCTGCTAATAAAAGAACAGTACTGAGAGCCACCCAGGAAGAGAGATCCGTCCAGGGGAAAGATGCGAGCTGTTGAGAGAGGGGGCGTTGGGGGGGAAAAACCCATGATGCAGCTGAAGGATCCTCAGGCTTCCTTGCAGGGACATAGAAGGCTCAGGGGGGATGGCAAGCAGAAGGAAGCAGGGAAGTGGCAGTGTCACTTAATTATAGCAGTATTAACGAGGCATTTCTCTTTCGCTGAAATTATCTGAGACAATGGCACTGAATGGAACTCCACAGCCTGAAACGGGGAGGGAGGGAGGGGGAGGGCTTAGCGATGGTGAAAGAATATCCCACAAGAGTTCATCTCTTGCCAACATCCCTCTCAGTCCCAGGCTCTCAAAATGAGGCGCTCTGGGACTCCAAAGGGCCGTGGAATGTGACACTTTAAAATGCAGAGCACGAACGGCGCATGTTTCAGGGCTAATCTCCAGCACTTTTGCGTCCTAGTCAGGGAGGATTACATCAGGGGTCAGCAAACTTTTTCAGCAGGGGGCCGGTCCACTGTCCCTCGGACCTTGTGGGGGGGCTGGACTATATTTTGAAGAAAAAAATGAACAAATTCTTATGCCCCACAAATAACCCAGAGATGCATTTTAAATAAAAGCACATATTGTACTCAGGTAAAAACACCAGCCAGGCCCCACAAATAACCCAGATAAACATTTTAAATAAAAGGACACATTCTACTCATGTAAAAACACGCCGATTCCCAGACCGTCCGAGGGCCAGATTTAGAAGGTGATTGGGCCGGATCCAGGCCCCGGGCCTTAGTTTGCCTACCCATAGATTACACCCACACTCACACGGCACAGTCATTTCAGGGGTCCCTGGAACCTCTGGCTCATCCTCTTACTGCCTCTGTGTTGTTGTTGTTTAGTCGTGTCCGATTCTTCGTAACCCCACGGACCAGAGCACGCCAGGCACTCCTGTCTTCCACTGCCTCCAGGAGTTGGGTCAAACTCATGCTGGTAGCTTCGAGAACACTGTCCAACCATCTCGTCCTCTGTCGTCCCCTTCTCCTTGTGCCCTCCATCTTTCCCAGCATCAGGGTCTTTTCCAGGGAGTCTTCTCTTCTCATGAGGTGGCCAAAGTATTGAAGCTTCAGCTTCACGATCTGTCCTTCCAGTGAGCACTCAGGGCTCATTTCCTTAAGAATGGATAAGTTTGATCTTCTTACAGTCCATGGGACTCTCAAGAGTCTCCTCCAGTACCATAATTCAAAAGCATCAATTCTTCAGCGATCTACTTTTAGTGCCTCTACTTTTGCCAAAAGGATGGGACATCCTTCATTCAGGGCACAACAGTTTTTGCCAACTCCTTCCGGAACCTCTGGCTTAGCTTCTACCCTCCCCTTCTGCACATGCCACTGCCCCCTTGGACCTTTACAGTGACCAGTAGATTACAAATTGAACAAGTAGCTGTAGTAAATGAAATTTTTAAAAAACAGCATGAAAAGAATTATTTTAAGAATGAGCACATTATGCATGCCACTGAGCCCAAACCTTGCATGTTGAGGAAGACTGAATCTGTAGTTGCTTCTGCAGCTATAGTTTGCTCTACACGGCATTACATACAAGAAGCAAGACATGCCAATAGAACCTGGGATGGAACATTGCTTGAACAATGGAAAGGTGGCATACAAATAAAATTATGTATTTATGTATTAATCTAATAATCAAAGGGCCAGGTCCATAGAATTGCTTCAGGAACACCTAGAAGAAGTTACGACCCCCACCCCACCCCACCCCACTTTGAATTGACAACAGATCCACCAGGGCCCCTTTAACAGAAACAATATTTAAGGACCTCTCAGTTTCAAAAGGGTTTTGCCACATGTGTGTGTTGGTGGGGTGGATACTATACAAGAAACACAAGTCAATACATTTTTTAAAGACCTGTTTGGATAACAGTATAAACACTGGGACATTGATTCACCTGACTAGTCTGTCTAGAAGATTGTGCAAATAATGACAATTACCTTAGTAACTAACCTGAGGAGAAATTGATGCAAAATACCTTTCTGCTTATGGATAGCAATCTAAGCACCACACATTACAATATATCATTTCATATCTGTGATAAGCATAGAAATTTTTGTATATGCACTTCTCAGAAATGTTTATCAGAGTGTATATCATTGTTGTTGCTGTTCTAATTTTAATTTCATGTAATTGTTGCATGTCATGTGCTCTAATGTAAACAAAGATATATCTCTGTTCAACCACGTTAAGCAGCTTAAAGACAAATAAAAGGAGTAAAAACCATGTTACAAAAAAAAAACCACCTAAGGGGAGGAGGAAGGATTGGTATTCATTTTGTTCATTTATTATTCTTTGTGATTGTGAGCTTTTGAGATTGATATACATCAATCCCATTAAAAAAAAAAAGCATCAGAAGCAGAAAGCAGCCTTCATGTCCATTTCTCTGGTACTAGAAAGACTCACAATTGCAAACCCAACCACTGGTGCACTGGGCAGGAGCTTAGCAGTGAGCCCCAAGGGAGCGATTACTTCAGCAATGGCTTGGCTCAGAACGGGAGCTTATGTAGGACTTAGGGGCTCCATCCTTCCTGACCATCAGCCAGGCCTTGATCCAGGCAGGCACCTATGTGGGATCCTCTTGAGTAATCTCACATGAAGGATAGATTTGTGCGGCTAGCCAGACACTCGGCTGGCAGCTTTGAAGCTCTTTCCTGGCTGGCTGTCTCCTCTGATTCCCAGGGTGACGAGTTGGGGGTGGGGTGGGATTTTGAGAGCTGTCTGGAAGCCCCAGGCAACTACAGACCCTCCAAGTGTCCCTGTTTTCCAGGGACATCAATGTTCCGCTTTGCCTTAGGACAACTCTGTTTTCATCAGAGAAATGTTGGAAGGTATGGTGTTATCTGACCCCGAGCCATCTGAAAGCAGCCCTGTATAGGAAGTTTAAAAAAAAGTTTAATGTTTTTATATATGTTGGAAGTCACACAGAATGGCAACTCAGTCAGGTGGGTGTGGTATAAAGAGTATTATTATTATTATTATTATTAAATAGGATGTCCCTATTTTCCATCAGAGAAATGTTGGAGGGTATGCAACTGGTCAGGTGATCTCTGCACCTGTGACTGCAGTGTTGAGGTAGAAAAATGGTTTGCCGGGACCCAGGATTCCCTCAGCGTCACTGGTGGGTGCCTTGGGACACGGTTCCTTTTGCTCCTCCTCTGTGGGGACCTCAGATTCAAGATCTAGCCAAAGTTGAGCAGTGATACCTGAGCATGTGGAACCAGTTGCACCATTCCTTAGATGCTTTCCACAATGGAGTTCTCTTCCCCTTTTTTTCCAGTGCCGCTTATAGATAAAATGGGAAGAGATACTCAAACACAGGCACATAGAAAACCACATTACAGTGGTACCTCAGGTTAAGTACTTAATTTGTTCCGGAGGTCCGTTCTTAACCTGAAACTGTTCTTAACCTGAAGCACCACTTTAGCTAATGGGGCCTCCTGCTCCTGTCGCGCCGCCGGAACATGATTTCTGTTCTCATCCTGAAGCAAAGTTCTTAACCTGAAGCACTATTTCTGGGTTAGCGGAGTGTGTAACCTGAAGCATATGTAACCTGAAGCGTATGTAACCCGAGGTACCACTGTATATCCAGTCAGACCACTGCTCGTCCCTCCTCAAGAGTCCTGCTGAGTGCCAGGCTCCCCTGGACCACCCTCTTTAAGGCTGCCAACACAAGTGAGGGCCAGTGTGGTGTAGTGGTTAAGAGCGGTGGACTCCTAATCTGGGGAACCGGGTTCGCATCTCCACTCCTCCACATGCAGCTGCTGGGTGACCTTGGGCCAGTCACACTTCTTTGAAGTCTCTCAGCCCCACTCACCCCACAGAGTGTTTGTTGTGGGGGAGGAAGGAAAAGGAGAATGTTAGCCGCTTTGAGACTCCTTAAAGGGAGTGAAAGGCGGGATATCAAATCCAAACTCTTCCTCTTCTTCTTCTCTTCTTCCTTCTCCTTGGATAAATTCCCTCCACACAGCATTTGCCTTTTGAATATGAAACAAAAAGCAGGGTGGGTTTCTCCTCCACACACACACACAACTTCATAAAAAAAAAATAAAAACCTACAGGCACTCACATCTCCCTCTTTATCTGCTCAGAGCTTGTAAAGTAGGCAAACCAACACCGCGAGGAACAGCCAGCCATGTAATAGCAGATGCCGACTGGTAACGTGTGTCTTCGCAGGCTGCCATTTCATATCAAATTAAGTGAATGCGCAGGAGGGAATCCCTCATAAAACTTCACTTAAATATTTTCTTCGCTACTCGACTGCTCATCTCCCGCAGAGTAAGAGAGCAGACAATGATCCAAAGGCAGGCAGTTTGTCAGCCTAAGGTAAATCTTCCCCACTCGAAGGCTTCCATCATTTGCAGGCATATAATGATTTTGCCCTTCCTGATAAAGAGGCCGGGAAGGAAAACAAAAGGAAAAGTTTAAAGAGAAAGAAAAGAAAAAGAAGATAGTTTGGTCTCTTCTGGGATTAACACCGCTAGCTAGCATCAGAGGCGAGATGAAATCTATTTAGATGTATTTTCATCAAGCTGCATCCCAAGAGTCTTCATCAAACATCAACAAATGCTGGATGGAAGATAAACTGGGCAGAATGCCTGGAATTTCACCTTTTGCTTAGGCTTCAAAACCGACATATATGTTTGACTGTTAGTGGATAGCGCATTAGCATCGGCTCCAAGACACACTGGTTCAAAGCCTCCCCAATTCATTGAAACATGAGCTTGAAGTGCGTCACATCCCTCACAGCTTCAGTTTCCACATCTGTTCAATGGAACAATAATTGCTTGCCTCGGTAGGTTCTCAGTGTTATGCTGGGCCCGTTGGATATAACCTGCCAGCCTCACTCTTTGCTCTTCTGAGCTTTTTCTGACCACTTCCAGTATGCAGCCACTTTGTGAATGGGATTCAAGCACATACCAGCATGTTTTGCCCACACTCCCATCTTGAGTTCAGCACTGCAGGCTGGATATACAGCACAGATTCAAAGCCCAGGTCTCAGCACTTCTGCCTGGAGGGGTCAAACACATACAGATCTGGTCCACAGTCACCCTTCAGTCTTTGAAGCCATTTGTGTTGCTTGCTCAAAATATAACTAGACCCAAAGTCCTTTTATCCATAGCAATGTCACAAAAAGCCTCAGAATGGAAATCCAGTTACCTCAGTAGCATCTCCCTCTAGCTGAGCTAGCAGCCATTGATAGATCTATTGTCCATGGAAGACAGGTAGACAAATTCATGGAAGAAAGGTCTATTGATGTCTATTAGCTGTGATAGCTAAATGAACCATCCACGCTGAAAGGCAGCATGCATCTGAATACCAAATGAACAAGCAACCAGTTTGTTGCCACAATGCCCTGTTTGTTGCATGCTTCTTAATCATCTGAGTAGCCATAGCTGGAAGCGGACTGGCCATGATGCAGCATCTATCTCATGAGGGGTCAGCAGTAGACAGGGGGCTCCTTTCTGGTAGATCTCTAGATCATTTGCAGTAGATCAGCAAGTATTTCTTGCTTCCAATTGCTGAAACACCTTGTTGCCTTGGTTTTCTTTATTGTTGCACACCACCCTCATATTGTAAAAATAAAAAGAACAAAAAAAGCTATCCTCTTCCACTCCCCTTGAATTAAGTTACTGTCATGGAGAAAGCTTGAGGGGGCACCAGGAGCGGACATATGTGTGGAATGATTGACAGTTCTACTCTGGCAGTGAAAACAAACTCCTAGCCTGTGCACGTGGTCATAAGTGTCCTATTTCTTCACTAATTCTAAGGTTATTTCCTTTGCTGCAGTTGTGTAGCTGACTCTAGTTGGTAGACTGTGTTTCTAGTTAAAAACAACCACAGTAGATCCTGGAAACTTGAAGTCTCTCTGCCTCTGCTCTGTCTGATGCAACATGCCCCTTCTCGAGACAGAAGAAGGTGAAAACCAGAACCCAGGATAGCTTTGCCCAACCTTGGGCCCACCAAATGTTTTGAACTACAGCCCCAGGCAGCATGGCCAGAGACTGTGAATGCTGGTAGGCAGATGTAGTCCAAAACACCTGGAGGGCACAACAAGCTCAGGCAGCGGACTGGGAAATCAGCAAAACACTTGCTGCTGTCTCCAGCTGCCCACCTGACATTCTGCTCTGGACTACACCTTTCCAGAGGAGCCCAGGGTGGTGATAAAGCAATTAAAAACATATCCAATAAAGATGCAGGCTGGGAAACAGTTCACCTTGAAAGACTTCTTAAAAGATGAAGGTCTTCTGTAAGCTCCAAAAAAAAGACAAGAGAAGACAGTGGCTGTGTAATGGGGAGGGCATTCCAGAGGGTAGGTGCCACAACACTAAAGGCCTGATTCCTACATTGTGCAGAATGGGCCTCTTGATAAACAGGGTATCTGCAGAAGGCAGTGATCAATTGGGCATATTAAGGGCAAGATGAAATTTCAGGACTTAATTCACTGCAGCCAGTGCTTGGTGTCAGGAAACCACCATTTTAAAACCTCGCATATATAATGCCCAATGTTACATCAACGTCACACAAAGCACTGCATTTTGGGGGTTATGGACGGCTGCAATGCTGGGCTGGGGCTGGGAGCAGCTGCCCAAAGGGGGACATCTTTTGGTTATCCACCCCAGGGATAATCTTGGGCTGTCTTGGCAGTGGTGTAGCGTGGGTTGTCAGCACCCGGGGCAAGGCAAGTAATTTGTGCCCCCTAGAGTGAGTGAGCCAGGTAGGGGCAGAGAGCTGCGAGCGCGTCCCCCCCCAGATGTTGCGCCCGGTGCGGCCGGGCCCCCCCTGCACCCCCCACGCTACGCCACTGTGTAGCAGTTTGAAGACCTCTGAAGACGAGTCAGGGTGAGGGGGGGTGAAGCTAGAGGCGATTTGTTATAAGCCTTCCCCTGTCATATAGCTGTCCTGCCCTTTAAACGACCTTAGAGATAGTGTAGCTAGAACGGTAGTTAAGCATGTTTCTGTTGGTTTGAGTATCTCTCCTGTATATTTATCGCTCATTTTCCTCCCATAAATCTTGTT
This sequence comes from Podarcis tiliguerta, assembly GCF_965153285.1. Classification (NCBI taxonomy): domain Eukaryota; kingdom Metazoa; phylum Chordata; class Lepidosauria; order Squamata; family Lacertidae; genus Podarcis; species Podarcis tiliguerta. The sequence continues at coordinate 75,840,611 of NC_139541.1, forward strand.
CCTTTGGCTTATGAATAAAGCAACCCCATTGGGTATTTAGTAAACTCCCTGCTGTCTCTCTTTATTGGAGTTCGCTTTCTCCACCATTCTCCGCCAATATGCCTTATCCTCGACCTTACTAACAGGATACAGATTTCTTTTAGAGATTAAGGGTGCCTCTGGCCCAGCCAGGATCATGTGGCAAATCAGACAGTGCTGGCCCTGAAACTGGCATAGATTAGCCATATTCCTATAAAGTTGTAGGCCTGGACACCCTCCTCTGTGTGTCTCGCTGCCCTTCAGTGTAATCTACCTCACAGGGCTGTTGTGAAGTTTGAGCACCCATTTTATTTCCTTGGAGGAAAGGCAAGGATACCAATGTAACTGATAAATTAAAAGATTGCAGGAAAAGCTGCTGAGAATTAGCCTGCCTGAACAAAAAGATAATTAAAGCGGGTTAACATATCAGAATTACACCATCTTGTTAAAGTCACCTGTGTAAGATATTACAGCGCTGGAGAGAGATAAACAGGATCTAGCCCACTGGGATTTTTAGGTCACAGCTCTCTGCTTTCTCTCCTATTTTTCAATAGATCTGGGACCACAAACTGGCTCAGCAAAACTCAAATCTATCTTCCACCAGCCTGCCGCATTACCACAGTGTCAACCCTGCAAACGCTCTTCAATAAGACCAGTAACAAGAATTCAATAAGATTCACTCGGCTGAAGTTCCAGATATTAATTTTTCTTCCCTCTGTTCACTCCTTCAGCTATGTGCAGTGGCCTGAAAGCTTTTATTACTATGGGCAGGGAGGAGGGAAACATGGAGAGAATGAGCTCCCAAATGTAAGAACATGGAAACTACTGAAAGTACAAGTGTCAAAAGAGGTTGCCAGCAGCTTCTTTGGGGATAACAATCTCACATTTACATCAAGGCAATATTCCATCCTGGAAAGTCTTAGGTGGCTACGTTTTAACTTTGCCTGCAAATTATTCAACACAACACAGCCAAGTCTGGCTGCCCACCTGCCCACTAAGCCCCCCCCCCTTTCCCACTCACTCCTTGAGGACCCCTTTCCCCAAATGATCCACACACTCACCTCTTTCCTGAAGCCAGCTTTTCCAACAAGAGGCTTAAGAAAAGCAGACCAGATTGAGTGGGTAGATTAAGAGGCACTTGGGTAGCAGATGCACATTTGTTTATTACATTTTAAAACGCTCACTGTATTTTTTAAAAAAATCTGCTTTCTGCATGGAAAGCAGTTCATATGCTGATTGAATCTTCCTCCTTGGCTTATTGTTGGGTGTTTGGGCTTTTGATTTAAGTTTCTGCTACAATAACTTCTTCCTCGCTCGGGAAGAGCTTCTAGGAAGTTAATACCACTGCAAAGAGCAAACGAGACACCACAACGGGATCACAGCACACACCAGGGGCCAGGTCTGCAGCTCCCAATAAAAGTGTGAGAAAATGAGCCTTGTTAGATTCGACTGAAGCACTATCTAGGCCAGCATCCCATTACATACATGGGACAGCCAGATGCCCATGGGAAGCATCACGCCAAAGCAGAAGCCCTCTGCAGCTCTTCCCCAGTGACTAATATTCATGGGCATTGTGCCTCTGACCCTGGAGGTAACATACAGACACCATGACTAGTAGCCATTTATAGTCTAAGAATCATAGAGTTAGAAGGGACCCAAGGGTCATCTAATCCAACCCCCTGCAATGCAGGAATCTCAGCTAAAGCATCCATGACAGAGGATCACCTTGCCCTCCATGAAAGTGTCATCCCCTTTCAGAGCCATCTAAGTTGGTGGCTGTCATACCTTGTGGTGTCAAATTCTAGAAGCTAAATATTATTACTTATTCGTTTTATTAGTCACTTGCTACCAAGGTCTCCAAGCGACTTACATTTCAGAACATAAACATAAATATATTACCAATATGAACGCCTACAATCCACATGCACACACAGAGGAATAACCTCCATAACAGCCACAAGAAGCTCGGGCAGAACAAAACCAGCTCTATCCACCAAACACTGGGGTGGGGCTTTACCTGGCACTGAAAAGATGTCAAAGAAGGCGGCAGGTAGATGAGAGTATTTCACAGATGGGGAGACACAATCGAAAAAGTCCTCTCCCTCCACCTTCTGAGCCGCCCTCAGTAGAGGACCCAGAGAAGGAACTCAGCAGATAATCCAAGGGTCCAAGTAGGTTTCAGAAGATATAGGGGTCCTGAACCATAAGGGCTTTCCAGGCTAAAACTAGTGTCACTGAAATGGGCGCTATGCAAAGAAGTATTTCCTTTTGTCTGGTATTCAGCTTCACTGGGTCACTCTGGGTTGTAGTTTGGGGAAAACAGGGAATGTGAATGGCATACTGTCCAGTTTCCCCTGGAATAAAGCTTGGGGAGAGCAGCCTCTCCTTGACACTCCACCTCTTTCTCTTTCGTGGCGAAACAAGCAGGAATGGAATGCCATATTTATACTAGATGAAGAAGCTCTAGTCCTTCAGAGGTTGTTGGACTCCAGCTCCCATTAGCCCCAGCCAGAGCAGCCAATGATCGGGGATGACAGGAGATGTAGTCCACCAACAGCCGCAGGTTCCCTATTCTGGCTACAGAAGATGAAAATCAATCTGAATGTTGTTTTCTTGGGGGAAATCCTCAACGACGAATCTAAGAAAGTACACACACGTTTTATAATGCATTGGGGAATTTGGAAATCAGCTTGATAATGAATCTTTTTGTTACCTGTTGGCTTTGCCTTTTTTGTAACCCTCACTCTTTCTTATTTATTCTGTTTCCCGGATTGATCTGCTGGCCTTCAGGGCAAAGCACTACCAAGGCAGCTGACATAAACAATTAAACCCATAAAATACAACCAAGGCAATACAATTAGTTACAAAACTAAAAAACAGCATTCTACAAACAATCTACAGCACAGCAATTCAGATAAAGCATACATCGGATTGGGGAGGGGAGAAGGTGGGAGGGAGGAACACAAAGGTAACACCGTTGGCCCATAAGAAACCCAGCAAAAACCACGGTGGGGCCGTTCCTTCATTAAAGGTAAAGGTAAAGGTACCCCTGCCCGTACGGGCCAGTCTTGACAGACTCTAGGGTTGTGCGCCCATCTCACTCAAAGAGGCCAAGGGCCAGCGCTGTCCGAAGACACTTCCGGGTCACGTGGCCAGCGTGACATCGCTGCTCTGGCGAGCCAGAGCCGCACACGGAAACGCCGTTTACCCTCCCGCTAGTAAGCGGTCCCTATTTATCTACTTGCACCCAGGGGTGCTTTCGAACTGCTAGGTTGGCAGGCGCTGGGACCGAACAGCGGGAGCACACCCCGCCGCGGGGATTCGAACCGCCGACCTTTCGATCGGCAAGCCCTAGGCACTGAGGCTTTAACCCACAGCGCCACCCGCGTCCCGTTCCTTCATTAGGACCGAGCAAAAGTCACAAAACAGAGATGAAGATTTTGAGTTTTCCAGGACCCTTCATCATGCTGGATGTTGGTAAGAGAGAGAAGGAACTGGCTTGACCCGCAACACATACATTGTTCTCAGCCTTCAGGAAGAATGTAGGAAATGGTAGCAGGACTTAATGAGATTATGCTCTCCAAGATGCTGTGCATGTTTCAAGTCACAGCTAGGGATGCTGGAATGAAGGCAACACACCATGGCAGATTCCCCCATTTTTGAAAATATAAAGCTCAACAGACAGCTACCCAGATCAACCTCTTCTCCAGCCATAAGCAAAAACACAGGTTGCTCGTGGTAGGTAAAGGGTAGTAGCAAAGAGGAACATGGCCGTTTTAATATTAGCAAAGCTGGAGATTCAGTGTGCAATGAGGACAAAGGCGGGTGAGGCCTCTTGGGTAATAGCCACTGGTGCAGGGGGTGTTTGCAAGTGTGTCCCAGTTTTGTAAGGGAAGCAGCTCTTTCAGCAAAGCCTAGCCATGCACTGAAAAATAGCAGCCAGACCACCAGGCTCCCTCTCCCTGTCCCTTTAATCTGCGTAAAACTCAATTTTTTACCTTCCTGCTTGTGGCAGTTTCTCTCCCCACCCCACAATACACGAAAGCTGCTTTCCAATTTATTCAGCTAACTTTGATTTTATGGCTTTTGAGGCGTGCCACTGCTCCACCCATCTTGATCTCAGCCACCTACAGAAAGTGCCTGATTTTCTTTTTCTTTTTTTTCCATTAGTGCAGCAGAACGTCCAAAATCTGTGAGATGATATATGACCTATTAGATTAATGAAGATTATTACTAAAAGGCTCTCAGCAAAAATGAGACAAGTAAACTGATTAGTAAAATGATATGTTAGCCTTCCCTTTCATTTTCAAGGAAGGAGAGACGTTAACAGGCCACCTCTGTTCCTAGGCAAGGATTGCGGATGCTTGTTTCCCACACAAAAATATAAATAAATAAAGTGAGACGTGTGTCTGCGTGTGCGTGTAGAGGCACATAGTCACTAACAGCTGTGGTACCTAATGTATTGATGCCTGCCTCTTGCCTGAACCATCACAGCTGTATGCAGAGCACATCAGGGACCACGTTTGCTGGTGCATAAGCGGCGGTTTCTCAATATGAAAGCCTATTTAAAAAATCATTATAATAGCAAAGCAAGTTCATTCCCTGCATTGAGCGTATGTCCAAGGCATATAATTGCAAATGGGAGTCTTAAATCTCACCTAGGGCAGTACAGGAGGCTGGTAATACCATTCACTCAAGATGTGCAGAAGGTCAAAGTGAGATCTTGGCTGCCAAGGTCCAGAGGCAGGGGAAACCTGAGATACGTCACCAGGGGGACTTCCACCTGTGAAAGAACCTCACCAACTGTTCTACAGGCTGTCATTGACAGCTGTGGCAGAGGTCATGCTTTGCTTTCCTGGAGGCCCATTGATGGATGAGCTGCCGCAGAGACATAAAACGAGCAGCCCCACTTCATCACTGTGTTTTGGATGGTGCTACCGAGAGCAAAAGGGATCAGAATATAGCAATGTGGGTCAAACTTTCAACGTTAGGAATGCTGTATCTTTAACAGTTGTGAAAACGGCGGTATTTTGACAAATGCAACTTTTCAACTCCCTGCGGCCCATTGGCATGATAAACAGAAATTTATTTTTGACGTATCTATTAAAGAGATATAGTTGTCCCAATGCTGAAAGCTTGGCAGCGTTTTGACCTTTACAGGGCCTAGGGAATCATAGCAATGAGAGGAGTTATAATACAGGTGGGATGCTGGCTATTGTTAATACCAGACCATCCTCCTTTTGGCTACTGCTTCAGGAAAAGGTGACTGTCTCCAAGTCTCCCATTACTTCCTCCTGAACATGCAGTTTTTCAGGCGCCACCTTCATATGCTCAGACTCTGGCGCCAAATGATTTTGACTAGAATAGTTCCATGCTCAAAAGCATTAATGAAGACTAGTATTCAAGCATGAATTGAAGGGGTGTGTAGGAGGGCTTGGCAATTATTATACCACTCTTTAACCACCCTAGTTGTGCGAACAAAACGAGCTGTTTAAACGTGCTTTGTGGTGATTTGCATGAAGTCATTTTGAGCATGTGGCTACCAAAACAATTTAGATAAGATGTGAGCCAAAAGTGTGGGGGGAAATTAATTAGCTATACATGTTTTTGTGTCAGAGAGAGAAAATACAAGCCATATTTTCTCATATACACACCCTGCCATGTATGTAAGCCTCCCTCCTACGCCAATCAGCACACCGCAGGGGCTGCGGCAACCAATCAGACCCCACAACAGGGGGCGAATGTCAAAACAGCCAATCAGCCAGCCGCAACGGGAGATGCAAAACAGCCAATCAAACTGAATGGAAGGGAGAATTCAAGCACCCAATCAGCAAGCCCACACAGATAGCAAGGGTATGAGGCTGAAAGCACAAGTTGTGGTGTACAGTGGTCACACAAGCAAAGGGGAAGAAGAAATGCAGTCTGTTGTTTCAGATACCTTGCGATGCTGGTGGCAAATCTTTCAGAAACTTTCATACCTGCAACTGCCTTCTTTGAGCAGCATGTTTGAAGGAATGGGTTTCCCCAAACCCAAAAACTGACTGTGCAGGCAGTTTTAAACTGCACCAAAATCCCTATTTTTCCTTAGCTAAAATGCATAAACTCGAGCCGTTGAGCAAAAACATAAACAAGCTCTCTCCTTTATCAGTCACGGCAAGGGATGGCCTTGGCTCTCTAGGGGAACAAAGAAAACATGTCAGAACTTTATCTTATGTGCTGACCACAAAATACGCGCAAGACCGATGTCTGGGAAAAACGCCAAAAGCGTGTTCCTGGAGATGGTGACCTCGTCCCAGATAAGAGTAGGAAGAGGAAGATCCTTTTATGGTCAGAACTACAGGAAGGAAGATCCTTTTATGGTTGAGAGTACCAGAGCAGGAACATATGTGATGTCAACCTGCATACGTAGGCCGACGTGGTTGGGCTCCTAGGGGAGGAGTGAGAGGGTGCCTGGAGGATATATAAACTGCATGAAACCTGTCATTTCTTTGGACTTGCTGTGGACTTGATCACGCAAGTGCCTTCTGCTATCTGGGGAGCAGAATAAACTCTTTCTTTGAACCAACTCGGTGTCATTTGACTTCCTTCCTCCTGTCCCGGAGCAACGCAGACCCAAACGGGGAACTCCAATAAGGCTACATGTTAAACGGCTCCAGAGCCTAGTAAACTCAGGGTGCAGGGGGGCCCTCAGAACTGCATTGCTCACCATTTACATCTCTAAGTGGGGCCAGCAAGAAAATGTTACAGACTGTGCGTCCTCTCTCCTGAAGTGAGTGCTCCTGTTCAGGGTTCCAGACAGCCATTCTCATAAAGCAAGGCATTCCACATTCCTTTCTCCAACTGTCCCCGTCCACTGTCTGAGAGTACTGAGCATACTTTAGTCCTCTTTGGGCTGTTTTCTGTAAAGAGTTGCCTTCATAGGTTCTGTTATGTATTCAGCAGTCTGTGTTTGCCTGAGCTTGAGTCTGGACTAAGGATTCTGAGCTCATGTGTTCTGATTCGCTACATGATATCCAATCACAGAACATTTAGGATTTAGGGCTCTGCAACTGGCCCTTAAACTCCTAGTCATGATTCGCAGCTTGGAAGTTTAGACAGCCAATCACGTTGGGAGTAGGAGTGGCCCAGGCTTTCAGGAATGTATATAAGCAGTTGATTTGCCCGTTTCCCAGTTATGTAGTTCAATAAAGGTTCTTGCTGTTATTGCTGTGTCTTGCCTAGTGGGAACCCACCTACACTTCAGATGTCCCGTCCCCCCCCCCAAAAAAAAACGTTGACATTCCCCAAGCATGCAAAGACTTCCCTTCTGGCACTTTAAGGTGTATTTAAAAAAAAAAAAAATCCCTGACAATTTGTACTAATACCCCTTAACACCCATCCTCTTCCCACCTAAAGCTGTATCCACTCTTTTGTTCTCTTTGCATTCAGAGTGCTCCAACTGCTGGTTCGGGAAGCTGTGTAAACACAAAGCTAGCCATATTTATCCTTTCTCTATCCTGCCATTTCTTATGAAATACTGCATTTTAATGTGTTTTCCTCTAAATCAGCTTTCGTCTAAATTGAGAACAAAAATGACCTAGCTGTATTTTAAGGCAGGAAAATTTACACAGTCGTAGTTTCCTTCAATACTCCTTTCACGTGAACCACAGAAGATGTTTTTCTATTTCTACATACCCTGTGGTTCCAAGCATGCTGATGCTTCCTTGTCTCCCAGTGGCACATTTTGGCTACAATCCTGGTGGCACTCAGCACCCAAATTTGCTATTAGGAGGAATGATAAAGTACACCAACATACACGGTGCTTTGCAGAGTAACAAACAAAGTCTCCTGTTCTAAAAAGCTTACAACCTAACTTTGAACAGTAAGTGGATAAACAAAGGAGTGGTACCAACTTAAGCTGCATCTACACCAGACATTTAACAGTCATTCCCCCCCACCCCAAAATCCTGGGAATTGTAGTTTGTCAGTCACAGAGCTATAACTTCTAGAATGCTTAACAAAGTATTGCTTCCAAGGTTCTTTGAGGGAAATCATGACTGTGCAAATGGTATCAGAGTGTTCTAAATGGTGTGGGTGTAACTACAATAGCAATTTCCACTTAATAGCATACATACTCTCCTTACTTCTCCAACAACAGCAACAGTTTCCCTGCTTTCCAGCATTTCCGATCAAAATACTCGCCTGCTCCCCTGCCTAGCATCAGTGTCATTTAAGCACCAATTAACACAATCATAAGGCACAAGCTGAAAATGCTACACATGCTGGCTCCCATCCCAGGGCCAACCAAATGCATTCAGCTGCCATGATGGAATGTTTCGTGAGCATTTGTGACAGTGTGTATAGACCTGAGCCCTGCACCATGGGGCAGGAAGCCAGCAATGGCGCCCAGAGGCCATGTGGCTCTCTCCAACTGATTTGCAATCGTGGCAAATGTTCACATACCAACCAGAAGCCTTCAGAACAGTACCGTTAATCGTATCCCAATACTGAAAAACTAACTCAGCAGCAAACACGCATAAATGCCTCTGGATTTAACCCACTGGCTTAATGCCACAAGATGCTGTGAGGATCATTAGTTTAGATAATTTGGAATAGGGATTAGATATACAGGCTAACAAGAATAGGTAAATGGAACATCCATGAACAGCACAGATAGGCAAACTGTGGCCCTCAGCTCCATTTCATGCAGCCCTTGACTTAATTTTATGCAGGTAGCAAGAGGGAATAAACAGGAGGAAGGGTTAGGAGAAAGAGAATGGGATAAATTAGAAATAAAAGGGGATAGCCGCATACATCTTGTGCTCTGGCCCCACCCAAGTCCATAGCCAGTACGTGTCTCCTGACAGATTATCCCCAAGAGAATGTTGCCTTCAACAGGGGAAAAACTGTTTGCCCATCAACGGAGTCTAGTTCTGAGAGCAGATGGACCACCACCCCAGCAACTCCAATCTGTCCTCAACCAGCTTACCTCCTTACTTACAACCTGTCCAGGGGGCGGCACTGGCTGTCAACTTCCTCCTGATGAGTTTCAATGTTGCCTTAGCAAAGCTCAGAAAGGAGGAAGAAAGAGCAAATTGGCTTTAGCTCCACCTACTGTTGGCCTCCTGCATTACACTCCACTAGTCCCAATGGACAGCAAACACGACTCCTGCCCACCCATCACAGACAGTGTACAGCTGAACAATGGATGATAGAAATGAACAACATTTTTGTTTGCCTCACTTGTGGATTCCCTGGGGGCTTCTGTGTGGTCGCTTTGGAGAACAGGAAACTGGATTAAATAAAGGCTTGGTATGATTCAGCAGGGCTCTTATTCTTGTCTGGATCAACTGACAAGAGACCAACGTAAGTGCTAGGCCTTGTGTGCTGGTCCCGGGGGTAAGGTACCTTGGGTGTAGCAGAGTCCACACGAAGAGGGGCAAGGTCCGAGGCAGAGTGCCGGGCGGTGAACAGGAACGCTGGAACAGGAGGCTGTGCAGGGAACAGGAACACCGGATGGTCGGGGACAGGAGGCCGAGCAGGGAACAGGAGTACCGGATAGTCAGGAACAGGAGGCCGAGCAGGGATCAGGAACGCAGGAAGGTCCGAAGCCAACAACGACGTTGCTCCCGCAACCTGGGGCCGGGCTGACTGGGCTTTTATCCTCTTCTAAGGCCAGGGGCGGTCCCGGCCCCCAGGAGCCCCGCCTCCTCTGGCCTTAAGGCGAGCACTCCTCCTGGGGGCAACCAGTTCCCTTCGCCTCTCTGCTCTAAACCTCTGCAGATCAGGAGAGGCCGAAGGGTTACTGGGCCCTGGAGGAGGCTCACCTGTGGCCACTGAGTCGTCAAGCCTCTCTGGGGCCAGAAGGGCTTCACCTGGGGCCAGCTCCTGATGCACTGCCACAGGTGCAGGCTCTTCAGCATCTAGGCCTTGCCCCAGTTCAGCCGGCCCTGGAGGCGGGGACTCCTGTGCAGGCCGGGATTCCTCTGTTTCATCCTCCGAATCGGAATCCCAGGCCATCACACCATCCCCCCTCCCAGGCCCCCCCCTCAACCGAGGGTCCGGACCCGGCTTGCCGGGGTACGTCGCATGGAACTCTCGGAGGCAGGCAGGTGCGTGGACGTTGGCCGCAGGTTCCCAGGAACGGTCCTCCGGTCCGTACCCCTTCCAGTCAATGAGATACTGCAGCTTTCCCCTGCGGTATCGGGAGTCCAGGATGCGTTCCACCTCGTACTCAGGCTCTCCCCGAACCAACACTGGCTGCGGTCGGGGACGGTTCGGGTGGAACTCGTCGGGTGGGGCCACCGGACTCAAAAGGGACCTGTGGAAGACCGGGTGAACCTTCAGGGTTGCGGGTAACCGGAGACGAAATGCCACAGGAGAGACTTGGTCTACGATAGGGAACGGGCCGGTGAAGCGGGCGTCCAACTTCCGCGAAGGTCGAGAGGGGTGGAGGTGGCGAGTGGAGAGCCAAACCAGGTCACCGACGCGAAGTTCCGGCCCCACCTGGCGGTGGCGGTCGGCCTGGGCCTTGTACGCTTCCTTGGCCTGGTGCAGTTGCTCCACCAAAAGCTGTTGCTGGGACTGGAGCTCTTGAAGCCACTCCGTCACCGCCGGGACTGCGGATGTCGGCAGCACCTCTGGAAACAGCCGTGGATGATAACCATAACTGGCCTGGAACGGGGTCTGCTGGGTGGACGCATTCACCGCGTTATTGTAGGCGAACTCCGCCAATGCCAGGTGGTCGACCCAGTCATCCTGCTGGTAGCTGCAGTAACACCGGAGGTACTGCTCCAGCACCGCGTTCGCCCGTTCCGTCTGGCCATCGGTCTGTGGGTGATAGGCTGACGAGAGGCAGACCTCCGTCCCGAGGGTCTGGTGTAGTGCTTGCCAGAACCGGGATGTGAACTGAACGCCCCGGTCGGACACCACGCGCTCAGGTAGGCCATGCAGGCGGAAGACATGCTGAAGGTACAGCTGAGCAGTTTCCTTGGCTGTGGGTACAGATGGACAGGGAGCGCAGTGCACCATCTTGGTGAAATGGTCGGAGAAAACCAGAAGGCAGGTACAGCCACGAGACGAGGGTAAGTCCACTACAAAGTCCAACGAAACCGTGTGCCAAGGGTGCGGTGGAACTGGCAATGGCTGAAGTAGGCCGGGGGGTCGCCCGGTAGGTCCCTTAGCGCGCCGGCAGACATCACAACCAGCAACGTAGCGAGCCACGTCAGCCTTCAGGCGGGGCCACCAAAACTCTCGACTGACCAGATGGGTGGTCCGATACCGTCCAAAGTGCCCCGCTGCTGGGGCATCATGGGCCATCCGGAGAACCTCCAGCCGTAGTGGCCCTGGCGGGATGTACAGACGACCGTGGTGCAGCAGAAGGCCCTGATGCAGGACCAGCCCCGGATACTGTGGGCTGGACCCTTCAGCCAGCTCCCGGAGTCGTTCCTGGGCCCAAGCGTCGACCCGCTGCTGTTCCCGCACCCGAACCTGCAGTGGCTGCGCCTCCTGGGTGGCCAGGAATGCAGCCGGAGGTAGGATCGTGGTGGGTTCTGCTTGCTGTACCGTGTCTGCGTTGTCTTCAGGTTTCCGGGACAGGGCATCCGCCTTCTGATTCTGAGAGCTAGGGATGTAGCGGATCCGGAACTGGAACCGGGAAAAGAACAACGCCCACCGGATCTGTCTTTGGTTCAGCTTGCGGGTGGTCTGGAGGTACTCCAGGTTCCGGTGGTCGGTTCTCACCTCCACCGGATGTCGTGCCCCCTCAAGATGGTGGCGCCAGACCTCAAAGGCTACCTTGATGGCCAGTAGTTCCCGCTCCCACACAGTATAATTACGCTCCGCTGGTAGGAGCTGGCGGGAATAGAAGGCACAGGGTAAGAGTGGCGCTTCAGGACCAATCTGTTGAGACAAGACGGCACCGAGAGCCGTACTGGAAGCGTCGGTCTCCACCACAAAGGGTCGAGAGGGGTCAGGATGTTGTAAGATTGGTGCCCTCTGGAAACAGGCCTTCAACCCCTGAAACGCCTCCTCTGCCTCCTTGTCCCAGGAAAACGGCGTCTTTGGGCGCAGTAGCCGGGTCAACGGGGTGGTGCGATGAGCATAATCAGCGATGAAGGTCCGGTAGTAATTGGCGAACCCCAGGAAACGCTGTAGGTCCTTGCGGTTCCGGGGTGCCGCCCATTCTTGAACCGCTGTCACCTTCCCCGGGTCCATTTGCACCCCATCTGGAGAGAGCCGGTGACCAAGGAAGTCCACAGTCCGCTGATGGAACTCGCACTTGCTGAGCTTTGCGTACAAACGGTGCTCACGCAAGCGCTGCAGCACGGTCCGGACATGTCCCTCATGGCGGGCCGGGTCACGGGAGTAAATCAGTATGTCATCCAAATACACCACCACGTACTTGTCTAACAAGTCCTGAAACACGTGGTTGATGTAGCGTTGAAACACAGCAGGCGCGTTGCACAAACCGAAAGGCATAACCAAATATTCGAACTGCCCGTACCGGGTCCCAAACGCTGTCTTCCACTCATCCCCGGCTCGGATCCGAATCAAGTTGTAGGCCCCCCGGAGGTCCAGCTTGGTGAACACCTGTGCCCCTTGCACCCGCTCCAGCAGCTCCGAGATAAGGGGCAAGGGGTACCGGTCTGGGACGGTAATTTTGTTCAGGGCTCGGTAATCATGGCAAGGGCGGAGTTCCCCACATTTCTTCTTAACAAAAAGCACCGGTGCCGCGGTGGGCGAGGTGGAAGGCCTAATGAACCCACGCTCCAGGTTCTTGCGCAAGAAGTCCTGCAAAGCCTCGCGCTCTGGCTCTGTTAGGGAATATAAGCGACTCACTGGTAAAGGCGCTCCGGGTTGGAGGTCTATGCCGCAGTCAAAAGGCCGATGCGGCGGCAGCTGGTCTGCCCCCCGTTCCTCGAACACGTCCTGGTAGTCCTGGTACACGGCTGGGAGCGTGGGTGCTGCCTCCTCTGAGGGCGCGGACGCCAGCGTTCCGGATTGAGCATGGGAACATGGGACTGGGAAGTGCACGGTCCGTTTGACCCAGTCAATCTGAACGTTGTGGGCTTCCAGCCAGTCCATCCCGAGCACCAGGGGGAAGCGGGGCATAGAGGCAATGTCCAAAGTTCGCAACTCCCGGTGCTGCTGGAGACACAGGACCAGAGGCTGGGTCTCCTGAGTAACGGCACCTGACCGCAGAAGTCGTCCGTCAATCGCTTCCACCTGGACCGGTACTGGCTTGTTCCGAAGTGGCACCTGATGATGGGCGGCAAAAGCAGCGTCCATATAGGAGCGGGTTGCCCCTGAATCTACCAAAGCATGGGTGAGGATCCAGGGCCCACCTGGAGGGTATAAACGTACCGAAACCATAAGATGTTGCAAGTCCATTGGTGCGGGCCCATTCTGTACGGTTTGGGACCCCCGGTAGCTAGGGCCATCAGCTACTGGGGTTGGCGGTTTCCCTGCGGCTGGCGTTTCTCAGGGCAGGACCGAGCGAAGTGTCCACTTCCGCCACAGTAAAGACAGAGATTTCCATCCCGACGCCGCGCCTTCTCTGCGGGGGAAAGGCGTGGCCGCACTGCCCCGAGCTGCATAGGCTCCTCCGTTAAATCAGTTGTGACCGTGGGGCTGCCGGAAAAAGCTGGTGCCGTGAACTGGAAGTGTCGGCGACCCCGGGCCTGACGACGATCCTCCAACCGGTCGTCTATTTGTAGACTCCGTTGAATGAGAGTGTCCAGCGTGGTGGGGCGTTCCATTGTGGCCAACTGGTCCAGTACCTCGTCCGAAAGCCCTTCGAGATACTGGTCCCGCAGTGCCGAGTCATTCCAGGTCAAGTCCTGTGCCAACAGCCGAAACTCCGTGGTATATGTGGCCACCGTGGACTTGCCCTGTTTCAAATGCCGAATCGCCCGGTTGGCTTGACTCTCTTTCTGGGGGTTGCCGAACGCGGCCTCCAAACGATTGCAAAACCCCGTATAGTCTGCCAGCAAGGGGGAGTCTTGCCTGAGTAGCGGCAACGCCCACTTGGCCGCCTGGTCCTTTAACAAGCTAATCAAAAAGTGCACCTTGGTACGGTCGTCAGGAAAGTTCCGGGCTCGCCCCTGAATATACAGTTTGGCCTGGGCCAGGAACATGGGAAAGCTGGCCGGGGCTCCATCAAATTTCTCAGGCAAAGCCACTGGGTACTTGCCCGGAGCCGGGGCGTCGGCCCCAGGAGCCGGTAGGGCTTCCAAGCGTTGCTGAAGTGCCTCAACCGCGTCACTGAGCTGCTGCACGGTGTGAGACAAGGCCTGGTTCTCCTGGGCCAAAGCCACCAGTGCAGCCGCCTGTTCAGCCATGGCCTCTGGCTCTTCCCGAACGCACCCCTACGAAGGGGGAGTGCGGGAGGTGGCGGGAGCAAACTGTGCTGGTCCCGGGGGTAAGGTACCTTGGGTGTAGCAGAGTCCACACGAAGAGGGGCAAGGTCCGAGGCAGAGTGCCGGGCGGTGAACAGGAACGCTGGAACAGGAGGCTGTGCAGGGAACAGGAACACCGGATGGTCGGGGACAGGAGGCCGAGCAGGGAACAGGAGTACCGGATAGTCAGGAACAGGAGGCCGAGCAGGGATCAGGAACGCAGGAAGGTCCGAAGCCAACAACGACGTTGCTCCCGCAACCTGGGGCCGGGCTGACTGGGCTTTTATCCTCTTCTAAGGCCAGGGGCGGTCCCGGCCCCCAGGAGCCCCGCCTCCTCTGGCCTTAAGGCGAGCACTCCTCCTGGGGGCAACCAGTTCCCTTCGCCTCTCTGCTCTAAACCTCTGCAGATCAGGAGAGGCCGAAGGGTTACTGGGCCCTGGAGGAGGCTCACCTGTGGCCACTGAGTCGTCAAGCCTCTCTGGGGCCAGAAGGGCTTCACCTGGGGCCAGCTCCTGATGCACTGCCACAGGTGCAGGCTCTTCAGCATCTAGGCCTTGCCCCAGTTCAGCCGGCCCTGGAGGCGGGGACTCCTGTGCAGGCCGGGATTCCTCTGTTTCATCCTCCGAATCGGAATCCCAGGCCATCACACCTTGCATCGTCATCCTCTCACTAAAAGCAACTGGCTGGAAATGTTTCTAAGTGTTTATAAGTACACATTTGTAGCCCTCAAAATAAATGATATGCATATTTTTTTTAATTATGTGCAGCTGTTAACAGAATGAAAGCTTTCCTTATGGATTTCCGCTTAAAGAAGATAAGAAACTGTTCATGCACCCCAATCTGTTCCAATGCTCTGTGTGCCAATTTGTTAACACCATATTAGAAATCTTACATTTTGAGATTAGAGCTCAGTAAAAATGTCCAGGCTTTTAAAGGTATAAACTATGAGTACTATGCTTACTAGTATTCCAACTTACTAGAATGTTAACTTCAGTCTTTAAAATTTGTGCAAGTGCTTAAGGAGGACAGTTTCAAATGGCGGGGGAACATTTTTGTGTGTAAAATTTAGCTTGGAGAAAGTGTCTGGGAAGCTGGCATATGTGTGTTTTTGCACATAAAGACACACATGTGTGGGCATCCTGGTTACTGAGACTTTTAAGGTACCTGTATTCGGGGTTTCAAGCCTTTATGCCTAGCCAGCAGAACTGGGGGAAAAATACTTTTAAAAACTGACCTGACATTTTCCTCAGACCCCAGAGAATGTTTAAGGCGGGGGGGGGGGGATTGAAAGCAAGAAAAACCACATATATTGACAAATCTTACTACAGTACCTTCAATAAGAATCATTAAACAGGAAAGGAAAGAGCACACACTAACAAATTACAAGCGACTACTTCCTGTATGGAATAATGGGACTGTGGTCATGGTTCATATGCAATTCCCCCAAATTGCAAGGGAGTGCAAATAGACATAGATAGATGGGGGGGGGGGGGAGAGAGAGATAGGGAACTATCTGGTCCTGAGCAACCATTTCAGCAGTAACAATTGCAGCAGGACACCCCCAAAAGCCCCTGAAATGTCTAACCCAACATCAGCTTTGGATCAATAGAATAATTGCTCTGGCAACCTATACAGCTAAATCAAACAACTATCCTCTTCTGGAGTCATGGAAATTTCTGCCATTGCCTCACCTCACCTCTGAATGGTGTAGGGATGCCAAAGGATGAGGGAAAAAAAACAACCAGGTCTGCTCTTCTGCCTTTAACAGCCACTTTAAGAAGCGTGGCATGCAACTTCTCTAAATACATCAAATCCAAATCTTGTTCTGCAGAAATCAACAGGTGGCCCCTTTTTAAGGTGCGAGGGCAAACGCATCCTGTTAATTTCTGCAGATCAAACCACTGTTAAAGACAGAGGAGGAGGGGCTGGCTTGAAAACTGGCCACCCTACCAGATCCAGACCACCACCACCAATGTTGGACCTTATTGTTGTGACCATGACACTCCCAGACATGCAATATTGGTTACATATTTTGTGTGGACCATTTCAGTTCATATTGACCTGGTCCAAAAATGCTGAGCTGCACACATCGCATCTGGTTATAAACCAACTGTGCACAATTTGGCCAAGGCAAATTAACCTCTGGTCAATTTAAATATAATTATTGTACAGCTTTCCCTCTCCCAGCAGTGGACCTCAGCGCCCTAGACATTTCCCTCCCTCAGCCACTGAGGACTCCTCGGTGTCCCCCTCAGGCCTTTCCCCATAGCTAGGCCTAATGGCGCTTCAAATGTCAACATTTCACCGTCCTTTTACCTGAATGTGGCTTCAGGCGGCAGGTGGTGTCTTAGAATGGGAGCAGAAAGGCCTTCAGCTACAACATCTCATACCTTTTCCCTCAGCAGAGCCTCCAGCAATGCTCTGGAGACTTTTTTGCCTCAGCTAAGCTTCAAGCTCCTGAATGACACGCTTTCCTCTGTTTGGGTGGAGACTACCTAACACCCCTCAGTGAGGCTTCCCTCCTTAAATCTATTGCCCTTTAAAAGAGAAAAGAAAAGGCCCTGTCACAACATCTCCCTTGCCTAGGAAATTAGCCTGAAATGCATTCACTTGAGTGCCACCTCGTGGATAATGCCAGGCCCCACACCAGCACACAAAGTCTTCTCCAAGATCCATCATCCCTTCCAGAGCTCAGCTTCTGCCAACCCTACATGTGTCACACTCGCTCTTAATTAAATGTCAACGACATCTGAAATGTTTAAGTTAGAGAATTGCTAATTTTGGCTTTGAACACACAAGGAAAAAAATCAAATTCAGAAAACAAGCGTTGTGGCTGAGGTGAGGGATATTCAATTTTGAAAGCCATACTTCATTTGAGGAGGGCCGTGCTGTTCGCCCTCATCGGTAGCGGCATCCCAAATTTCGACAAAGGCAAACGTTAGAATCTCTTCAAGATGCAAATTCCAAGGAGCTGCTTTGGATTTTGAATGGGTGCCTGTTCAGCATGAATATCCACTCATTTGAAATGCGCCCCCATCCTCAGTACACTGATATTTAAACCAAACTAATCCCAATGAAATTGTAATGATGCTGGAAACATCATCAGAGTTGTTTACTCAATCACGCCGGGCCGTGTGCTGATGTTGGCTCCAACTCTAGGATGAATCATAACCCTGCCTTGTTGATGAAGATATATTCCCTCTTCTCCCTTATCTCCAGCTTTAATAATGATTTCAGCTGGGGGGGGGGGGAGCAAGAGCTCTCTGCTCTGGCAAATGAGGGCCCATCCCAGAGCTATAGGGTGCCATTAAAAGGAAACATCCAAAAATGACTGACTGAAGGCATCAGGCCCCCTCCAAACTATTCTGCTTCCCCAAGTGATAAATCTCAGCCCCCTCCACTCAAGCTGAGCAGCTGTAAACAACAGCTGCTGCGTCCCTTTCAAATCCCGCTTCCAGATCAGCGCCACTATCAGAAACGCATTACTTCGTTGCCTGTCGCATGTCGAAGGCGCCATTTAAAAATTTGCAACGCTCCTCTCCGCTGAAGGCTGTAAATCTCCCCCATTTTAATGCCTCTTTATGGGTGGCAAAGGAGCGACAGGTGGGGTGGGGGGAGGCCCATCAGGCCCCCGCTGTTACGTATATTGAATTAACAATTCTTAGCAGCTCTAATTATTTCCAGAAGGGCCTCTCAAAAGACGGCTGGAGAGAGACTGCAGCATATTAAAAACCCGTTCCACACGATTTCCGCTCAGTCCCCTGCACAAACATCGCCACACTTTCCCGCTCAGCGTTTAACAGGCAAGTCTTGTCCTGGCCACTGAGAGCCAATTTTTCATGGATCCCAACCTGCATTGACGAGAGACGCCTTTAAACCAGGGGGTGCCTAAACTCTGGCTCCCCAGGAGCTCAACTCATTAGCTTATGTCAGGGATCAACATCTACCTTTGGCAGTCCTTGACAGCAACAAATGACAAACTCCTCCTAACACCCCCAGAACGCCTCCTTCCTCCTCCTCTGACAGGATTTCCAAGATGCTTTTTACTGCAAAAGCTACACTGGTGCCAAAGGGAGAACAGGCTGTTCTGCCCCTTTGACACAGTGTGCCCTTTTTTTGCCAAGGGGGACCGAAGCAGCCATTTCCCAACACTGCCCTCCGCCCATATGAAAACCTCAGTGGCCTGGCTTGGAAGAGAAATGAGAAGAAAAATCAGCAGCAGGCTGAATTACGTGCAGAAAGGAGAAAAGTATAGCAGGAAAACAGCCCGACGGGAATAGAGGCCTATGCCACCAACATCTAACGTCAGCCCTGTGGCATATGGTTCTTGCACTCTAGAGGCTATTAAGGTAGCCTAGATATCTATTATTTAATTTGCATTTATGCAGAATTATAGCTTACGCTGCCACTTTCTTATTCCACTCATGCTACCTCTAGGCACATATTAATCGGTAAGCACCCCGTGGGGCTGATCAGGCGTGTCTAAGCCCCTGCCTCTTCTGTGGAGCTTTTCGCCCCAGTAAAGACTGGATAGGTTTCACCCGTTTCATTCCTGCATTACAGGCTTTTGAAAGGCAGAGAAGCAAGGACAGTGGAAGAGTTGGCAATCCCGGCACGTGTCCCCTATTCAAGACGACAAACACACAGCCCTTTAAAACTAAGACTGCAATTCTATAAACTTACCCATGACTGCAATTCTATAAACAGGGCTCGTTTCTCAGCCAACATATAGCATTGCCCTGTAACACACGAGCTTTTGTGGGCTAGCACTCGTTTTGTCTGATGCTTGAATTATTTCGAATAGACAGGCAGAAACGTAGAAGGGAGGGGAATTAAGCCGGACCAAGACACCGTGAAATTCAAGAACTTACCTTTGACAACCTTTTGTCCCCACACTTCACAACAGTTTCTCTATACCCACACGTGCGTTTTACATACACTCACACACCTGTCAACCTGCAACATTCAGTGAAGTAGGCTGTATGAGAGTTTATGTCACAACAAATTTAAGAAGAACCTAAGAAGGCTAGATTAGGCCAACAGCCCATCTAGCAGAGTATCCTGTTTTCACAGGGGCCGCCCAGATGCCTATAGAAAGGTCAAAAGCAGGAGCTGAGCACAAGAGCACTCTCCCCGCTCGAGTTTCCCCAAAACTGGCACTCAGAGGCTAATTTCTTCCAACACTGGAGGTAATTTCAGCAATGAATTAACCGCACACAAACACACACAATCCAGTAGAATTTGTGTCAACAGGCTAATGGCAGAGCCAAAGTCTGCTCTCCTTTGGTACAGCAATCTCAAAGTAGAATCACAGAATTCTAGAGCTGGAAGGGACCACGAGGATCTAGTCCAACCCCCTGCAACGCAGAAATCTGCAATGCAGGTAAAGGGACCCCTGACCATTAGGTCGAGTCGTGACCGACTCTGAAGTTGCGACGCTCCTCTCGCTTTATTGGCCAAGGGAGGCAGTGTACAGTTTCCGAGTCATGTGGCCAGCATGACTAAGCCGCTTCTGGCGAACCAGAGCAGCGCACAGAAATGCTGTTTACCTTCCCGTCAGAGCAGTACCTATTTATCTACTTGCACTTTGACGCGCTTTCGAACTGCTAGGTTGGCAGGAGCAGGGACTGAGCAACGGGAGCTCACCCCGTCGTGGGTATTCAAACTGCGGACCTTCTGATCAGCAAGTCTTAGGCTCTGTGGTTTAACCCACAGCACCACCCACGTCCCTCCAGAGTGGGGCTCAAACTCACAACCCTGAGATTGAGTCTCATGCTGTACCAACTGAGCTAGCAGTTTTGTCTATCTGCTCTCATCGAAAGTCTCTTGAAGACAAGGTTTAAATGTTAGGAAGAAACCTGCACTGGATGCCACTAGATTTGTGTATGTCTATATCATGCCAACCTAGCAGTTCGAAAGCACCCCCAGGTGCAAGTAGATAAATAGGGACCGCTTACTAGCGGGAAGGTAAACGGCGTTTCCGTGTGCAGCTCTGGCTCGCCAGAGCAGCGATGTCACGCTGGCCACGTGACCCAGAAGTGTCTCTGGACAGCGCTGGCCCCCGGCCTCTTGAGTGAGATGGGCGCACAACCCTAGAGTCTGTCAAGACTGGCCTGTATGGGCAGGGGTACCTTTACCTTTATATCATGCAAAAACACATGTACAAAAATGTAAATTCCAGAACTAGCAGTGGCTATGATTCCTACATACAGCACCCAGGATGCCAACCTTAGAATGTAACACATCATCTGAACATCATCAGTGAGGCAGGTGCTGCAAATACAGCTCCAATTTGGAGGTGGGAGTTGGCAGCGCAATAAAAACAGATTTAAAGTTTGTGTTTTCCTGGTGTGTTGATTCACCGAGATACAATGGCTTACACAGGCAAGTTTTGTGTACACTATCAGATTATGCCAAATGTCCTCATCTCCACTGCACAGCAGCTTGAGATACCCCCCATTTTCCCAGGAGTGGCGCAAATTCTTAATTGAGTTTGTAAAGTGCTGAGCTCCTGAGAGGCATTCCAGAAGTGTACATTAGCATCAAGCTGCAGAGAAACACTCTTGGGCTTCAGCGCCACCGTCAAAGTCACAGTTAAGGCTGAGGTGGCAGTTTTATTCCAAATTCCCAGGTTTTAAATCATTCATAAACTTCAGGGAGGAAAAAGCCCTTGGGGCTAACCCACAACTCATGCAGTCTCCAAGTGTTGTTTTATATTTTTTTAAAGGAACAGATTTGAGGGTTGCATAAAAAAATAAAGATGGAATGTTGAAACACGTAAAAGTACTTTATTTACGCAAGTTAAATTCTGGAATTTAACTCTCCCACACTGCTCCCACATTTAACACTGCTCCCACAGGAGGCAGTGATGGTCACCAAATTGGATGGCTTTGAGAGAGGGCTGGACAAATTCATGGAAGCTATCAATGGGTACTAACTATGATGGTTATGCTGTCTCTAGGTGGAGAAAGTAACGCTTCTGAACAAGTTACTGGAAACTGCAGGAGCGCTCCTTCTCGAATCCTGCTTGCTGATTTCCCAAAGTCAACTGTTAGAGATGTCAAACTAGATGGGCCACTGGCCTGATCCAGCTGGCTCTTCTTATCCACCCCAGAATTGCAGCGGGAATATAAAGACCAGGAAGCAGAGGTAAAGAGAGAAATACACCACTCTCCCAGTTAACTTTTTATTTCAAATCAAGTTCATATCCAACCGCCATATTCTCCAAATTAACACCAGGCCACAGAATATTTGTGTTGCCTATAGCTCTCATTGAGTAAATTTCTCACATTTAAGCAGTTTGCCATCAGGGAAGTCTGGGGCAAGGGCATCACAAGCTAAAATTAACATCTCAGTTCCAACACCTACCAGAATGTCAAACGGTCAGTCAAGACCTAAAAGCGAGTTGTCAGCAGCGAGTGTAAGAACAGTGGCAAAAGCGAATTCATTTTCTGATGAGGGGTTTAATCCAATAAAAAACTGCACTGGAAAGGCAGGGCAAAGGTACCCAATTTAATAAAATTTGGCAACTGTTTTCATCAAACAAGCATAAGTTTTCCATATGGAACACACAAGATGCAAATCAGAGGGTTGTGAACTGATTACAGAATCTTCTGCTTTCTAACCAATTAAATTTTTATTTTCAAATCACCAAAAGCTTACTATTGAAGGATATGTATAAGAACTTTCAGAAAGGCCATCTTTTAATATTTTTTCTACCTTGGAACCAAAATAGCTTAAAAAATAAATAAAATAAGAGTGTGCCCTTACTAGCAGCTCTAACAAATTAAAGTTTGCTCTCACCAATTAAAATTGACCCACAACAGCAAGAGCTTTAGTTTATTAATCTAGCAATTAAAGACTGCATCCCTAATCTGAATGAACTGTGCTTGAGCACAGAGTATTTCTCAGGGAGGCAGTGCTTTTTTAAAAGGCAGTAATTATATCCACACTTGCATATAAATTTTTTACATATAGCTGCAGCTGCCCATGTAAGCGGGGATATTTGCAGCTGGTATGACATTTTCGTCCTGAAGATTTTAGTCCTCATTGTTTCGAAGAAAGGTTTGAAATGGTGGTTTATGTTATGAAATGGTAGGCAGTTTATGTGGTCAAGATTCAGATACTACAAAAAAGACTGGAGGGTGCGCAGGGAGTAAGGTGGGAGAAGTGAAGCCTTCAGAAAAACACACGCAACATCAGTAAATAAAGGACTTTATTTCTGAACTGCAATTCACTTTAATGTTTCTTGTTTGCAGCTGCCACCTAGAAAAGAAGAGAGAAAAAGGTCTGCATTTTGGTGGGGAAACCATGCAAGGCTTACATTTAGTCCAACTTTCTGCACATGTTTTGGACTGCAACTCCCATCAGCCACAGCCAGCACTGTCAATGGCAGGGATGATGGAGTTATGCTCCAAAACATCTGGAAAACACCAAGGTGGGAATGCTGCTGATCTTTGGCAGGGGAAAAGGCACAACTCAATGTTACATAGCACCATGACATGCTTCCTGTCATGTCTGCGGAGTGCAGCGGGTTGGGCTAAATGACCACTGGGACCCCTTCAAACTTTACAATTCTATGAAGAAAGGCATAATCCATTGGCCTGAACACTGACAGTTTATACAGATGGCACATAAAACAGCCCAGGAGGAGCTGGCATTTTGGTCTACTTCACCCACAGCTTCTGGATGAGAAATCCATGCCTCCTTACAGAACACAAGGCTTGCCCCTTCAGAATTATATAACGATAAATTCAGTCACCAACTGAACTCGGCTAACTAGCAGCTGAACTGGAGTTCCTTCAACGTGCTCTTTTTTCTATGGAGCGCTGTAATTTTGAAAGAACCGATAAGGGAAAATTTCAAGATACTCAGATTCACAGTCTAGCTCAACCGCTAGAAATGAGAGACATCTATCAACTCTGTGTGATTTTTCATTCTGGTACTTGCTTGGACATGCTGCACTTAATAACTTCTATGTATTTGTAAAGGCAACCGTTTGCGAGGAATAATTCATCCACAGTACATTGTAAATGTCAACAGAGAGCTAGTTAATGCAACATCATTCAGGCACTTTATCTGATGGCACTGGGGCTGTTAAAAAGAGTTTTATTGGGGAGAGATTATCAAGTAAATTTTTAAGGAACAAATCTAAAGCTGCGGAGATCTACACAACACAGCTCTTTCTAATGAGTTTTGAAGCGACACAGGCTGCTAGGGATTCGCTTTATGCCACAGCAGAACTTTTCTTGAAATGATCTCACAAGTTGTTGATCCTAACTCACTCACTCTCTGTTCAATTTTCCTTTCGTTGTGAAGCATTTCAAGTAAGATAGTGCAATTCTTTAAGTAATAGGAAGACTTTCAAGCCAAAGCAACGGGGGGGGGGGGGGGAATTATGATTCATTTCCAGCATTCCTTCTCCTACCCTGCTACCGAGAACAGTTTTTTGTGGCAGAAACAGAAGATGCTTCTAGTATCTTAAAGCCTCTTGCATTTATTTCAGAATGTGATTTCCTAAACAACAGCAGAATTTAAAAATTTGTATTGTTGTTTTCCTTTTCCTTAATTGTTTGACTGTAAAACCACATTGGAAAGGCATATGCCAAAAAGCAACCCTAAAATATTTTAAATAAAACTTATGCAACAGGCACCTTTGCAAAAGTACTCTACAAAATTAAGTGATCTGCAAATTTTTACACAATCTAGTCTGCCCACGTTGAACAGATTATTTTTCTGTGCCTTGAAAAGGGGGGGTGGGACTTTAAAAAAATGTCCAGGTTGGCTCCCTGAATAGAATTCTAACGGCTTGCAGGCAGGGAGCTATTTACAAGAATGCTTTATGGTGCCACAAGGCTTTTCCTTGGTGTTGCTGCAACAGAATAACACGGCTACTCTTGTAGAAATGATTCATGTGAAAAAAAGGTTACCTGTCCTGCAATCCTGTCCAGATCTCGTTGCCCCTGAGGAGTAAGTTTGCGACCTCTGAAAGAAAGCAGTGACCAGTATCAGCATTTTTAGAAAGGCAATTCTGTCGCTACTGTGGGCAATTCTCTGCCCTAGTTACCATCACCTAGCAGATTTATGATCTTTTTCAAGGAACGTGTACAACCTCACCCCATAGCCCTAAATGCCCCACATAAATATACTAGGCTTCAGCACCTTCCAATAGGCAATGTAGCACATAACTAATCCACGCATGAAAGTATGGATCGATGGAACCTTTAGTGAACTTCTCCTTGAACCAAGGGTGCACCTAGTCCAGCAATTCTGATCCATGGTTAGTCAGAGTCTTCCTGATGGCCAAATCATAGGGCACCAAAGGTCATGGCCACCTTCTGCTGTTTTCCCACGCAACTAATACTGAGTGATAACACTGCCTCTGAACATGAAGGCTCTATGCAGCCATCATGAATAATATAAGCAAGTTCTGATGAACGGATCTCTGCATGTTGTCAGCTGTGGCATGTTATGGGTTGTAGGCAATTATACTCCTACTCAAAGTAGACCCACTGAAGTCAATGGACATGACGTGGTTAGGCTTGTTGATTTCAGAGATCCTACTCCAAGTAAAAATGTGTTGAGTACAACCTGAAGTTTTTGCAAGTGGGGCAGGCGGCCATGATACCCTGCAGCAGTTTTCTCCCTTATAGGTGCAATTCTTGGGCTACCGAGTCGCACAAGTTCTCTGCGTCCTTTTGGTACCGAGACTCACCCATCTTGGTCTTTCTCCACCATTTTGAGCCCTTCTAAAGCCTGCAGCACTCTCCTAGCAACGCTCTTGGAGCCTCTGCTGAAGTGGCTGGGCATTACGCCGTTGCGCTGGCGGCCCCCGTAGATCTTGGTCATGGAGCCGACTCCGGCACCACCACGGAGATACAGATGGCGAGCTGTGGATGCTGCAAACAAACCAAAACACAAACAACACATCACTTCCTGACTCTTCTTCCTGTTTATTTCAATCAAAACATTTTGTCTTTGTCTTCCTACACCAGATACAGCCGCAAAGTAAGTTTTCTATACACTGACTGATAAAAACCCTCCTGGTTCAAAAGGTTGCCTTGCACACCACTCATGTTTTTACTCACAGGAATAGGGTACTCCACGCTTCTCAAACCTGGTGATGTCACCGAGAAAGTCTTCCACCATTCCTAACCATCAGCTGTGCTGGCTGGAGCTGAAACAGGTTTCTAGCTCCAAGTATCTGGAGGGCACTGATCTGAAGAAGGCTGGTGTACTTATTTGAGCAGTGTGATATACGAACCGAGAACTCCCAATTCCAGCTGGGGAACATCTCCAGAATGAGAAGCCAAAGTCTCTGAGCTCACACTAAGTTGGCTGCATGCTTGAATGCATTACTCCCGTTAAAGAAGGAAGGAACCACACAAAAGTAGCCAACAGTAGCATGCGAACTGTTAATGAGCACAATTGCTGTCAGCCTAAGATCATCTAGCTGGAGGAACCTTAGCCAAACAGTGTGGCAACTCCAGAGAAACAACAGAGCACCATACTGTTAATATCACTTGAGAACAAGAAATGGTGTAAAAACCCCAATTTAGACCTAGAACAGGACAACAGGGTAGTGCAGAATGTAGCACGGAGGGCAGAGCACTTTTCACCGCCATGGCTGCTTTTGTACAGAGCCACCTGCTTTGTCCTTTGAGGCCACCGTTCAAGCAGACAAAAACAGACACAGCCTAAGGCCATATTGCCGCAAGGCAACCTCTCAAGCCTTCATTTCGCTAAAACAGTTACAGCAGCAAGACAACATCTGGGAATACGGCACTTAATAGACATCACTGCGGTAGTGCTGCGAGAGAAAAGCACATTGGACTTTAGAGCTTCCCTGTAAATCATCGCCACAGTGGAGGGGCATTTAGAAAGCGAGGCATGAAAAGATAGATAATTGGTTTGCGTTATTTACCATGAATACAAACAGATGTGTGCATTTGAGAAGGCATTCTAGCGACATGTGAATGAACAGTGCAAGATCTCCACAAAGAGCAACTCTAAAGCTCTCCAACTGTTGCTAGGAGCTGCCTAAAGTCAGGAACAAAACTATCTTGGGCCTTGGGGGGCAGCGGGAAGAAAACCAAGACAGATTGCTTGGCCGGCTACCAACACTTGTTTGCGTCTTCCTCCTTCTATGGGCAAGCAAATCAAAAGGCACATGACTTGAGCCTGTGAAAAATCGCACTGCCTCAGCACCCAGCACTGACAGAGATTGGGTGCGGTGAGGTGGCAAGACCTCTAGTAACAATCCTGAGAAGATCAGGAGAGCTGGAAAAAGAAGTAAAAGCAAGCAACTGATTCATGTCTTTAGAACCCCAGTAACTTGCTCTTAATGAAACATGTAAATGCTGCATAATGTCTATCCAATGTGTCATCTATCTAAGTAGGCGTGGCTAGCACAGGGGAGCTAATAATGCACCATCACAAGCACACAGTTAACTATTCATGGTCTACATCAGGGAAGACACACTCGCCCTGTCAATGAAAATAGTAAATGGTTTTCTTTTATGGTGCCGAGAGGGCTCATTTCCTTGAGCAGAACACTAGCTATCCCCCAAGAAGTTGTCATCTCCAAACTCCCCCTAACTGCACACCAAACTCAAGCATTTTCAACTATGCTGGATAAAGAGGCATGAGGAATTTTAAGGATTATTGGGATAATGACACTAAGCTACACATGTTAACTGTATCTGCTCATATCCACTCTTTGTCCTACATGTCTCACTCTCCATGTTATCCCTCTTATTGTAAGCTCCTTGGAGGCAGTGACCCATTTTCACTTATAAAATGCCTATAAAGTACCATGTGCATTGATGCTGCTGCTAATAATGTACGTGAACCGCTTCAAGCACTTACATTTTGCTGTATAAATGGCAAGCATTACCATTAGCTGTATATAATCAACGTAATTTGCATCTCATTTTCATGAAGTTGTCAGGTGCCAAACCAGTGAGTTAATGCACTGCACTTATCCTACAACAATCTCATTCCAAAAGTGGTGCCCTTAATAGATCTGAGTGGCAGGATCTATCTTGGTCACACTGATGCAATATGCAACGCAACACTTATGCAGACAATCATGGATTGTTAAAAACAATTATGAACTTTGTTCTTAAAAAGTAAGACGTTGCACCATATTTGCATGTTACTATATCTGCCCAGTTCCTTACCAGCTCTGGTGTAGAACCAGTTCTCATCATATGGAGCTAGTTCCTTGTGCTTGGCTAGCTTGACTGTGTCCACCCATTCAGGTACTTTCAGTTTACCTGACCTGCAAGAACAATTCAAACACCAGTTATCACCATACAAATAAGCAGCAGTAATTTTATTTCAGCCAAGCTATCACTTTTGCCCAAAGGCAGCACATACCTCAATGGTATTTTCACATTATAAAAGGTAAGTCTCTTTCTCCTACTTGTCACCAGAAGACAAGTGCTCAAACCCATGCCTCACTGAACTATCATTTGCTAGATCCTTGCATGAACAGCTTCCAGCCTTAAGACTTCACTTGACTGGGGCAATTCCATCAAGCTGCAGCAAATGGGAGGCAAAAAGAGATGAGGGGTGTCCAGTCCCTCCTCCCTCGTCACCTGCCACCTGTGGCAAAGAAGGGAGACAGAGACACTCCAACGATGCAAGCAAGCAGCCCAGCAACTTTTGGCTTTTTTTTTTTGTTTCAATCCCAGCTGCTTATTAGTAGACCTTGTAACAAATAACTGGTACCTAAGTTTGCATATTTCCCACTCCCTCCCAATTAACTTTCCTTTTGTGTCATGTTTTTTTCGTAAGCCTAAGGGCAGGGTCCTGTCTTGTTTTTACTGATGTGAAAACCACTTTAAGAGTCTTCTTTAGCTGAAGAATGGGGCAACTTAAAAAAAAACATACCTCTGAAAGAATGAAAGAGAAAGAACTGTCTAAACCAGGGACCTTCTGTATGCAAGACAGATGCTCTACCACTGAGCTATGGATGTTCCCCACACCTGAATCAAAGGAGGAACTCTCTCCCGTTGTGAAAAAAGGAGAAAGGCCTCTTGTAAGGCAGCGCCAATAGCTTTTGTATTTGAAACCACCACTTATGAAACCAGTCGAGTCACTATTCTTTAGTCAAATCCTCAAAGGACTGTTCTGACCCTAAAACGTCATCCTACAAACATAACCATATAAAAATAAAAGCTAATTAATCGATGCTCCATTACACGCTGCCAGGTCGGTGAATGGGATACAACCGCTACCCAGGACTTGATCCTGCAAAAGAATGCTGATTAGGCTTGAATTAAGAGACTTGATGAGCTGAAGCTGCCCACCAGGATTCTTTATACAGCAGCAAGCAAGGCCGGGGGGGGGGGGCAGAATTGCAGTGGTCTATCACAACTGCATCCCCCTGACCAGGTGCCCTCTCCTGGTTTGAGTGTATTTGAAGATGCGTGGCCGATATTGGCAGAAAACTTGGAATAAGCCCAACCAAACACAGGCTAGAATCTCTTCTTTGAAGACCTTTTTATGTGTCAGCAAAGAGCCATCCAGTGGAGCTGTTTTGAGTGGTCAGAGGTCTCTCACACTTTGGCCCACTGTGAACTATTTTGTTCAGCACTTCGCTGACAAAATTGCTCAGGTCTGTCCTGACTTGGCTGCTATAACTGATACAAGTCCTTTGGCTTTCTGCTTGTCCAGTGTTAATGGATCCTTTTCAAGTCGTACAGCTTGGAAATGTGAGAGCTACCACATGCTAGATCTTTGCCCTATCTGGCTCATCAAAAGGGCCAACAACAGACTGGCTGAAGGCAGTGGTTATAGTGACTCTATTGAAAAAGTCCTCCCTGAATCCCACTTTACCAGATAATTACTGGCCAGCCTCCAATATCCTATTTTGGGGCAAGCTACTAGAGTATGTGGTGGAATCTCAGCTTCAGTTAGTTTCTGGAGATGACTATCTACATCCGTACCAATCTGGTTTCAGGGTTTACAGTAATCTGGATTACTGTAACACACTCTATGTGGGGCTGCCTTTGAAAAGTGCTCAGAATTGTCCATTGGCTCTAAGAGCTGAAGCTAGATTGTTGACCAGGGCTGGTTATGAGACTGGCTATACAGTGGTACCTTGGGTTAAGAACTTTGCTTCAGGATGAGAACAGAAATCGTGCTTCGGCAGCAGGAGGCCCCACTAGCTAGAGTGGTGCTTCAGGTTAAGAACGGACCTCCGGAACGAAGTAAGTACTTAACCTGAGGTACCACTGTACTAGGAACAACTCCATTGGTTATTGGTCTGTTTCTGGGCACAATTCAAAGTGCTGGTTATCTCCTGTAAAGCCCCACATAGCTTATGTCCAAAGTACCTGAAAGACAATATTCCCTCATGTGAACCTGCCTGGGTTTTGAGATCTTTTGGGAAGGCTCTTCTTTCTTTCCCGCCACAATCTCAGGCATGCTTGGTGGGGATGCAGGACAAGGCCTTCTCGGTGGCTGCTCTGACTTTGGAACTCCCTCCCTAGAGAAGCTAGGCTGGCTCCCTCCTTGCTGTCAACAATTCCAACGGTCCTTCGGGAATTAACTGCTTTTAATGAAAGGGTGGGCTGGTGCTGTGCTGCTTTTATTGTAATTTCTGGTATGTTTTAAACAGATTTTATATATGTTGTATATAGTTTCAATTATATCAATGTTTAATTCTATTTTTAATTATTGGTTTTTCTATGTTTTAAAGAGTTATTGTTTTTATCTGTAAACTACCTTGAATCCAATCATGAAAAAGGCAGGTTATAAACAAACAGAATAATAAAAATAAAGCTGCGACCATAAAACAGAACCCAGGGCAGGGCTAGGCAGATGAGAAATGGATGAGAACAGAGTCTGTTCTTAATGGTTCCATTTGAGTTCTAGTACCTCCAAGTGCACAGGCTGCTACCATGAACAAAATCAAGAGAAGACAACACCCACCCTGGATCTGAAGTTTGGAGGAACAAAGAGCAAGTTTAGCCTTTGTCCCATTAGTGTCTCTGTTTTATCCCTGCTTTTCTTCTATTTATTTGAAAGTTTATCATCCAACTTGTTTGTTGCCACAAGACTGCCAAAGCAAAGCACAATCTACCTTAAAACTATCTAAAAACTAACACATACTCTCTACCTTGTGAAGAAAAGACAGTCAGATACAACTAAGTGATGAACAGCTGGATCTACAGTCACACCCAGGAACGAGGCAAATGATGCATCTGTGCTCAGAACAAAAGATGGCCTGGACAACTGCACCTCCACTTACAGATCCCACAAGGCATGCTTAAGACTATAATTAGATTGACTAAAACCTGATCAGATAAAAGGATATCACTGATCAAAGGGGAAGCCACTGTTTATTTTTTAAAGTTTAGTTTTATGGAGGGAGGAACTCCCTTATCACATACACACTTCAAGCATTGTGTCTGCCAAGACTCATGAATGTATAAACCTCAAAACAAATGTCCTGTTACTAAAGGGATATTTGCTGAAATCAGGAACCCCAGCTGTCCACAAGATACCATCTATCCACACTGCAAAGCTTTCAATGGCTTTGAGTTCTTATTTGTAATTCTCATTTTGGCACAACTAGCTGCACCTAAGTAGCTTTTTCATTAGATGAGCCATCACTACACCAAAGGGAGCATTTCCTTATGTTTGGCTCAGTGTTGCACTCTTAGAACAGTAAAGACATACACACATACACAAAGCAATTAGCAGAAGAGGGCAGGTAGACTGTGCTCCCTTTCTTTTTAACTAACAAGTGCAGTTAATCCCCTTATCAAATCCATGGGACCAATTCATTTTTCAGGCAACTTACTTTTTGAGGAAGGCTGCAAGCGCCCTCACAAATTCCTGCTGGTTCACGTCCTTTACAGTTACTCCAGGCATCTACAGAACAGAGGGGTGGGGGAAGCAGCGAAGACCAGTACCCATTAATGCAAGTTCAGAAGGAAAAAACTCCCAGTACACAAAGTTGGGAAATATTAAGACCAAGCAAATTCATGGCAAGCTTTTGAGGTTGGGGGGAGGGAAACCCTAGCTGAAGTCCTCACCTTTAGGAAGTTTATCCAGAGCTGAAGGGAGGCACATTTTGATCTCTGGAGCCATCCCAAGGACCAATGGAAGGCTGCCTCCCAGGAAGAACATTATGGCAAAAATCACAACAAACCTGGCCCCATCCACCAGCCAGAGAAGGCTGCAAGGAGCTTACTTTCCTCCTGGGGGGGGGGGGACACTTGGCCCTAACTGTTAGTTACGTTAGGGACTGCAAGAGAAGTATTTTCTAACCTCTGCTACAGGTCAGGAATTCAAGAGCTATAGGTTATCACAGCAATATCCATCAAGCCCCATCAATCTGCATCTGCTCCTACACTTGCATTTCCTTCACATTCTTTTCCATTTGCACCATGTCTATCAAATTCTGAGCTGCATCTTAGAATATGGTTGGTGGTTCATACTTACTGAAGTATTTATACATATTTAGGCCAAGGTGCTTTGTGCATTTTACTCTGCAGCACACCATATAACCCAATGACAACTTTATTATCAACAATAATGCCTATTTTATTTATTTTACTTTTGTTTAAAATGGATGAAGGCTGCAGCAGGGAGAACATTTCTATTCCTAGTTTTGAAATGCCTACAGGTTTCCTGCCCAATGTATATTCTAGTTTAAGGCTCGTTCGCCATTTACGAAGCATTTTTACGAATCAGGGTAATAACAATTACATTCTCCCCTTTTAAATCCTCTCCAACTTAGGCCCATTTTTATTTTTGATATCTCTTCCATAGGTGTGGATCAATGGGGAACAAAAACCTTTTAACTAACTTTATAACAGCAGGCTTTACTTTCAAGTAAACGTACAGAGAATTAAACAAGGCGGCTGCAGTCCTGTGCAAAACTTTACTTAGGAGTAGGCTCCACTGAAAACAGAGCGAACGAATTCTAAGAAACCATACACACTATTTCACCATGCATTTCTTTTAGCCTGTCTTAAGTTTTGGAAATGAACTTTTTTTCCTTGTGCCCAAGGGAATAAAGCAAAGCACATTTTAAACTTGACGCGCAATTTGGAAAATTACTTGTTATCGCAAGTAATAATACATAAATTTTCTTCGCCTTGTGCCCAAAGCACATTTTAAAGTTGACGTGGCGATTTGGGGGGGGGGCGGGGGAATGTATACTTTATTATGGCTTTGGTAACCAGAACACGGGGCTTTTAGCGCAAGCTAGGCCCCCGCCTCTCCTCTTCCGCCTCATGAGACATGGAAGCCGGCTCCCCGCCACCCCCTGGAAGAGCATCCCCGTCCACACGCTCTTGGCCCAGCGGGACGGGGGACGCCAGGCCAGGCGGACCAGGGGCGGCGGGAGACTGGGCCGCCAGCCTTCGGGCGCGCCGAACGCCCTTCCCCGAGAGGACCCAGGCCTACCCACCACGCTCCCCGAGGCCGCTCACCGTGCTCCTGCCCGCTGCGCTCCAGGAAAAAAAGAGAACGAGAGGGGTTACCCACCCGCTACTCACAAGGGCTCCGGGCGTCGCGAGGTTCTGTAAGCCAATAGTGGGCCGCGAGACTTGGGGCGCCCAATCACCGCGGCACGCGGGAGGGGCATAGCGCCGCCTTTTAGTTCTAAACCCCCGCTCACACACCTCAGCGGCGGAAGCGGAAGCTGCGGAAGGGTTTTGTACTTCGCCCACAAAAGGGCGGATGTTGGTCTAGCCCAGTCTCCGTCGTTCGCCTCGTGAGTAATTTGGTGGGTGGAGGGGTGTTAGAATCTCACTTTTTCTTTTGACTTGAGCGTTGATTGGTGCTTTATAGAGGAAACAGGTTTGCAGGTGACACAGGTTATTGCTTTTATTATTAATAATAATACTTATATAAATTTGTTGAGATTTTTTTTGGGAGGATAAAGTTTGTATACATTATAAGCTAAAATAAATAAAGATAAACAATTATAACAACAGACGAAATAAGGCGAATTTTTTAATATTGGTATTTCCAGAACAAGCTAAAAGTGTTTTGAAATCTTCTGTCCACAATATTAATATATTAGCCGAAGTTTTTAAGGTGCTCACAAGCTTCTTTGTTAACCTGGTTGCTAGGGAAGTAATAAAAACTACCGTTACAACTGCCAAAACAACCTTGGAACCCCGTTCAAAACGTGTGCCAGGTGACTTACGTACTCTTAAAGAATTCTTGCATCGCCTTCCCGTTGCAGAAAATATACAGCTTTTTATTCAGCTATACTTCTTTGCCTATATATTTAATAGTTCTGGCTTTAATAGTGCTATCTACCAATTTGCTTAGGCAGGTTAGGCATAATGGGTTTTTCTGCTTCATTTCTCTGCTTCTCTCCAGATGCTTTTTAAAAAATGGTGTTGCCAAAGGACTGAAAGGAATTTACATAGTTTTGTTGGAAATTTGACACTTTTATGGGATTCTTGGCTATGTGTCATCCAAACCCAGCAAGTTGCTAATTTTTACTCTCTTCATTAACCATGCTGCTTCATCTCTTTGTTACCTGTATTTGACTTCTTCAGACATTCTTCCAGGAAAAAAAGTAGTCAAGCATTTGTGTGTGTGCAACCTTTGCAGTGAAGACTGATGCAAAGAATTAATTCGGTTTTCCTGTGGTCTGCCTGTACTACACCACCATATACAACTCTCTTGAGTGACAATACATTTATTACTCTGGCACCTTCTTGGACTTTTGGACTACAAATTACGAAAGGCACAAAAGCTTTTGGAATGTCTGTTGTACACATTTCAAATAATCTCCAAATGTTCTGAAGAGATTTGGTTCTCCTGACCTTTCCTTTTCAATTACGGCAATGCATTCATTTTTAAAGAAGATTCTTGAAATTGCAGGCCTTAGAGGCTAGAGGAAATTTGAGCATCTGCATAGGCTTTTACCTAGTCTAGTCTGACTAGCTTCTACCTAGTCAGTCTTCTTTTCATCTGCAGTTGATGAACAACTTCAAGGCCACTGCTTTCCCTTATTGTTCTTTAAACTGGACAGACATTTAAATAGAGAATTTATGCCCCCCTTAATCTGGTCCAATCCAGGGCCAGCCCTACCATACAGCAGGGAGAAGCAACATGCTTCAGCCTGGATAGCTCAGTTGGTTAGGGCATGGTGCTGATAACACGAAGATTGCAAGTTTGATCCGTGTATGGGCAGCAGTGTATTCCTGCACTGCAGGGAATTGAAGTAGATGGTTCTCAGGGTCCCTCTCAACTCTACTGTTCTATGATTCTATGATTTATGTAGTACCAGGGCTGCTTCTCCCCCCCACCCCCCCAGCTGGAACTCGCCAGAATTAAGTTCCAACAACTCTCAGGTTGCCATTCCAAGAGAACGAGGGAAGTGTTCATTGTGAGTTATGGTACCTCTTTTTCCAGAGGGAAAGGGCACTTGGGCTCTACTCCAGGTAGCAAAATGTTTTGGATCAGCACAGGTCCCCTCAAAATACAGGCAAGACCACAAGAAAATAAGACTGGCCAGTTCCATTTGTTTTTTTATACCCCATTACAACTCCAGTCTCGTTACATTGCTTAAAAGGCATATTAAATTATCCCCTGGCAGAGGAATTGCACATTGCTCAATCTGGGCTGAGCTACAGTTTCCCTATCAACTGCCTTCATTTCCATGAGGAAAGGGGCACCGTTTTTAATATTTGATAGCAGCAACAGGTGGCAATTAATTTTGAAGCTTGCCACACAAATGTGATTTATGCCTGTGTCATAGCTCCAAGAGACACATAGACTTGCTGCTGCTGCTGATAATATTAATATTAATAATAATAATAATAAAAGAGGTGGCAATTCTCATGAAGAGAACTTTATCACACACGGATAACCCTGGACTGAAATTATTTGTGGACTGGAGATTGCAGAAGCACCCTGGGCATCACGAGAACCAACAGTCAATAATTGAAACCATACCTGCTCCTTCCAAATTTTCCATGGTTCTTTTCCTTCTTGACTATTTTACCTCCATAGATAAAAAGTGAGGTTTATTGCGCCGAGTTTTAAACAGAATCAATTTCATTAGCTTAATTTAAGGTTCTAAAAATACCGAGGGCCGAGCCACAGTCTTTGTTTAAATAATGGGTTTATCGACAGTTCCTGATGTCCATTATGTGCTTTAATGCCGCAATATTCAATAGCTCTCTGCAGTTCAGCTCCCTCATTTTCAATAATTGCTTTGTGGGTGGAAGCGATTTTCCTATTGCTGTCTTAAGTGGGCCTCTCTCAATTGCACTTAGCTGATGGTGCCCAAAGGTAGAGGAGACGCACAAAGGGAGGGAGGCGAGGGACAAAGGAGAATTGGGCTCCTCTTGTGCCTTTAAATGTTCACATCACACAGAAGAGGAAATTTCACCAGGCACCAGCTTTCCCCACTCTGGTTTGACAAGCTGCACCTGACAAAAATTCTTTCAGCTTCACCCTAATTAAAGGCTCTTATTAAAGTCATGTCTTCATTGGCTTATTCAGAGGCAGCATCGCTGCTGGGCATTGTCAGGTCTGCCACACAGGAAGGACCTCACGGTCAATTCCCAGTGCCCTCTGGCCCTGCTCCTCCTGCTTTCCTGCTCTCGAAGGAAACAAAGAAGGAGGAAGAACCTCAACCTTGCCTTGCCCTCTCCTCTTGGGCAGTGGTGTAGATTGGACCAAGGGGACAGGCAGGGACGTAGTTATGGATGGTGATTGGTGGGTAGAGCTGGCCCTACCAGGGAGGCAGAGTGTAGCAACCGCTTCAGGGGGCAAATGCTGAAGGGTGGTCAGTGGTTAGAGCTGTGTGGACTGTCCCACATTCCCCCAGGCTGCATACTGGCTGCA
This sequence comes from Podarcis tiliguerta, assembly GCF_965153285.1. Classification (NCBI taxonomy): domain Eukaryota; kingdom Metazoa; phylum Chordata; class Lepidosauria; order Squamata; family Lacertidae; genus Podarcis; species Podarcis tiliguerta. The sequence goes on from NC_139541.1 coordinate 75,876,847, forward strand.
TACACACTGCACAGTTAAAGCACAGACCGCAAAAAATCCTGGGACCTAGGGCATTGCATACACACATGCACATGGTGCTTTTCCATTTTTCTTTCCAATTGGCATTCAACAAGTAACTGGTGAATCTGGCAATTTCGGTTTCTCACTTTTCCACTCTTTAAGAATCAGTTCTCCACATTTCCACATCAGTCTCCTCTCTATATTTACGTCTTCATGAAAATCGACAGCAATTTAATGTGAATTTCTCCTAATACACACATCTCTGGATGCAATTTTGCCCAGCAAAGACATTTTTCTAAAGCAATTCCCTTACATAATACATTTTTTGCAATATACATTTTTATGCACACTGTACCCTGGCATATACATTTTTGTACACATCGCTGGGCTGGAGAACTGCAAACTCCGAGAAGTGCAGATTTCAAAGGACAGCTGCTTCAGTGCACAGAAAATGCAAATTCGGTAGGTTTGCCTATAAATGCAAACTGAACCGAATCTCTCCCATGCCCGGCATTCAACATATTGTGGCTACTGATTAAGTCTAGTCCACATTGGGCTGGTTTTGGAGTTTTTTGCCCAGATTGTTGGTGGTGGTTTGCTTGTTTGCTTTTAGCAAAAAAAAGTCATTCTGTAAAACCTCAAAAGAGTTCCCCTGAGCATATAAATAGCTCGCCTCCTGTTTCTCAGGCTGCCTACATACTAACAATTACTGTGCAGTTCGTGCTGGATTTTTAATCTTGTCATGGCAGAACCTGGATCCCAAATGCCTATGTATCCTGTTGTTTGGCATCTATCGGACTTGGGGAAACAATGGAGGAGTTCATCTTTGGTCAAACTCTTTGACGTTTGCAGTGCCTACTCTGGCTGTAGAGGCCGATGCAGGAGTGACATGTTTTGTTGCAGCTGGGGCAGATGAAGGCATCCAGTTGTGCTGCTGCAGATGCACCATGGTGCTTCACAGTCAAATCGTGTACCCATAGCAGTGACCAGAGGAGAAATGACCACTGGGACTGTACTTCGTTATAAAAGGCTGCTGTTGGCTGCGTTGTTTCTCAAACCAGCTTCACACCACTGGAGTCATAGAATCATAGAATTGTAGAGTTTGAAGGGACCCTGTGAATCATCTAGTCCAGGGGTCTGCAACCTTTAAGACAAAAAGAGCCACTTGGACCGAAGGAAAAAAAACTGGGAGCCGCAAAACCATTGCGACATTTAAAACAGTGGGGAGTGTCAGTGCACACAATGCTCCTCCCCCCTCGCTAGTATCTGCCCCGGAGCCGCGGCAAAGGTGTAAAAGAGCCACATGCGGCTCCGGAGCCGCGGGTTGCTGACCCCTGATTTAGTCCATCCTCCTGCAAAGTAGGAATAGGTACTTGTCTGTACTTGTCTATCCCATACGGGGATCAAACCTGCAACCTTGGCATTATCAGCACCACACTCTAACCGACTTAGCTATCCAGGCATGCTGTAAGTCCTTGAAGCCATTCCCAATTTGTCTCTAGCCAAGGTGGGAACACCTTTGCAAAGGGTAACGTGAACCCGCCCTCATTGGACCTGTTTTTGGCTCTGTTGTTGTCGGCACTCAGCACCTTAGTCTGCTATTAGAAGGAGTGGCTCTCTGTCCTCCTTCAGGCCTGGGGGTGGACTTTGGGGTTGGGACAAAAGCAGGCCTTCAGCCTGGGCCAGTGCAGAACACGGTGGAGGAATACAGATCGGAGGGCTAGCCCAAAGTCTTTCTTCCTCAGGGCATAAACTAGTGGGTTGGCCAAGGAATTCAGGTGGGAGAGCAACACAGCCAGGCGGTTCAGTGACTCATAGCGCTGGCAGTCGGGGCACAATAGCTGGACACAGTAAATGACATGCAGCGGGATCCAGCAAATGCAAAAGACGCCCACCAAGAGAAAGAGGGTGCGGGCCATCTGCAACTCCCTTTTCTTGCCTGGCCAAGGAGCCTGGGACTGGAAGTGGCCGCGGACTACCCGGAAGAGGTCAGCATAGATGCCCAACATGGCGGCCAAGGGCAGCAGGGTGCAGATCAGGAAGTTCAAATAGACCACGTACTCGGGGCTGAAAATGGAGGTGAAGGAACAGAGGCCCAGGTGTCCGCTGTGGATCTCAGAGTAGCTGAGGTTCTCTTGGCGTGGATAGACCTTGGAGAGGAAGCCTCCGTAAGGCAGGTCGCGGGCGATGATGACGAAGGCCGTCCTCTCAGAGGGGAAGCTGAAAGGTAGCGTCTTGTTGCTGGTCTCCACATAGTGCTGGAAGCGGTTCCAGCCCATCATTGGTGAGAGACCTATCAGCAGAGACAGCAGCCAGCAGAAGATCACAATGATCACCATCCCTCCCTTCTTCACGTGCGCGGCGTAGCTGTCCAGAAAATAATCCTTGTGAGTGTCATGTGACTATGGAGTCAGGTGTCATTTGTCTACGGTCAACAAACAAGTGTTGCCTCCATTAGTAGCTCTTCCATTGCTACTCTAATCTGATGCAACCCTTGCATATGATTTGTGTTAACCAATCAGCAACAAGCACATATGTGGCAATGCTGTAATACTCAATAAAAGGGACTCCCCGAGACATGCTTGGTGGATGCCTCCCATATGACACTTGTCACTCGTCTGTCGTTTATTTCAACCCAACACTAATCACATCGTCTAAAAACATTCTTTAGACAAGGCTACCCAGATGCTTGTGGGACGCGGGTGGCGCTGTGGGTTAAAGCCTCAGCGCCTAGGGCTTGCCGATCAAAAGGTCGGCGGTTCGAATCCCCGCGGCGGGGTGCGCTCCCGTTGTTCGGTCCCAGCGCCTGCCAACCTAGCAGTTCGAAAGCACTCTCGGGTGGAAGTAGATAAATAGGGACCGCTTACTAGCGGGAAGGTAAATGGCGTTTCCGTGTGCGGCTCTGGCTCGCCAGAGCAGCGATGTCACGCTGGCCACGTGACCCGGAAGTGTCTTCGGACAGCGCTGGCCCCCGGCCTCTTTGAGTGAGATGGGCGCACAACCCTAGAGTCTGTCAAGACTGGCCCGTACGGGCAGGGGTACCTTTACCTTTACTACCCAGATGCTTAGAAAGTCAGGGTAATTTTAACCTGTTTTAGTATTTTTACTTTTGTCTTTTTTAAAGTACGGCTGTAATTTTTTCTTGATTTTACTGTTCTTATCTTTTTGTAAACTGCTTTGAGGGTTTTCTTTCTACAGTCAAGTCGTGTATAAATTTTATGAAATGAAATAATTATATATTCTCATATCGATTTTGAACTGTATTTTTACTGCTGCTTTTATTTCTTGCGTTTTATTGTTACAAGTGGAATTCTATGCAATGCAAATGGTAACACAGTAAAATACAAAATGAGAAATGAAAGTAGCAATAAAAACGCAATTACAAAGCAGATAGCACCGAGCACAATACGTTGTCATTGCTACAACTGGCAGAAAAATCATTTGAGTGGTCCACCAGAACCATCAGCGATTTTCAAATGGTCCATGGAAGAAAAAAGGTTGGGAACCACTAGCATAAATGATGCACCAGCATTTGCAGAACCCCTAAGGAGTTGGTCATGTGCATAGATGTTGCTGGCTCACATGCGCTCACTCAGTTTCACAGGCTGGATGCTGAAGGAAGAGCCTTTGGCTTACCTGTTGGGCAGCTTGATCTTCAGGTGGGCATTGATGGCAATGACCAGCAGGAGGAGGATGGAGAACTGGGTGGTGACCAGTGGGAAGCAAGTGAGGAAGAGGCACGTGTAGAAACAGAGGACATACTCCATGCTGAGTACCATTGAGAAGGGGATGGCCAGGGCTCCCACACCAAGGTCGGCCACTGCCAGGCACACAATCAGGTAGTTGGTGATGCATCTCAGCTCCTTGTGCAGGTAGACAGTGGCACAAACCAGCAGGTTGATGGAGATAATGGCCACTGCCAGGACCCCCTCAAGAACGACGAAACCAAAATACATGTCCATGAAGGTTGTTGTTATTGTAAACGGCCTTTCACCGGACAGCACAGTAATTCTGTTGTCTCTGCAAAGGAAGGTCCTCCTTCAGCAGAATGGTTCCCACCAGGAACCAGGCATGGGACAGTTTCTTCTCTTTGATCTACATGGAACATCAAGGATCCACGTTCAGACATCGTTCTCTGTGTGTCTTATGACACATCCTTCCCTTATGTGGCAGTCCCAGCTCTGCCCTGCTATCGATAATCTGAACCTGTCTCTGTTTGCTGAGTGTTCTGCTAGCAAACAGATCAGATCAGCCCAGGCACAATATGGCTTTTTATGTGGATCATTTAATGCTCGTGGATTAGGGAAGCACGTCTCTGAGGTAAGACAATCAATGCGAGAGCTTAAATGAAATGGGATGTGTGGAAGCAGTGGCAATACAAACCACACACACACAAATGTATTACAGATGGGAATTATCAGAGCTTCTCATAGCATCACAGCACGGTAGAGTTGGAAGGGACCATAAGGGTCATCGAGTCCAACCCCCTACAATGCAGGAATCCTTTTGCCCAATGGGGGGCTCAAACCCACAACCCTGAGATTAAGAGGCTCACGCTCTACCGACTGAGCTATCTCTTTTAGAATTTAGAATACCCACAAGTCCAAAGCTCCAGGCATCCACATTTCAAATGTGTCCTATGGGAGATATAGAGTGGAGTCTCCCGTCCTCGCAGATGGCTCTTAGCTTTTGGATTTCATGTGTTCATTCACACAGACACACACACATATTTATGTATGTTTACGTTCCCCAACCAGCACTCTGTGCGTGTGTGTGCATAATAATAATAATAAGAGATAGTTTATTATTTATTTTATATATCACACCGTAACTGCAAGGAGACATGCTTCTCCCCTTTCTCATGTTTTATCCTCACACCAACCCTGTGAGGTAGGTTACGTAGCGATTACGATGACTGGCCCAAGGTCGCCTGGTGAGCTTTGTGGCCAAATGGGGATCTGAATCCTGATCTCTCAGGCCCCAGGTTACGTATTGCACTACACTGTCTCAGTTGTGGGAATTGTTCCTGATTAGGAATTAGGAACCTAGGAAGCTGCCTTCTATAAAGTCAGACCTTTGGTCCGGCTAACTTAGTATTCCCTGCACTGACTTGCTGTGGCTCTCCGGGGTTTCAGGTGAGAAAATTGAACCAGGGGTCTTCTGCATGCAAGTCAGAAGCTCTGCCACTGAACTCCTTCCCATTAACTTTTCCTGGCTTTTGTCACCCTCCCCACCAATTGCATTTCCACAAAGATCCCACCATCCTGGTTGTGGGGTGTAATCTTTGACGCCTCCCTTTCTATGGAGGTGCAGGTTACAGCTACAACAAAGGCAGCATTTTCCCATCTCCGCCATGCTAAGCAGTTGGTCCCTTTCCTCTCTTGCCTTGATCTCGCCACTGTGATCCACGCGACGGTCACCTCCAGGCTTGATTATTGTAACTCACTCTACGTGGGGCTGCCCTTGAAACTGACCCAGAAACTCCAGCGGGTGCAGAATGCCGTGGCAAGACTTCTTACAGGGTCCCTGCTGTGGGATCACATTCACCCAGTGCTATACCAGCTGCACTGGCTCCCGGTGGAGTACAGGATGAGGTTTAAGGTGCTGGTTTTAACCTTTAAAGCCCTATATGGCCTAGGACCCTCGTACCTACAGGACCACCTCTTCTGGTATGCCCCATGGAGGACCTTACAGTCTGCTAACAACAACACCTTGAAGATCCTGGGCCCCAGGGAAATTAGACTGGCCTCGACTAGAGCCAGGGCCTTTTTGGCTGTGGCCCCAGCCTGGTGGAACGCTCACGCGCAAGAGACCAGGCCCCTGCAGGATTTGACATCTTTCTGCAGGGCCTGCAAGACGGAGCTGTTCCGCCAGGCCTGGGGGGGGGGTGCAGTTTGACTTAATTTCCTTTGTATAAAACAAGCCCGAAGGAGGCCCCCAACCCGCTCACCAGTCCTTGTATGATCAGTGGAAACAGTTGGTCCTGGCATTTTTTAACCACTCTCAATTCCACCCTGATAATTGCCACCTGCCCGGATTTTAACTTGTCTGAATTAATTTTAAGATGTATTTTAATTAATTGATGCCTGTTTTTATGCTTATTGTGTTGTTTTTATGTTAGCCACTCTGAGCCCAGCCTTGACCAGGATACAAATAAAAAATTATTATTAAATTTATTATTATTGTTCGCACCAGCTCTCCTCGCTCACTGCTGCTCCCTTGCCCGACTCCATCCAGCCTTTTCCCTCCCCCAGATATGACTGCCAGCTTCCTTCTCTTTACCTCTCTACCTCATTGCTTCTTCTCTTGCCCATGGTTTTCCCTGCCTGCCATTTTTGCTGCTGCTTCTGTTACCTCCCCTCCATCATCAACCCCATTGTTGTCCACAGGGTGACATTAAATGGCCAGCAAGTTCCTACTTTCCCACTTTGCAGCGCACAGAAATCTGGTTCTTAGCACTTGCCACAGACTTGGAGGCCTGGATAGCAATGGAGCGCCCTCCTCCTTCATGAGCAAATTCAATCTGTCCCCGATGGCTATTCACTAAAATCAGGTGCGCATCTAAATTGGAACCTCATCCATTCTGGCCATTTCCCAGAATGAAATATGGCACATCAGAGGGGGAAGTATAGGACATCGGGGAAAGGAAATGCATCAGTACGTCAAGCGAGCTTGTTAGGAGATTGTCAGTGTTCTCTGGTCTGCACAGATTGCTAACTGCCCTTCTTGGAAACAGGAGACCCATTAGAAGAAACAGGATAATCCCGCTGCCAAAATTGGAAGGGGTAGATATTTATTTATTTTTGTAAGCAAAGCAATCTCTTCTCTCACCAATTCCCCATTTCTTAGTTCTTAATTTTATATTAATGTTGCGAGCTTTTCTTGTGCTCATTAAAAATCACAGGAGCAGCCCGCTGGGGAGTTTGCAAGGCACATTGAAATAAACGGTATGTGACATAGCCATAAATGCTTTTCCATTTGCTAACTCACTGCACTCAATAAGTTCTCAGTGAACAAGGCCTGTTGTTCCAGTTTGCCTCGTCCCTCGGAACCAGGAACACAGGGAATTCAAGAACAATGGGTTTCCTTCCCCAAAAGATGTATCTTCCCATTTTGTCACAAAGTGCTGATGCACTGCTATTAGCTGTGCAGGGTGCACGACAGCAACACCTAGTGACAGATAGGGAGTATGACAAATACTACAGCGCTGCATTTAAAACATTGGCCAAAGAAGGAGAAGGAGTGAAGGATGTAAATATTTTAAAAGCCAGAAGGAAACACCCAAATATTCCAGAGAGGATATATGTTTAAACAAAAATCTGTAGCCATTAAAGACACCCACATAGTTATGACTGTTTAAACTCTCCCCATCAGTGCTAAAATGAAGTACTGCCATCATGATGTTTAGGGTATGAGTACCTAGTTTGATGCAATCCAGACCTATACAAATTTACCAGGGAGTAAGTTCCATTGAACACAACAGGGCAATTCACGGACTAGTATAATTGCACTGTTATTTATTTAAGGTTATTTAAATACGTCTGTTCACAGAATACACCACAATTGTTTACATATTCAAAATACAACCATTCTTCATTCAAACCAAGCAGAAACAACATCACAAAATAGCCATAAAATATGGGATACGGCAGTTTTCAAAGACCAACCGCAATCAATACGTTTTTATCTAGTTGGCCAACAGGGGGGCAGTGGTGATACTGTTGTGGAATGAAGCTCCAGAGCATTGGTGCTACAACAGAGAAGGCCCTGTTCTTGGTGGAGGCCAATCTATGTTGGTTTCTGCTTCCTCACTGAGCAGCGAATGTATGTCACAAGACGTTGTTTTGCATTCCACAGTCCAAGTTACTGTTGGGTTCCCACGGGAATGGGAGACTGAATGTGACGTACACTGGTTTCCTGTTTTTCAGAGTTCTCTCGGTTTCTTTGTTAGAGAGACAGTTGCTTCCCTGCTCTCACAGAGGCAAGATGCATGTTTGTATTCTCTCAGCATAGAGTGGAAATAAAGTTAAGAATGTGGCACATACTGCTTATCCTTCTGCTGTGTAGACTACTCTGCTTGGGCTCAAGATAAGACGAGCCTGTATCAGCTTCAGATGGGCCAAAGCTGGTCAAAATCTCACAATCTAGTCTCCCCATAAGGTAGAATCTGAAGCAACCCAGGCCCCATCAAAATATATTAAATGCTGGGGAGGCTCACATGGGAGGAGGCATTTCTAAAGAAAATCAGAGTCCCTAAAGCCATTGATGGTTTAAAAAGCAAGAACCAGGTCTAGAAGCAAATTCTCCGTCCAGTCAGATGATTCAAAACAGATAAGATAGGTAACAGTTTGTTCCTGCTAACAAGCAAGCTACCATACTCTGTGCTTGTTTCAAGATTCCAAATGCTCTTGAGGAATGAATTCTACTCACATTGTGTTTTGTGTTGCAGACGACCTGGTAATAATGGTAGAAAACCCCTTGGAAAGTATACCAAGGATGTTGGATAAGATTAACCAATTTGGCCAAGTCGCAGGCTTCAAACTGAATAAAAATAAAACTAAGTTGTTGGTAAAAAAAATATGACAGAACAGGAGAAAAATGAACTGAGACAGATAACACAGCTGGGGATAGAAAATAAGGTGAAATATTTAGGGGTATGGCTGAAAACAAATAATATAAACATTTTTAAAGAGAACTATATAAAAGTTTGGAATGATATTAAGAGAAATGTGGAAATATGGGGAAGAATGAAATTATCATTATGGGGAAGAATCTCAGTAATAAAAATGTATTGCCAAGAATGTTGTTTTTATTTCAAACTATAGCAATAGTCAATGGAACAGGACACTTCAAACAATGGCAAAGAGATATATCTAAGTTTATTTGGCAGGGGAAGAAACCTAGGATTAAGTATAAGTTATTAACAGATGTTAAAGAAAGAGGAGGATTCACCCTACCTGATTTAAAATTATATTATGAGGTGTCCTGTCTTTGCTGGCTACAAGAATGGATGACACTGAGGAACCCAGATATCTTAGATCTGGAAGGCCATTACATAGATTTGAATGGCATGCATATCTGTGGTAAGGAAAAGCGAAAGTTCATAGGGGATTTCTAAACCATATTATTAGAAAATCAATTTATGCTGGTTGGGGAAAATATAAGAATTTATTAGAGAATTAAATCCCATGGTGGCTATCACCATTAGAAGCATTGCCAGTTAAAAAAATAAGTATGGAAAAAGAATGGACAAAGTATAGAGAGTTGCTAACTGAGGAAGAAAATCAATTGAAAGTAAAAAAGTTTGAAGACATAAGACATCTGTTAACTGATTAGCTCCAATATCATCAATTAAATGACATTTTCAGGTTGGATAAAGGAGTCAGTTTTGGTAAAGAATTTTTGATATTGCAGAAAGAATTGCTGGAAAATAATGAAAGAGTTCTTTCAAAAATGTATAAATTGTTGCTGGAATGGGAAACAAAAGATGAGGAAGTAAAATCTGTAATGATTTACTGGGCAAAAGATGTGGGATATAATATACAATTTGCTTCATGCGAGAAGTTATGGAATGAGGATTTAAAATTTATAGCCTGCTGTACGTTAAAAGAGAATTATATGAAAATAATGTATAGATGGTATTTGACTCCTACAAGACTAGCGAAAATGTGTAAGAACTTGACGAACATATGTTGGTACATTTCATCATATGTGGTGGACCTGTAAAATAGCTAAGGCCTTCTGGGAAATGATTTATAATGAACTGGAAAAAATGTTTAAATAACTTTTGTTTAAAAAACCACAGGCCTTTTTACTAGGTATAATATGAGAAGAATTACCAAAGGATAAGAAAGTACTGTCTATGTAGGCGACGACAGCAGCAAGAATGCTATTTGCCCGGGGATGGAAAGAAGAAAGAGCCCCATCGAAAGAAGAACGGATAATGAAGATGATGGACTATGCGGAGATTTACAGTGACGAGAAAAAGTATTTGATCCCTTATTGGAGAGAAAGGCCAGTACAAATTCATATTTTACTCTCGTGCGGACAAACCCAGCTCATCAGCACTGCAGGCTGCAATTCCAGCACATCCACCCACCACAGGGGCAAAGATGAACCCTGGATACATGCAGCAGGTTGTTGTTACGCGGCACAGAGGGAAATTGGCTCTGAGCATGTTCTGCTCCTGCATATATTTCAGAGCTGATTTCTTGCGCACAACGGATTCCAGAAGGGAATTAATTTAAGTTGTGCCTGGCTGCAGAAGATGAGGAAGGGAGAAAGAAGGTATCAAAATTAACAACAATGCACTAGGTCAAGGTGGTAATCATTGTAGATGCTCCGAAACCAACCTTCCCAGAGATGGTGCCGTCCAGATGTTATGAACCACAATTCCCACCAGCTGGTATAGCCAATAGTCATGGATGATGGGAGTTGTAGTCCCACAACAACAGGAGGGGATCAGGTTGGTTGAAGGCTGCTTGAGTCAAATACAGCAAGACTGCAATTTATGCACACTTAACTTGCGTGCATTCAGCTTTATGTGTGTGGATTTTTATTTTCTAAGGGGGTGGGGCTCGGAGGGAAATGACTTTGGCAATCCCACCCGCCATTGAACTCAATGTGTTTTGATCATACACAATTTTGGCTTTATATTATCCTTGATATTTAAGTAGACACACTTTATGTAGGCAATCACCATCTGGTCTCTGCCCACTAGAGGGCAATGCAAGCCCGGCTTGTTTTCTTTCCAGAAATAGCCTATCCTATTTTTAGTTCTGCACAAAGGAACTCCAGAGCAGGGGTTGCAAGTTCTGTATAGTGAAGCTCAGACTTAATATGTTAAAAATGTAACATTACTTCACATTTTGGCATTCACAACCATGTTCCAAAAACACACACACACACACACACACACACACACACAGACACAAGCTAATAGCTGGCTTTCTCTTAGAAGACCCACCCAGAATACATTTCCCTGCATAATCTTTATCCTAAGTAAATGTCAGTGGACAAAAGACTAACACTGCACACACACTATACTTTTAAAGCACATTGGAAGCATATCCCCTCAAAGAATTCTGGGGACTGTAGTTTGTTTAGAATTGTTGGGAATTTTAAACTCTGTGACTACAGTGCCCAGAATTCTTTGAGGGAAAGAACATGGTTTGAATGTGCTTTAAAGGTGTATAGATACAGCTCTCATGCTTCCTGATTTGTGCAGATGCATCTAATAATACATTCAAATGCAACCTTGCAACCTGCATTAATCCCCCCCCGACCCCCCCCCCCCATGCTGGAACTATTTCTTTGGCGTGCTCCCAGTTTGAGAAACTGTTGCAAGATGCAAACTGTGCGCCACCAAAGATAACACAGCTGGGATCAAATTTTCCGCTGCAGACAACACCCGTTCCCAGGAAAAGCTTTTCTTTTCTTCCTTGAGACGTTGGATTTCACTCTCCATCTTCCCTGCCATCCTCTGAAATCCTTCTTTCAGCAGCAACTCGTGTTCCTGGAAAAGTAAGGAGCACACAGAGACTGGTTCAACTAAGAATCGAAGAGCGAGGGCAGAAAATTACAGACACAGGATAGAATAAGACCAGGACTGGAGCAGAACGTCCACTACACTAGCTGGATATGAAAATGTACATTTTTCCAGAGTGCTGCCAAATGAGAGGCACCCTTTGAGGCTGCGTACACACCCAGCTGTTAATAGCACAAAATATGTAGTTTTGCTCAATCTAGAATTGTTTATGCTCATCCTCAACATGCTGCTTTCAATCCAGATTGATTCTAGATCCTACCATGCACAAGGGTCAGTGGGGCTGCTTGATATGCCTCTTCTTCCCTTCACATGCCCCAGCAGAACGAAGGACGAAAGTACTGACTGCGATCTTGAAACACGCTCACCCACAATGTCATTGACCAGCTATGGATACACACACCAACATACGCCCCATGGCTGGGACCATTTACGTCTGTTTTTGGGTGGACACACTGGGGGGTAACACATAATCAATCTGCAATGAGCTTTGATTTTTGGAACTGCAGCGGTTTCTCAAGAAGCACTTATCAGGGATAAAAATGTGCAGATTGTTTGTGGACTATGTAGAAAAAACAAGGACTCAGTCTCCATCAATTCTAGAATAAGATGTTGTGTGTACACAACCTGAAAATAGACTGTCTCCAAGTTAGAATTGGTTTTCAATAATAATAATAATAATAATAATAATAATAATAATAATAATAATGGAAGATGGCACCGGGTGAAGTCTCAACTGAGTCTCTGCTGCGTGAGTAGGAGCTCGAATGACCAAATAACCCTGATAAAAAGGCTCAACCTATGAAAATATCTGCCAACTTTTATCAATAAAAGACTCTGGGAGCTGTCGGGTGGACTTTTAAACCTCCCCTGCCTTTCAAAGCTACTTAAATCAACTTAATAACAATAAGCATACTCCCGGTATGCCCACCTCTACCGGTATGCCCTGCGGAGGACCTTAAGGTCCAAAAATAGCAACACCCTAGAGGTCCCAGGCCCTAAGGAAGTCAGATTAGCCTCAACCAGAGCCAGGGCCTTTTCAACACTGGCTCCGGCCTGGTGGAATGCTCTGTCTCATGAGACCAGGGCCCTGCAGGATCTGATTTGTTTCCGTACAACCTGTAAGACAGAGTTGTTCCACCTGGCCTTTGGCTTAGAATCATCTTGATCCCCTTCCCCTCTTTCCTTTTTCCTTTCTCCTTCTGTGATAGAACTCCTATTTGGGGACTTCCCTGGCTTTTTTCTGGCCCACGTAGGACCAGTCTGGATAGTTGGCCTTGGTGAAGATTTGACGTTTTCATCCCCAAAAAGTTTTTGATTTGAGTTTCTACTGAAATGAGGCTGAATTTTTAATGTTGTATTTTAATCTTGTTTTTAAGTTGTATTTTAATCAATTGTTTTTATACCTGGTGTTAGCCGCCCTGAGCCTGGCCTTGGCTGGGGAGGGTGGGGTATAAATAAAATTTATTATTATTATTATTATTATTATTATTATTATTATTATTATTATACAGGGATTTGTGAAGAAGCACTACATGAGTTGGATCCAAGCTTTACCTAAACGACATGTGGCCTGCACTGAGAGGGTGAGGATATCTTAGGGTATATAAATGACTGGTGAGGAGTCACTGAGAAGGGTAGGGATGACTAGATTTGGCCCTGAGTGGAGGGAAGGGATCTGCTTCCAAGCACCATCTTAATAGGTAAAGGTAAGGTACCCCTGCCCATACGGGCCAGTCTTGACAGACTCTAGGGTTGTACGCCCATCTCACTTAAGAGGCCGGGGGCCAGCGCTGTCCGGAGACACTTCCGGGTCACGTGGCCAGCGTGACAAAGCTGCTCTAGCGAGCCGCACACGGAAACGCCATTTACCTTCCCGCTAGTAAGCGGTACCTATTTATCTACTTGCACTTTGACGTGCTTTCGAACTGCTAGGTGGGCAGGAGCTGGGACCGAAAGACGGGAGCTCACCCCGCCGCGGGGATTCGAACCGCCGACCATGCGATCGGCAAGTCCTAGGCACTGAGGTTTTACCCACAGCACCACCCGCGTCCCATCTTAATAAGATGCCCCAAAGCAGGAACTGGGAAAATATGACCCTCCAGACCTTGTTGGCCCCTGAGCATTGGCCATGCTGGCTTGTACTGAAGAGTGCTGGACCCAACCACAAGCTCCCCACCCCTGACCTAAAGATTACATACTGCAGTGAGCGAGCGTCTGCATCCGGCTCAGCTCTATTTACCTTGAGTTTCTGCTCTATCATCCTGTCTGTTTCCTCTTCCATCAACTTCTTCTCTTTCTCCATCTTCTCCCTCAACAGCTGGAGCTGTGCATCGTGGCTTCGCTTCTCATCCTCCATCATTTGCTGCAACTGTGCCTGCTTTTGTTCCAACAGCTTCTGCTGCAGCTGGGCTGCTTCGGCCTGAGCACGCTGGGCTGGGGGCCAGCGAAGAAAAAGAGACAAACTGAACTGCTGGCAGACAGGAAAGCATTGAAAGAGCATAATCTGGAGGACCACCCCCTGCTACCCTATGAACCTGGCTGGTTTTACAGTCTTCACTCTTTGAGTGTCTCCAACTTCCAAGCTGAGGTGGGGACAGGGCCTGCTTTGTGGTGGCATCCAGACTTTAGAAGACATTCCCTGGACATATTCATCAGGCTGCCTCCATTGTTATCTTTTAGGCATCTCTTATGTGCCCAAGAGTTTACATGTCTTATATTTAATACTCTTTAAAACTTTGAGGGCAATCTGGAGGAAGGATCTCCATTTCCTTTACAGTGGTACCTTGGTTCTCAAAGGCCTTGCTTCTCAAACGCTTTGGTTCCCAAACGCCGAAAACCCAGAAGTAAGTGTTCCGGTTTTCAAACATTTTTCGGAAGCCGAATATCCAATGCGGCTGTCAGTTGTTGTTTCCGGGGCGCCTGCGCCAATCAGAAGCCACGCCTTGGTTTTCGTACATTTTGGAAGTCAAACGGACTTCCAGAACAGATTAAGTTCAAGAACCAAGGTACCTTGGCGCTTTTGTTTTTGCTATTTATTTTGCGTTTCTGTTTTTGAGGCTTTTTCGTTTTATTTGTTTTGTGGCTGTATGGAACCCAGTTCAGCTACTGATAGATTGATTGATTGATTGACTGACTGACTGACTGACTGATTGACTGCGGAAATGGATAAAAAAAACCCCATCCAAACAATGACTACAATCAGTGCCGGTAAGAAAAGAAAATATTTTAATTTTTATCATCTATAATACTGTCTTATTTATTTTATGGTACAGTACAGTGATTACTGTTTTCATTTTATGGATCAATGGTCTCGTTAGATAGTAAAATTCATATTAAATTGCTGTTTTAGGGGTTGTTTTTAAAAGTCTGGATTAATCCGTTTTGCATTACTTTCTATGGGAAAGTGCACCTTGGTTTTGGAACGGACCTCCGAAATGGATTAAGTTTGAGAACCAAGGTACCACTGTATCAGGTCCTTCCAGACCAAAATATATGTCTTTCCCAGGGACACTTCAGAATTAAAATACTCTCTCTCAGGGCATCCCTTGATTACTCCTCCTACCCCAAGCCATAAGAGCCTCTGGCTACACAACAAGACAAGCTCCCTGTAAGATCACAGACATCTCCCTTTCACCCAGTGCTTTTGGGGTTTCATCCTGCTCAATGTGACAACACCACACCTGTTACAATATCATAAAGCTAAGAGGTACCACAACTATAACCTGCTTTGCTAGGAGCTCAGAGCCCTACCAGAGCAGGCCAGAACAATGACATATAATTTATGATGTGTAAAGTCCCCTCCTCCAGATCTGCACCTTCAAGTTTCTTCTCTTGGGCAGTCAAGGCGCGGTCCATTTGAAGGAGAGATTTTGCCACGGTCTCCTTGGATTTCAGGAATTCTTCAAGAGCACAGTCTGCCTGATAAAGGATCGGAAGCAAAGGTTATTAACTGAATGCAAAAATGGGGGGAAAGTCAAAGCAGATTACATGCAGGGATTAAAGACAACAACAAAAAACTTGGTGTATTAATGTGGCAAATAACTGAAAAATAGTAGCTGGGGTGATATGCTGAGAAAAGGATGTTAGTGATCTGTAATCCCTATCACATAGCTTGCAAAGAAGGAACACCTCTTAAACTGATTTTACAGTGCAATCCTTGGGATACTTACTCTGAATCAAATCTTGTTTAATTCAGTGGGGCTTGCTCCCAAGTAAATGTGCATCGGATTGCAGTTTACATCTACAGTAAGGGCGGCAATCCTTCCCCCCCCCCCCCCGAGACTGATACCCCCTTCCCTACTGGGAAACGTCTGGGAGGTGCTTGCTAGTGGCAGGTGGAGCCACAGGTAAAAGTGGGAGGAGCAACATGTGTAATATGCTAGTTTGTTTAATATGCTAGTTTTACACACAAACACATACATCCTTCTCTCCTCCATACAGGTAAGCAAGACACATTATGAAAGTTCAGCGGCACATTCCAGCAAGGCAGAAACCCTAAAGTAAGGCTAATGAGGGCTGTGACCTGGGCATAGAGGGTATGGCTAAGGAGCTGTAGCCTGGGGAGAGTCCAGAGGACCAGAAGGAGAAGGCTGGATGGTCACAGTTGGCCCCCTTGGCCTGAGGCTCCTCACCTCTGGTTCTACCCTCTGGTTCTACCCTCCGTCAGCACCAGAATGCTGAATCTTTGGATTCAGGAAATGTTGGCTCAAGTAGTGAACCTACCTGAATTCCTTTCCAGGGTACCAAACGGTATTCCTCTACCATTTTGTTCCAGTCCTCCAGATAACGCTGGTAGCCACCGGGAGCAGAATAAATTCCTATGTGGACTCCATCTTCCAGTTTCTGGTAAAGCTCCACCAGCACATGGTTGCAGCGGTCAAAGGACACCTGTTTGTTTCTCTCGCATAATTCTTCCTTTTTCTGCTTCAGCTGAAGCTGCCAGAACAAAGCGAAAACAAAACCAGCGGAAAGATGGTGTGTTAACGACGAGGGGGAACCTGCCCTGTTCTGTACCCTGTTGCAATGGGAAAGGCATACCGAGGCCCACATACAATCAACAGCACAGATTTCAGTCCAACTGGAACTGCTTGTGCTGGACGTGAGTTTTATTATTTGTCCAACCACATCTTTCCTTGAGTTCAGAGCCAGGCCCCCTTGCCATTTTCAACCACCTGTCTATTGGGAGATGCACATATATTCAATTTCACTTGGAAAATGTGCCGCTTGCTGCTAGCATTCTCTAGGCTACGTAAGTAAAAGAGTTGAGGTCAACTTGGCCTGCATTTCAATGTCTGTCGCTGCCTGGGGACAACATGCAACGGTCTCCATTTTGGACAAAGAGACTCTGAGAAAACCATGTTAAGTTTCAGGCAGAAGTGAAGGAGCCCAGGCCAGGAAGTGCACATACCATCAACTCCCAGTTGGCATGAGAGGACTCTTTGTCAGTCTTCTTTTAATATAATGCGGGTGGCACTGTGGTCTAAACCACTGAGCCTCTTGGGCTTGCCAATCAGAAGATTGACGGTTCGAATCCCCACGACAAGGTGAGCTCCCGTTGCTTGGTCCCAGCTTCTGCCAACCTAGCAGTTCGGAAGCACGCCAAAAAGTGCAAGTAGATAACAGAGCCATCTTTTCCACTGGGCTTACTGGCGCATTGCGCCAGGGCGCCGGCCTCTCAGGGGCACCCCAGCGAGTGGGGGAGCTGCGTGGCTTTGCCAGAGGCCTCCCCTTTCCCTCCTGCATGCCTGCCAGCTGCGCCCTGTCAACCATATGGCTGGCGGGCGTGCAGCTTGCCTCCCAAGCCCTCACAGGAGGAGAGCGATCCCCGCAGAAGCTTGAGAAAAGGTCAACAACTCTGGGAAACGTGGGTGGGGCGCCGGAGGGATCTTTGCACCACGGCGCCAGGTATGGTTAAGACGGCCCTGGTAGATAAATAGGTACCACTCCGGCAGGAAGGTAAACAGCGTTTCCGTGTCCTGCTCTGATTTTGGTGTTCTGTTGCGCCAGAAGCGGCTTAGTCATGCTGGCCCGGAATAACTTCCTCGGACAAACGCCGGCTCCCTCGGCCAGTAAAGCGAGATGAGCGCCGCAACCCCAGAGTCGTCTGCGACTGGACTTAACTGTCAGGGGTCCTTTACCTTTACCTTTTTTATTTGCTTTGGTGTTTTAAACCACCTTGGAAGAAAAGGCGGAATATAAACCCAACAAATAAGTAAGCTATGGAAAGCCCTGCTAGCCATGATGTCTATAACTATGCAACAGGATTTTGTCTAAATAAGCTTTACTAAGTGTGATCTTTTTTCATATCACAAATGCCTGGAGATGCGGGGGAATGAACCTGGGACCTTTTGCATGCAAAGCAGGTGCTCTATTCTGGTGCTCCAGCCCTTCAGTTTTTAATTGCATTCTCTTCCTTGTGGGTTTCCTCTCTGACCACTGAGAATGTTTCTGGTTCCATGACCCCATTTGCACTGCACATTTAAAGTGCTATAGGACTCCCATGAATTTGGAGAGCTGCAGTTGGTTTGGAGAATTGTTAGGAGAGACCTGGCCAGCCAGCCTGTGAGGCAAGGTGAGGCGACTGCCTCAGATGGCAAAATCCACAGGGGCTGCAGAGCCTGACGTAGATGTTTATTCTCCCCACCCGTCTTGTTCCTGATGTAGGTCTTCAGGAGGTGGGGGCGCCATTTTGTGGTTTGCCTCGAGTGCCAAAATGTCTCGGCCAGCCCTGGTTAGGAGATCCCTATTCCCCATCAGAGAGCTACAGTTTCCAGAGTGGTTGAAAAAACTACAGCATCCAGAATTCTTAGGGGGAAGCCATGACTGTTTAAAGTGATATGAAACTGCTTCAAATGTATGATGCAGATGGGGTGCATCTGTGGGGGCAGAGGACCTACATTTGTCTACATTTCAGCATTCTTGAGGCCTTTTCTTGGGCCTGTGAAACAGACTGAGGAGCAGGGAAGGAACTTTTTAAAAATGACCCTAAGTTCGGTTTCCAGCCACACTGGCAGAGACAATTGACGAGGCACAAATGAAACCACATATACCTCAAGATCCTCCTGGAATTTTTTAACCTGCGCGATGCCAAAGGCACGGGCCATGAAGACAGTGTTGGCTTCCTTTTCGCACTCGGCATGCACAGCCAGGAGCTCATCCACCGTTTCTGTGGGCAACGCCAACCGCTTCCCCATCAGCGCTTCGTAACAGGAAACGGCCTCGTGCACAGCAGCTGCGTTCTCAATCTCAGACAGGGCCAGCACTGCGTTCTCCAAGCACGGCACATCCCCACTGTTGATAGCATCGACGTAGATCTTCAATAACTTCTCAAGCACTGAAGAGGGAAGGATCGGTGAAGCCACAGAACTAACCTCCTTGCACTGAAAGAGTAATTTCAGGCCCCAAACACCCATGAGTTGTTTGTCTGCACCAAGTATTCTGCTGTAGCTGCAGATTCACCAAACGAGAGCAGAAAACAGTTATCTTGCACGTAATAAAAAAGGCATAGTAGCCACCCGTTTTCTATTTACAAAGAAAGATTCTGTCCCTTGTGGCTGCAGGAAATAACTTGAATACATGTAAATAGCACTTGGCTGAAAAAGCAGGGAGGGATCTTGACAGAAATCCAACACATGCATCCTCCCAGTTACTCTTGTTTGCCTTCCTCTCTTGCTCTCTCCCACAACTCAGCAATCAGGTGAGTTGTTTACATGCAACTGAGGTCCTGGCCACACCGGAGCAAAATGTGGATTTGCACTTACTTATCTGTCTCCCCATTACAGTAGGGGCATTTGCTGTTCTGGATATATCTGTCACGGCTAAAAATTGGCCGCTGTTTCTTTAATGCTAAAAGAACTAAGTCAGCATGAGTCAGCGGCCTACAATGACTCATGCAACTTTTAACCAGATTGTACCTGTATGTATACAGAGTGGTCAATGTTAGTGTTGGGTGTGGGTTGGTTGGATGGTAGAAAGCTGGTTGCGTTTGGTGTGTGTAAAAGCTGTCAGTCATGGTTGGAGAAGAAGACTTTTTAAGATTAAACGCAGCAATACTCTGCAAGAATACTCTTTCTCAAAAACTCTTTTGTGCCAGCCAAGGTCTGAGGACTAGGCAAAGGAGTAGAAAGGAGGTCAGAACCTTTTTTTTTTTCCAAACACTGACAATTTCCCCTTTTAAATGCAGGGCACAGTTGATCCTTGGAAATTATGAAATGGCCAGGTTCAAAAAAACTTGTACTTTAAAGAAGGAAAAGGGGGAGACAAGGGGAACACTGAGACAAGGGAATATGCCATGTGAACACTCCTAAATTAATGGAGAGACAGCATGTGCAAATCCACATTTTGCTCTGCCTTGGGCAAGTCTCTAGTCTGCACCTGCTCCAACTGAGGAGTCAGGGCAGAACCAATCATTTTCTACAGCCAAGTGGGACCCTATTGGTTTCTGATGTCACCTGATCCCTAATGGGCTGGTTGGAGTAACACTAAGCCAACTAGAATGGTGGCGCTGCTGTGCAGCAGACATCGCAACATCCACAAGCTGCTCTGCTGACAGAGGGGGAAAGGTTCCACCAATGAAGTTCCCAGTTTGAGACTTGTTATTACAGCCATACCTTGGTTCTCAAACGGAATCCATTCCGGAAGTCCCTTTGACTTCTGAAAACGTTCAAAAACCAAGGCACAGCTTCCAATTGGCTGCAGGAGCTTCCGGCACTCAATTGGAAGCCGTGAAAGCCGCGTTGGATGTTCGGCTTACAAAAAAAGTTCGCAAACCGGAACACTCATTTCTGGGTTTGCGGCGTTCAGGAGCCAAAATTTTCGAGTCACAAGGCATTCGAAAACCAAGGTACGACTGTAGTACCATCAGAACTACACCAGGCAAAAGTATTTACGTCTCAAGTCCAAAGTGCAACAGAGGTCACTGACCAGCACTAAGGTGTGTTAGGTGTACTTTCAACACCCGGAGAGCTCTGAGGTGTTCTGTACAATGGCCAATTATTGGTTTTTATTGGTTGGCATCCACCTGTCTCGAGAGACAATGGAAGAGTGTGAAATGGCTCCTATTAAAATGGTTTCCAGCTGCCACCTGTCCCAACCTACAAACTTGCAAAAGCGTTCCTTACTTCTCCCTGTCACAACTTGGCCTCCTGGAACTGTCTTGGGTCGTGATGTATCCCAGATGTGTTGGCAGAAACGGCCCACCGGCTCCAAGAAATCTTCCTCCAAATCATCTTCTTCCAGTTCCTCCAGCCGAGACAACTTTTTCCTGCTAGCTGGGCGGTCAAACGTGAAACATTTCCGTGACGGAAAGAATTTGCGGATACATGACTTGGGCACGTTGAACTTCTGGATTTGCTCAGTATTACCTGGGGGAGAAGAAGTGTGAGTACACAGGACAAATTTTTAATATTGTCAAATTAAACAGAAAACGTGCCATTCATCTCCCCAGTGGGGAATATTTATTTTGTACACATTCAAGTTTCCATGTTGACTCAACATCTGAGGACCCAGGAATTACTGTAAGTTGAGTTAGGATATTGCTCTCTGTCTCAGCACTGCAAATGTGATGGTATAAATGACGCTTTTGAACATGTACATACAGCTCACACCTGTATATGTGAGATTATTGGGCAAGGCATCTAGGTCAGAGGGGTTTCAGGAGGTCCAGTCCAAATGCACACGCAACATGGTACACTTGGCAGTATGCAGTTTTGATGTATTGTTGTGATGTACCCATATGTGTGCTCCATCAGGCAAGTCGCATGGGGACACTTGCTAAACCCATTTGGCCCTCAATGGGTACATGACTAGTCATGTGCACTCACTTGAATTTTAGGCCCTTATTCTTTACATCAGTTGTATGCCTCCAAATTAACAGTGTCCTCTGGGCTGTTAACAAGCCCCAGCTTTCCCTCCCCATCTCAGACGCTGCCTTATCTTTTTGCAGTTATTGTACCTTTCTGCAGTCTCAATGCCTCCTCCAGGTACCCGTCCTCAGTGATGGGCTGTCCATCTATCTTCAGCTGTAGTGTGAAATCCCGCACTGCCCAGATGAAGTCTGGGAAGAAACGGATAAATTCGGCAGAATTCTCCTCCTCTGTATCTTCCCCGGGGGAAGCTTTTGCTTTAATCCTTTTTGTCAGCTCAGTGACATAGCTGGGGAGTGCTAAGGAAAACAATTCCAGGGCTGGGCTGGGGATTTGCAATATGAACTGCAATATGATCTGGGGATTTGCAATATGAACTCTGAATCATGCACTGGCTAGACCTGTCTGGAGATGCAGTAGTGACTGGAGAATGAGATGACCTCCTAGCTGCAGCAAGATTTTCTACACTACAGACTGACCACCTCTTGCAGTTGTGGTTTGGGGAGAGCTTTGTGGCAAGGGACGTAGTTTAACATTGTGGCCTTATGCCCTGCTGACAGCTCCTATTATACACCTTTAGGTCAATTCCTGACTCCACCCCTTCTAGGATTCCTAGCTCCCCTACTCCTTCCACCTATCTCTCAGTAAGACATGCCCTCGGGGGTTCCCAACTCTCACACTGTGTCTCCATGAGCTCCTCACCCAGCACCTGATCCTTGGGGTTTGCCTATCCTGCCCATCAGCTATGTCTCTCTATGTTTCTTTGCCCTTCACCCAGTTCCTGAGCAGCTCAGTTGGTCAGTGTGTGGTGCTGATAACGCCAAGGTTGCAGGTTCGATCCCTCTTTGTGACAGCTATATATTCCTGCATTGCAGGGGGTTGGCTTAGATGATCCTCGGGGTCCCTTCCAACTCTACAATTCTATGGTTCTATTTGTTCCGAGACAGACCAGGAGAGTTCATTCCACTTGATTCTGAACCCAAAGACGACACCTACAGCTTTTGCTCTAATCTTTTTTGTCAGCTTAGTGACATAACTGGGGAGCGCTAAGGAAAATAATTCCAGGGCTGGTTTGGGGCGTTGGCCCTGAATTCAGCCAAACGATGAACCTGTTTGAACCTGCAGTTGTGGGCTAGCTGGCAATAATGATAGGGCTTTTGAGCAGAGATTTACACTACAGACAGACCACATATCGCAATTGTAATTTGGACAGCGTTTTGTGGCAAGGGGCTGACACCGCTCGGTTTTACACCTTAAGGCCTATTCCTGATTTTATGCCTTCTGGAGTTCCTGCCTGCCCCCCCCCCCGCCCATATCTGCAAAACATGTATAGCTGTCAACTTTCCCCTTTTCTTGTGAGGAATCCTATTCGGAATAAGGGAATTTCCCTTTAAAAAAGGTAAACGTTGACAGCTATAAAAACATGTCTCTGAAGGTTCTCAGTTTGCGGCTGTAATCACTGATCCACCCCCCCTCACAACGTGTCCCAATGAGCTCCTCACCCACCTTCCGATCCTGGGAGATTGCCTGCCTCTTCTATCGGCTGCATCCCCTCTGTGTTTCCTCCTTCACCACCCCATCGTTCCTCAGCATCATGCAGACCACTCTAAGCATCATGGAGTCTCAGGCCAGGAGAGTTCATTCCACCTGCTTCTGCATCAAGAGATCTGTCTCCCATGAAGTGAAACCCCTAGGGGGACAACCTACAACTGCCTCCTCCTAGTTCCTCCAGGCAAAGCATGCAAGCCCAGCTGGGATTTCTGATGCCCCAAAAGGATACTGCAGGTTCTCCAGGGCATTTTGGTCAATGGTGCCCACGCTGTTGTACACCAGGGTGCTGCTGAGAAGAATGGCCAGGGCAAAGATCCACGAGTCGTTCTGTGTGTTTCCCTGAAATATAAAACGGGGCTTTCGAGGACATCCCAAGAGTCCATCACCCCAAATCCCAATGCCCCATTGACAGCTGCACTCTTTCCTCTGGGAGCTGCATGTGCAGAGATAGCTACTTCGAGGTTTGTGTTGTTGCTTTTCCGCTGCTCTTGTTGCACCAGGTTAAGGAATTCTTGGAAATGAATGCAGATCATAACTTGCTTGCAGCATCTTAGACTGCACTTGGAAGCCTTGCAGAGGCATATTGTCTAACTGTTGACAACTACCCCACAAGCACCAAACAGATATGTTTAGGGGGTTTTTTACATCCATGACACTCAGCCTGTCACACAACCTCCATAGTGGCTTGTACCAGAATTTGGTGACGGGCACAGGAACTCAGTATCCTGAGAATTTAAACTTTCAGTTAATATAAAGAGTAAATTCTAGCACACAAGGTAAGAGTGGTTAAACCTGCTGAACCACAGCGAAAGCTAGCCAGGGTACATGCAGCCAATGGTGGGCAGAGCCAAAAATAATGATCAGTAGAATTTCCAGGACTGCACCACTCTTGTTCTTCTTACCTCTCAATGACACACACACTGTGGAAGAAGCAGCATTTTCCATTTAGGTGGTGCAGAGAACCAAAAACCTGCGTGCAGCTTGCAAAATGAGCAAATAAATGCAAGACTGCTTACCATTAAGGCCACGGATTTCAGGGGAATTTTTTTATCATTTCAAGGCGAAGAAAACACAGCCCACACAGTTGACTGCGGAATCACTGTTTGTGTTTGCGATGACTAATTACCTTGTGTGGCACAAATCTGGCAAGTGGAAAATGTGCCCTGGCACACCCAGAGCAATTATTGCTGGAAACAAGCCTGAAACTGAAACCTTTGTTGATACAAAACATTAAATGTTTCAATTTCATTTTTACTGTCTAATGTGTCCCAGGAAAACTATAAATCTAAAGCACCTGTAGGGCATTAGTAAACATGACCCCATTGGCATATTAAAGCATCATGCCTTCATCAAAAACTCTCATTCTTCAGTGAAGCATTATAGTTCATTGTAAACTTCCTTGAGCGGCAGCATTTTCTGTGTACTTAAAATGTTTTTCAGAGCTGCGCCTTGTGTCAATGAATTGTCACTCGGGTAAACATGATACATGCCCCATTTGCAAACCACAAATACCTGCACCGAGAACCCTTTAGTTTCGTAACAAATGTTGGCCCCTCCAGCAAAAGAGGCTAACTTTCTTCACTTTCCCCCAAGGGCCGCCACCTTGGCGTATGGCCAACTTTCTGGAAGTCACATGTCAAAGTAGGTGTAGCCAAATTATAAAAGTGGGTGCGGCCATCTTTAAAAATGGCATGTTTGGGGCGGGGACAACTTGGGGGGCCAGAAACAGCCAGCTATACCCACCCTTGCTTTTATCCTACTAACAAATTCTGGGTTACAGGAACATTCCAAAATGTGTAACACAGGGATATACAGTGGTGCCCCGCAAGACGAATGCCTCGCAAGACGGAAAACCCGCTAGACGAAAGGGTTTTCCGTTTTGGAGGTGCTTCGCAGGACGAATTTGCTATGGGCTTGCTTCGCAAGACGAAAATGTCTTGCGATTCCTGGGGGGGTTTTTTCCGCTCCCTACCCCCTTTTTCTAAGGCACTAAGCTGCTAATAGCCTTTTAGCAGCTAATCCGCTAATCCCTTAAGCCTTTAACAGCCGCTAATAGCCGCTAAACCGCTAATAGCGCTAATCTGCTAATGGGCTTGATTCGCAAGACGAAAAAACCGCTAGACGAAGAGACTCACGGAACGGATTCTTTTCGTCTTGCGAGGCACCACTGTAACTAGCATACGTATCAGCCATCACTATCAATATTTAGCCAGCGCCTTTTGTCACAGGGCTTTTTGAATGTGTTGGGCTTCTGCAGCCCCCACCTGAGTTGCCATCTCCCCCAGCTCACCTTCTGCACATCACCCAACCCTTCTGTGTCCAGTAACACCAGTGAGAGGTCTGACCTGTAGGGATGCGGAAGACACCACATCCAGATGCCCTTGGTGAGCGCCTCCACTGTGATACCCAGACAGAAACCTGTGGGAGGAGCAGATCATCATCATCATCATCATCATCACTATTATTATGCCACCCATCTGGGTTGCCCCAACCACTCTAGAAAACAAGGGGTGCCAAGGTTGAAGGCTTTGATCCTGCACACAGTTTCTAAACTGGAATTTCGAAGGTGGAATTTACTTCTGAGTAAAGATACCTAGGATCAGATGACAAACTCTCTTTGGCTCAAGGCCCAGCTGCCACAGGCTTCCAGACATCCTCAAGACACCTCACAGGACTTTGAGGAGTAATCAGGACCTATTGAGTCCATTGCTCACATTGCTTCTCCTTCTTATTGAACTGTACTCTCTTGTTGAAATATATATTGCAATATACTCACAGGAGGGGCCTATCGTTTTGGTGCCAGGGAGTCTGCAAAGTGCCACTTGTGCTGATGTTCCTTCAGTGGGGCAGTTAGGTAATAGTCCTAGGGTACCCCTTAAGATGGCAACGTGTGTCAGCTGTCATATTAAGGTAGCTCCCTGCTCAGCGGGGACCTCTGCCCCAAAGTCCTTCCCATCCACTCTGGTTCTATATAAATATTAATTTACTCTCTTCCTCCATGCTTCTCCCCAGGCTAGGCAGAACACCCAGGGGCTCTGATACCCCGTTCCAGACACACCAGACACATCTGCCTTGCTCCTCATGCAAAGCTGCTAGACTCCAGCCCTTCCCTTGAGTAACGGGGAATATTCAGGAAGCCAGTCACCTTTTCTCTTGCCGGCAAGCCTGTTCATGAGGTAGGACTTGCCAGTGCGGTACAACCCCGCAATGGCCACCACCACCACTGGCTGGCGGATCCTGGCAAGCACCTCTGCAGCCTCCTGGTTCACCACCAGCTTCCCGTCCGGCATGTTCTCAATTAGGCAAACAGGAGCCGCCATGTGGACCTGCCCTGACGCCATCGTGCAAGAGAAGATGGGTCTGCAAAAGGAAAACAGAGGCGCTCATTATGCCACAGCCTACTGCCGCCGCCACTGACCCTAGGCTGGCACAGCAGAGGGAGGCCCTGGTGCAGCAGGAGGCCTCCAAAGGACCTCTTGTCTTGGTACCTCTGAGGGCAGGAGTTGGCCAAGTCGCTGCTGACACCAGGCTGCCATTGTTGTTTGTCTCAAGAGTGTGTGCCATTAGCTCTCTTCCTGAAGAACTAAGGCCTGAGAACACAAAGCCAGTGGCAGGAGGTTGCTAGGTTGGCAGCAGTCAACAAGGGTGTTCCTGGCTCAAGCCTCAGAAGCTGACAGAAATATCTCAGTACGAAGCACAAGGAATACCTCTCTAAAGAACAACTCAAAACTTCCTTTAAAAGTAAAGTTTATCTACAGTAGTGGGAGCCCCGATTCCTTCCACCCCGCAATCAGTTCGATTTGTGAATCATACTGGCAAATCAACAGTGCAGCACTACTTTAAAAAGATATTCTTAAGTTTATCAGCTTATAACTACATTCTAGTGAATGAAACCTGAAACATAAACTCGATGAAAGTTTATTCAGAGCTCGGAAACTGAACCCCATACGCTTACCTGAAAGTAAGCACCGCAGGACACAGTAGCAGTTACTGCCGAGGAGACATGGGATGGGGGCGTTGCAAGAGATACGCGTTAACATTAATATTAGCAAAAGGGAGCAAAGTTCTTGCAGGCGCCGCGCGGGCATTCAGCCCCCTCCCGCAGGCTCCATTGCAAAGGGCTGGGGCGATTTGCAGCCGAGGGAGGAAATGCTTAACCCTTCCCTTGCCAGCCACTTCCCCGCGCGGATTCCCAGCCTCGCCAGCTTTGGCTCCCGCCCACATGCCAGCGCCGCGTTTACCTCGCAAAAAGAGAGGAGCGGCGAGGAATCCAAAGCTGCGATGTTTCGTGTTTTTTTTTTTCTCCCCCCCACAGCTCGAAGTTTTCCCGGGTGGTTTGCAAAGCGCTCCCCGCTTACCTTGGGTCTTCAGAGAGGAAGCGATCCCCCAAGCTCCGCCTCTTGTCTGGATTTGCGGGCAGGAAAATGGTTCAAAAATTGCGCCCACTGCCCAGGTCACCCTTCCCCGGAAAACTGGCGTCCCGTTGCCAATATATATAAAAAAGCGAAAGTGAAAGCGAAAGCTCGCGGGCTGCCCTTTTCTCGGAAAGGCAAGCGATACCGGGAATTCACCTTTTCCGCAGTTGAATGCTTTTCTTGGGATCGTAGAATTGCAGACGTGGAAGGGATCCCGCGGGTCATCTAGCCCAACCCCCTGCAATGCCGCAGTCTCAACTAAAGCAGCCCGGACAGGGGGCCGTCCGCCTCTTAAGTGGCAGAGATGAGGAGGTTGCTGCCTTGTGCTGAGTCAGACCGATCTGCTTCCGTATTGCCTACACTGGCTGGCAGCGGCAACTACTAGGATTTGGGGGGGGGGGTTCCTTCCCTCGTCCTATTTGCATAGAGGACCTTCCCTCGTCCTATTTGCATTATACAGGCTTGTACACACGATGCCTTCGAAGCACTTTCAAAGCAGGTCTTTCTCCCCAAGGAATCCTGGGAACTGTAGTTTCTTTCAAGGTGCTGGGGATTGTAGCTCTGTGAGGGCCGCACTACAGCCCCCAGGACTCTTTGGAGTGGGAGGAATGTGCTTTTTGAAGGGCCACACCACACTGGGGGAAAAACAATACTGTTGAGAGCTGGGTAAATAACTTTGACTCAGGGGAAAGCAAAAGAAAAATAGTTTCCACACCAGGGGTCAGCAAACTTTTTCAGCAGGAGGCCGGTTCAGTGTCCCTCAGACCTTGTGGGGGGCTGGACTATATTTTTGTTAAAAAAAAAAAAAAGAACGGATTCTTATGCCCCACAAATAACCCAGTATGCATTTTAAATAAAAGGACACATTCTACTCATGTGAAAACATGCTGATTCCCAGACCGTCCATGGGCCGGATTTAGAAGGCGATTGGGCCAGATCTGGCCCCTGGGCCTTAGTTTGCCTACCCATGGTCCACACTCTTCTGGGGCTCTAATTTTCACATTAGCACTTAAAACTCCAAACTGAGGAAAGAAAGATGGTTCAAAAGCTGTAAAATATGCCTTCCAACTATTCACAGACATGGCATCAGCTTTATGATTTATTGTCAGCTGATTTAGGGGTGTCACAAAACTCTCCCCCCCCCCAAATGCTGGGAACTGTAGTTTGTTAAAGGTGTTGGAAATTGCAGCTTTGTGGGGGCATACTACAGTTCCCAAGATTCTTTGGGTTCCTTTTGAGGAGCTCTCACCACACTGAGGAAATAGTACAGTTGAGAAAGGAAAGGTAACTTTTGACACAGGATAAAGCAAAATGGAAGGCTAGAAGTCTAATGAACCGGCTGCTCCCAGGGCTGGCCCAAGACATTTTGCCACCTGAGGCACAGTCCACATACAGTAGCTGACTGGACTGGCAGCTGACAATTTAAACGCTGGTAACAAAGCAGCAAACTGAGGATCGCCAAAGAATTGACGCTTTTGAATTATGGTGCTGGAGGAGACTCTTGAGAGTCCCATGGACTGCAAGAAGATCAAACGCATCCATTGTTAAGGAAATCAGCCCTGAGTTCTCACTGGAAGGACAGATCGTGAAGCTGATGCTCCAATACTTTGGCCACCTCATGAGAAGAGAAGACTCACTGGAAAAGACCCTGATGCTGGGAAAGATGGAGGGCACAAGGAGAAGGGGACAACAGAGGACGAGATGGTTGGACAGTGTTCTCAAAACTACAAACATGAATCTGACCAAACTGCAGGTGGCAGTGGAAGACAGGAGTGCCTGGCGTGCTCTGGTCCATGGGGTCACGAAGAGTCGGACACGACTGAACGACTAAACAACAACAACAACAAGGCAGCATCCTCCACCACACATGAAGGCAGCAGGGAAGCTTGCAGGTCTCGGGGCAAATTGAGGGACACATTCATTTTTGCTATCCTAAAGGAGGAACTGGTGGCAGCAGGGGGGCCTCAGTCAGAATGGCTGGGTAGGCTGCTGCCAGAGGCACATTTAGGAGAGCACGACCAGTTCAGTCGCCCTGGGTGCAGAGCTTTGGAAGCACCGCAGAGGACACCACAACTATTATTTAGAATGGAGTCCCAAGACGCAGCGGGAACCAAATTTTGGCTTTGCACAGGGCTCTGCCGGAATTTGGGAGCCCAAGGTCCACCACTGCTGCTGTTTTCCCTTCTCTTCCTCACCACCCGCCTACTGAGGCACCTGTGTCACTCCGCCTATTGACAGGGCTGGGCCAGTCATCTACTTGTACAGTCTCAAATGCCTGATTATCAGCGATCAAGTTTCACATTTCATACAGCGAAAAAACTTCCCATTAATCCCTGAACGGCAAACAGTGAGTGACAGCCAGGCTTTTTTTTTAGTACTCTGTGGTTTTGCCTAATTCCCCGCTTTTGCCCAGTTTTCATGCCCGTCCCCTGCATGTGCCATTTGTTGGCATCTGTCTGTCTCAAGAGACAATGGAGTGCACCTCCGGGGGTGAAGCCAACCCGCTGGAAAATCACAGCACCGGTTGTGGCTGCAGAGACCGGTAACTTTTAAACTTCTGCCTCCCGTGTTGTTTTTGCTGCATTAGCAGCACTAAAGTGACCTCTCTGCGATGTAACCCTGGGCAGTGTGCATATAGGTCCTGGGCTGCCCAGCCGACAAGGCCTTGCTTCTCAGCCTCACTGATGTGGTCCAAAGGAGAGCATACATTTGGCACCAGCTTGGCTGCAAGAGTTACTGGAAGAGGCATAAAATCATAAGGCTATAGGCAGAGACCAGGCCATTTATTTTATTAATTTTCTATACAGCTTTGCATGCCTGAAAAGAAATAGCATATAAGAAATCAAGTCGGACACAACAATTCACTTAGTTCTCTAGCCAGTTAGAAACTCAGATATATAAGCTAGGCGCCTAATGACTCCTTAAAACAGTACACAGCGGAAGAGATAAGACCGTCTTCTGCTCCCACACTCTTCCCAGACAGGCATGTGATTTACACCAATCTCACCTGCAGCATCGGAGGCAGGAAATACTAACAGGTTACAGCCGCCAAAAACAGAATGTCTGGTTGCCATTTTGGGGCCAGGCAGCTCAAAAGTCTTATTTTTCAATACAACTTTTTGGTTCCTGAAATTTAGTCTTGATTGTGCAGTTAAAATATTACAGAGAATTCTACAGCATATTTAAAACAGGCAAGAGCCAAGGATCCCCAGGCATCCACCTTCACCTGCTCCCAAAGTGGCCAGTAACCGGGTGCAAAATGCGCTTGGCGAATTTCAAACACGGATCTATACATAACACTGCAGTGAAGGTGTGGATGTGGTGATAAGACAGGGAAGTCAGCAGAAAACTAAGAACAACTAGCCCCATTTATTCCCATGCTGGAACTATTTTTTCTTTGGTGTGCTCCTTACATTCCTGGGTGGGTTTTTACTCCTTGGTGTGCTTTTTACACTCTGTGGTGCACTTTCACTCTTTTGTTGATTTAGAGCAGTGGAAAGCATGTTACTCTGCATCTTGTACTGCAAAAGCTGTGTTGCTATAGATGATATAGCTGACACCCCTTTTTCTATAGCAGACAGAACAAGGGCCGCCTTGGAGTTATTATTTTCTTCTTTGAGACGTTGGATTTCATCTTCCATCTCATTGGCCCTCTGCTGAAATCCTTCCTTCAGCAGTTCCTCTTGTTCCTGGGAAGTTGAGAAGCACACAGAGACAGTTTAGTTGACGGATGGATAAGAAATGGGTCAGCATCTATGAACAGGGATGGGATCAGGCCCGGCCTGGACCACTTTGTGTGGCAGTTGCGTTTTCGTAGCCAACCAATGCATTTCCCACCGTGTTGCCAAATGGCCTCCAATAAAACCAACTGTCTCCAAACTAGACCTGCTTTTTTATTTTGAGCATATAGGGATTTGTGCAAAATCTGACGTGGTTAAGAGCAACAGGAGCTTGGCTATGCGCAACACACAAAATTCAGCTCAGTCCTGCTCTGTGTCCTCAGGCAAGCCAATATCTCTCAATCCCAGTGGGACCCATACCTTCACAGATAAGAGCCACAGTCAACGCTACAAATATTAATGGACTCTCATTATCCATGACCACTGGCTGAGGCCGATGGGAGCTGGAGGCCACTAACATTTGGAGGGTACCATGCGGACTATTCCACCCTATACTGTATGGGCAAAATTAGATCCTGACCCACCTCAAGGGTTTGTTGTAAAGAGAACAAAGGAATTGTATAAGAAGTTGTTTGAACACTCAGGAAAAGTACTGTAGAAACGCCAGCTAACGTCTATTGAATATATGGAACCTAGGTTTTACCAAGCCACAGTGAGTCACTGAAAAGCTCCCAGACAGAGCAGCCTTCTTGCCTGCAAGAGCATATTATGCCCATTTTAAAGCAGGTTCTCTAGTTAGGGATTTTTCCAGGCACAAATCAAGGTGACGGCAATCACCTTTAAAGCATTAAATAATTTGTTCTTGATTTTGCTTGAAAGACATAGGGTTATGTGTTCTGTATAAAGAGGGTGATGGCATATCCAGGAATATATGGTTTATGTTGAGACATTTAGAAGGGTAAAGGAGGCTATCTGTAAGCTAGATTTGGCCTTGAACGGAGGAAGAGTTCTGCTTCTAAGCATCATCTTAAGAAGAAAGCAGGAGCAGGGGAAATGGGACCATGAACACTGGCCATACTGACTGGGAAAGATGAGAGTTGGCTCCAAACACATCTGGAGGACCACAGACTCTCCACCCCTGGCCTAAATATTGAATCTTCCAGTGGGTCAGTCTGCATCTGACTCAGCTCTATTTACCTTGAGTTTATGCCGTATCATCTTTTCTGTTTCCTCTTCCATCAACTTTTTCTCTTTCTCCATCTTCTCCTTCAACAGCTGGAGCTGTTCATCGTGGCTTCGCTTCTCATCCTCCATCATTTGCTTTAGTCTGGCCTGCTCCTGCTCCAACAGCTTCTGCTGCAGCTGGGCTGCTTCGGCCTGAGCGCGCTGGGCTGGGGGCCAGCGAAGGAAAAGAGACAACATGAATACTGAGGGGGCTGCCATCTCCCCTTCACCCTGTGTTCTGTTCAATGTTCTCTCCTTGCCTGAAGATGAGAATACTACATCTGTCGCTATGCCATTCTGCAAAAAGGTACCACAACTGTAACCCTTCCCTGGGAACTCAGCCAGAGAAGGCCAGGACGCTTACTTTCTAATACATATAATTTATAACATATACTCATTGCCTTACATATGCACCTTCAATTTCCTTCTCTTTGTCGGTCAGGGCGTGGTCCATCTGAAGGAGAGAGTTTGCCACCGCCTGCTTGGATTTCAGGAATTCTTCAAGAGCTTTGTCTGCCTGATAACACATCGAGAGCAAAAGTTATTCATTTTACAGTATAATGGGGGGACAGACGAGATTATATATTGTGATTAAGGGCAAAAATTGGTGTATAGTAAATTAATAATTGTATCTTAATGAGGCACTGAGAAATTGATAATAGTGGTCCCTATCCCTCTCTTATGGTGTTGGAGGAGACTATTGAGAGTCCCATGGACTGCAAGAAGATCAAACCTATCCATTCTTAAGGAAATCAGCCCTGAGTGCTCACTGGAAGGACAGATCCTGAAGCTGAGGCTCCAATACTTTGGCCCCCTCATGAGAAGAGAAGACTCCCTGGAAAAGACCCTGATGTTGGGAAAGATGGAGGGCACAAGGAGAAGGGGACGACAGAGGACGAGATGGTTGGACAGTGTTCTCAAAGCTACAAACATGAGTCTGACCAAACTGCGGGAGGCAGTGGAAGACAGGAGTGCCTGGCGTGCTCTGGTCCATGGGGTCACAAAGAGTCGGACACGACTAAACGACTAAACAACAATCCCTCTCACATAGCCTAGAAGACAAAGATCTCTTTTAAACTATTTTATGTAAACCACTTTAATATATTTTTCATTGAACAGAGTTTATTCATTTTGGTAAGTAGATGAAGAAACTAATTCACTTTGAATCAAGCCCTATTGAATTCAGTGGGGCTTACTCCCAAGAAAATATTCACAGTATTGCACCCCAGGTCTAAAGTTTGGATCTGTCCTCAGTCAGTATAAGAATGCTCATTCTTTGGATATCACAGAAATGCTGGCTTCCTGTCCTACCTGAATTCCTTTCTCAGGTACCAAGTGGTATTTCTTCTCTATTCCGTCCCGTTTCTCCAGATAACGCTGGTAGCCACCAGGCACAGAGTAAATTCCCATCCGGAGCTCATCTTCTAGCTCCTGGGAAAGATCCGTCAGCACGGCAAAGCAGCGGTCAAAAGACGCCTGCTCATTCTTCCTGCAGAACTCTTCCTTTTTCTGCTTCAGCTCTTGCTACGAGAGACAGAAAATTGGCAGAAAGATGATCTGTTAATAATGATGAAAAAGCTTTTCCTCTTCAGTGGAAAGACTTACTAACAAGGCCACATCAAAACTACAGTACAAATTTCAATTGACTTAGCTGTCCCCACTCCCACCAAAAATCGTGGGAACTGGCTACGACACCAATGATCTAGAACGGCTGCATTTCTAAAATGTAGGCCAGTTTAAGTTGTCTGGCTCCACCCTTCCTAAAGTTTAAAACTAAGTGTGTACCCAATCAAATTGCAACCCTACCCATCTTCTGGGATATGTGTTTGTCTTCCATTTCATCTGGAGAATGTGTCTTTCACAGGTAACAAAGTGAGCAATCCTACAGCAAGATGCTCCACAATGAACGGGCTAGGATCCAGCGGATCTCTGGCTGAGCCAGGAAGTTCCCCACACAAGCAAGCTATGCTGGCTTCGCTCCCTCATGCTCGGTTCAGTCGGGGATACACCAGAGTATCCCCCTGATCCCGGTTCAGCCATGACTCACATCTCGAGCTGGCCTAAAGCCTGAAAAGAGGGCATTTAAGGGGCATGATGGGGGCAGGATGGGGGGGGGAATCCTAGGCCTATTCTGCTCAGTCATGTGACCTGGAAACCCAATGAAAACTCAGATGGCCAAGGGGATGGTGCAGTTCAAACACATTTTACAGGTTTGTTCTCCCTCTGCCAGGCTTAGGATTGCTAAGCAAGCAGCAGCTCAATAGCTGAATGGAGTTTGGTGTATAACTTTACACCAGCTTAGCTTATACCAACCTGCTTTATGTCACCTTTCTGTGTTCCTTTTTGCCTTCGGATAACAAGAGGCTGTCTCCATTCTGAAGAGAGAGATTTTTAGGAAACCGTACAAGTTTTGGAGGACCCTCCTAACTGTGATGCTCAGAGCTATGCTAGGTAAGTGTTTATTTTATTTATTTTTTCCTGATCTTGTTTTCTTCTAAATGTTTCCTTCAGCCAATTAACATTTATGTAGGAAGACAAGAAGCTCCCTCGTACAGAGTCAGACCAGTATTGTCTCTATCCTTGGGGCAGAGGTGTTGTTGTTTTTTAAAAAAAGAGAACAGATTTACCTCAAGCTTCTCTTGTGATTTTTTTACCAACGCATCGCCAAAGGCACGGGACATGAAGATGCCAGTGGCTTCCCTCTCACACTCGGCATGCACCGCCAGCAGCTCATTGACGGAGCCCGTGGGCAGTTTCAACCGCTGCCCCATCCGCTCTTCGTAACAGGAAATGGCATCACACACAGCTGCTGCGTTCTCAATCTCTGCCAGGGCCAGCACGGCATTCTCCAAGCAGGGCAAATCCCCGCTGTTGATAGCATTGACGTAGGTCTTCACCAGGTTCTGAAGCACTGAAGAGGGAAGAATTGGGCAAAGTCACCAAATCAGAAATGGCAGAACAGGGATGCCCATCCCACTTAACCTTTGTACGCCGAGGAAATGTATCCCGAGTCAAACATCTTTCAAACGTTTGTACTCTAACTGGGGCACGTCATCCACTGTACCTGCAGATTTCTCATAAAAGAAATAGATATTCTGCACAAAACAAGAGGCAGAGAAGACATGTTTTTAAAAGTAATGTTCTGGCCCTCACGCCTGTAGAAAATAACCTGAAATATGAAGGAAGCACTTGGGAATGCTTAAAAAGCAGAGATTTCTCTGGCCTGCACCCACATCTCATTCCTAATTATTATTACCTCTCTATGCTACATATGTATTATTGCCTTCCGTACTTCTGGTTCTTGCCAAAACTGGAAGCAGCCCAATCCATAACTCATCGTCAGCACAGTGTGTATCCTGCAGTCCTGGGGCCACACTGTGATAAGTATGAAAAAGCACAACTGGGCTCAGAACCCAGCTCAGAACCAATATTTTATTGAATACAAGAAATAAAACATCAACAAAACAAAGAACAAAGCCCCTATATTAGCAGCACCATGGGGAATTAACTCTGCAGAAATAGGCATGGAAGGGCTTGGTCTATTAACTCTCAATAAGTAAAAGGGGAGGGGGTGAACAGGCTTTTTAGTAGCCAAATGTCATGGGTTCAAGTCCTTGCTTGCTGCAGAAGCATAATAAATGATGTAAGCGTTTAAAACAATGCATACAATGTTGCTTTCTGCACAAATGACGCAACCAAATTTCTCTGAAAGTAGAATTTGGGTTTCATCACAGAATCGTGTATATAGTTTTCAAAATAAATTCTAGGTAAATGATGTTCAGCAGGCAATCAAGTGAGCAGCTTACACGCAATTCAGCCTGGACGTGAACAAAGAAATTATCAAACTGCAGAGCAAGGCAAACTAAAGCATTTTCTACAGTCAGGTGGGTCACTATTGGTTTCTGATGTCACCTGATTCCTTCTTGGCTGGTAGCTGAGTAACACCATTCACCTCAACCTGACAGCTTCCTACACCCCCAAACTGCTCTGGAGGAAAAAGCCCCCCATACATGGGGTTCCCAGACTGAGACCAGTTATTAGTATTATTAGAACGGCACTGGGTAAAACTAATTACTTTACTCAGAATGGTTCCCTACCCACCAACCCCAGCCTACAATCTTTCAAAAATGTTCCCTACTTATTCCTGTCACAACTTGGCCTCCCGGGACTGTCTTGGGTCGAGATGTCTCCCAGATGTGTTGGCAGAAACGGCCCACCGGCTCCAAGAAATCTTCCTCCAAATCATCTTCTTCCAGTTCCTCCAGCCGAGACAACTTTTTCTTGCTAGCTGGGCGGTCAAACGTGAAACATTTCCGCGAAGGAAAGAATCTGCGGATACACGACCTGGGCATGTTGCACCTCTGGATTTGCTCACTATTACCTGGGGGAGAAGAAGTGTGAGTACACGAGACAATCTGTTACTATCGCCAAATTCCACAGAAAATGTGCCAACCATCTCCCTGGTGGAGCAAACTCACCTGGTTACCTGTAAACATTCAATTCTCCATGCCAACTCAACTGACACCTGAGGTCCCAAGGCTTGCTGTAAAGTGAGTTAGGATATTGCTCTCTGTTTCAGCACTCCAATGTTATGGCCTTGCTCTGAGTACAGTGGTACCTCGGGCTAAGTACTTAATTCGTTCCGGAGGTCCATTCTTAGCCTGAAACTGTTCTTAACCTGAAGCACCAATTTAGCTAATGGGGCCTCCCGCTGCCACCGGAGCACGATTTCTGTTCTCATCCTGAAGCAAAGTTCTTAACCTGAGGTACTATTTCTGGGTTAGTGGAGTCTATAACCTGAAGCATCTGTAACCTGAGGTACCACTGTATATATATTTCCCTCTTCATAGCGCACTTACAGCTCGCATGTGTATATTTGAGATTAGCGGGTAAGACTCCTATTTCATAGGAGTTTCAGGGAGCCCAGTCCAACTGTACAAGCAACTAACCTGGTGGTATGAGGTTTTTCACAATTTTGTGGCTTTTAGCTTTTACAGTTTGGGTGTTGGCATTGTAATTGTTGTAGGGCGTTTGTAAACCTCCCTGGGAACACAACTGAGGATTAGCTTGAAGGGTTATTACTCATGCAGTCTGCAGCCAGAGACATGTGCCTCAGGACCCGGTGGGATATATCTCTGTCTTGCTCCATGTAGCACAGGGGAAATCAGTTAAACCTCTTTAGCCCTCAGTGGCTATGTGACTGGATACATTAACCCACTTGAATATTAGGCCTTTTTGACTTAAATCAGTTGTGCACCTCTAAACTAGCTCCAAACTGCGAGAGGCAGTGGAAGACAGGAGTGCCTGGCGTGCTCTGGTCCATGGGGTCACGAAGAGTCGGACACGACTGAACGACTAAACAACAACAACAAACTAGCAGTGTCCTCTCCCCATCTCAGACACTGCATTTTCTTTCTTGCAGTTACTGTACCTTTCTGGAGTCTCAAGGCATTCTCCAGGTACCCGTCCTCAGTGACGGGGTGTCCATCTATCTCCAGCTGTAGTGTGAAATCCCGCACTGCCCAGATGAAGTCTGGGAAGAAACGGACAAATTCGGCAGAGTTCTCCTCCTCTGCATCTTCCCCAGAGGAAGCTTTTGCTTTAATCTTTTTTGTCAGCTCAGTGACATAGCTGGGGAGTGATAAGGAAAACAATTCCAGGGCTGGTTTGGGGCCTGTTTGAACCTGCAGTTGTGGGCTGGCCAAAAATGATGATACGGCTTTTGAGCAGAGAGATTTATACTACAGAAAGACCACATATAGTCATACCTTGGAAGTCGAACGGAATCTGTTCTGGAGGGCTGTTCAACTTCCAAAACAGTCGGAAACCAAAGTGCAGCTTCTGATTGGCTGCAGGAAGCTCTGGCAGCCAATCGGAAGCTGTGCCAGACGTTCGGCTTCCGAAAATCGTTCAAAAACACTCACTTCCAGTTTTCGATCGCTCGGGAACAGAAATGCATGAGTTCCAAGGCATTCAGCAACCAAGGTACGACTGTATTGCAACTGTAATTTAGGCAGGGTTTTGTGGCAAGGGGCTGACATCTCTCATTTTCACACCTTAAGGTCAATTCCTTTTTTTATGTCTTCTGGAGTTCCTGCCTGCACCCCCAGCCCCTTATCTATCTGTAAAACATATCTGTGGAGGTTCCCAATTTGCAGCTGTAATCACTGATCCACCCCCCTCACAACGTGTCCCAATGAGCTCCTCGCCCACCTTCCAATCCTGGGAGATTGCCTGCCTCTTCTATCGGCTGCATCCCCTCTGTGTTTCCTCCTTCACCACCCCGTAGATCCTCAGCATCATGCAGACCACTCTAAGCATCACGGAGTCTCAGACCAGGAGAGTTCATTCCACCTGCTTCTGCATCAAGAGATCTGTCTCCCATGGAGTGAAACCCCTAGGGGGACAACCTTCAACTGCCTCCTCCTAGATCCTCCAGGCCAAGCACACAAGTCCAGCTGGGATTTCTGATGCCCCAAAAGGATACTGCAGGTTCTCCAGGGCATTTTGGTCAATGGTGCCTATGCTGTTGTACACCAGGGTGCTGCTGAGAAGAATGGCCAGGGCAAAGATCCACGAGTCGTTCTGTGTGTTCCCCTGAAACAGAAATATAAATATCAGTTACCACCAGGGGGGTTTTCAGCCAGAACTCAGTTCTGCCACCTCTCTGGTAGACACCATTGCCATTAACACACACCACAATTGCTTCATTATGTAAATAATGTTCAGAATACCACAACACACACTTGTCTCTGAAACCTTGTCGCTGAAGAAGCCCAATGGGTGAAACAAGGGTGTATCCTGAGAACTGGACTATCATCAGCTGCCTTATTGCAGTGGCGTAGTGTGGGTTGTCAGCACCCGGGGCAAGGCAAGTAATTTGCGCCCCCTAACCCGTGGAGCTAGGTAGGGGCAGAGAGCTGCGAGTGCGAGCGCGCCCCCCCCCCAGATGTTGCGGCCGGTGCGGCCGGCACCCCCTGCACCCCCCACGCTACGCCACTGCCTTATTGTTACTAAGTAGTTCTGTTTGTTACACTCTTAAGACATAGGACGATGCAGAAGGAAGATATCAGTATGAAATGTCGTTGCCCACAGGAACTGTACGTTGTAATCGTTGGACTTGACAATCTTTGGACTTGACTATCCTTGGACGTTACGACAATAAAAACATACAGAAGGTTAATAGTAATGTGATATGTTATTGTCACCAGGAACTGTGCTTTGCAATTTTTTGATATGACAATTATATATACAGTAGTACCTCAGGTTAAGTACTTAATTCGTTCCAGAGGTCCGTACTTAACCTGAAACTTTTCTTAACCTGAAGCACCACTTTAGCTAATGGGGCCTCCTGCTGCCACTGTGCCGCGGGAGCCCGATTTCTGTTCTCATCCTGAAGCAAAGTTCTTAACCTGAAGCACTATTTCTGGGTTAGCGGAGTCTGTAACCTGAAGCTTATGTAACCTGAGGTACCACTGTAATGTTATTATATAATGTTATGTTACTTTACTTTACAGCCAGTTACGTGTGTCTTGTGGTATTCTTAACACCAGGCCAGCATATTTTGTCACAAGGCTCTTTTGAAAGGGCTAGTCTTCTGCAGTAATCCTAGCTCCCAGCTCACCTTCTGCACATCACCCAACCCTTCTGTGTCCAGCAACAGCAGTGTGAGGTCAGGCCTGTGAGGGTGAGGGAGGCACCACATCCAGATGCCCTTTGTAAGCCCCTGCACTGTGGCACCCAAGCAGAAACCTGAGGAAAGAGCAGGCAATGATTCAGAGAGAGAAAACAACAGGTGCCAAGGCTTAAGGCGCAGGTCACTGGGAAACCCCACTGAACTCAATGAAACATTTGTCACAGCCCCATCATTGCTTTAAAGCACACTCACCCCCCAAGAATCATGGGAACTGTATTTTGCTTGGGTGCTGGGAATAGTAGCTCAGCAAGTAGTAAACTACAGTTCCCAGGCTTTAGGTTTATGGTGCAGATGTGACCTGACTTCTGAGTAAAGAGGGATCAGATGAGCTACTCTTTCTGGTTTAAACCCCTAGCACCTGTCCCCTTAGTGAATGAAAACTTAAGTGCACATAACAAAGAAGAACCTATGTAAGCTGTAAAGTGTCGTGCACATTGAACCTGGGACTAGGATGTGGAAGAACAGAGTTGGAATCCACACAGGGAGACCTTGGGCTAGTTCAGGGGTCAGTAACCTTTTTCAGCCGTGGGCCGGTCCACCATCCCTCAGACCATGTGGTGGGCCAGACTATATTTTGAAGGGGGGGAAATGAACAAATTCCTATGCCCCACAAATAACCCAGAGATGCATTATAATAAAGGACACATTCTACTCATTCTGATTCCAGGACTGTCTGAGGGCCGGATTGAGAAGGTGATTGGGCCGCATCTGGCCTACGGGCCTTATGTTGCCTACCCTAGTTGCTGTCTCTCAGCTGAACCTACCTCACAGGGTTGCTGTGAGCATAAAATGTATATGGGGAAAACTGAATACCACTTGGAGCTCCTTGGAGGAAACATGGGGTATATTTATAATAAAAAATAACCTGCCGTATTTCCGGACCCTCTTGTGAATTCTGCTGAGTGGGGACCCCAAACCTCTGCCTCAAAGTCCTATCTCCCCTCTGGTTCTGTATAAATATTAATTTACACCTCTTCCTCCATGCTTCTTCCCAGGCTAGGCAGAAAACACAGGGGCTCCGATACTCCATTCCAGACACACCAGACACCACTGCCTTGCTCCTCATGCGAAGCTACTAGACTCCAGCCCTTCCCTTGAGCAACGGGGAATATTCATGAAGCCAGTCACCTTTTCTCTTGCCGGCAAGCCTGTTCATGAGGTAGGACTTGCCAGTGCGGTACAACCCCGCAATGGCCACCACCACCACCGGCTGGCGGATCCTGGCAAGCACCTCTGCAGCCTCCCGGTTCACCACCAGCTTCCCGTCCGGCATGTTCTCAATTAGGCAAACAGGAGCCGCCATGTGGACCTGCCCTGACGCCATCGTGCAAAAGATAATGGGTCTGCAAAAGGAAAACAGAGGAGCTCACAACACAGTGGAAACTCAAGTGTGTCTCTGCCTATTAGTGAGTCAGTGTTTCCCAAACTTGGGTCTCCAGCTGTTTTTGGACTACAGTTCCCATCATCCCTGACCACTGGTCCTGCTAGCTAGGGATGGTGGGAGTTGTAGTCCAATTCAATTCAAGTTTCTCTCTGCCTGTGAGCCCATGAATGAGTGAAACCTGACTGGAAAAAGAGTTCAGGAAGGGCACAAATCACGAATCA
Organism: Podarcis tiliguerta; assembly: GCF_965153285.1. NCBI lineage: Eukaryota > Metazoa > Chordata > Lepidosauria > Squamata > Lacertidae > Podarcis > Podarcis tiliguerta. Next base: position 75,918,369 of record NC_139541.1, read on the forward strand.
GCTTCGCCTCACTGGGATCCCAGATATCTTCTGGAACCTGAAAGTTACCCAGTTGGACATTCTCAGGATAGTTGTGACAAGTCTACATCTGTCCTAGATGCTGTCATTTTTCTTTCATGCACACCTGGAAATATACTTTGTCCGTGCTGTCACCATTCGCCTCCCAGCACCACACCTATGGCTTTCATTTTATCGCAACTGATGCGAAGCCGGCAGAACTGCCCCCCTCCCCATTTAATGGTGTGCTGACATTTTAATTTCCGCCCCTCCCATGCCTCTGTTTCAAGAGCCATGTATTATTTCTACTACCGGCATCTTTTGAAGCAAAAGTTCTAGCTGCACGCTGCAGCCACGAAAGCAAAAGTCTCCACTGCAAAGGTCAGTGCGGGGGGGGGGGGGGGGAACGACACGGGACTTGCGTGTTTGATTAACCCTTTCCTTGCCAGCCCCCTCCCCGCTGCTAGGATTCCCTTCCTCGCAGGTGTGCCAAAACTTGAATGAAAGATTGGGGCGGCCCCGGTAAGCTCCGCCCCGCATAATCGATCACATGACACGGTGCACGCACCCCATTTGAGTGACAATGCCTATCAACTTGAGGCGGCGGCGGTCAAATATTTTATGGGGGGCGCAAAGACCCCCTCGGAACTGGTTCCTACACTCCCTCGGCTGCTTTTGCTCCTGGCTAAGAGTCCCGCGCCGTGTTTACCTTGCAAAAAGAAAGGAGCGCTAGGGGTTAACAACAACAGCGACATCGCGAAGTTGCCGCTTCTTACTTTTTGGTGTTGTTTTCTTTTTGCAGGGACGGGCCTCGGGAGGATGGGTCTTGACCGGACTCGATTGTTGCGGGTTCTCTCTTGCAGACGAGCTGGCAGGCCGGCAGGAAGAGGGAGAGAGCTTTGCTCGGAGTTCCCAGCGGAGACAGCAGGAGAAGCTCAAGCCTCGCCTTCAGGGTAAGAGCAAGAACTCAGGAATTGCGAGACGCTTCTGTGGCTCGAAAGCTCTTGCAGCGCCCCAGCTGCCCTTTCAGGAAATGGGAGGTCGTCGCGACCAATCAGCCTCCTTTATTGCCCTGGCGACGCTTCAAAATATGCGAGGACCGAAAGCGAAAGTGCCCGGGCTCCGCACCTCTTTCTCTGAAAGGAGCGCGATTCCGGGAAACGAGCAAACAGAAAGGCAGGTGGAATTAAGCAATGGGGGTGGGTGGGAATCCTTCCAGTAGCACCGGTGTTATGTACTGAGTTGGATCCAAACTGCAGCATGCCAGGCACTCCTGTCATCCACTGCCTCTCGCAGTTTGGTCAGACTCATCTTGGTAGCTTCGAGAACACTGTCCAACCATCTCGTCCTCTGTCGTCCCCTTCTCCTTGTGCCCTCCATCTTTCCCAACATCAGGGTCTTTTCCAGGGAGTCTTCTCTTCTCATGAGGTGGCCAAAGTATTGGAGCCTCAGCTTCACGATCTGTCCTTCCAGTGAGCACTCAGGTCTAATTTCCTTAAGAATGGATGCGTTTGATCTTCTTGCAGTCCATGGGACTCTCAAGAGTCTCCTCCATCGACCTTCTGATCAGCAAGTCCTAGGCTCTGTGGTTTAATCCACAGCGCCACCCGTGTCCCAGCAAGTTTGTTAGGAGACAGTAAATGTTCACTGGTTTGCACAGACTGCTAACTGCCTTCCTAGGAAACAGGAGGCTCATTAGAACCAACAGGATAATCCTACTGCCCAAATTGGAAGATGTGGGGAAAATAAAAACAAACTCAAAACAACCCAGTCTCTCTCTAATTCTCTGTTTCTTAGCTCTTAATTTTGTCATGTTTAAAGTTGTGAAATTTCTTGTGCACATTAGAAATCAAAGCAGCCACGAATGCTTCTCCATTTGCTAGCCCGCTGCACTCAAGACGTTCTCAGTGAACTAAATCCAGCAGAGATAAAGAGTTTTTAATAGATAACAAATTGGATAATTAAAAAAGATGTGGATTACGCAGAGTAGTAGAAAAGCAAACAAACCAGGAAAAGCGTGGAAGGGAAGTCATTAGGTATTAGTATACATGCTGTGTTTGGTACAAGTTGTAAGTGGGACAGAGGGATGGGGTTAAATATGCTCTCTATTCCTGTTTTTGAAAATGCAATTAATAATAATAAAAGAAGAAGTTCTCAGTAAACTGGCCTGTTGTGCAACTTTGTCTGGTCCCATCAAACTGGAACCACAGGGATTTAAAGAATGATGGGTTTCCTTCCCCAAAAAATGTCTCCTTCCCCTTCCTCACAAATTGCTGCTGCAGTCGCTGTTAGCTGTGCGGGGAGTACTATAGTGACAACTAGTGGCAGTATGACAAGTACTACAGCGATGTATTTAAAACATCTGTCAACGCATGAAAAGAGGGGACATAAACATGATAAAAACTAAAAGGAAATTCCCAGGTGTTCCTATCAAGAGAAGAGCTATGTTTAAACAGAAATCTGCATTTTCAACAAGGTAAACTAACACATAATGCTATATATATGTATTGTGTGAATGCTCCCCTAGCCAACCATGGTATGAATTCAGTGTTATGATATATGGTGTAAGAATGCAGCCTGTCCTATGCATACTTACTTGAGAGTAACTCTGCTGAAATTAATACGACTTCAGAATAGACACGCTCAGGACTGCACATTTATTTTATTTGAAATTTACATATATCTGTTCATAAACTATATCACAGTGGTTTACAGATTTAAAATACAACAACAACAACAACAACAACAACACAATGCCCCATTGAAGCTGGACAATAAGAGAAACACAAAACAGCACAGGCCAGCTGAAATAAACAGGATTATTGCTTTTCTTTTCTTATTTAGCCAGCAGGAAGGCTGTGACAGTAGAACCATTTCTTGGAAAGCAGTTCCTCTTATGACTTCCTCATTAGACAGAAGCTGGACCAAGCCATTGTTGTAAGTTCTTCCTATGAGGGAGGCTCATATGGGAGGAGACATTTCTTGAGGAAACCAGGCTGATCACCTTTTAAAAGTAATAATCAGCACTTCGAAGTGATTGCAGAAATGATACTTCACGCAGTGCAGATGGTTCAAAACAGGCAATGTGGTATTCAAAAGCTCGTGTCAGTCAACAAGCAGGCTGCCATAACCTGCACTAGTTTGAAGTTTCCAATTGTCCAGCCTTGCGGTTATGTCCTGACTTCCAGGCCTCTTTATTTGGTCCTCAAAACTCCACTGTGGACAGCTTCTGTAGTAAGCATAAGCCCTGAGGTATTGTTCCTTTATAGCTTGAGACTTAGGAGCTCCACTTCTGTTTCCATGGCCATCAGCAAAAACCTCTGCCTTAGCAGCCCCTAGAGAGACAAGGAGCACACAGTCATTGTTCAACTGAGAAAACAGATGAATGAGGGCAACAGATACAAACTCACGGTGGAATCAGGCCTGTCTTGGGTCACAAGGCCCACGTTGCCTTTGGTTACAAAATAAACATGCATTTCCCAGCATGCTGGAGAGGGGCTCCCTGAAAACACTTTATCCTAGCTGGAGATGATGATGATGATTATTATTATTATAAATTTTATATCCCACCCATCTTGCTGGATTTCCTCAGCCACTCTGGGTGGCTTACAGCATATATAAAAACACAACAAAGCATCAAATATTAAAAAACAAAATATCCTACACGGGCAACAAACAAACCAATAAATCAATAATAATAACAATAACAATAATAAACAGTTTACAGTTATACCCAAATTAAAATAACCGCCAACCCCAACAAAACATTTAACCAACATCAACCCGACAAAAACAAAACAGATAAACCAAAATTGGAACCGTTTAAAACATTTTAGCCAATTGCCCCAACCCAAGGGCTGTTCCGTCCCTCCAGCCCCCCAGGAGTCTCTTTTTGGAAGGACACAAAGTGGCTTCAAATCAGTGTGAAGATAAGTACAAATATGCATCCATGAATACAAGGGAACAATACAAAAATGAAATTAAAACAACAGTGACAATGTAAATGTAAATACAGTGCCATGCATTCCTCTCCTTACCTTGCGGAAATCCCTCTTTCTCCTTTCAGCCTCCTCTTTCATCTTCTTCATCTCTTCCTCCCACTCCTCCTTCAGCCGCTGGATGCCTTCCTCATTATGTCGCTTCTTATCCTCCATCATTTGCTCCAGGTTGGCCAGCTCCTGCTCCAAAAGCCTCTGTTGCAGCTGGGTTGCTTCAACCTGAGCACGCTGCACTGTGGTCCAGGGAAGAAACAGAGGTAGTGATTTGCTGGCAGTCAGATCAAGCATCCGAGGTGAATAATCTGGAGGAACCCTCTACACTCATATGAACTTGGCTGGCTGTGTGCGCTATAATCATCTGCTCAGGCCTCCCTCTGGGGCTTGCCATTGCACTGGTGGAGCTAGGCCAAGATTTCCCCAAGTGGCAGATGTTAATCCCCTGGGATCGACAGGAATGGGCAGCGGGTAAATAAAGACCAAGGGGCAGAAAGGTGGTAGAAAAGGGACTAGGAAAACGCATGAGGTTTACAAGGTATAGAAAAAATAAATAGGAATTATTATCCCTAGAAATAAAGGGCATGGGTACAGGGTCCACCTTCCTTGCCAGTGAGGAACCCCTGAATTTAATAAGATGGTTCCACAATACAATAGTATTCTCAGAGCATGCTGCATTATTGCTAAACAGTGGTGCATAGGCGCAGTGTTTCACTTTTTAAATAATTGTTTTTGCAGCATCGAAGAAATAATCCCCACTGTCAGGGGACTGCCATCGGAACAGGGGGGCTGTTGGGATACAGAGAGCCTCCGAAGCTCCTGAGAAGCAGTTCCTCTTCCAGCGGTGGGGAAAGCCACACCTCCAGTAGAGAAGAGAGGGAAGGGGCCAGCCAAGCGAGGAAAGGGTCTGCTGAGAGCCCCAGCTCCTCACCTGGCCAGGCTGGCCAGGAGGGACACACGCCACTTCCATCGCTCAGCTTGCACAGACGGGTGAAAGGCAAGGAGGGGAGGAGGCTTGGGGTGCCAAAGTTCTTACGTTGGGGGAGAAGCCGGAAGGGGCCGTTCCCGGATTCTGCAAGTGACTAAGACAGACATGAACTTTGTACATCTGCACTGTAAATAGTTTGCACAATAAAACCTGTAAAAGATAGGTCGGTGTCCTGCCTGGTTAGACACGAGCAACCACCATCAGCATCTGACACCCACACTGCACTTTCCCCTCATTTACATTCCTAAGAAGCAGTCAATTACAACTTTATAAACTCATCAAGGTGTCAATGAACTCAGGGTTTGGGGAAACCCTGATCTGGACTTTTGAAGAGGGTCCTAAATGTGGATTTCCAGCTGGTTCTGGACTACAATTCCCATAATTGTGACCTGGTCCTGCTAACTAGGCATGATGGGAGTTGTAGTCCAAAAACAGGTGGAGACCCAAGTTTGGGAAAGCCTGCTTTAGAACCTCACCATGCTGTTATCTTCTGGACACCAATTAAAATCTTTGGTGTCCCCACACTTACAGTGGCATTTAATCTGTGGCATTCATAAATTATAATATAGTGCTTCTGCTTCCCCAAATCTGTACCTTCAATTTCTTTCTCTTTGCCACTCAAGGCATTGTCCATGTGAAGGATAGATTTTGCCACCGTCTCCTTGGATTTCAGGAATTCTTCGAGAGCTCTGTCTGCCTGACAATACATTGGGAGCAAAAGTTATTAATTTTGCCAAAAGATGAGGAAACTGAATATTCTGTCCTGTTGGGATTAAAGACCCAAAGGTAGTATATGACGTAAGCGAGTAGTTTATTGACACGCTGAGAAACTGATGTTGTTTACTCATTGAAAGCTATATATCCAGTGGCGTAGCGTGGGTTGTCAGCACCCGGGGCAAGGCAAGTAATTTGCGCCCCCTAACCCGTGGATTTGCGCCCCCTAACCCCCAGATGTTGCGCCCGGTGCGGCCAGCCCCCCCTGCACCCCCCACGCTACGCCACTGTATATATCCAGCCTTTTAGAACAGATGTCTTCACAAGGTAATAGAGAGAAATCATCACAACTAAAAACAACAACTATATCCCTTAAAATGAGCCAGAAAAGAACAGTAAAAAAAAACCCAACCCACCAGTGATATAACTGTTAGGATTCTTGCTCTGTGTTTGCAGTCATGAGATTGTTGTCTATCACATGACAGTGTATGTTTTCATTCCACAGTGTGGAAAGTGATGGAGATAGGATGTTTTGGTATTACTGTGTTCCATGAAGTGGGACTATTGTCCTTTGTTCTTTCTCTCTTTGCTGTCTGATGAGAAAGAAGAAGGAGCTAAAGCAGAATGCTCCGAGTGTATTATATGTAAATAAAGTAGATTAGCCAAAATGCTGTGCTACTGTGTTCCATTACACAAACTGCAAATACTCTGAGGATCCCTAAGTGTGCTAATGCTCCTTGGTATCAGTCGCTGTGATGTTCGGGCTCAAGAAAGCTTTTGAAGCTCCCGAATGATCGACCAGGAGGGAGAAAACATGCCAGTCGGGCATGTGTCTCTGCCAGGGTCCTACACGTGAGTAGGACGATCCTAACAATAACAATTGATGAAAGTTCATAAAATGTGGATTGGCATTAAAAATGTTTTGAAGTATTTGTAAAACTCACTAAGGAGGGGACAATTTTCAGAAATGTTTGTGATCGCTATCAATCCTGCAATGAGAGGATTCCTCTTCAACCAGTTTAGTACCTTTGCATCTTTACCCCCAACTGGTGAATTCAGTGGGACATACTCCCAAGTAATCATGCATTAGATTGCACTGTAAGTCTGCCCTCAGTCAGCAACAGGATCCCCACCTCTCCGAGTGTCACAGAAGTGCTTCTCCTACCTGAACCCCTTTCCCATCAAATGCATCGTAGTTCTCCTTTATTTTGTTCATCTTGGCAAGGAAGCGCTTATAGCCTTCAGGCACTGCGTAAATCCCCTCCTGGATCTCAGATACCAGGTCCTGGGAAAGAAAGCGCAGCACATCACGGCAGTGGTCCAAAGACACCTTCTCATTTCTTTCGCAGAATTCCTTCTTTTTCTGATTCAACTTATTCTACCGGACGAAAACAGAACAAAGCACCAGAAAGATGGCACGTTAGCAATGATGAAAAGTTTCCTCCCCAGTGTACTAAACAATGGGAAGACATACTAAGGCCACATACTAATACGTTTTTATATTTGTTAGAAGCTACCCAGAGTGGTCGGGGGCAACCTGGTCAGATGGGAGGGGTACTGTTGTTGTTGTTGTTGTTGTTGCTTACACTACAAAATTCAATCAGTGTAAGATTGACTTAACTGAAATAGTTATGTCAACACCCCCCCCCCAAATGTGGGAACTGTCTGCAACTGCAATAAATAATAATTTATTACTTATATGCCACCCATCGGCAGTAACCACTTCTGGGCTACTTCCAGCAATTATGAAGCCACAGTAAAACATTAAACATTTGCTTTATAGCACCGATTTTTGTGGTATTACTGTTTGTGTCACTGATCTTCTGTTGTGATTTTTAATCTGTGTTTTTAATGATAACGCTTAATTTTTATGTAAACTGTTTCGAGGTCGCGTGTGACCAAAAGTGATGTATAAGCATATTAAATAAATAAATGGGCATGGGCTAAAGTGCAGGCAGCTGACAAGGCACTAAAGAGAACACACCTCAAGCTCCTCTTGAAATTGTTTAACGTTGTCCCCAAAGGCACGGGCTATGAAGACGTCAATGGCCTCCCTCTCACACTTGGCATGTGCCCCCAGCAGCTCTTCAAGAGTCTCGGTCGGCAGCAGCAGCAGCTGCTGCATCCGTTCTTCATAACAGGAAATGGCGTCATGCACAGCAGCCGAATTCTCGATCTGGGACAAGGCCAGCACTGCGTTTTGCAAGCAGGGCACGTCCCCACTGTTGATGGCATTGACATAGGTCTTTGCCAGGCTTGCGAGCACTGAAAAGGGAGAGATTGTTGAAGTCAAAGAATCAGAGGTAATAGACGCTGAATGCACGGCTTGATTAACCTCCTTACGTTGAGAAAGAATTTGCAGACCCAAACTGCCTTGAAGTGTCCGCCCACGTCAGCAAGAGAGTGAGGACCAAGTATTCTGTATCTCTTGTGTCATGCAAGAACAGGATCAGGAAATTGCACCTAACGTAGTATGAAGTAATCCCATTCGTTTTCAGAAGAAGGGCTCTAGCCTTCCTAGCTACAAATAAGAGCTTGAAGATGTGAAAAAGCAGAGGGGGATGAGGACCACCATTCAATCACCATCTCTCATAGTTACTTTGCTCTGCTCTACTCCCCGCCCCCTATAAATCTCAGTCCTAATTTGATCCCTCTGTGCTGGACTCTGGTTCTTGCCCTTTGCGCTTCCCTTAAAATTGAAACTCTTAAAAAAATTTAAAAACCTACACTGAAAGCAGAATAAATAATGAAAAACAAACCAATTCATTTGATTTGCATAATTTATGCAACAGAATTTCCGTGTTCTTGTTGCAGAATGGGGAACCTGTGACCCTCCAGGTGTTGCTGGACTGAAACTCCATCACGCTTGGCCATTGGCCATGCTGACTGAAGATTTGGGGGGACCACAGATTCCCCACCCCTGCCCTAGGAACAAAGAGCAGGTTAGAGGGTGCTGCAGCAGACTGACCATTTCCAAATGACAAGGCAACAGTATAACAAAACAACTTATCATTTGGGATTAGTGAATCTGTCCATTTCAACTTTCCTTTGTTTCTCATCTCTCCACTCTGTTTCACCTGCTGGCAAAGGTGCTTTCAGTAGGCAATCAAGTGGGCCAGGGCAGAATCAGCAACTTCATATGGTTGGAGGGGGGAACCCCATTGGTTTTTGATGTTACCTGATCATAGCTGTCAACTTAGATTTGAAAATAAGGGGCCAGCAGCCTAGAAAATAAGGGATCAGCAGCCAAAATAAGGGATTTTCCGAGCACAGGTATGTTCAGCTTCTGAGCCCCTCTGAGCCAAAGGCAGAAAGCCCAGCCAGCAGCCAAACGAAGCCTCAAGCAGTGGTTCCCACAGCACAGCAACCCGGCAAAGGGGATGCAGCAAGGAAAACCACCGTCACCTCTCCGCTGGGAAGCGCTGAGCAAAGGAGAGTCCCCAGGCAACGCGGTCAATTTGATCGGCACAAGGCATGCAAGCTCCACCCCCCAGTCATTCTCCTTATTGGGTGAGCAACGCAGCCAAGCAACACAGTTGGAGCCTCCCTCCTCTCTGGCTGGCAGGAAGGGAGAGAGAGGAGCTGCTTCCTTTGAAACCCAGGAAATTTAAGGGACATCATCAATAAGGAACAGCAGCGGGACACAGCGCTGGGATAAGGGACTTTCCCACCAAACAAGGGGCGGTTGACAGCTATGCACCTGATGCCTGCTGGACTGCTAACTTCAGCCATCTACAATGGTCAAGCCAACAGCTCCTTACACCTTCATGTTGCTCTGGTGACAAAGGGTCCCTCCACCACCAGTTTGACAGCTGTTATTGATACCATAACAAAGCTGGGCAAAGCTATATTGGGCTTGATTCAAAGTGCAACACAGGTAATTGACCAACACAAAAGGGTTGAAGAGCACACATGAAGACCTCTGTGACATTGCAGCACAGTCAGTAACACTGCTCCTTATGGCTTCAATGAAAGAAAGCTTCCCACATCCCCCAAGCCTACAATTTTGCTGGAGCTTCCTTACTCGTTCCAGTCACAACTCGGTCTCCTGGGATCATCTTGGGTCGTGACGTCTCCCAGATGTGTTGGCAGAAATGAGCCATTGGTACCAAGAAATCTTCCTCCAAATCCCCTTCTTTCAGTTCCTCCAGCAGATGCAACTTCTTCCTGGTAGTTGGACGGTCAAATATGAAACATTTCCGTGAAGGAAAGAAACTGTGGATGCATGATCTGGCCATGTTGTGCTTCTGGATGTGCTCAGCATCACCTAGGAGAAAAGACGAAGAACGGGTGTAGGTATGGGGGGCGGTGCAGTTCGTTGTTAGTATTGTGCTGACCTAAAGTTCCAGAATGCATCTCTTGCAAAACAGTGACAGTCTGCAGGTGTCATTTGGTTTCTCTAATCCAGGTGCAGGGGATCTGTGGCCTTCCAGATGTTGCAGAACTACAACTCCCAGCAACCCCGGCAAGCATACTCTGTCATCAGCAGGTGGCGATGCCCAGAACACCTTTCAAAATAAAACAAAATCTCCCCGCTGAACAGAAAACTCAAATCGATTAGAAGGAGGTAAGTGGAAACAAGAAGGGTCAAGGAAGGATCTGTCCTGATGTTGCATTTGGTTTCGGCTACCGCACCTTGCAGAAATCTCAAGGCGTTCTCCAGGTACTTGTCTGCACTGATAGGGCGTCCGTTTAGCTGCAGCTGCAGTGTGAAATCCCGCAAGGCCCAGATGAAGTCTGGGAAGAATCGGCCAAATTCGGTGAAATTCTCCTCTTCTTGGCCATCCCCGGAGGGATATTTTGCTCTGATTGCTTTTGTCAGCTCAGTAACATAGCTGGGGCTTGCTAAGGAAAAGGACTGCAAGGTTATCATGGGGGTTTGCAATCTGAACTTCTCCCAAGTCATGCATTGGCTGGAACGGTTTGTGTCTCTACCTGTGATTTCCTCACTGTGGGCACACAGTAGTGGGCTGGGCAAGGCTTTACGGCTGAACCTGGCCCTAACCCCTCCTGGCATATCTTGCTTTACACATTAGGGCCCATCCCCATTCCTGCTTGCTTCCAGGGTTCCTAGATGCCCTTATTTAGCTGCCTGCCAGTGAACTCCAGCTGAAGGTGAAACTACATGACCTTAACTCTGTAGCCCTGCCATTTAATGCAAGGTGTGCCGCTCACACACAAATTGTCAGTGCAGTGTGAGAGATACAGATCAGGATCCTGGGACAGGAGACGTTTAACCCTTTGCTCTCCCTGCAATCCCAGTCTTGACCAGGAGCCTCATACCTGCAATAATCACTGCAAAATAAAGTGGGGCAAAGATCCGAGTCATTTCAAAGGGGCCTTTTTGCCATGCAAATTGTGATATGCCATAGAATCATTGAGCTGGGAGGGACCCTAAGGGTCATCTAGTCCAACCTCCTGCAATGCAGGAAACTCAGCTAAATGCATGACAGATGCTTAAAAACATCCAAGGAAGGAGAGTCTACAACCCCGTGAGGGAGACCATTCCACTGTCAAAGAGCTCTGACAGACAGAAAGTTCTTCCTGATGTTAAGTCGGAATCTCCTTTCTTGTAACCTGAATCCACTGGTTCGGGTCCTAGCCTCTGGAGCCGGAGAAAACAAGGTTGTCCCCTCTTCCGTGTGACAGCCCTTGAGAGATCTGAAGATGGCTTTAGTATCTCCTCTCGGTCTCCTCTTTTCTAGGCTTTTCGCACCCAGATCCTGATCCAATCTGAATCAGGACCACAGCAGGGGTAACTGGTCAAAGCCCTTGGCTTCTCCATACTGAAGTCCTGTTCTGGATGGAGACACCAGGCAGGTGTTTGTTTTCTTTTTTTGTGGAGAATGCGGACCCTATACAGTGGTACCTCGGGTTAAGCACTTAATTCGTTCTTGAGGTCCGTTCTTAACCTGAAACTGTTCTTAACCTGAAGCACCACTTTAGCTGATGGGGCCTCCCACTGTTGCCACGCCACAGGAGCACAATTTCTGTTCTCATCCTGAAGCAAAGTTCTTAACCTGAGGTATTATTTCTGGGTTAGCAGAGTCTGCAACCTGAAGCGTATCCAGTTGAGTTCATGGGTGGTCTGACCCTCATCTATTCATTCCGAAAGCACAAACCCAGGGATGGGTGGACATTTGGCCCTCCAGATGTGGCTGAGCAAGCAACTCCCACCCTGGAGCTGATGGGAGTTGGAGTCTACCAACACCTGGGAGACCACAGGTTCCCCATCCCTGCTCTGCCCCAGTGACCTGCTCACCTGATTCTTGGCAGGCTGCCTGCCCCACCCCCCATCAGCTACATGCCCTGAATGTTTCCTTTGCCCCCCTGCACTCCCCCAGCGCTTTGTGTTCCAAGGCAGACCTGGACAGGGAAGGTTTGCTCCACTTGCAGCTACACCAAAAGCTTTCTCTCCCCAGGAAGTGCTGTCCTATTAGACATCCAGCTGCCACATGGTTCTGCCTTCCCAATCTTGTGGGGCTGGTTGGAACTGATGGTGCCCCCAAAAGGATACTGGAGCTTCTCTATGGCCGTTTCGTCAATGGTGCCCAAGCTGTTATACACCAGGGTGCTGCTGAGAAGAATGGCCAGGGCAAAGATCCATGAATCATTCTCCATGCCTCCCTGAAACAGATACAGGCATTTTTTTTAAAGACTTCTCATCCCAAGCCTCCAATACCCGAAATCCTGATGCCCCATTCTTATCTGCAGCTTTTTCCTCTGGGACCTGCATGTGCAAAGCAGCTGCTTTGAGATTTCTGTTGTTGCTTCTGTTGCACTAGGCGAAGTCGTTGTCTAAAATGAATGCAAACTGTGACTTGCTCGCAGTTGTTCAGGCTGCGTTTGGAAGGCTTGTGGTGCTTAGCAGTTGTGCGCATTTCACAACTGTGGGCACGTGCCCCAGGAAGAGCTAAAGCATATTTATTTATTTTATATTACTGTGTATATCGTGCCACTCAATCCTGTACACAGCCCCCAAAGTGGGCTTGTAACAGAATTTGGTACTGGGCACAGGAATCAAGCACGTTTTTACTTAAAATGTTGAAGCCAGCTTCTAGCCCCTAAGGTAAGTGTAAGGAACCTTTTTGACTATGATGAACTGCTGACCCACAGCAAAAATCAATTGGGGGAAGCTGTCAAAAGGGCACAGAGCTAGACCCCAAAGTGGATACAGTGGTACCTTGGTTTGCATACGTCTTGGTTTGCATACGTTTTGGATTACAAACACGTCAAACCTGGAAATGCGTGTTCCGGTTTGCAACCTTTTTTTGGATTACAACCCGTGTTTTTTTTTCCGGATTATGAACAATTTTTGGGGGGGAGGCCCCATTGGCAAAAGTGCACCTTGGATTACAACCTGTTTTGGTTTACAAACAGACCTCCAAAATGGATTATGGTTGTAAACCAAGGTACCACTGTATTGGCAAAATTTTCCAGCATGACAGGGTTGCATAGTGCAGTGGTTTTCAACCTTGAATGATGGTCGGGGTGCTGCGGGCAACACTGGCCTCTGTCCTGCATTCCTTCCCTCCCTCCTCTCGAGTCTCTGCCTCCCAAAGGCTTGCACATCTGCTTGTTGCAGCAGCCCTGGCTTACAAGCTCCCCAGGCGAATAGTGCCTCTGGGACTGGCCATGGGGTCCTTCCCAGGCTCCTGTGGGGCAGTGTGAGGACAGGGGGCAACTCAGAGACCAGGGGTGGCAGCTGCCCAGAGGACTCCCAAGGAGACAGGAGAAGAGATAGGCTGAAGGAGGGTGTTCCTACAAGGGAGGGTGTTTGAAAAGGGGTGTGGGGCTGCCAGTTCTGCAGGCCAAGGGGTGACATAACTGGGCTCCTGAGCCCCACTAGGGTGCCACAGAAATAATGTAGTCAGTCAAGAGAGCTGTGGACTCAGAAAGGGTTGTAAACCTCTGGTATAGTGCTTTCTCTCTGTGCAGCATCCTGTCTCATTCTCTCTCTCTCTCTCACACACACACACACACACACACAGAGACATGGGTCCCATTTCTGTGGCCCTGAAAGAAAGAGCAGACCCCTTTACCTTCCCATGTTTGGCTAGCAAGGAAGTAAGAAAGGGACCTTTCTTCTATGGGACACAGAACGCTGAACTCACAGAAGTTTGGTTATTCTCCCCCCTTTACTGTCACTTGATAAATCTTCTTCTGCAGCAGCTTCTAATTTATCTGCTGCACAGCATTTTCTGTTCTTAATCTTGGCTCTTTCAGGTGTTAATTTGATGTATTTTCAAAATTATATTTTTTTACAGATTTGTTCATATTTCTTGATTCATAGTGATATCGTGTCCTTTTTCATTTTGAAAGCTCCCTTGATTGCCTCTGTTTTTATACATTCATATATAAAATGTGCTGAAGGTTGAAATAATGATATAATATTGTGGGCTTCCATCAGTATCCCATCCACCTGCACCAAGACCTCTCTAGTTTCTACATTTTAATAAAGATTAGCCATAGGGTTTTAAAATATATTTTTCCCTCCAGAATCTTACTTTTCCCTACTACAGTGGAGCCTTGGAAGCTGAACACCTGTAAACTCAAAAGTTTCAGTTCCCGAACGACTGAAAACCGGAAGTGATTGTTCTGGTTTTTGAATGATTTTTGGAAGCTGAACATCTGGCGTGGCAACCGCAGCTTCCGATTGGGTGCAGGATTCCATCTGACTTCCAGTTACGGCTGTACCAGTTTCTGAGATACAAAGACATTCCCAAACGTGTGACACAGGGATGTCAGATAATTCACATAGATATCATCCCCCACTGCTGGCCACCAGCTCAACGTATTTTGTCACGAGGCTCTTTTGAAAGTGCTAGTCCTCCACAGCCCCCCCCCCCAGCTGCCATCTCCCCCAGCTCACCTTCTGCACATCACCCAACCCTTCTGTGTCCAGTAACACCAGTGTGAAGTCAGGCTTCTTGGGGTGAGGGAGGCACCACATCCAGATTCCCTTGGTCTGCGCCTGCACTGTGGTACCCAGACAGAAACCTGAGGAAGGAGCAGACAATGATTCCCATCAAGAAAGCCAGAGCTCCCAAGGCTTTGATCCTTTGCACAGTTCCTCAGGATTTAGCCTCATTGAACCCAACGAGGCTCACTTCTGAGGATCAGGCTGCAAGATCACTTTACTTCCTAGGCTATTTTGGCTTAAACCCAGAATATGTATCCCACAAGAAACAAAGTAGATATGTTGGGAAAGAAGCCAAGTGTGTGTAACCCCATTTACTTATATTGATGCTCCTTATTACTCTCGCCTGTTGAAATTTAGACTGGAAGCTCCCCAGGGCAGGGACCTACTGACGATTTTATCTGAAATGCACCGTGCACATTGATAAGTCTATATAAATATTCCACGACAGCCATTACTCCTCTGTCTCTATGCTTCTCCCTAGGCTAGGCAGAAAACCCAGGGGCCCTGAAAGCCAATTCCAGCTGTAGCAGACGTCATTGCTTTGCTTCAAACAGTGCTGGATTAAGGGTGGTGAAAGTGGTTCCCCTGCACAGGGCAATGAACCGAAGGGGTGCAAAATTGTGAAGCTCCATAATTGAGAAGATCTGTTTTCGGGCGCCAAATTTTAGCCTCGCTCAGGGAGGCCAAAATATTATCGAAATCTGCCCTTGCTCCGAAGAGGCCCTTGCTCCGAAGAGGCCTCATGAGAAGCTACTAGACTCCAGCCCTTCCCTTGAGTAATGGGGAATATTCATGAAGCCAGTCACCTTTTCTCTTGCCGGCAAGCCTGTTCATGAGGTAGGACTTGCCAGTGCGGTACAACCCCGCAATGGCCACCACCACCACTGGCTGGCGGATCCCGGCAAGCACCTCTGCAGCCTCCTGGTTCACCACCAGCTTCCCATCCGGCATGTTCTCAATTAGGCAAACAGGAGCCGCCATGTGGACCTGCCCTGACGCCATCGTGCAAGAGAAGATGGGTCTGCAAAAGGAAAACAGAGGCGCTCACAACACATTAGAAACTCAAGTGTGTCTCTGCCTATTAGTGAGCCAGCATTTCCCAAACTTGGGTCTCCAGCTGTTTTGGGACTACAGTTCCCATCATCCCTGACCACTGGTCCTCCTAGCTAGGGATGGTGGGATTTGTAGTCCAACAACAGCTGGAAACCCTGGAGTGAGTGAATAAGTGAAACCTGACTTGGCAGGGCAAGACGTTAGGAACAGCACAGATCACATTGCCCAGAACACCATTCGCAGGATAGCTGTGACAAGTCTACACCTGTTCTAGAGGTTTGTGGTCCTTGGCATCAGATGTTGACACTGAAAGCCAAAGGTGGGGGTGGGGGGGCGGTTTACTTGCTATGCAGGGGCATCTTGCCTATAGAGGCTAGTGGTGCAGGACACCAGGGAAGAGGCTGAGGCTGGACGTGGTACCTCCTGGCATCAGCTCACTGCCCTCGCCCACCTCGCTGAAGAAGCACTGCACCTGGAGCCTCCGCCTCTTCCTCGTTGGAGGGATCTTTGCACCAGGCGTCAGATTTACTTAAGACAGCCCTGTTGCTATGCACCATGCCCAGTAGTGTAAATACACTGGTTGGCTAGAAGTTAAAACATTTCCTTATTTTTATGATAGCAGAAGAGACAGAAGAGCAAATGCCTATTTATTGAAGGTGAATGACTGCCACCTTTTATTTTATGTACTGACACTAAAAATAATTAACATTTTTTTCACATTGCTCATCTATTAGCGGGAGGGCTGTGTATATAATTACAACCTTTTAAACTGATTTTGGGAGGAAATTGATCCAATATGCAGTCTTTTTTTTTTTTAAGTCAAACATATCATTTTATTATTAATTTCCATATTAATACAATAAAATACACTCTTCCAATCTGATATATGTTACAAAATCAAACTAGAAAAAGGGAAGGAGTTTTAAGATCTTTATCAGAGGCATGTGCTGTCATAACACAGAAACATTTATTAATTTTTAAAAAAATGGAGTCCAGGTTTTCCTTCCAAAACAATTCTACAAGTGAATCAGATTTGCAGATTGACAGCAGGAACCTTGCAAAGCTTACTCAGAAGTAAGGCCCACTGCTTTCAAGGAGGGAATACAAAGTGTGTTCAAGATTTCAGCCTTCCAGTACAATTCCCCCCCCTCTATATATATGTATGTATTCAGAAGTAAGGACTGTATAGAATGCTTACACATTACTCCCATATACATTTACATGGTAATAAGTCCCGCTGAATACAGTGGAGCCCATTTCAGGGTAGACACAGATGACGCTATGATAGATTTACTGTATTAGCTTGGGAGAGCAAAGTTCACTTTAAACCCTTTTCTAAAGAACTGCGCACTTCCGATTTCGCCCTTGCAAAGATTGGGGGGAGGGGCGCGGAAAGGCTGACTTAACCCTTCCCCTGCCTGCCAGTTGCTTTCCCACATAATCACCTCCGTCCACTTTCGCACCCTCCCCGGCCAAATTCCAGCGCCTTGACAGCAATGAACCGATCGGTTTCGTACCTTCTTCCCGGAAGGCTCGGGTTACTCGCTCTGGATCTCTTTCTTGGAAAGCGCCGCTCTCTCTTGCCGACCTGGATCTGCAAAGATCCAGCGCTAGCCGCCGCCGCAGCAGCAATATAAGTGCAAGCAAAACCTCGAAGGAGACGGCGAGGAAATCGGGCTCATTTCGCAACGACGGCGCAGCAGCTCAGCCTTGGTTACGAGCTCCAGCCCGAGCCCAATGGCACCGGGCGGACGGAGCAGAGGGCGAGGCCCAGAGATTTCCTCGAGCAGAATTTCCCCCTTTATTTTTTGCTAGAAGCCCCAAGATCTGCCATTCCGAACCTGGTGCAAAGAAACATTAAAAAGGTGAGGGGAGTCGTGCTAGAAGTTTGCAAAATTACGCATGGCATGGCGAGAGCGGATAGAGACACGTTTTCCACCCCCTCTCATAACCCCAGGACTCGTGGACATCCCAAGGAAGCTGAATGTTGGAAGATTAAAAGGATTAAACTGTGGAACTCACTACCGCGGGAGGCAAAGACGGCCACCGATTTGGATATGGCTTTAAAGGAGGACGAGACCACGTAGAAGGAGACCAAAGGCGGCAAAATGCTCCTGAATCCCAGCTGCCTGGAACTGTTCCATCTCCTGAGAACAGGATGCTACATCCAGCCTCATGGGCGCCGCCAACAATGCGCCGTTTCCTGGCCAAGGGGGCGGGTTGGGCGGGAACGTGAGATTGGCCTGTCTGTGTGGCGAGATAGCGGAGGATCGAAAGTGAAAGCAGGCATCCGGGTGCCTCTTTCCTGCCAAGGCAAGCGATTCCAGGAAATCAGCGCTTCTCACGCCCTGCTCGACATAGATCTCCCTGGCAACCGTGAAGAGGAGGAAGAACCCTCCCGTCTCCAGACAAAAACAGGGACTTTTTTTCTGAATTCCCCTTGCAGCACTTTGATCCCAAACCGAATAAATTCCTGCGCAAAATGACTCGTTTGTGTGCGTTCCCCCGGGCGTGGGGGGGGGGGCATCGAGTGGTTAGTTCGTTTTAATTCTATTTTCTCCCCCCCCCCCCGCTCCACGGTGGGGGAAAGGCACTTGTGAGATTTTTTTGCCTGAGGGGCCAAATGAACTTGATTGGCCTTTGGTCTGAGTGGTGGAAACAGTGGCGTGGCGTGGGTTGTCAGCACCCGGGGCAAGGCAAGTAATTTGCACCCCCTAACCCGTGGATTTGCGCCCCCTAACCCCCAGATGTTGCGCCAGGTGCGGCCGGCCCCCCCCTGCACCCCCCACGCTACGCCACTGGGTGGAAAGGCACCATTTGCAGTCCCACTTCAGGCAGCGACACTTGGACGGATGGCCTTTGAGCGTGTGTAAGAATAATCGAATGATAGAGTTTGAGGGGACCCTGAGGGTCGTCTAGTTCAACCCCCCCCCCCCCGAAATGCAGGAATCTCAGCTAAAGCAGCCATGGCAGATCGGCATCCAAGCTCTCCTTAAAAACCTCCAAGAAGGAGAGTCCAGAGGTCTGAGAAACGGTTCTGGAGATAGTTTGTGGGAAATGCCCAAATACCTGTTCTGAAAAATGCCAAAATATGTACCTGGCAATACTTTTATTAGCTCAAATGTCCCAAATTGGTATGTGAACTTGAGTTTTCCAGAACATTTGGTAATTGAACGTGGCTGACATACAGTGGTACCTTGGTTGATGAACTTGATCCGTTCCGGAAGTCCGTTCTTAAACCAAAGCGTTCTTAAACCAAGGCGTGCTTTGCCATAGCAGTGGGGGGTCTCAGTTTACAAATGAAACACACTCGACATGTTCTGCCTCCAAGGCAAAGTTCACAAACCAAAACACCTACTTCCAGGTTTGCAGCATTCTTGGTCCATGTTGTTCATAAACTAAGCTGTTCTTAAACCAAGGTACCACTGTATCTGGAATACCTAAGTCAACAGTGCCATTTCCTCACAAAAATGGCTCAAAAACGGCATTTTCTGTCGGGATTTTCAGTTTGAAATATGTCAACCTTATCAGATGTGGGGTCTGCAGGTTCCCCCCTCCCTGACTGGTGTTTTATTTGTGGGTGTATCCTGCAATGTGCTCTCTACACAGTAAGAGTGCATTAGTGACAGATATGTTCTGCTCTGCTTCCTAGTGCTTCCACATTATTGCTGCCTGGAGGAGCTATAGCGCAACAAAAGTGGGACAAAAATAAACCACAGCACTGATTATATGTATTGCTGGATATATTACCCACATATGGCCAGTAATTGGCGCTTCCTGGTTTCAACGCTTATTGTAGCTTTGAATCTTTATATATTTATCCGTATAGTGAGGGCATCCTCATATAGCCAACTTATAATGAGGAATTGACGTGAGACGTCACTCTCTGTCAATATAGTTAGGACCACGTATCATATAGATAAGGGGTTGTCCCTCGCTTTGTTATTTAATGAGAATTTGGCCAACTGTCAGGCGCCTGCCTAGTTTGACAAATTATCATGCCTGAGGCATGAAATGTATTTGGCTCAGCCACAAGGACTGCCTACGCCTTGAACCCTCCATGAACCTTGCTCTGTGCCCACAGGAGAAATAAGGCGCACACCTGCACCCACTCCCAGGCCCCATTAGAGGAGGACAGCTGCTGATCTTCACAGCACTTACAGCCTAGAAGAGTATAAGGCAACCGCATTTGGTGCAGACCAACAGGATCTCATAATGGGAGAAAATGCCAGTACAGTGGTACCTCTGATTACGTACTTAATTCATTCCGGCGGTCCGTTCTTAACCTGAAGCACCACTTTAGCTAATGGGGCCTCCCGCTGCTGCCCAATTTCTGTTCTCATCCTGATTTTGTTCTGTGGTAACTTCTCTCTCTTACATCATGGATGTTAGCAAACTGAATTTGAAAAAGGCGAAATAATATCAGAATTGGAGTGTCAGGGATGCACAAGGGAAACTGTGCTTTAATGCTCAGGAACTTGGCAAAGTTATTTTTCATCTTATGAATTTTTATATTATGGACATATGTTCTGTATTATTTTATTAATACTAATACAAGTTAGTCGTGGCCTTTGGCTAGAACAAGAAACTTACGAGCTAAAGAACCGTTTGCTCTGCTGTGCACAAGCCCTATGTCTTACCCTCCCACTTTGCTGCTCCTGATATAACTCTTCTTCGCCTTGGTGCAGAAACTCCTCCTCACCTTTTGCAGATTGGGAGTCAACTCTGGCCCATTGCATGTGAAATTTGAGACTTTCTATCAGGCCAGGGTTTCTCCAGCAGACTCTGTGCTTCTGACTGGAAAACAGGGGCTGGGGCCTATAAGTAGGATTTGGGGCACACGACTGTTACAAAAAGCAAATTCAGATAGCATGACATTTTCATGAATATTGTACATCTTGTACTATACCAGGGTGGTATAGTGGTTAAGAGTGTTGGACAAGGACCTGAGAGACCAGGGTTCAAATCCCCACATGACCACAACACTTGGGTGATGACCATGGGGCATTCAAAGCCTCCCACAGCCTAACCAACCTCACAGGGCTGTTGTGGAGATTCAGTGAGGTGTATGCCACCTTGTTGTCTTTGTCCATGGAGTTTTCTTGGCAGGGATACTGGAGTGGCTTGCCGATTCCTGCTCCAGGTGGATCACGTTTGGTCAAAACTCTCCACTATGACCTGTTCATCTTGGGTGCCCTGCTCGGCATAGTTCATAGCTTCTCTGAGTTCTTCAAGCCCCTTCGCCACGGCAAGGCAGTGATCCATGAAGGGATCCATGACAGATCGTGAAGCTGAGGCTCCAATACTTTGGCCACCTCATGAGAAGAGAAGACTCACTGGAAAAGACCCTGATGTTGGGAAAGATGGAGGGCACAAGGAGAAGGGGACGACAGAGGACGAGATGGTTAGACAGTGTTCTCGAAGCTACAAACATGAATCTGACCAAACTGCGGGTGGCAGTGGAACACAGGAGTGCCTGGCGTGCTCTGGTCCATGGGGTCACGAAGAGTCGGACACGACTGAACGACTAAACAACAACAACAACAACATGCCACCTTGAATTCCTTAGGAGAAAAAAGTTAAATAAATAAATAAGCCACCTCTTCTCCAATGCCACAAGAAATTTTAATGAAACACACAATTAAAAATGCAATGTTGTGAACTCCAGAATTATTTTATTATTTTGCCAGACATTATTCACGTAAAAAACAAGGAAAAAAAAAACAAGATCAAAGCAAACAGGCATATTTCAAATCCAGCAATTAAACCTACCCTCAAATGTGATGGTCAAATTTGTAAGCTTCCATGGGCTTACAATCTGCACCCAACCACATTATCAGGTCAAGTCTGTGGTAAGCATCACTCTGCTAATACTGCAATATGGCACTCAGGCTACATCAACACAGCAGCTTTCTTCGTGATAGTGGCTTTGGTGTCATCTGAGGCACTGTATGACAAAAAGTTCTTCGTAGGCAACAGGCATGGAAGTAGCTAACTGACTTCATAAAGAGGTTGCCTTTGATGCTTAAATACAGCACCATTATAAGGTGTTCAAGGAAATCTGTACACAATCTGCATCTTCAATACAATCTTGGAAGGCATTCTTGTCTCCCACTTGCAGGAGGAATTTTTTTACAGCTTCCTTTTTGCTTACTAACTTAATACAAATGTCAGAGAAGAAGAAAAAGGAAGTGTCAGTTCCGATGGGGGGCAGGGATCCTGGCAAATATATTAATATGTGGGTGTGTCAGGGCAGAACAGAAGCTAAACTAGGGGACACCCAAATGCCCTGGCTAACACACCACCAACTACACGCCTTCTTAAATGATCCAGTAGTAAAATCAACAGCTACTAAGCCCTTGACCACCTTCGAAAACCTTCTCCTAACAGCAACAGAACATGGCAAGGGGATGGTATCCACAATATACAGATAGTACCTAACACCACAGAAACTGGTGCTGATATGCCCAGGAACCTTGCCAAAATGCTGGAGAGGCTGGACCTCCACAGGGACATACCTCCACATGTGGTGGGAATGCCCCCAAACCCAACTCTTCTGGACAACAGTCATACAAGAAAGAGGCAAAATAACTAAACAGGTACTAGAAGTCACCCCAGAACTGGCCCTACTAAACATCTTCCAAGATAGCAATGCCCACTCACACTATAAAGAGCTTATAGCCCACCTACTCTCAGCAGCCAGAAACATCATAGGCAGACACTGGAGGGACCTGTCAGGAATAAACAAGGAACACTGGTATCAAGTAGTATGGGAAACAGCCTTACTAGAAAAGCTAATCAATAAACTGAGACTGAAACTGACATGGGGAGAAATAGAAGAGGATGCCTTCACCACCACTGTCTCATGACAAATGTAATTAATCTGTAGGCCTTTCCCTGCTTGATCAGGGGCGCTTTATAAACTTAGAAGCCAGCAATCCAGCAAGTCTGGGGCCAATACCAGGCAAAAAACATGTGACAACATCTAGCAGACCACCCAACATCTCAGCTAACCAAGATGGCTTCTCGATATTTTCAGCCTGTTGTCTCAGCTGATTAATCTCCCCATTTAGTCGATTTGCTTCTTTCTGAAATCCATCCTTCAGCAAAGCCTCTTGCTCCTGCAAAAAGAGAGAGCATTCACATCAAAAGAAAAAAAGGGGTGTGATTCGGCTTTCGGTGTGCTTAAGAATACTTCCAGCCAAACCGAAAGACAAAAGCTTTCTTCTGGTGTTCTAAAGACGGCATCTAATTGAATGGAATTTAAGTTTTTAACGTCATTGTCTGTGCCACTTGACAGTCAAGGAGATGGCTCAGATCACGATGAACTTCCTTCCAACCCCAGAAGCTTCACTCCACAGCTGAGTGTGTCTCGCAAGGAAAAACACTGCTAACTAAATTAGATAGGGGCCCTGGGCTTGTGAGGAAGAGGGCTCACACTCCCCTGAGCCTGACTTGATCCATTTTGTAAGGAAGCACAGAACTCCAGAACCACCCAAACTAGTGTTCTTGTGTTTGCTTGTTGCAAATAGAGAAGAGGCCCAAGATGGGCCTGTGATAGTTACCCTGAGTTTACTCTCCATCATCATATTCTGCTCTTTCAGTAGATTGTCCCTTTCTTTCACCATCTTCTCCTCCAGCTGAAGGATGTTCAGCTCATAGCTCCGTTTCTGATCCTCCATCTTCTGTTCCAGCTCAGCTTGCTTCTGCTTCTGGATCTCCTGCTCTCGCTGCGCAGCTTCAGCCTTTGCCTTTGCCTCTGTCCCGGGAATGAAAAAAAGGAAGAACGAATAACTGCAGGTGTGCAGAGCCACAAGATATTGTTCTACGGTTACTGACTGCTATGGAGTTTGGGTTTGGCTAAAATAGGGTTAAAGGGGCCAGAATTACTGCTTGAAGTTTGTTAATGCTCAGTAGCCCTGCATACCGTTCATATCTGTATTTGGAGAAAGTAGGAAGCCCCAAAACAACTAGAAAATAGAAAAGTTGTAGCAGAAATAAATACTCCACAGCAGTAGTTTGTGGGACAGATTCAAGTGAATGCAGTCATACCTCGGGTTACAGTCTTGAAAGACCTACATTGGCTCCCAGTACATTTCCGAGCACAATTCAAAGTGTTCGTGTTGACCTGTAAAGCCCTAAATGGCCTCGGCCCAGTATACATGAAGGAGCGCCTCTGCCCTCATTGTTCTGCCCGGATGCTGAGGTCCAGCGGCGGGGCCTTCTGGTGGTTCCCTCATTGCGAGAAGCAAAGCTACAGGGAACCAGGCAGAGGGCCTTCTCAGTAGTGGCGCCCGCCCTGTGGAACACCCTCCCATCAGATGTCAAAGAGATAAACAACTACCTGACATTCAGAAGACATCTGAAGGCAGCCCTGTTCAGGGAAGTTTTTAATGTGTGACATCTTAGTGTATTTTTGGTCTTTGTGGAAGCTGCCCAGAGCGGCTGGGGAAACCCAGCCAGATGGACGGGGTACAAATAATAAATTATTATTTATTATTATTATTATTATTATTATTACAGACGCTTCAGGTTGCGTTTTTTCGGGTTACGGACCTGCTGAAACCCAGGTTACTTCTGGGTTTCGGCGGTCGTGCATGTGCAGAAGCGCCGAATCGCAACCCGCGCGTGCGCATTCAAGTCAATTAATGAATTCTGTTGCCCTAGCGCAAGAATTCCACTTAAAAAAGAAACTTTTTCTGCTGTTAGGAAAGTGACAGGCAATTGAACTGAAAATTGTGGGATGTGAATGAGTAAAAGGGAAAATGTATAAGCGCCCTACAAGCAAGTCAGGATGAATGTTCAATGTCATAAACAAATCACAATGAATGCTCAGCAAACGTGGGATTTAATCAAACCTCTGCAAAAGCTTTCTGCAAGCAGATATTTATTATTATTATTATTATTATTATTATTATTATTATTATTATTTATATACAGCCCTATACCATCAGCCTTGAAAAGCACATAGAGCTGAAAGAGAAAGTGGGAGAAAATGTCTCTTTTTCCAACATGCTTCTGTGTCATTTTCAAGGGGTAAAAAGATAACCACACCCAAAACCTCATGACCAAGTGTGCAGCATGTGGGAAGGCCCAGAGTCTTCATGGGCCCCAGCGGAAGACCTCCAGGGAGCCCATTGTTGACCACTGCCCCATGCATGCTACTTTCCCATCCCCTTACCTGCCATTTCCTTCTCTTTCTCTGACAGAGCTTGATCACTTAGCAGTATGGCTCTGCCGACATTCTCCTTCTCCTTGAGGAACTGCTGTAGGACTGTCTCTGCCTGCAACAGGAGAGTCAGCAGAGTGAATGAAGAGAGGCCGGCTAAAACAGATTGGGTCCCCCGCCTGCTTCAAGTTTCCCATTTTTGCTTGATAAGGTGAGAAAGGAGAAATAGAAATGCATGAACATTTCTGCAGTGATGTTAATAGTAAAGAGGAAGGGAGACTGTCTGAAGCATGGACTGTGAGAAGATAGCTGGCCCAGATGGCCTTTGACTCCCTGGCAGGCACCCCTTTCATTTCAGGCACAAAGTAGATCTCATCCTGCAACTAAGGGTGGGGATTTCCTTCTTCTATTACCTCTGTATTAAAAAGGACTCCTCCTGAACGGTTAAGTCCGGTCAAAGGCGAATACGGGGCTGCAGCGCTCCTCTTGCTTTCAGGTAGATGGTGCCAGCGTTTGTCCACAGACAACTTTCTGGGTCATGTGGCCAGCATGACTAAATCACTTCTGGCACAATGGAACGCCGTGACAGAAACCAGAGCACACGGAAAGTGGTTTACCTTCCCGCCACATCTATCTATCTACTCGCACTGGCATGTTTCTGAACTGCTAGGTTGGCAGGAGCTGGGACAGAGCAATGGGAGCTCAACCCATCGTGGGGATTCGAACCGCCGACCTTCTGATCAGCAAACCCAAGAGGCTCAGTGGTTTAGACCACAGCGCCACCCGCGTCCTCTGTATTATTCACCCCTAGAATTGTGGCCCTGTAAGAGCCTAAGCAGATATGTTGAGGGGATGCCTGTGACTGGATCTGCTAGCATTCTGAAAGTTACTTTACACTGCTGGGGACTGCACATCACATCAGAGCAGCCAGGATGGAAGAAAAGGTCATCTGCTTTCCTGAGCTAAACAGCCCTCCAAATATCCCATAATGCAAGGATCTCTCAGTGCCACTGTGTCCTAGTCCAATCTGCAATCTCTAGCCATTGATTTTAAGTAAATTTCAAAGCACTGTGGACTTCCTGTGTCGCATCTATATAGGTCCTAAATTGGGAAGCTCAGGCACATTGCTAGGGGAAGCAGAACAACCTCCCACAATCTCTCTCCCAGGCTACTTTTTATATGTCTCTCGACTGGACCAGGAATCTGAGCTTGTTTCAGCTGTATGCCTTTCTGTTTGCTACCAGGTTGAACAATGAGCTATTAGACTGCAGTCAGACAAGCCTTAATTTTTCATGGATTCAGAATTTTAAAAATGGTGCAATTGTGTAGCAAGAGGTTGTTGTTGTTGTTGTTGTTGTTGTTGTTGTCTTATTCCCCCGCCCATCTGGCTGGGTTTCCCCGTCACAATTTCAGTACCCAATCTCTAGCTCTGGTACTCAGATATGAACTTTGCACCTATTTCAGCCACACCTATGAAATGTGTTTCAGGTTTTGGCAATTTGAATTCTGAGAAAACCATGATTTGGAGTGCACCCCCACCCTCCAATTAGCCGAGCTATTATAATGCCCCTTTAAGATGTTCATTCAGCAGCCCTTGCTCTTCCTCACCATCACTCCTTTCTTCTGTTCTTGGTGGTATCTCTGTTCCATTTCCTTCAGGTCATCCGAAAACAGCTTGTGACCGCCAGGACAGGAGTAAACCCCTTGTTTGATGTTTTCCTCCAGCTCCCCAGACAAGGACATCAACACAGCCCAACAGAGTTTTGAAGATTCCTGCTCATTCTTTTGGCAGAAGTCCTCCTTCATCTGGTCCATGGTTTTCTGGCAACACAAACAAAATAAAGCTGAGACATAGCTAAGCACTTCGAAACATTTCTAGTCTGGGAGAATAGACTTGCTGCGCCCAGATTTATTTTCAGAATAAAATTGTTCAAGACATTTCTTAACCACCCTCCACCAAAAGATTCCCGTGTGGTGGACAAAAATCTGAATATTTGGGTATAATATACAGTTTTCAGCATGGGAAAAACTATGGAAAGAGGATTTGAAATTCACAGCGCACATTACATTGAAAGAAAATTATATAAAAATGATGTACCGCTGGTACTTAACTCCTAGTAAATTAACGAAAATGTATAGGACAAGTTCAAATATTTGTTGGAAATGTAAGGAGAAAGAGGGCACCTTTTATCACAGGTGGTGGAATTGCAAAGTGATAAAGGAATTCTGGGAAATGATATATAGTACTGTATAATTAATTGGGGGGAAATGTTTAAAATAACCTTTGTAAAAAAAACCCAGAAGCCTTTTTGTTAGGAATTGTAGGTGCAGAAATTCCGAAGGGACTCAAAAGACTGTTTTTGTATGCTACAACAGCTGCAAGGATGTTGCTTGCCCAGAGCTGGCAGATGAAATTATTGGATTATGCAGAGATGGCATGATGAACTGGGAAAATCAGAAATCAAGAGGATCAAACTTCAACAGAGAATGGGACAAATATAGATTGTGCTTGAAAGACCACTGTAAACACTTGAACTCTTGAATAACTCTTGCAATGATATACAGTGGTACCTCGGGTTAAGAACTTAATTCGTTCCAGAGGTCTGTTCTTAACCTGAAACTGTTCTTAACCTGGAGCACCACTTTAGCTAATGGGGCATCCCACTGCTGCCGCACCGCCTCTGCTCAATTTCTGTTCTCATCCTGAAGCAAAGTTCTTATCCTGAGGTACTATTTCTGGGTTAGTGGAGTCTGTAACCTGAAGCATCTGTAGCCTGAAGTGTATGCAACCCAAGGTACCACTGTATAGACTTTGGATATAACGGAGGACTGTAAATTGGATGGACTGTAAATTGGATATGCAGCTAGAAAAGTTTTTCAATGAACCCACAGAGAGGAAGAAGGAAGTCCTAGGATTCAAAACAATCTTGTGTTAAATTTTAATATTTGCAAGAATAGTTTTCTGTGAATGAATTTGTAAAACAAAATTTAAAAATTCATTAAAAAAACAAAAAATTGAATAAAATCAATGTACACTACATATAAATATCATTTCAAACCAACAAATAAGCCAAGACAAGCCATTTCAGTCTGAGCCATCCAAATGAAATCCAAATGGTTCTCCAACCGTCCAGGCTTAACATGCTTGCTCCATGTTTGTTTTGCAACCAGACCAACACTCTCAATGTATCACCTCTTAACACGAAGATATCAAGGGACAACCTACCATGAGTTCCACCTGGAACCGTTGTTGGTCATCCTTGAAGGCACGAGCCAGGAACACCTGCAGGGCCTCCTTCTCGCACTCGGCATGGATCCCCAGCAGCTCCTGGACCGTCTCCGTAGGAAGCTTCAGCTTTTGATCCATCAGCTCCCTGTAGCGCATCTTAGCATCATGGATAGCAGCCGAGTTCTCAATCTCAGCCAAGGCCAGCACTGCGTTCTCCATGCAAGGCGCTTGCCCACTGCGAATGGTGTCCACATAGGTCGTCACTAGGTTCGCCAGCACTACCGGGGGGGGGGGGAGAAAAGGAGCTAGTTGTGGGAAGACACACTGAACTGCCTGTGCTCAGAGTGGCCCATTGCAATGCAAAATCAAGTAGCTAGAATGGTGGGCCAGATCCCAAGCTCCTCCCTGGGGCAATTATGGCAGGTGCACAGGGCCATCCAGCTGCCAACCAGCTAGTCTAAGGAGGACTACACAGTTACCAGGACTCACAGCGGCCATTGACAAGGTGTCCTCCAGGGATGGTCTTTTCCTTGGATGTACTATAGATGTAATGGCAGAAGTGGCCGGCTTTTTCCACAAAGTCGGGCTCCAGCTGGCTCTCCTCCATCGACTCCAGATGGGGCAGGTTCTTCCCAGTAGTGGGTCGGTCAAAAATGAAACACTTGCGAGTGGGGAAGAACATCCGGATGCATTTGCGAGGCAGGTTGTACAGCTGAACATCAGAGGCATCGCCTGGAATGTTTTTTTTTTATAATAATATTTATTACTTTTTGAACAATTTAAACACTACAAAACAAAACAAAAACAAAAAAGAACAATACAATACAAAGACACTACATAACACTAACACATTAAACTAACAAAACCAAACAAAAACAATTTAAAAAACTCAAACAATTTCAATATCTTATCTTTCATTCACTTATTTCACCGACCTCCTCGCACCTCCCTTTTTGTATTCCACTTCTGTCAATTGTTTCAGCAATTCCTTTCTATCTTCCTGTTTTCTGTCCTATAATTATCTTAACACATTCTAACCTTATTTTACCTTTAATATTCCATTAATCTATTTATACTTAAATCCTTATAACATTTCTACTAAAGCCATATAACTTCATTCCAACAATCTTTTAACATTCATTAATTTTGCGGTATTTCTGTAAATAATCTTTAAACTTTTTCCAGTCTTCTTCCACCGACTCTTCTCCCTGGTCTCGGATTCTGCCAGTCATTTCCGCCAGTTCCATGTAGTCCATCAACTTCATCTGCCATTCTTCCCGGGTGGGTAGATCTTGTGTCTTCCAATACTTCGGAATAAGTATTCTTGCTGCTGTTGTTGCATACATTAAAAAAGTTCTATGCTTCTTTAGCACCAATTGGCCGACCATGCCCAGGAGAAAGGCCTCTGGTTTCTTCAGAAAGGTATATTTGAATACCTTTTTCTTTTCTTTTTTTTATAATATTTTTATTAAGATTTTTACATAAAAAGAAAAAACAAATACAAAAATACAAAACGACAAAAAGAACAACACAAAAAAGAGAAAAAGAACAAATAAAAACAATTCCATTTTCATAATATTCCTTGCATTTACTTATTTCCCAGACTTCCCCACACCTCCCTTCACTGTATTCCAGTTCATACATTTGATCAGCTAATCCCTTCCCTCTATCTTACCTAATCTTTATCTTGATCTTAATATCTTAATATATCTTAATCTCCTTAATATCTTAACAAATTAAGCCTTTTAATTTTACACCTTTTAACCTTTGAATTTTCTGTACTCCTTCACCACTTTATTACTAATAACCTTTTACGTTCAATCCGATGTCATTCGAACATTCATTAATCTTATAATATTTCTGTAGATAGTCTTTAAATTTCTTCCAATCTTCTTCCACCGTCTCCTCTCCCTGGTCTCTGATTCTGCCGGTCATTTCTGCCAATTCCATGTAGTCCATCACCTTCATCTGCCATTCTTCCAGAGTGGGTAGTTCTTGTGTCTTCCAATACTGCGCGATAAGTATTCTTGCTGCTGTTGTGGCATACATAAAGAAAGTTCTATCCTTCTTTCACACCTGTTGGCCGACCATGCCCAGGAGAAAGGCCTCTGGTTTCTTCAGGAAGGTGTATTTAAACACCTTTTTCATTTCATTATAAATCATTTCCCAGAAGGTCTTAATCTTTGGGCACGTCCACCAAAGGTGAAAAAATGTACCTTCAGTTTCTTTACATTTCCAACATTTGTTATCGGGCAAATGATAGATTTTTGCTAGCTTGACTGGTGTCATGTACCACCTGTATATCATTTTCATTAAATTTTCTCTTAAGGCATTACATGCCGTAAATTTCATACCTGTGGTCCATAACTGTTCCCAGTCAGCCATCATTATGTTATGTCCAACATCTTGTGCCCATTTAATCATAGCAGATTTTACTGTTTCATCCTGAGTGTTCCATTTCAACAGCAAATTATACATTCTTGACAAGATCTTAGTTTTGGGTTCTAACAGTTCTGTTTCCAATTTTGATTTTTCCACCTGGAAGCCAATTTTTCTATCCAATTTATATGCCTCCATTATTTGGTAATAATGGAGCCAATCTCACACTTTGTTTTTCAATTTTTCAAAGCTCTGCAATTTTATTCTGTCTCCATCCTGTTCCAGAATTTCCCAATATTTCGGCCATTTGGCCTCCATATTGAGTTTTTTCTGTGCCTTCGCTTCCATTGGTGACAACCATCTTGGGGTTTTATTTTCTAACAAATCCTTATATCTTATCCAAACATTAAACAATGATTTTCTAACAATATGATTTTTAAACTCTTTATGTGCTTTTACCTTATCGTACCACAAATATGCATGCCAGCCAAATACTTTGTTGAAGCCTTCTAGATCCAACACTTCAGTGTTTTCAAGAAGCAGCCATTCTCTCAGCCAGCAAAAAGCATCTGATTCATAGTAAAGTTTAAGGTCTGGCAGGGCAAATCCACCTCTTTCTTTAGCATCAGTTAGTATCTTAAATTTTATTCGAGGCTTTTTGCCCTGCCAAACAAATCTGGAAATATCTTTCTGCCACTTCTTGAAACAATCCATCTTATCCAAAATTTGCAATGTTTGAAACAAAAACAACATCCTTGGCAACACATTCATTTTTATCACAGCAATTCGGCCTAACAATGATAACTTCAAATTTGTCCATACTTCTAGATCCTTTTTCACTTCAATCCAACATTTTTCATAATTATCCTTAAATAAATTCATATTTTTGGCAGTCATGTTAACCCCTAAATATTTCACTTTCTTAACCAATGTTAGTCCTGTCTCCTCCTGAAACTTCTCCCTCTCATTCAGAGTTAAATTTTTCTCTAACACCTTGGTTTTCATCTTATTCAACTTAAAACCTGCTACATGTCCAAATTCTTGAATCAGTTCCAATACCCTTTTAGTACCAGATTCTGGCTCCTGTAAAGTCAATACTAAATCATCAGCAAATGCTTTCAGTTTGTACTCTTTAGCTCCCACTTGTATACCTTTAACTTCTTGGTCCTTTCTAATCATATTTAACAAAACTTCAAGGACCGATATGAAGAGCAATGGAGAAATTGGGCAGCCTTGTCGTGTCCCTTTCTCAATCTTAAACTCTTCTGTCACTGCATTGTTCACAATTAATTTTGCCTTTTGTTCTGAATAAATTGCACCTATACCATTTTCAAAACCTCGCCCTACCCCCATCCCCTGTAGATTCTTCTTCATAAAACTCCAAGAAATGTTGTCAAAGGCTTTCTCTGCATCCACAAATATCAAAACTGCCTTAGCATTGATATTCACTTGTAGTTTTTCTAGAATATTAATTATATTCCTCGTGTTGTCAGACAAATGTCTGCCGGGAGAAAGCCCGCTTGGTCTTTATGAATTTATTCTACAAACACCTTTTTTAATCTTTTGGCCAAAATATCTGCAAAAATTTTGTAATCCACATTAAGCAGCGATATAGGCCGGTAGTTCTTAAGCTGTGTCTTTTCAATCTCTGTTTTTGGTATAAGTGTAATATAAGCTTCCTTCCACAACTCTGGTGCCTTTCTCCCTTCCAATATTCCATTGCAGACTTCCTTCAATGGTTGGATTAACCATTCTTTCAAAGATCTGTAGTATCTTGAAGTCAGTCCACCTGGTCCTGGAGATTTGCCTAATTGCATGTTCTGAATGGCCCCTTCCACCTCCTGATCCATTATTTTACCGTTCAACATTAGCTGTTTTTCCTGAGAGATTTTGTGTAATCCATTTATTTTCAAAAATCGATCAATGTCATTTCTTTCTGCTTCTCCTGTGTATAAAGTTGTTTGAAATACCTCTGAAAACACTTCCTTATCTCTGCTGGGTTCTGTATATTCTTTCCTTCCACTTCCAAATTCGTAATAATATTAAGTTTTTGTCTTTTTTTCATTTGCCAGGCCAACAATTTTCCACACTTATTTGCCAATTCAAATGTCTTTTGCCTCATCTGTTTAATCTTCCATTCTATTTCCTGATTCATCAGCTTCGTATATTGTACTTGGTATAACTTTATCTCTTTCAGGACCTCCTGTGACTTTGGTTTTGCTCTGTTTCTTCTCTCCTTCCTTTATTTTCCCCAAGATTTTGTCCTTTTTTTCATTCTGAATTCTCTTCTTAATTGTGTTCTGTTGTATTAGGAATCCTCTCATAACCACTTTGCTTGCATCCCAAATTACTCTTTTTTCCACTGTAGTATTCATGTTTATCTCAAAATAATCTCTTAGAGTTTTTTGGGCCTTCTTGGTCACCTCTTCATTCCTAAACAAAGTATCGTTCATCCTCCATCTAAAGGAACCAGTTGGCGTCAATTTCATTTCCA
The DNA here is from genome assembly GCF_965153285.1 of Podarcis tiliguerta. Classification (NCBI taxonomy): domain Eukaryota; kingdom Metazoa; phylum Chordata; class Lepidosauria; order Squamata; family Lacertidae; genus Podarcis; species Podarcis tiliguerta. The sequence continues at coordinate 75,951,307 of NC_139541.1, forward strand.
TCTTCACAGCATTATGGTCAGAACAAGTTTCAGGGCAAATCTCCACTTTGCTGCTCTTCGGAACCAATCCCCTAGTTACCCAAATTTGGTCAATTCTTGTCCAAGTCATTTTAGCCTCAGAGAAGAAAGTTCCCTCTCTTCCCAGAGGGTTCTTCATTCTCCAAATGTCAACTAAGTCCATACTTTCAGTCATGTCAAAAAAGGTCTTTGGTAATCTGCCATCTTTGGTAACTACATGTCTCTGTGCCTTGTCCATATTTGTAGACACCACTCCATTCATATCTCCCATCAAAATCATATTATAATCCATATAATCCATCAGTATCTCGTGTAACTTCTTGAAGAACTCCGATTTTCCTTCATTTGGTGCATAAATACCTACAATCAAGAATTTATCTCCTTGTGGTCATCTTTGAATATGAATTTCGGTGATAGACTCTCCTTTGCATAAAGGACCACTCCTCTTTTTTTGACTTTGTCTGATGAGATAAATTCTTGGCCCAGTCTTTTATTACTCAATATCTTCCTGTGTAGCCTTATCACATGTGTTTCTTGTAAGCAAATCAAGTCCAAATTTTCTCTTTCAATAAATGAAAGACTCTCCGCTTTTTTTCTGGGGAGTTCAGTCCATTTACATTCCAACTCAAAGCCTGCAACGCCATCATGTAATTACTCTGATATTCCTCCAACTGCACCCAATGCTTGCTCTTCTTCTGTTGGTAGTGATGGTGACACATTCACTGGGAGGTCCAATCCAAAGGATAGTGCTGATATATCCAATATTCCCGTTTGGTGATCTTCTGTCCGATGCTCTTTGTTCTAACTCTCTATCTGATGATCTTCTATCCGATGATCTTGGCTCTTTTCCAAGTCCCTTCTGCAGATCTTCTTCTTATTTATACAAAAACTTTACTTTATCTTCTACTGATCTTATTTTTATTTTTCTTCCTTTGTAGCTAAAAGATAGACCTTGGGGAAACTCCCACCTAAAGATGGTTTTATTCCTTCTCAGCAGGGCAACAATATCTCCGTAGTTAGGCCTAAGATCCAAAAGATATTTCGGGACGTCTTTAAAAATTTCCACTCTTGATTGTGGTATTTCAAGATTCTTTTGGGAATGCCAACCCAAAATTCTATCTCTCTCTTCTTTAGTTCGAAGGGTGATCAAGCAATCTCTTATTCTATTCTTCTCTTTTTTCCCTCCTCTTCCAAGTCTAAAGGCCCTCACAATTCTAAACTCTCCTTGAGCCAAGTCCAAGCCCCAAAAGTCAGCAAATTCCTGTGTGAGAAAGTCTATCAAGCTTTCCTTCTCAAATTCAGGTAGAGCTCTGATCCTCAAATTCGTCTGTTTTTCGTTAAGTTCAATCATAGCAAGCTTCAACTTATGTTCATCAAGATGCCTCTGTAGGGCTGGGACTCTCCTCTCTCTCCAGTTGTGTTACTTTACATTCAGCCACAACTGCTTTCTCCCTGGCTTCCTCCGCAGTTTGCCGTATCAAAGTAGATTCCTGTATCAATTTCTGGATAATTTCTGTATTAGTATTCACCTTTTGTCCCAGATTGTTTATACTTTCTGTATTTAAGTCAATTTTAATAGTTGTAGCATCTACTTTCGCATTTATCGTGTCTGCTTTCCTGTTAAGCTGTTCCAGTGAATCATTTATCTTACCTAATGCAACTGCTAAGGCCTCTTCTGTCGACATTCCCCTTGGTTTTGAATGTACTGTTGCAGAAGCAGCAACAGAAGAAGCAGGAGGGCCTGATGTTGAGGCCCTCCTGGGTTGCTGCCAAGTCTTCCCAGACCTTAAAGTTTTTTCAGTAGTTGACTGATCTGTTTTTTCCTTTCCATTTGCCACAACACCTAAAAGATTCAAGGTCAGTCCCAGCGTCTCACAGTTTTTTATCTTGCAGCTGGAAATTCCCCTTGCGCAGCTCTTGTAAAGCCACCAGTTTCAAAGACTTCCACTAGAGGGAAACAGTTTCTATTTATATTAGCCAGTAATGTCCTTTTTAAAAAAAACACAGTTCAAACAATCAAAAGTTAGTTTCAATTTTCAGCTACTTTTACTCCTTTTTAAAAGCAGCTGGAGACAGTAGAAACAATGTATTTCTCTCTTGTTTAACTAGCTGTCAGTGAACGTTCTAAACGCTGTCAGTGAACATTCCATAAAACGCCAGTCCTGCTAGCAGTCTGTTTCCAGGGTCAGAGCGGCTGTATTTTAACTCTCATCGCTCTCTCCTACAAGCACACTCAACACACAACTCCCCCCCCCTCTTCTCCTGCCTCCACGGGGGGCTTCATATTCTTTGCCGAAGGAAATTTAGTCCTTTACAAAAGGCTTTCCAAGACTTCAGCTTGCAGCCTCATTGCTTCAATCTATTTACAAAAGGGGGAGGTGGATTTCCTGTATTTAACCTCCACGTTTCGATATAAAATTAAATGTTTAAAAATCCAATCCTCCCGCTTCAGCTCTACTCACGGGTAGTTGCTTTAAAGTCAAATTGTCCACAGGAAAAAGTCAGTGCTCTCCAGCAACAACTATGCGGCTTCGCTCCGTGGAAGAAGCAGACAATTCGAAGCACCGTGCTGCTCACCCCACGTCCCTCCGGATCCCCAAAACCGGGTTTCTCCACGAGTAGGGGAGGCGCAAAAGGTGCCCGCCGAATCCCACGTTCACAGGCTTCTCCCGCCTGTGATTTTTTGCGGGTCTCCGCCTTCACTGTGGCGGCCAGACCCAAATTCCCACGGGGCGAATTCCTCGCGATCAGAAGAATTCTGCCATTACCAGAGGCACCAACCCGGAAGTCGCCTGGAATGTTGGGTGTAGTGAAGTGTTAACCTTCTGTGCCTCAAGCCTGAGAGGAGGCGCGTACAAGGGAAGTACGCCAGGACGTGACGAAAGCAGCTTGGAATGCTGTGTACTGAGTGGAAATCGAAAGCAGTTTTTTCAGTCGCTGCACTGAGAGAGAAGGACGCAGAGAAAATGCAGCTACACTCTGTTGGCTGTTATGGATTGTAAATACACTATTTTGTTTCCAATAAAGAGATATTAGGATAGAAGAAACGTCTGGAATTATTTACTGCCCTTTCGACACACAGGCGCTGTGTAATTCTGCTAATTGCTTTACGACCGCTCCAAAGCCACACTGCGTGAACAGAAGCTGCGGAGGCCAGGAAGGGAAGCGTGGCTGGGCGCCAAACAATAAAGCAATAAATCTACCGAACATGGAAGGAAGAAGATGGAGATGTTAGCCATTTTCCAGAGTCATGCAGGGGTTTCACCCTCAAAGCCTTCATGATGAAGTAGCCTCCACAGGACTGAAGGTGGCAGCTGTTAACAAGCAGTATTAATTGTGCATATAAAGTCCAATACAATGCATTTGAGCCCAAGAGAGGATCTTCTTGCTTCTTGCTTCAAAAACTCTTTCACAGCAGTGTGTAAGACAGCCTTTCTCAACCTGTGGGTCCCCACATGTTGTTGAACTACAACACCCATCACCCCTAGCTAGCCAGGCCAGAGCTCAGGGATGATGGGAGTTGTAGTCCAACAACATCTGGGGACCCACAGGTTGAGAACCGCACAGTTGCTGATTTGTCTGTCCTCACAAACTCCTCCAGACACAGCATCTGCTTGAAATTTCCACACTCCCATGTTGTTGTTGTTTTTGGTCAATGAAACAACAACAAGACAACCTCCAACTCCCTCCCCTCCTATATAAGAAACACATCCACTTTTAAAGGGAGTTAACAAATTAACAAGGCAATGAGTCAGCATTTCTGTGACCTTAATCGGAGTCACAAGATTCTGCAGCTGTTACATTACATAGGTTTTCTTTCCCCCCAGTACAAATCACTCTTTGTAAAATACATTTTCTAACAAATACAGTACCAGTACAAATATTAACAGGAGATGGGGAGCTTGTGGGTAAATCTGAAATGGCTCTTGGAAGTGCAAAGATACCAGAGGGTTGGAACATGGAAGAGGAAAAGTGGGATTTGAGCAAGGCGGATATTTCATACTACAGAAGGGAAGGCATCCTATACTTCATGGTTATCCTTATTAAGTACATAGGCACACAACCCTTTCCCCTCTTCCTTGCTGCCCGCCCATTCTGACTCTTAGATCTAACTTTAGATGGCAAGCCTATAGGCATGAGTTTCTAAGTTGTAAGCAACAACTAGTAATTTCAGATGCATTATGAATTCTGAGTGTTTTTAAATATATGTGCTAAAAACAACAGTCTCATGCACTTTAAAGACTAGCAAGTATGTTATGGCATAAGCTTACTCTCTCAGGTGCATGGAATGTTATCCCAAGTTGGCAGATATATACACACATGCAAGTTACAAAACTGGGTTAGCCAGCCTAGTGCCCTCTAGGTGTCATGGGACTGCAACTCCCATCATCCCTAAGCAGTGTCCATGCTGACTGGGGCCTACCAGAGCTGGCTGTTTGTGGGGGTAACACTCCGTTCTGCAAAGGCAAACCTCGCACAAAGACGTGCCACAGCATGTCGATGTTACGCTTGCTTTCCCTGACCTTTTGCCTTCTTGGCTAGAAAACAGGGTTTTCCCCCTGACCTTTTGTCCTTTCACAAACTGCTTGCTTAGACATATCACTTGGCTGGAGCATGGCAGGGAAAGCAGGTGTTATCAAGTATGGGGGGGGGACATTTGAGGGAAACGCCTGCTGACATGTGCATTTGCTAATGCTGGGAATGTGCTTAGATGGAAATATGTTAAAGTTCAGAGTGGTTTCACTAGAGCTTTGCAACTGTTGATTTTTGCCAATAAAAGAGGCTCTGCCAAGCTAGCCGATTAGCTTGCTTCCGCATAGCTCACTCGCATTCAACCTGTCGTCTCAGTTATTCCTACAGCTGTTAGTAAGTTAGCAAGGTTCCGTTGTGTTTGCTGCAACAGAGGAACTTGGCTACCCCTTTGAAACAGTTTATACACTGTATTTTATTGTGGTTTGTTGGGAGGAATTTTGTGCAGAGGAAAGCTGCAACTGTTTCAAATAAATGTGATGTGTAAACACATCAAACGTCCTTTGAAGCACGACTCTGCTAGGTAGTAAAGACATGACGTTAACACACTTAGACTGGTATTGAATTAAAGCCACATTCACACAATCCTTCAAAGCACTATGATACCATTTTGACCAGTCATGGCTTCCCCCAGAGAATTCCAGGAACTGGAGTTTGTTAAGGGTGCGAAGAGTTGTTAGGAGACCCCTAATCTCCCCCCAAAAGCTACAATTCCCAGAGTGGGTTAACAACCAATACTCCTTCCCAAGGAACTCTGTAGTATGGGAAGGGGAAGAGTAGTTTCCCAACACTTCTCAGCACCTTTAACAAACAGCACTTCCTGGCGGGGGAATCCATTGAATTCGTCTGCCACTATTAGTACCTTTCCTTAATTTCAAGGAATGTTCCAGATACTCGTCTGAAGTGATGGAGCGCCCATTCAGCTCCAGCTGCAAGGTGAAATCCCGCAAGGCCCAGACGAAACTTGGGAAGAAGCGGACAAACTCAGCAGAGTCTTCCAGTCCCTCAATGCCGCCCCAGGGGGACGATTTGGCTTTGATGAGCTCCGTGAGCTCTGTCACATAGCTGTTGGCCAGGTTTAGGAATCAAGAGACCAGTAGCCTGCACAGGGGGAGAACAAGCACCCCCTCAAAATACCCCGCACCATGCAATACGGAACAGATAGTTCGATGCAAATGAGAAAGGTTCCATACCTTTAAACTGCTGCATATTTTGGAGTGCCATCTCATTAACCTTTTTCATTGCATGTGCAGAACAAATCCTCATACAGCTGCTTACCCTCATTTCTCTTTGACATTCTGTCCATTTCTGGCATTACCACTCCATTACAATCTCCCATCAGGATTATCTTCTGATCCATAAATTCCATCAATCTTTCCTCTAATCTTGCAAAAAAAAATCTGCTTTATTTCCATTAGCGGCATATTTTCATTGAATTGGTTGAGAATTTTGGTCTAATAGATATCTGGAGGTGGAAATACCCAATTACAAAACAGTTCACTTTTTTCTCAGAGCCCCACCATAGCTCGAGTCAGATAGATTATGTTTGGGCTTCTAACGAATTGGTTTCTAGAGTAAACAAAATTGAGATTACCCCACAAACTCTATCGGACCATAATTCGATCTACAGTGGTGCCTTGCAAGACGAAAAGAATCCGTTCCGCGAGTCTTCGTCTTGCGGTTTTTTCCGTCTTGCGAAGCAAGCCCATTAGCGGATTAGCGCTATTATCGCTATTAGCGGTTTAGCGGCTATTAGCGGCTATTAAAGGCTTAAGGGCTTAGCGGATTAGCTGCTAAAAGGCTATTAGCGGCTATTAAAGGTTTAAGGGATTAGCGGATTAGCTGCTAAAAGGCTATTAGCGGCTTAGATCAGCTGATAAGCGGCTTAGGTCAGCTGTTAAGCGGCTTAGGGGCTTGGGAAAAGGGGGGGAGGGGGGGGAAACCAGGAATCGCAAGACATTTTCGTCTTGCGAAGCAAGCCCATAGCAAATTCGTTTTGCGAAGCACCTCCAAAACGGAAAACCCTTTCGTCTAGCGGGTTTTCCATCTTGCAAGGCATTCGTCTTGCGGGGCACCACTGTATTTGGAATTAAAAGGTAAAGAACAATCCTCACTTAGATGGAGGATGAATGATACTTTGTTTGAGAACCCAAAAATAGTAGAGAAAGAGAAAGAGACAATAAAGGATTATTTTGACTGGAATTTACATAAAGAAACTAGCTTGGATACTGTGTGGGACGCGAGCAAAGCGGTCATGAGAGGTTTCCTAATTCAGCAAAACAGTCATTCAAAAAAAGAAAGAGAAAGAAAAAAAAGAGGAAATCCTGGTTCAACTCATGGAAAATGAGAAAAAATTGACAATAAAACCAAAAGATGAACAAACTAAACAGATTATTAAAATGTTACAAACTCAGTATTCCATGCTGGTGAATCAAGAAGTGGAATGGAAATTAACATTAATGAGACAGAAATTTTTTGAATCAGCAAATAAAACCGGGAAGCTATTGGCATGGCAGCTAAGAAAGCGTCAAAGTCAAAACGTAATCAATAAAATCAGGATAGGGGAACAGCTGACGGAAGACCCAAAAGAAATAAGAAGAGCCTTTCAAGGATTTTATAAGGAGCTTTACAGTAAAGAAAAAGAAGATATAAAAAAGATAGAAAGATATTTGGAAACCCATAAAGGAAAACAGATATCATCAGAGGAAAGAGAACAATTAAACGCCCCAATAACAATCCAGGAAATCCAAAGGTCAATAAAGAGGATGAAACAAGGCAAAGCCCCAGGACCGGATGGGTTAACTGCTAAGTATTATAAAGCACTTAGCGAGCAGCTGATGTCAGTTCTAGGGGAAGTAATGAATGCTATTTTACAAGGAAAAGGGAAAATACCAAACTCCTGGAAGGAGGCGTATATATCGCTGATCCCCAAACAAGATACAGATCATCAGAGTGTTAAAAACTTCAGACCGATATAATTGTTAAACAATGATTATAAACTTTTTGCGGATATCATGGCCAACAGATTGAAGACAATACTAAATGATTTAATTCATAAAGACCAAATGTTATTTTTGTTCCAGACAATCCCGATATTTAGAGGTCTAAGACAATTCAAAAAGTGGCAAAAGACTCTCTCGGGCTTTATATGGCAAGGGAGAAGACCAAGAATTAAATTTAAAATATTGACGGACAAGAAGGAAAGGGGGGGGGTTCTCAGTACCTGACCTGAAACTTTATTATGAAGCAGCGTGTTTATGTTGGACAAAGGATTGGATAACCCAGGACAACCCAGACTTGTTAGATTTGGAGGGACACAACAATAGATTTGGGTGGCACTCCTACTTTTGGTATGGTAAGGCAAAAGTGCATAGAGGGTTTGCAAACCATGTGATCAGGGGTGCTTTATTTGAAGTCTGGGACAGAAATAAGAATTTGCTGAAAAGGAAAATACTGTGGTGGGTGTCACCAATCAATATGTTAACAGTCAAAAAACTGAACACGGAAGGGAGAGGGGCCACTTACGAGGGGATTCTGATGAAATCTGAGAAAGGTTGGAAATTGAAGCCCTATAATTGTATTGCCGGAAAATTGACAGGATGGTTGCAATACCATCAAGTTAATGATGTTCTTAAAGATGATAAAAAAATAGGATTTGAAGATTAAAAAATCGAAATTCCAAACAGATATTATAGAAAGTAAGTTCAAGCCACTTTCAAAAATGTACAATCTTTTACTAGAATGGAACACAAAAGACGAATTAATAAAAGAGGCCATGACAAAATGGGCTATTGATTTAGGACATAACATAGACTATGATGCATGGGCTAAACTCTGGAACGAGAGTCTAAAATTCACCGCATGCTCTGCCTTAAAAGAGAATGTTATGAAGATGGTCTATCGTTGGTATCTCACTCCCACCAAATTGGCAAAAATGTATAGGAGAAGTAGTAAAACTTGTTGGAAATGCAAGGAAAAGGACGGCGACTTCTACCACATGTGGTGGCCATGTAATAAAATAAGAGTTTTGGGATTCGGTCTATAATGAGTTTAAAAAGATGTTTAAGTATAGTTTTCCCAAAAAGTCAGAAGAATTTTTGCTAGGCTTGGTGGGAGAAGATATTAAGAAGATAGACCAAAGACTATATCTGTATGCAACAACAGCAGCTAGAGTTTTGATAGCCCAAAAGTGGAAGCTACAGGAGATGCCGACGATAAGAGAATGGCAGATAAAGCTGGTCGAATACGCTGAAATGGCTAAATTGACATACAGAATTCGCAATCAGGAGGAGACGAAGTACCAAAAAGAATGGAGTAAATTTATGATTTATATAAATGAGAACTGTACAAATATGAAAACGTTGGCAGGATTGAAGTAAATCTTATGTCATGGTGTAATTTTTAATTAAAGAAACTGTGAATTATAGACTGGAATAGGAAAACTTGTGGATGGGAAGGAAGGAAGTCAACGGCTCTACGGAGCATAATGAAGGATATATGTAATAAGACTTGATGTTTTTGTTGGTTGGTGTTGGTATTCTTAAATCTCAATAAAAATCATTAAAAATCCTCATGCAGCTGCATTTTGTGGTGATGATGTCCTCACAATGTGCCCTTTCCATGCCTCTTCCCCCCCATCCCGCCCCCAAGGGTGGCCTGCTGTGAAATTATTGCCACAGGAAAACAAAGTTACAGCAGGAGAGAAAAGCCCTTCAACTTTATGTGGCACGTGGATGGCAATTTTAGAAAATGATGTCAAAGACGTTCAAAGTTGCGAGTTAACTCTTTATTAGCAAAAGCAGGATCTTCACGGACTTGGTTGAGTATCAGGCCTAAGGAGCGCAGCAGCTCACCTCCGATAGGTCTTGCCCCATGACTCCATTGCTGAGGTCTTGCCCCATGACTCCCCGCCTCCCCATAGCAGTCTAAGTTCCTCCTCTCCAGGGCTTTCACCAAACAATTAGAGACTGCACCTGCATGCAATTTGCACTGCTCTGCCCATTTCAGCCCTCTTCTGGTTCTGGGAGACAAGTGGGGAGGGAAGATTGTAGCAGGTTGAGAACTGCTGTAAAATATATTACATCCCTGCATATTTTACAAAAAACTATACCAATCAGTTTACCATTATTGCATTCATCAAAACTCATTTACACTGTTTAATTTATCATAATGTTGCCACCGTTTTCAGCTGGGCAGAATTATTTTCCATATATTCAATGTTCTTCTTGTTCTCTTACTCTGTATGCTAAGCCTGCAAGTTGTGCATATTCTGTCAAGTTAAGTTGCTATTCTTCTTTGGTTGGAACCTCACTCGTTTTCCATTTGGGGGCTAACATAACCTCCTCATTTTCTGAGACTTCCTCTTCCCAGTCTGACTCCTCCTCTTCTAAGTTATCACCAACTTTGAACGGTATGATTTACTACTGGCTTGCTCTGTGGACTTGTGGGTTGAAAAAAGGTTGAAAACCTAACACTACAAAGGCTAGAGTTGCACCCGTTGTTCTGCACACTCTCGTCTCTGGCCCCACCCACCACTGACACATGGCCCTGGAAGGTTGCACATAAAATAATGTGGCCCCTGGACTGAAAAAGATTTTCTACCGCTCTAGAGTAACAAGAGGCAATGTCCTAAGGAGAGACAGCCAGTACAGGACTTCCTCAAACTCCCTCCAGCAAATGAAAATCAGAGTAAGTGCTTGGGAAGGATACTGAAGCTGATCCATAGCTTGCTGGTCAATGGCACCAAAACTGTTGTAGACCAGGGTGCTGCTCAGAAGCACAGCCAAAGCGAAGATCCAGATGTCATTTTGAGTATCGCCCTAAGAAAGGAGGAAGAAAGCCGTTAGGTTCTGCTTCTCCCCTTCCACCGCAGTGCTGCTACCAAAGTGCTGTTGGTGCTGGGCTGTCCCTAAACTCCCTTCCTTTGAGCCCCGATTCTGGGTTTTTAACAGCAGCTAGTCATGTCAAAATCAAGCAGGGAAAGCTTTGCCCAACACTTGTTCCCATGCCAGAGAAAAGCTTCCCAAAGTTAATGATGATGATGATGATGATGATGATGATGATGATGATGATTTTATACCCCTCCCATCTGGCTGGGTTTCCCCAGCCACTCTGGGAGGCTTCCAACAGAATATTAAAAATACGACAAAACATCAAACATTAAAAACTTCTCTGAACAGTTTCTGTTCCTCAGGCCGACGCTATTGTTCCAGAAACAAAGTGGCAACTCTAAAGCACAAGTGTGCAAGGAAGTTGAGAAATACCATTGGTGTAGCGATTTTTGCTCATGTAGGCTCGAGCCTGTCCTTTGCTATCCCATACCCATGACACAACCTTGATGGCAGAAAGTGAGGAGGAATTAAAGAACCTTTTAATGAGGGTGAAAGAAGAGAGTGCTAAATATGGTCTGAAGCTCAACATAAAAAAAAAAAAAAACTAAGATCATGGCCACTGGTCCCATCACCTCCTGGCAAATAGAAGGGGAAGAAATAGCAGTGAGAGATTTTACTTTCTTGGGCTCCATGATCACTGCAGATGGTGACAGCAGCCACGAAATTAAAAGACGCCTGTTTCTTGGGAGAAAAGCAATGACAAACCTAGAAGCATCTTAAAAAGTAGAGACATCACCTTGCCAAGGTCCATATAGCAAAAGCTGTGGTTTTCCCAGTAGTGATGTATGGAAGTGAAAGCTGGACTATAAAGAAGGCTGATCGCCGAAGAATTGATGCTTTTGAATTATGGTGCTGGAGGAGACTCTTGAGAGTCCCATGGACTGCAAGAAGATCAAACCTCTCCATTCTTAAGGAAATCAGCCCTGAGTGCTCACTGGAAGGACAGATCGTGAAGCTGAGGCTCCAATACTTTGGCTACCTCATGAGAAGAGAAGACTCCCTGGAAAAGACCCTGATGATGGGAAAGATGGAGGGCACAAGGAGAAGGGGACGACAGAGGACGAGATGGTTGGATAGTGTTCTCGAAGCTACCAGCATGAGTTTGACCAAACTGCGGGAGGCAGTGGAAGACAGGAGTGCCTGGCGTGCTCTGGCCCATGGGGTCACGAAGAGTCGGACATGACTAAACGACTAAACAACAACATCACATACCACTGTGGATGGGAAAGCAATCAGCACCAGATTCACACTACTGTATAATAGACCTTCCTCCAGCTCTCAACTTCAACTGACTGGAAATTCCAAAAATTACATAAGTTGTGCTGAGCCATCAAAATCCCAGCAGCCAAAATATTTAGTCATACTTGGGGCTTTCCTGTAATTTACAGAGAGGTCAGCACCCTCACACCTGCTTGTTTTCAGTCCCTTCGCCGAGACCTGGTTTCAGCCTCAGAGTGGCACTTTGAATGTATAAAACATTTATCTCTGTTGATGTGTGCATTTTCTGGTTCTGTAGACAAATACCTGGCGATGATCCTTCAGCAGCTGGGTATGGTGGCAGGTATGTTGCGCCTGGCCCTGCCACAAATGCTGCTATGTCCTTTGCCCGTACATGCTAGGCAGAAATTCAGCAGGTGCACCATCCAAGAGTTCAGAATTACCTTTTCCACATCGCCTAGTCCCTCTGTATCCAGAAGCACAAGGGTTTGACCAGGCCTGCCAGGGTAAGGGACGCACCACATCCAAATTCCCTTGGTCTTTGACTGCACCGTAGAACCCAGGGGGAAACCTAACCATGGAGATAACCAAATTTTCAGGATTTAGGAAACTGGAATCATGCGAGCTAGTAAGATCAGGGAACGGGGCTGACGCCCTTTCTCTTGGAAGGCTCTTACGTCAGTTCCCTCTCCCACAAAGGGTGTGGGGTGGTAGGAAAAGTGGGCTTCTAGTTTCCTAAACTAGAAAGCTTCCTGACACTGAATCAGCCCATCTAACCCAGTATTGTCTACCCTGACTGACAACAATTCACCAGGGATTTCAGACTGGAATATTTAATCTGGGAACTTATACATGCAGATCAGATACTCTACTAATGTTCTACATTTTCCAAAGAGATGTAACAGGAAAACTAGGATCAGAGTCATGCTGGACTCTTGTGGAAGTTGTGTCCAAATTGTTGCCTTGGAACACATTAACTGTCCTTGAATTGTTGTTGTTGTTGTTGTTGTTGTTGTTGATACCCCACCATCTGGCTGGGTTTCACCAGCCATTCTGGGTGGCTCCCAACAGAATATTAAAAACACAATAAAACATCAAACACTAAAAAATTTCCTTAACAGGGCTGCCTTCAGATGTCTTCTAAAAGTCAGATAGTTGTTTATTTCCTTGACATCTGAAGGGAGGGCGTTCCACAGGGCTGGCACCACCACTGAGAAGGCCCTCTGCCTGGTTCCCTGTAACCTCACTTCTCACAGTAAGGGAACTGCCAGAAGGCCCTCCGCACTGGACCTCAGTGTCTGGGCCGAATGATGGGGGTGGAGACGTTCCTTCAGGTATACTGGGCCGAGGCTGTTTAGGGCTTTAAAGGTCAGCACCAACACTTTGAATTGTGCTTGGAATAAGTTACTACATGATTCTCTCTGCACAGAAGGGCACTCTGTGGTCCACCCCCCCCCCCATTTGAGCGTAAAACACTTAAATGTAGAGTTTGCTCCCCTCCCTCTCGAGGGTTCACTGCAATTTTCTCTCTCACCTGAGTTTCTGCCAGCTAGTTTGTTCATGAGGTAGGACTTGCCCGTTCGATAGCGCCCCACAACGGCAACCACCACCACCGGCTGGCGAATTTCAGAGAGCTGGTGAAGGGCCTTTTCACAGACAAAGAGCTTCCTGTCCCTGTTCTCAATGAGGCAGATGGGCTCGGACATGTGGCTTTCGGGCGCCATTGCTCTAAACCTTAAAGTACTGTTTGGGGTAGGAGACAGATGGAAAACCAGGAAGAGTCATCATGGGATATATTTCATGTACACCTATGAATCAAAAATATGAGCTGCACGGATCCAGCAGCCAGAAGAATCAGAAAGATGCTATTTATTTATATTTAGAGAGATTATTTATTTATTTATTTAGACAAAGTAATAATCACAAATACAAAATAATAAAAATGTGCACCCCACCCCAAAAACCATTCCATTGCAACTATCTAATCTCTCAAAATTTCAACACGTCTTGCAATGGTTTGACCCCTTTCCATTTTAACAGTATAAATTGTACAAACACTCTCCCTATCTCCTCAAAATCATTTCTCCTGCATATTCCCCATCTTACCTTAATGACACATATTACTTTATCATTCCCCTTCATGGATCACTGCCTTGCCGTGGCGAAGGGGCTTGAAGAACTCAGAGAAGCTATGAACTATGCCGAGCAGGGCACCCAAGATGAACAGGTCATAGTGGAGAGTTTTGACCAAATGTGATCCACCTGGAGCAGGAATCGGCAAGCCACTCCAGTATCCCTGCCAAGAAAACTCCATGGACAAAGACAACAGGTATATAAAAGTTATGATGCTGGAAGATAAGCCCCTCAGGTCGGAAGGCGTCCAACATGCTACTGGGGAAGAGCGGAGGACAAGTACAAGTAGATCCAGAGCTGATGAAGCGGCTGGGCCAAAGCCGAAAGGACGCTCAGTTGCGGATATGCATGGAAGCGAAAGGAAAGTCCAATGCTGTAAAGAAAAATATTGCATAGGAACCTGGAATGTAAGAACCATGAACCTGGGTAAGTTGGATGTGGTCAAAAATGAGATGGCAAGAATAAACATTGACATCCTGGGCATCAGTGAACTAAAATGGGCGGGAATGGGCGAATTCAGTTCGGATGACTATCATATCTACTACTGTGGGCAAGAAACCCGTAAAAGAAATGGAGTGGCCCTCATAGTCAACAAAAGAGTGGCGAAAGCTGTACTGGGATGCAATCTCAAAAATGATAGAATGATCTCGATACGAATCCAAGGCAGACCTTTTAACATCACAGTAATCCAAGTTTATGCACCAACTACTGGTGCTGAAGAAACTGAAATTGACCAATTCTATGAAGACTTACAACACCTTATAGAAGTGACACCAAAGAAGGATGTTCTTCTCATTATAGGGGATTGGAATGCTAAAGTAGGGAATCAAGAGATAAAAGGAACAACTGGCAAATTTGGTCTTGGAATTCAAAACGAAGCAGGGCAAAGGCTAATAGAGTTCTGTCAAGAGAACAAGCTGGTCCTCACAAACACTCTTTTCCAACAACACAAGAGGCGACTCTACACATGGACATCACCAGATGGGCAGCATCGAAATCAGATTGATTATATTCTCTGCAGCCAAAGATGGAGAAGCTCTATACAGTCAGCAAAAACAAGACCTGGAGCTGACTGTGGCTCAGATCATCAGCTTCTTATAGCAAAATTCAAGCTTAAACTGAAGAAAGTAGGAAAAACCACTGGGCCGGTAAGATACAATCTAAACCAAATCCCTTATGAATACACAGTGGAAGTGAGGAACAGGTTTAAGGATTTAGAATTGCTGGACAGAGTGCCTGAAGAACTATGGGTGGAGGCTCGAAACATTATACAGGAGGCAGCAACGAAAGCCATCCCAATGAAAAGGAAATGCAAGAAAGCAAAGTGGCTGTCCAATGAGGCCTTACAAATAGCGGAGGAGAGAAGGCAAGCAAAATGCGAGGGAGATAGAGAAAGATACAGGAAACTGAATGCAGAATTCCAAAAAATAGCAAGGAGAGACAAGAAGGCCTTCTTAAATGAGCAATGCAAAGAAACAGAGGAAAACAACAGAATGGGAAGAACCAGAGATCTGTTCAAGAAAATTGGAGATATGAAAGGAACATTTCGTTCAAAGATTACCATAATAAAGGACAAAAGTGGTAAGGACCTAACAGAAGCAGAAGACATCAAGAAGAGGTGGCAAGAATACACAGAGGAACTATACCAGAAAGATATGGATGTCTCGTACACCCCAGGTAGTGTGGTTGCTGACCTTGAGCATCCTGGAGAGTGAAGTCAAATGGGCCTTAGAAAGCATTGCAAATAACAAGGCCAGTGGAAGTGATGGTATTCCAGCTGAACTATTTAAAATTTTAAAAGATGATGCTGTTAAGGTGCTACACTCAATATGCCAGCAAGTTTGGAAAACTCAGCAGTGGCCAGAAGATTGGAGAAGGTCAGTCTACATCCCAATCCCAAAGAAGGGCAGTGCTAAAGAATGCTCCAACTACCGCACAATTGCACTCATTTCACACGCTAGCAAGGTTATGCTTAAAATTCTTCAAGGAAGGCTCAAGCAGTATGTGGACTGAGAACTCCCAGAAGTGCAAGCTGGATTTAGAAGAGGCAGGGGAACCAGAGACCAAATTGCAAACATGCGCTGGATTATGGAGAAAGCTAGAGAGTTCCAGAAAGACATCTACTTCTGCTTCATTGACTATGCAAAAGCCTTTGACTGTGTCGATCACAGCAAACTATGGCAAGTTCTTAAAGAAATGGGAGTGCCTGATCACCTCATCTGTCTCCTGAGAAATCTCTATGTGGGACAAGAAGCTACAGTTAGAACTGGATATGGAACACCTGCTTGGTTCAAAATTGGGAAAGGAGTACGACAAGGCTGTATTTTGTCTCCCTGCTTATTTAACTTATATGCAGAATTCATCATGCGAAAGGCTGGGCTGGATGAATCCCTAGCCGGAATTAAGATTGCTGGAAGAAATATCAAGAACCTCAGATATGCAGATGACACAACCTTGATGGCAGAAAGTGAGGAGGAATTAAAAAACCTTTTATTGAGGGTGAAAGAGGAGAGCACAAAATATGGTCTGAAGCTCAACATCAAAAAAACGAAGATCATGGCCACTGGTCCCATCACCTCCTGGCAAATAGAAGGGGAGGAAATGGAGGCAGTGAGAGATTTTACTTTCTTGGGCTCCATGATCACTGCAGATGGTGACAGCAGCCACGAAATTAAGAGACGCCTGCTTCTTGGGAGGAAAGCAATGGCAAACCTAGATAGCATTTTAAAAAGTAGAGACATCACCTTGCCAACAAAGGTCCGTATAGTAAAAGCTATGGTTTTCCCAGTAGTGATGTATGGAAGTGAGAGCTGGACCATAAAGAAGGCTGATCGCCGAAGAATTGACGCTTTTGAATTATGGTGCTGGAGGAGACTCTTGAGAGTCCCATGGACTGCAAGAAGATCAAACGCATCCATTCTTAAGGAAATCAGCCCTGAGTGCTCACTGGAAGGACAGATCGTGAAGCTGAGGCTCCAATACTTTGGCCACCTCATGAGAAGAGAAGACTCACTGGAAAAGACCCTGATGTTGGGAAAGATGGAGGGCACAAGGAGAAGAGGACGACAGAGGACAAGATGGTTAGACAGTGTTCTTGAAGCTACAAACATGAATCTGACCAAACTGCGGGTGGCAGTGGAAGACAGAAGTGCCTGGCGTGCTCTGGTCCATGGGGTCACGAAGAGTCGGACACGACTGAACGACTAAACAACAACACACTTTATCATTGGGACACGGCTGGTGCTGTGGGTTAAACCACAGAGCCTAGGACTTGCCAATCAGAAGGTTGGTGGTTCAAATCCCCGCGATGGGGTGAGCTCCCGTTGCTCGGTCCCTGCTCCTGCCAACCTAGCAGTTCGAAAGCACGTCAAAATGCAAATAGATAAATAGGTACCACTCCAGCGGGAAGGTAAACAGTGTTTCCGTGCACTGCTCTGGTTTGCCAGAAGCAGCTTAGTCATGCTGGCCACATGACCCGGAAGCTGTATGCCGGCTCCCTTGGCCAATAAAGCAAGATGAGCGTCGCAACCCCAGAGTCGGTCACAACTGGACCTAATGGTAAGGGGTCCCTTTACCTTTACCTTATCATTAATAGCTATACCCCACCCCACTTTATACCATTCTTACATTTTATATTCTCCTTGCCCCTTCCACTTCCCAGCTATCATAATTCGTGCAGCTGTCAATAAATTTGTAAGCAAATCCTTCATAGCCTGCGAACCTTCCACCCCATCGTAAATAGACAATAATGCTACCTCTGGACTTTCGGTCAGCTTTAACCCAGTGATTTCTGTTATCTCCTTAAACTCCCTTTGCCAAAAAAATTGTACATATTTACACCACCAGTGAAGGTAAGATAGATTATATAAAGATGTGCACAAGCAATGTCCAAATAAATCCATTAATAAAACACAGCTAAAAAATTTAGGTGATGATATTGATTCAGTGTTGACCATTTGTTCTGCATGCCATGAATTTATAATTTCTGGATGTTTTAATGATTTTATGCTACACTGCCAAGTTATTATCTTTATTACTATTTGAACAACTTGATGGTTTATTGCCTTAATGTGGCGCAGCAACAAAACTGCTCATGCATTTGCAATGCTAAGCAGGGCCAGGTATGGTTTCGATTTGGATGGGGGACCACCTGTTGAGATTCCTGCATTGACCCTCAGGGTTCCTTTCAAATCTACAATTCTCTGACTCTATGATTCTGTCATCTAGAACACTGGTAGGCAAGCTAAGGTCCGGGGGCCGGATCCGGCCCAATCGCCATCTAAATCCAAACCCATGGGAATCAGTGTGTTTTTACATGAGTTTTTTTATTTAAAATGCATCTTTGTGTTATTTGTGGGGCATAGGAATTCGTTTTTCCCCTTCAGAATATAGTCCGGCTCTCCACAAGGTCTGAGGGGCAGTGGACTGGCTCCCTGCTGAAAATGTTTGCTGGCCCCTAATCTAGAAGGTTGCAGGTCCCGCATCCCTGCATTTGTGGCCCTGAAATGATTAAAATTGCATTCTCCCTTTAAACTCTGACTTCACCCCTCTCCTCTTCCTTCGTTTTTCTTGCGTCATATTTTAGACTGTAAGGTCCTCAAGGCAATGAGCTAACCTTCTGCAAAACACCACACATATTGAAGTAACAACAACAACAATATTGATATTGTTTTAATATTTTTAATTTTCTGTAAATTGCCATGGCTTTTATTGGAAATGAAAGGTGGTGTACAAACAATTGAGACAAACAATTTTTCCTGTTACTGTTATTATTAGGAAGAAACTATGTTCTGAGCAGTTTGTCTGCAATGAGCAAACTTCTCACCCATGAATCTCTGGGGAGCCCCGTGTTTCCAGGAACGCCGTTTATAAACCACCAAGTTTGGGGGGTCTCCCTCCCTCCCTGTGATAATTACTGGGGCAGTTAAAACTTGCTTCAGTTTCGGGATCGAGGCCCTGCCTTGCCCAGAGACACACAGAGGACCCGGAAGGTTGACTGTCTTCTTTGTAGCCTGCAAAGCAACCTCCTCCATCCCATCGCGCAAAACCACAAACCGCAAAGGCCGATTCTCACGAGACACGCACCAATGGGGTAATGGTGCCAAATGCTTCTTAGTTAGCATCATAGGAGCCAACTCCTAGGGGGCCGACGTCCCTTCGCCCCGCCCTCCCGACAATAAAATGTTTGAGGGGGTCGCGCCTCCCCCCCCCCGCACTGCCATTCAAACGATGCGCGTGCGCCCTGCCATGTGATCGATTATGTGGTGCGAGGCTTACCTCTCCCCCCCCCCCCCCAATTTCTCCCCACAATTTTATTTAAGTTGACAACCCTGGCTACAATCTCCCCCCTCCAAGTTGACAACCCTGGCTCATCGCCCTCCCCCCTTCCAGCTTGGCGCTAAACCAGCCTCAGACGCGCGGAGACATTTGGCAGCACCTCGTAAGCAAAAAGAGCTTCGCTTCGGCGCCGCTCTAAATGGCTGGCTAATACTAGCTCGGGTGGGGATCCCAGAATAAACAACCGGCCCTTCGCTGCCCCGTGAGCGCCGCTGCACTGCTTTTGCATGCGCACCAGCAAACCGATCCTCCGCGCGTCTACTCGGAAGTAAACCAGACGGCGACGGCTCTCCCCCTCTCCTCTCGCGCAGGAGCGCGGTGGTTCCCAACTTTCCGGTGCAACGTCTACTCAGAAGTAAGCCTTACTTTAACCCCACGGGGCAGGAGTGCCAACTTGGCCCCGGGGCCGTGGGTGCCATGCAGCGTGCATGACCCTGGCACCGAAATTTGTGGGTGCCCGGTCCCCTTCATGGGGAATTTTGTGGGCGATGGCGCCAGGGTCCCAGGGAGTTGGCACCTATGCCACGAGGATGACTCCCGGGTAAAGAGGGCTGGGATTGCACGTGTGGATTCTCGCAGCTGGCAAACGAGGCGGCGGCTCTCCAAGCTCCGCCTCCGCGGCTGTTCAGCAACTGGGATCGCGGCGAAACTGCCGACCGCGGCGGGGTCCGCCCGAAACGCGGCCCGGGCGCTCTCCTTACCTCCCGGCAGCAGCAGCAGCAACAGCAGCAGCGGCCTCTGGCTCCCAGACGTCCCGCCGACCCTGCTAACTCTGGCTCCTCGCCTGCCCAGCGGGGCTTTTGTTCGACCAGGAAGTGAAAGTGAAAGTAGCTCCTGATTGTAAGCGCAGGATTCCAGGAAGAGAGGAGAGTTCCCGGCAGCGCCACCCGCGTCCTCCCTTTCTGAGTTTTTATCTGCCTTCGAGCACGGATCTGGGTGTTTCTGAACTGTTGCCAGTTATGTATGCCCTTTTATGGACGCTGTTTTGTATTATTTTATTAATACTATTGCCTAGCGCCAGTTTGTTGTGGACTTTGGCTAGAACAATAAACTTTTGAACTTCATATATGCCTAGCTTTTGTGGGATTTTAATGTTGTGAGGGTTTTTTTTTGGGGGGGGGAGTAGTAGTCTGTATAATGCCGGAGTCCTAATTCCTGGGCTCCTAGACCCACAGCAAGGGCTAAAATCTGGTATGAACTAGCCAGGCCATCTTCTTGGTGACTTACTGGGGAAACTGTACGCCAGCTCCCTCGGCCATTAAGCGAGATGAGCGCCGCAACCCCAGAGTTGTCCGTGACTGGACCTAATAGTCACGGGTCCCTTTACCTTTACCTATAACAAAGGGAAGTAGCTTTGTGCCAAATGGGTGCTCCTCACCTGGCTGGTAGGGGCAGCAGAGTCATGTGTGAGAGCTGGAAGCAGCCTTCAGGCAGAAGCCAGGTAAAGGAGAGCCATGCTTGATTTCTGTTGTCAGGGTGGGTGGGCGTGTATGCAAATAGCTAAATATGCAAATAGGGGTGGTGCTGTGGTCTAAACCACCGCAACCCCAGAGTTGGCCATGACTGGACCTAATGGTCAGGGGTCCCTTTACCTTTAGTAGTCTGTATAATGCCTGAGTCCTAATTCCTGGGCTCCTAGACCCACAGCAAGGGTTAAAATCCGTTGCAGGGATTCAAACTGCCGACCTTCTGATCAGCAAGCTCAAGAGGCTCAGTGGTTTAGACCACAGCGCCCCCTGTACTTTACTAGTACAGTTCCCTATTACCCCTACTTGCTACTATAATTCTATGTATAAATACTATAATTCTATATATAAATACTATAATTCTATATATAAATATTATAATTCTTACAGTTTCTAAAATGTCAACCAGAAGTTACATGAGTGGAGCTCAAAAGAGGAAGAAGCAGATAGCTGGAGAAGAGCTTAGCAAATTACCAAAATTAGATAGCTTCTTTACAAAGACAAATAAGGGGCCTGATGAACCCAAAGCTTATACCACTGTGAATCAGTCATGTGATATTCGTCCCATTCCTGATACAGAACCTGGTACATCTAGTTCTATAGAATCTGCTTCAATGACTGAAGCAAGAAATATTCAGATTGACCGAGCAGAGAGTAGCCCAAGCACAGAAGATTCAACATCAAAATACAAACAGAATGATGTTGGGCTATGGGGTGATTTAAGCAAAGATGACATAGTACACTGGGTAGAAAAAGGTCCATCAGAGTGTCAGCACTCAGATGGTTCATTTGAAAAGTCTTTTGCAAGAAGAAGAAGAAGAAGAGTTTGGATTTGATATCCCGCCTTTCACTCCCTTTAAGGAGTCTCAAAGCGGCTAACATTCTCCTTTCCCTTCCTCCCCCACAACACTCTGTGAGGTGAGTGGGGCTGAGAGACTGTGACTGGCCCAAGGTCACCCAGCAGCTGCATGTGGAGGAGCGGAGACGCGAACCTGGTTACCCAGATTACGTGACTACCGCTCTTAACCACTACACCACACTGGCTCTCTTGCAAGCCAAGACAGATATTGTTCAAAGAGCTTTTTCTATCCCAAACAGGCTTATGGTGAAAAATACTACAGAGAACGGTTAGTATATTCACCAGAAACTGGTTGTGTATACTGTTTTGTGTGCAAACCCTTTTCAAATTCTTCCACACCGTTATCATCAGATGGATTTCTGATTGGCACAACACCTATTTAGTTTAGTTCTGAAGACCATAGAAAAACTTAATATCTTACAAGAAGAAAAAGTGGCTCAACAATTGATTGTCAACTAGCAGAACAGATACATAATGAACGGCAATACTGGAAACATGTTCTTGAACGAGTTGTGGCAGTCATAATAACTCTGGCAGAGCGTGATTTACCTTTCAGAGGAAATATTTGGTTCTCCCCACAATAGCAATTACCTTGGATTACTTATTGCAAAATTTGATCCCTTTCCTGTTGTTGTTGTTGTTGTTGTTGTTGTTGTTGTTGTTGTTGTTGTTTAGCCGTCAGGGTCTTTTCTAGGGAGTCTTCTCTTCTCATGAGGTGGCCAAAGTATTGGAGCTTCAGCTTCAGGATCTGTCCTTCCAGTGAGCACTCAGAGCTGATTTCCTTCAGAATGGACAGGTTTGATCTTCTTGCAGTCCATGGGACTCTCAAGAGTCTCCTCCAGCACCATAATTCAAAAGCATCAATTCTTTGGCAATCAACCTTCTTTATGGTCCAGCTTTCACTTCCACACATCACTACTGGGAAAAGCATAGCTTTATGCAGATCCTTTTCTAGCAAACCATATAAAAGAATTTTGAAATAGAGGATCAGGTGTCACATCCTAGCTTTCTAAAACAATACGTGATGAATTTATCCAAATGATGGCATTTAAAGTAAGAGAATCAATTATGGATGATTTTAAAACTGCAGGCTACTTCAGTTTTTCTGTAGATTCCATTCCAGACCTGTCCCATGTTGATCAGCTCACTGTTATTGTAAGGTATGTCTCACCAGATGATAGGCTCCCTATCTAACATTTTCTAACCTTCCTAGAGATGGGTAGCCACACAGGGGAAAGTATAATAATAATAATAATAATAATAATAATAATAATAATAATAATATGTTATTTGTACCCTGCCCTCCCCAGCCGGAGCTGGGCTCAGAGCGGCTAATATCATATAAATAACACAGTATACAAGGTATGGCTAAGATGGGATTTGAAGAACAGGTAAATGACAAATTGCCTGATGTTGATTACAAGAAAAGCAGAAGAAGATCATTCTAGAAGGAGACATATAGGTGAAGGTGAAGGTGAAGCTTCAGAGAACCTTGAGCCAAGAGACAAGTTCAGAATCAAAGCATTTATACCTGTGATGGATGCATTGGAATCAAATCTGGCACAAAGGGCATCAGTATACAATGATGCTGCAAAAAAGTTTTCATTCTGAACAAAATTAGATGCTACAGAAGAAGAGATTCATGAAGAAGTTAATGCTTTAAGCCAAACATATATTGAAGATGTGGACTCTCCTTGTTGGAGAACTCAAGCGAAATATCAAAGTAGATGAAAAAAATAGAGGAATAAAAGTAAGAAGTAAGGAATTTAAATTGAAAGCATTTGCTGATGATTTAGTAATTACAGTAGAAGATCCAATTACGTAGCTTGAACAGGTTATATACAAGATACAAGAGTTTGGACAAGTTGCTAGTTTCAAACTCAATAAAAATAAGATGAAATTATTAGTTAAAAATACCCCAGAACAGGATAAAGAAAAATTCAACAAGAAATAGCCATAAATATACATAAAAAAGTGAAATAGTTAGGGATATGGTTAATACCAAGGAATATTAATATATATAAAGACAATTATTTTAAAAATTGGAAAGAAATAAAAAGGAAATTATAAATTTGGATAGAATGAACCTATCACTATTAGGAAGGATATCAGTTATCAAGATGAATGTATTGCCAAAAATGTTGTTTTTATTCCACTCAATTACAGTGATAAGTAATATAGTATGTTTAAAAGGATGTTTCAAAATTTATACTGCAGGGCAAGAAGCCGAGAATAAAATATAAACTATTAACAAATATAAAAGAGGAGGCTTTTCACTGCCAGACCTGAAATTAGACTATGAAGCCTCATGCATTTGTTGGATTCGAGAATGGATCAAATTAAAACATTTATTAGATCTCGAAGCGTAGGATAATAGATTTGGTTGGCATGCCTACTTATGGTATGCAAAAGCCAGAATACATCAAAGTTTCTGAAATCATAGACTAAGGAAAGCGATAAAGTATAAAAGATTATTGGAACAAAAAACACCATGGTGGCTTTCCCCTATAGAGGCAATATCAAGGAAAAAATAAAAAATGGACACTGAATGGGCCACGTATAGAGAGTTGTTAATTGAATCAGAAAATCAATTAAAATTGAAAGAATTTAATGCAATTAGAGAGAAAGTAACAGATTGGTTGCAATACTTTCAGCTAAATGAAACATTTAAGATTGAGAAAAAGAAAGGATTTCAGTACAAAATCTCAACTTTTCCGAGAGAAATGATAGAAAATGATAGAAAATTAATTTCCAAAATGTGCAATCTGTTGCTAGAATGGGAAGCAACAGATGAAGATGTTAAATCAGTCATGATCAAAGGAGCACAAGATGTGGGACCCACAGCAGCACCCGCGTCCCTACTTAATACATACTTAATACTTAATATGTTAATACTTCTATTAAGCTAGCTCAAATGTCACAAATTGGTATGTGAACTTGAGTTTTCCAGAACATTTGGTAATTGAGGGTGAACTTGGCTGACATACAGTGGTACCTTGATTGACGAACTTGATCCGTTCCGGAAGTGCGTAAATAAACCAAACTGTACTTAAACCAAGGCGTGCTCTGCCATAGCAGCGGGGGACTCAGTTTCCAAATGGAACACACTCAACATGTTCTGCTTCCAAGGCAAACTTCACAAACCAAAACACCTACTTCCAGGTTTGCAGCATTCTTGGTCCACGTTGTTCATAAACTAAGCTGTTCTTAAACCAAGGTACCACTGTATCTGGAATACAGTGAGCATCTCTAAAATCCTGGTGCCCCCCCCCCCATACAATTCGTATTATTCAAAGAGTGAACTCCTATTCACGTAGAGGAAGCCTAAAAGGCCATTAACTGTTAATAAATCGTCCCTTAAAAATCAAATTGCCCCTCTGTGTGGCGTGTGCCCCACGTCGGGAACCACGGCTTTAAACAAAGGGCGAATGAGGGGAGACGTGCTAGAAGTTTGCAAAATTACGCATGGCATGGAGATAGAGACACGTTTTCACCCTCTCTCATAACGCCAGAACTCGTGGACATCCCAACGAAGCTGAATCTTGGAAGATTAAAAGGAAATGCTTCTTCGAGCAGCGCATAGATAAACTGTGGAACTCACTGCCACGGGAGGCAAGGACGGCCACCGATTTGGATATGGCTTTAAACGAGGACGCGACCACGTAGAAGGAGACCAAAGGCGGCAAAATGCTCCTGAATCCCAGCTGCCTGGAACTGTTCCATCTCCTGAGAACAGGATGCTGCATCCAGACTCATGGGCGCCGCCGCCAACAATGCGCCGCTTCCTGGCCAAGGGGGCGGGTTGGGCGGGAACGTGAGATTGGCCTGTCTGTGCGGCGAGATAGCGGAGGACCGAAAGTGAAAGCAGGCACCCGGCTGCCTCTTTCCTGCCAAGGCAAGCGATTCCAGGAAATCAGCGCTTCTCACGCCCGGCTCGACATAGATCTCCCTGGCAACCGTGAAGAGGAGGAAGAACCCTCCCGTCTGCAGACAAAAACAGGGACTTTTTCTGAATTCCCCTTGCAGCACTTTGATCCCAAACCGAATAAATTCCTGCGCAAAATGACTCGTTTGTGTGCGTTGCCCCGGGCGTGGGGAGGGGGGGTCGAGTGGTTATTCGTTTTAATTCTATTTTCTTTTCCCCCCCTCCACGGTGGGGGAAAGGCACTTGTGAGATTTTTCTGCCTCAGGGGCCAAATGAACTTGATTGGCCTTTGGTCTGAGTGGTGGAAACAGTGGCGTAGCGTGGGTTGTCAGCACCGGGGGCAAGGCAAGTAATTTGCACCCCCTAACCCGTGGATTTGCGCCCCCTAACCCCCCTTAATACTTTTATTAAGCTAGCCCAAATGTGACAAATTGGTATGTGAACTTGAGTTTTCCAGAACATTTGGTAATTGAACGTGGCTGACATACAGTGGTACCTTGGTTGACGAACTTGATCCGTTCCGGAAGTCCGTTCTTAAACCAAAGCATTCTTAAACCAAGGCGTGCTTTGCCATAGCAGTGGGGGTCTCAGTTTACAAATGGAACACACTTAACATGTTCTGCTTCCAAGGCAAAGTTCACAAACCAAAACACCTACTTCCAGGTTTGCAGCATTCTTAATCCATGTTGTTCATAAACGAAGCTGTCCTTAAACCAAGATACCACTGTATCTGGAATACCTAAGTCAACAGTGCCATTTCCCCACAAAAAATGGCTCAAAAACGGCTCAACAACTTTTCTGTCGGGCTTTTCAGTTTGAAATATGTCAACCTTATCAGATGTGGGGTCTGCAGGTTCCCCCCTCCCTGACTGGTGTTTTATTTGTGGGTGTATCCTGCAATGTGCTCTCTACACTGTAAGAGTGCATTAGTGACAGATATGTTCTGCTCTGCTTCCTAGTGCTTCCACATTATTGCTGCTTGGAGGAGCTATAGCGCAACAAAAGTGGGACAAAAATAAACCACAGCAATGATTATATCTATTGCTGGATATATTACCCACATATGGCCAGTAATTGGCGCTTCCTGGTTTCAACGCTTATTGTAGCTTTGAATCTTTATATATTTATCCGTATAGTGAGGGCATCCTCATATAGCCAACTTATAATGAGGACTTGACGTGAGACGTCACTCTCTGTCAATATAGTTAGGACCACGTATCATATAGATAAGGGGTTGTCCCTCGCTTTGTTATTTAATGAGAATTTGGCCAACTGTCAGGCGCCTGCCTAGTTTGACAAATTATCATGCCCGAGACATGAAATGTATTTGGCTCAGCCACAAGGACTGCCTACGCCTTGAACCCTCCATGAACGTTGCTCTGTGCCCACAGGAGAGATAAGGCGCACACCTGCACCCACTCCCAGGCCCCATTGGAGGAGGACAGCTGCTGATCTTCACAGCACTTACAGCCTAGAAGAGTATAAGGCGACCACGTTTGGTGCAGACCAACAAGATCTCATAATGGGAGAAAATGCCAGTACTGTGGTACCTCGGATTACGTACTTAATTCGTTCCTGCGGTCCGTTCTTAACCTGAAGTACCACTTTAGCTAATGGGGCCTCCCGCTGCTGCCCTATTTCTGTTCTCATCCTGATTTTGTTCTGTGGTAACTTCTCTCTCTTACATCATGGATGTTGGCAAACTGAATTTAAAAAGGCGAAATAATATCAGAATTGGAGCTGTCAGGGATGCACAAGGGAAACTGTGCTTTAATGCTCAGGAACTTGGCAAAGTCATTTTTCATCTTATGAATTTTTATATTATGGACATATGGTCTGTATTATTTTATTAATACTAATACAAGTTAGTCGTGGCCTTTGGCTAGAACAAGAAACTTATGAGCTAAAGAACAGTTTGCTCTGCTGTGCACAAGCCCTATGTCTTACCCTCCCACTTTGCTGCTCCTGATATAACTCTTCTTCGCCTTGGTGCAGAAACTCCTCCTCACCTTTTGCAGATTGGGAGTCAACTCTGGCCCATTGCATGTGAAATTTGAGACTTTCTATCAGGCCAGGGTTTCTCCAGCAGAGTCTGTGCTTCTGACTGGAAAACAGGTGCTGGGGCCTATAAGTAGGATTTGGGGCACACGGCTGTTACAAAAAGCAAATTCAGATAGCATGACATTTTCATGAATATTGTACATCTTGTACTATACCAGGGTGGTATAGTGGTTAAGAGTGTTGGACAAGGACCTGAGAGACCAGGGTTCAAATCCCCACATGACCACAACACTTGGGTGATGACCATGGGGCATTCAAAGCCTCCCACAGCCTAACCAACCTCACAGGGCTGTTGTGGAGATTCAGTGAGGTGTATGCCACCTTGTTGTCTTTGTCCATGGAGTTTTCTTGGCAGGGATACTGGAGTGGCTTGCCGATTCCTGCTCCAGGTAGATCACGTTTGGTCAAAACTCTCCACTATGACCTGTTCATCTTGGGTGCCCTGCTCGGCATAGTTCATAGCTTCTCTGAGTTCTTCAAGCCCCTTCGCCACGGCAAGGCAGTGATCCCTGAAGGGATCCATGACAGATCGTGAAGCTGAGGCTCCAATACTTTGGCCACCTCATGAGAAGAGAAGACTCACTGGAAAAGACCCTGATGTTGGGAAAGATGGAGGGCACAAGGAGAAGGGGACGACAGAGGACGAAATGGTTAGACAGTGTTCTCGAAGCTACAAACATGAATCTGACCAAACTGCGGGTGGCAGTGGAACACAGGAGTGCCTGGCGTGCTCTGGTCCATGGGGTCACGAAGAGTCGGACACGACTGAACGACTAAACAACAACAACAACATGCCACCTTGAATTCCTTAGGAGAAAAAAGTTAAATAAATAAATAAGCCACCTCTTCTCCAATGCCACAAGAAATTTTAATGAAACACACAATTAAAAATGCAACGTTGTGAACTCCAGAATTATTTTATTATTTTGCCAGACATTATTCACGTAAAAAACAAGAAAAAAAACAAGATCAAAGCAAACAGGCATATTTCAAATCCAGCAATTAAACCTACCCTCAAATGTGATGGTCAAATTTGTAAGCTTCCATGGGCTTACAATCTGCACCCAACCACATTATCAGGTCAAGTCTGTGGTAAGCATCATTCTGCTAATACTGCAATATGGCACTCAGGCTACATCAACACAGCAGCTTTCTTCGTGATAGTGGCTTTGGTGTCACCTGAGGCACTGTATGGCAAAAAGTTCTTCGTAGGCAACAGGCATGGAAGTAGCTAACTGACTTCATAAAGAGGTTGCCTTTGACAAATACAGCACCATTATAAGGTGTTCAAGGAAATCTGTACACAATCTGCATCTTCAATACAATCTTGGAAGGCATTCTTGTCTCCCACTTCCAAGTGGAATTTTTTTACAGCTTCCTTTTTGCTTACTAACTTAATACAAATGTCAGAGAAGAAGAAAAAGGAAGTGTCAGTTCCGATAGGGGGCAGGGGCAGGGATCCTGGCAAATATATTAATATGTGGGTGTGTCAGGGAAGAACAGAAGCTAAACTAGGGGACACCCAAATGCCCTGGCTAACACACCACCAACTACACACCTTCTTAAACAATTCAGTAGTAAAATCAACAGCTACTAAGCCCTTGACCACCTTCGAAAACCTTCTCCTAACAGCAACAGAACATGGCAAGGGGATGGTATCCACAATATACAATATACAGATGGTACCTAACACCATGGAAACTGGTGCTGATATGCCCAGGAACCTCGCCAAAACGCTGGAGAGGCTGGACCTCCACAGGCACATACCACCACATGTGGTGGGAATGCCCCCAAGCCCAACTCTTCTGGAAAGCAGTCATACAAGAAAGAAGCAAAATAACTAAACAGGTACTAGAAGACACCCCAGAACTGGCCCTACTAAACATCTTCCAAGATAGCAATGCCCACTCACACTATAAAGAGCTCATAGCCCACCTACTCTCAGCAGCCAGAAACATCATAGGCAGACACTGGAGGGACCTGTCAGGAATAAACATGGAACACTTGTATCAAGTAGTATGGGAAACAGCCTTACTAGAAAAGCTAATCAATAAACTGAGACTGAAACTGACATGGGGAGAAATAGAAGAGGATGCCTTCACCACCACTGTCTCACGACAAATGTAACTGATCTGTAGGCCTTTCCCTGCTTGATCACAAGCGCCTTATAAAGTTAGAAGCCAGCGATCCAGCAATTCTGGGGACAATACCAGGCAAAAAACATGTGGCAACATCTACCAGACCACCCAACACCCCTGCAAACCAAGATGGCTTCTTGATATTTTCAGCCTGTTGTCTCAGCTGATTAATCTCCCCATTTAGTCGATTTGCTTCTTTCAGAAATCCATCCTTCAGCAAAGCCTCTTGCTCCTGCAAAAAGAGAGAGCATTCACATCAAAAGAAAAAAAGGGGTGTGATTCGGCTTTCGGTGTGCTTAAGAATACTTCCAGCCAAACCGAAAGACAAAAGCTTTCTTCTGGTGTTCTAAAGAAGGCATCTAATTGAATGGAATTTAAGTTTTTAACGTCATTGTCTGTGCCACTTGACAGTCAAGGAGATGGCTCAGATCACGACGAACTTCCTTCCAACCCCAGAAGCTTCACTCCACAGCTGAGTGTGTCTCGCAAGGATGCCTGACCAGGAAAAACACTGCTAACTAAATTAGATAGGGGCCCTGGGATTGTGAGGAAGAGGGCTAACACTCCCCTGAGCCTGACTTGATGCATTTTGTAAGGAAGCACAGAACTCCAGAACCACCCAAACTAGCATTCTTGTGTTTGCTTGTTGCAAATAGAGAAGAGGCCCAAGATGGGCCTGTGATAGTTACCCTGAGTTTACTCTCCATCATCATATTCTGCTCTTTCAGTAGATTGTCCCTTTCTTTCACCATCTTCTCCTCCAGCTGATGGATGTTCAGCTCGTAGCTCCGTTTCTGATCTTCCATCTTCTGTTCCAGCTCAGCTTGCTTCTGCTTCTGGATCTCCTGCTCTCGCTGCGCAGCTTCAGCCTTTGCCTTCGCCTCTGTCCCGGGAATGAAAAAAAGGAAGAACGAATAACTGCAGGTGTGCAGAGCCACAAGATATTGTTCTACGGTTACTGACTGCTATGGAGTTTGGATTTGGCTAAAATAGGGTTAAAGGGGCCAGAATTACTGCTTGAAGTTTGTTAATGCTCAGTGGCCCTGCATACCATTCATATCTGTATTTGGAGAAAGTAGGAAGCCCCAAAACAACTAGAAAATAGAAAAGTTGTAGCAGAAATAAATGCTCCAGAGCAGTAGTTTGTGGGACAGATTCAAGTGAATACAGTCTTACCTCGGGTTACAGTCTTGAAAGACCTACATTGGCTCCCAGTACATTTCCGAGCACAATTCAAAGTGTTCGTGTTGACCTTTAAAGCCCTAAATGGCCTCGGCCCAGTATACCTGAAGGAGCGTCTCCACCCTCATTGTTCTGCCCGGATGCTGAGGTCCGGCGCCGAGGGCCTTCTGGCGGTTCCCTCATTGCGAGAAGCAAAGCTACAGGGAACCAGGCAGAGGGCCTTCTCGGTAGTGGCGCCCGCCCTGTGGAACACCCTCCCATCAGATGTTAAAGAAATAAACAACTACCTGACATTCAGAAGACATCTTAAGGCAGCCCTGTTCAGGGAAGTTTTTAATGTGTGACATCTTAGTGTATTTTTGGTCTTTGTGGAAGCTGCCCAGAGTGGCTGGGGAAACCCAGCCAGATGGGCGGGGTACAAATAATAAATTATTTATTATTATTATTATTATTATTGACGCTTCAGGTTGCGTTTTTTCGGGTTATGGACCTGCTGAAACCCAGAAGTACTGAAACAGGTTACTTCTGAGTTTCGGCGGTCGTGCATGCGCAGAAGCGCTGAATCGCAACCCGCGCGTGCGCATTCAAGTCAATTAATGAATTCTGTTGCCCTAGCGCAAGAATTCCACTTAAAAAAGAAACTTTTTCTGCTGTTAGGAAAGTGACAGACAATTGAACTGAAAACTGTGGGATGTGAATGAGTAAAAGGGAAAATGTATAAGCACCCTACAAGCAAGTCAGGATGAATGTTCCATGTCATAAACAAATCACAATGAATGCTCAGCAAACGTTGGATTTAATCAAACCTCTGCAAAAGCTTTCTGCAAGCAGATTATTATTATTTATATACAGCCCTATACCATCAGCCTTGAAAAGCACATAGAGCTGAAAGAAAAAGTGGGAGAAAATGTCTCTTTTTCCAACATGCTTCTATGTCATTTTCAAGGGGTAAAAAGATAACCACACCCAAAACCTCATGACCAAGTGTGCAGCATGTGGGGAGGCCCAGAGTCTTCATGGGCCCCAGGGGAAGACCTCCAGGGAGCCCATTGTTGACCACTGCCCCATGCATGCTACTTTCCCATCCCCCTACCTGCCATTTCCTTCTCTTTCTCTGACAGAGCTTGATCACTTAGCAGTATGGCTCTGCCGACATTCTCCTTCTCCTTGAGGAACTGCTGTAGGACTGTCTCTGCCTGCAACAGAAGAGTCAGCAGAGTGAATGAAGAGAGGCCAGCTAAAACAGATTGGGTCCCCTGCCTGCTTCAAGTTTCCCATTTTTGCTTAATAAGGTGAGAAAGGAGAAATACAAATGCATGAACATTTCTGCAGTGATGTTAATAAAGTAAAGAGGAAGGGAGACTGTCTGAAGCATGGACTGTGAGAAGATAGCTGGCCCAGATGGCCTTTGACTCCCTGGCAGGCACCCCTTTCATTTCAGGCACAAAGTAGATCTCATCATGCAGCTGAGGGTTGTGGATTTCCTTCTTCTATTACCTCTGTATTAAAAAGGACTCCTCCTGAACGGTTAAGTCCGGTCAAAGGCAAATACGGGGCTGCAGCGCTCCTCTTGCTTTCAGGCAGAGGGTGCCAGCGTTTGTCCACAGACAGCTTTCTGGGTCATGTGGCCAGCATGACTAAACCACTTCTGGCGCAATGGAACGCCGTGACAGAAACCAGAGCGCACAGAAATGCTGTTTACCTTTCCGCCACAGTGGCACATATTTATCTACTTGCACTGGCTAGTTTCCGAACTGCTAGATTGGCAGGAGCTGGGGCAGATCAATGGGAGCTCAACCAGTCATGGGGATTCAAACCGCCAACCTTCTGATCAGCAAGCCCAAGAGGCTCAGTGATTTAGACCACAGCGCCACCCACATCCTCTGTATTATTCACCCCTAGAATTGTGGCCCTGTAAGAGCCTAAGCAGATATGTTGAGGGGATGCCTGTGATTGGATCTGCTAGCATTCTGAAAGTTACTTAACACTGCTGGGGACTGCACATCACATCAGAGCAGCCAGGATGGAAGAAAAGGTCATCTGCTTCCCTGAGCTAAACAGCCCTCCAAATATCCCATAACACAAGGATCTCTCAGGGCCACTGTGTCCTAGTCCAATCCGCAATCTCTAGCAATTGATTTTAAGTAAATTTCAAAGCACTGTGGACTTCCTGTGTCGCATCTACATAGATCCTAAATTGGGAAGCTCAGGCACATTGCTAGGGAAGCAGAACAACCTCCCACAATCTCTCTCCCAGGCTACTTTTTATATGTCTCTCGACTGGACCAGGAATCTGAGCTTGTTTCAGCTGTGTGCCTTTCTGTTTGCTACCAGGTTGAACAATGAGCTATTAGACTGCAGTCAGACACGCCTTAATTTTTCATGGATTCAGAATTTTAAAAATGGTGCAATTGTGTAGCAAGAGTTGTTGTTGTTGTTGTTGTTGTTGTTGTTGTTGTCTTATACCATCTGGCTGGGTTTCCCCAGTCACAATTTCAGTACCCAATCTCCAGCTCTGGTACTCAGATATGAACTTTGCACCTATTTCAGCCACACCTATGAAATGTGTTTCAGGTTTTGGCAATTTGAATTCTGAGAAAACCACGATTTGGAGTGCACCCCCACCCTCCAATTAGCCGAGCTATTATAATGCCCCTTTAAGATGTTCATTCAGCAGCCCTCGCGCTTCCTCACCATCACTCCTTTCTTCTGTTCTTGGTGGTATCTCTGTTCCATTTCCTTCAGGTCATCCGAAAACAGCTTGTGACCGCCAGGACAGGAGTAAACCCCTTGTTTGATGTTTTCCTCCAGCTCCCCAGACAAGGACATCAACACAGCCCAACAGAGTTTTGAAGATTCCTGCTCATTCTTTTGGCAGAAGCCCTCCTTCATCTGGTCCATGGTTTTCTGGCAACACAAACAAAATAAAGCTGAGACATAGCTAAGCACTTCAAAACATTTCTAGTCTGGGAGAACAGACTTTGTGCGCCCAGATTTATTTTCAGAATAAAATTGTTCAAGACATTTCTTAACCACCCTCCACCAAAAGATTCTTGTGTGGTGAACAAAAATCTGAATATTTGGGTATAATATACACTTTGCAGCATGTTAATATACAGGGGATCAAGGGACAACCTACCATGAGTTCCACCTGGAACCGTTGTTGGTCATCCTTGAAGGCACGAGCCAGGAACACCTGCAGGGCCTCCTTCTCGCACTCGGCATGGATCCCCAGCAGCTCCTGGACCGTCTCCGTAGGAAGCTTCAGCTTTTGATCCATCAGCTCCCCGTAGCGCATCTTAGCATCATGGATAGCAGCCGAGTTCTCAATCTCAGCCAAGGCCAGCACTGCGCTCTCCATGCAAGGCACTTGCCCACTGCGAATGGTGTCCACATAGGTCGTCACTAGGTTCGCCAGCACTACCGGGGGGGGAGAAAAGGAGGTAGTTGTGGGAAGACACACTGAACTGCCTGTGCCTGTTGTGTATTGAGTCAAAGGATTTTATATCTGTATTATTATTGTCTATATTTGCATTAGGGTAAAGTAACTGCCTTTTGGTTTCAGGGGGTACAGCTACTATTGGTTCATTTAAACTGCTGTATTTGGATCCTCTGTCTTATTGGTTTCCTCCAAAAGGCAGGACTGTGATTGCCTGATATTGTTCCCTCCAAAATGTATCCTTTCTAGCTAGTCCCCTGTCCCTATAAATGTAGCTTTCCCCTCCTCAGTCTTCAGTCTTGTTTGCTGTAATAAAGAAGTGTTACTAGAGAACTGTCTCCAGCAGATTATGTCAAGAGAGCTGAAATCACAAACCCCACGTCACAACAACTGGCGACGAAGGTGGGATCCGGAATGCTGAGGAGCGGTTAAACGCAGCCCTGCCTCAGAGTCCGGATTGCAGCTAAGAACAAGACTCACTGGCCAGCTGAGAAGACGACCCTGCCACAGGACAATGGAGAGTCCAAGGGTATTGGAGCCCTTCCAGCCATCAGAGCCCCACACGTGGGAAGACTACGTCGAACGCTTCGAGTTCTTCGCAGTGGCTCAAGGGATCACCGATGCCAGCAAAAGAAGGGCCACATTCCTGAGCTACTGTGGGCCTGAGACCTTCAAGCTGGCCAAGGCATTGCTTGCTCCAGCGAAGCTAAGTGAGACATCTCTCAAAGATATTCTTGCCTGCCTAACAAGCCATTTGGCGCCTACTGAGACCAAGATGGCCCGGCGGATGGAGTTTCATGAGAGGCAGCAGCGTGCTGGGGAGTCTGTATCTGCATTTCTAGCTGAACTGCGGAAGCTCGCTCAGCACTGCGACTTCCAAAATCTGGAAGAGACTCTCCTGGATCGGTTTATCGGTGGTCTGAGCAGCAAGAAAGCCAGAAGACGCATCGTGGCTAAAGAAGAGGTTACCCTTGCTTCAGCCTTGAAGGAGGCCACCGCCACGGAGAATTATGAAAGAGAGGAGCTTGATGCCAGTCGCAAGGCCCCTAAGCCACAGATAGAAGTTGCGCATGCCATGGACGAGCTAGAGGCTACTCCGAGCCAGAGCCCAGTCCGTGGGGTCGAGTCAGTGCGTCAGGCCTGCACAGGGCACAAAGATCACCGAGGCAGGTGTCCAGGTTGTGGCGGAAACCATGAGCGGAAGAGTTGTCGTTTCCGGGATGCTATGTGCCGGACGTGCGGGAAGACAGGTCACATCGCCAGGGTCTGTAGATCGGCGGCGTTGGGAGCGACAGGAACACCTAGACTGGAGCATCGCAGACCGCCCACAGCAACCCATTTTCTAAAGGACTGCCACTATGTAACGGAGATCAACGGGAGGGTCGTGCAGTTCCCAGCGCAAGGCAAGGCACACGTCAAGGTGAAGATTGAGGGTCAGCAGTGCGACATGGAGGTGGACTCCGGATCTGGATTCACTATCGTGTCGGACCAGACCGCGAGGACATTCTTCCCCAGGGGTAAGTTGCCCCCTCTGGAGCCCTTCCCGGCAACCTTGCAGTCATACTCAGCGGGCCGCATCCATGTTATGGGAATGTGTGCCGTGAGAGTTCAGTTCCGGGACAAACAGGCTGTACTCAAACTGGTGATTGCGAAGGGCAGTCGCCCCAGTCTCCTGGGCACTGACTGGTTCCCCGCCCTGGGACTGAGTATATCAGGGCTTAATTCAATCCAAACCTGCCCTGAGATGAGCGAGGCATTATGCAAAGAGTTTGCTGGTCTCTTTAATGGAAAACTGGGTTGTTATAAAGGGCCCCCAGTTGACTTCGAGTTGGACCCTGGGGTGGCCCCAATCCGACTCAAACCAAGGCGAGTGCCATTTGCACTGCAACCCAAGATCGAAGCAGAGCTGGATAAATTGGTCAAGCAGGGAGTTCTCTCACCCGTGGACTCTGCTAAGTGGGAGACTCCAATCGTCACGCCCCTTAAAGCAAATGG
The DNA here is from genome assembly GCF_965153285.1 of Podarcis tiliguerta. Classification (NCBI taxonomy): domain Eukaryota; kingdom Metazoa; phylum Chordata; class Lepidosauria; order Squamata; family Lacertidae; genus Podarcis; species Podarcis tiliguerta. The sequence continues at coordinate 75,987,499 of NC_139541.1, forward strand.
GGAAGTCAGGATCTGTGCAGATTACAAATGTACTATCAATAAGGCACTCAGGGGAAACTCATACCCCATTCCAGTCGTATCACATCTGTTGGCTAAACTGGCTGGGGGCAAGGTGTTTGCCAAAATTGACCTGGCACAAGCCTACCAACAGCTGCCAGTAACCCCACAATCAGCGGAAGCACAGACTATTGTCACACATAAAGGGGCGTTCAGAGTTAACAGATTACAATTTGGAGTTTGTGTGGCCCCAGGGATTTTTCAAGGGCTCATGGAACGCCTGTTAAGAGGTCTGCCGGGGGTCTTGCCATTTTTTGATGACGTTTTGATTGCTGGAAAAGACCCACAGGAACTGGTTGCGCGTGTCCGTGCAGTATTGCTCAAGTTCAAGGAGGTGGGGTTGCAACTGAAAAAGGAAAAATGCAGTTTTGGGGTGCCAGCTGTGGATTTCTTGGGGTTTAAAATTGATGCATCAGGCATCCACCCCACAGATGCTAAGATTAAGGCCATCATCGAGGCACCACGACCACAGAACAAGACGGAGTTGCAGTCATTCCTGGGACTTATTAACTTTTATCATTCGTTCTTACCCCATAAAGCTTCGGTAGCTGAACCATTACATAGACTGTTGCAGAAAAAGAATGTGTGGCGATGGGGGCAGGGGCAGCAGAAGGCTTTTGACTCCTTGCGAAGAATGCTGAGTAGCGGGAGCGTCCTTGCTCATTATGATGAGTCAAAGCCGCTGGTCCTGGCATGTGATGCCTCTCAATACGGCCTGGGGGCGGTGCTGAGTCATAGGGAACTGGATGGGTCGGAAAAGCCCATCTCTTTCTATTCCCGTACGTTGTCGCCCACGGAGCGCAACTATGCTCAAATTGACAAAGAGGCGCTTGCAATTGTGGCAGGAATCAAAAAGTTCCATGATTATGTGTACGGTCGCCATTTCTCCATTGAAACGGACCACAAACCACTGTTAGGGTTGTTCAACCCGAACAAACAAACGCCACAAATTCTCTCCCCCAGAATGTTGCGTTGGTCTATATTCCTGAACGGGTTCCAGTACACCTTGACCCATGTGCCGGGGAAACGGTTGTGCCACGCTGATGCGCTGAGTCGATTGCCCCTTCCTGGCGGGAGCAATGAGGATCCCGCTCCAGCGGAGCACATAATGATGCTGGAAACACTTCCGGGGGCTCCTGTAACGGCTACTGATATAGCTGAGAAAACGAGGAAAGATGCTGTTCTCTCCCGTGTGCTCACTTGGGTGGGGAGGGGGTGGCCAGGTGGTCCGCATGAAGACAAATTCAGGCCTTATGCGACAAGGCAGCACGAGTTGTCCATGCATAAGGGTTGTCTCCTGTGGGGAGATAGGGTGATCATCCCAGCACCACTGAGAAACAGGGTGCTTGAGACGCTTCACATGGGACACCCGGGAATGGTCAGGATGAAGTCGCTAGCCCGATGTTATGTGTGGTGGCCTGGAATGGACCAGAACATAGAACAATGGGTACGAACATGTAAGGCATGCCAAGAGGTGCGGCCAGAAGTGGCCAGAGCACCAGTTCACTGGTGGGAGCAGTCCAGATCTCCCTGGAGCCGGCTGCACTTAGATTTTGCTGGGCCATTCCAGGGGAAGGTCTTTTTGGTTGTCGTCGATGCATATTCCAAATGGTTAGAAGTGGCGATGGTCCCTAGCATGGCATCAGCTGCCGTAATCAAGGTGTTGAGGCAGCTGTTTGCAACCCACGGGTTACCTGAGACCATTGTATCAGATAATGGGGCAGCTTTTGTATCCCAAGAATTCAGGGCATTCTTGGCTGATAACTTCATAAGAGGGGTCACATCCGCGCCCTTTCACCCATCCTCCAATGGGCAGGCTGAGCGCATGGTAAGAACAGCCAAAGAATCCATTGCGCGCTTAATGGAGGGTAACTGGTCAGCTCGCATCGCGCGAATGTTATTTTTGCAGCATGCGACGCCGTGTACTGCGACGGGCAAGTCGCCAGCTGAGCTGCTCTTGGGTAGAAGACTGGTAACGGTGCTGGATTATGTCCACCCGGATAAAATGCCAAACCATAATTCAAGAGCAACCCCCCAGGCTGAGACTGACACAACAAGGTATCTCGCCCCTGAAGATCTGGTCTGGGTGAGGAACTATTCACGAGGTTCGCGGTGGGTGGCTGGTGTGGTCACCCGGGCTAGTGGACCTGTGTCCTATTATGTAACCTTGGAAAATGGGCAAGTTTGGAAGAGACATATAGATCAGCTGAGGCGCCGGGCGCTCAGCAGGGAGGAGTCAGATAATTCATCCCTGGCTAACGACGCAGAGCTGCAAGACCAGAGTGAAAATGGCCCAGAGGTGCAGTCACCAGGGGCTTCAGCAAATGAACCAGGGTCTGCTAGTCCTCATGATGACGAGGTACAGGTAGGGAACCCTGAGATGTCTGGGACTCCATCTGTTCCTGAGGAAACCCCTATAGCAGCCCCTCTACCACAGGTAACACCCAATCCAGAACAGGCAACGCCTGTTGTCAGGAGATCAAGTAGAAGTTGTAGGACCCCACAGTACCTGAGAGATTACGTCTGCTGTGCTCACTAGGGGGGGAGGGGTGTTGTGTATTGAGTCAAAGGATTTTATATCTGTATTATTATTGTCTATATTTGCATTAGGGTAAAGTAACTGCCTTTTGGTTTCAGGGGGTACAGCTACTATTGGTTCATTTAAACTGCTGTATTTGGATCCTCTGTCTTATTGGTTTCCTCCAAAAGGCAGGACTGTGATTGCCTGATATTGTTCCCTCCAAAATGTATCCTTTCTAGCTAGTCCCCTGTCCCTATAAATGTAGCTTTCCCCTCCTCAGTCTTCAGTCTTGTTTGCTGTAATAAAGAAGTGTTACTAGAGAACTGTCTCCAGCAGATTATGTCAAGAGAGCTGAAATCACAAACCCCACGTCACAACAGATAGCAGCCGAGTTCTCAATCTCAGCCAAGGCCAGCACTGCGCTCTCCATGCAAGGCACTTGCCCACTGCGAATGGTGTCCACATAGGTCGTCACTAGGTTCGCCAGCACTACCGGGGGGGGAGAAAAGGAGGTAGTTGTGGGAAGACACACTGAACTGCCTGTGCTCAGAGTGGCCCACTGGAATGCAAACCCAAGTAGCTAGGATGGTGGGCCAGATCCCAAGCTCCTCCCTGGGGCAATCATGGCAGGTGCACAGGTCCAACCAGCTAGTCTGAGGAGGACTACACAGTTACCAGGACTCACAGCGGCCATTGACAAGGTGTCCTCCAGGGATGGTCTTTTCCTTGGATGTACTATAGATGTAACGGCAGAACTGGCCGGCTTGTTCCACAAAGTCGGGCTCCAGCTGGCTCTCCTGCATCGACTCCAGATGGGGCAGGTTCTTCCTAGTAGTGGGTCGGTCAAAAATGAAACACTTGCGAGTGGGGAAGAACATCCGGATGCATTTGCGAGGCAGGTTGTACAGCTGAACATCAGAGGCATCGCCTGGAAAGAAGACGATGGAGATGTTAGCTATTTTCCTGAGTCATGCAGGGGTTTCACCCTCAAAGCCTTCATGATGAAGTAGCCTCCAGAACCAGGGTGACTCTTTACTTGCAGGATGGCAGCTGTTAACAATCAGTATTATTGGTGCATATAAAGTCCAATACAATGCATTTGAGCCCAAGAGAGGATCTTTTTGCTTCTTGCTTCAAAAACTCTTTCATAGCAGTAAGACAGCCTTTCTCAACCTGTGGGTCCCCAGAGGTTGTTGAACTACAACTCCCATCACCCCTAGCTAGCAAGGCCAGAGCTCAGGGATGATGGGAGTTGTAGTCCAACAACATCTGGGGACCCACAGGTTGAGAACCGCTGAGTTGCTGATTTGTCTGTCCTCACAAACGCCTCCAGACACAGCATCTGCTTGAAGTTTCCACACTCCCATGTTGTTGTTGTTGTTGTTGGTCAATTAAACAACAACAAGACAACCTCCAACTCCCTCCCCTCCTATATAAGAAACACACTCACTTTTAAAGGGAGTTAACAAATTAACAAGGCAATGAGTCAGCATTTCTGTGACCTTAATCGGAGTCACAAGATTCTGCAGCTGTTACATTACATAGGTTTTCTTTCCCCCCAGTACAAATCACTCTTTGTAAAATACATTTTCTAACAAATACAGTACCAGTACAAATATTAACAGGAGATGGGGAGCTTGTGGGTAAATCTGAAATGGCACATGGAAGTGCAAAGATACCAGAGGGTTGGAACATGGAAGAGGAAAAGTGGGATTTGAGCAAGGCGGATATTTCATACTACAGAAGGGAAGGCATACTATACTTCATGCTTATCCTTATTAAGTACATAGGCACACAACCCTTTCCCCTCTTCCTTGCTTCCCCCCCATTCTGACTCTTAGATCTAACTTTAGATGGCAAGCCTATAGGCATGAGTTTCTAAGTTTTAAGCAACAACTAGTAATTTCAGATGCATTATGAATTCTGAGTTTTTTTAATATATATGCTAAAAACAACAGTCTCATGCACTTTAAAGACTAGCAAGTATGTTATGGCATAAGCTTACTCTCTCAGGTGCATGGAATGTTATCCCAAGTTGGCAGATATATACACACATGCAAGTTACAAAGCTGGGTTAGCCAGCCTAGTGCCCTCTAGGTGTCATGGGACTGCAACTCCCATCATCCCTAAGCAATGTCCATGCTGACTGCAGCCTACCAGAGCTGGCAGTTTGTGGGGGTAACGCTCCGTTCTGCAAAGGCAAACCTCGCACAAAGACGTGCCACAGCAGGTCAATGTTACGCTTGCTTTCCCTGACCTTTTGCCTTGTTGGCTAGAAAACAGGGTTTCCCCCCTGACCTTTTGTCCTTTCACAAACTGTTTGCTTAGACATATTGCTTGGCTGGAGCATGGCAGGGAAAGCAGATGTTATCAAGTATGGGGGGAGGACATTTGAGGGAAACACCTGCTGTCATGTGAATTTGCTAATGCTGGGAATGTGCTTAGATGGAAATATGTTAAAGTTCAGAGTGGTTTCACTACTGCTTTGCAACTGTTGATTTTTGCCAATAAAAGAGGCTCTGCCAAGCTAGTCGATTAGCTTGCTTCCGCATAGCTCACTCACATTCAACCTGTGGTCTCAGTTATTCCTACAGCTGTTAGTAAGTTAGCAAGATTCCGTTGTGTTTGCTGCAACAGAGGAACTTGGCTACCCCTTTGAAACAGTTTATATACAGTGGTGCCCCGCAAGACGAATGCCTCGCAAGACGGAAAACCCGCTAGACGAAAGGGTTTTCCGTTTTGGAGGTGCTTCGCAAAACGAATTTGCTATGGGCTTGCTTTGCAAGACGAAAATGTCTTGCGATTCCTGGGGTTTTTTCCCCTCCCCCCCCCCTTTCCCCCAAGCCCCTAAGCCGCCTAACAGCTGTTAGCTAAGCCGCTTGACAGCTGATGGCTAAGCCGCCTAACAGCTGATCTAAGCTGCTTATCAGCTGATCTAAACCGCTAATAGCCTTTTAGCAGCTAATCCGCTAATCCCTTAAGCCTTTAATAGCCGCTAATAGCCTTTTAGCAGCTAATCCGCTACTCCCTTAAGCCTTTAATAGCCGCTAATAGCCGCTAAACCGCTAATAGCGCTAATACGCTAATGGGCTTGCTTCGCAAGACGAAAAAAACCGCAAGACGAAGAGACTGGCGGAACGGATTCTTTTCGTCTTGCGAGGCACCACTGTACTGTATTTTATTGTGGTTTGCTGCAACAGAGGAACTCGGCTACCCCTTTGAAACAGTTTATATACTCTATTTTATTGTGGTTTGCTGGGAAGAATTTTGTGCAGAGGAAAGCTGCAACTGTTTCAAATAAATGTGATGTGTAAACACATCAAACATGCTTTGAAACACAACTCTGCTAGGTAGTAAAGACATGACGTTAACACACCAAGACTGGTATTAAACTAAAGCCACATTCACACAATACTGTACTTCAAAGCACTATGATACCATTTTGACCAGTCGTGGCTTCCCCCAGAGAATTCCGGGAACTGGAGTTTGTTAAGGGTGCGAAGAGTTGTTAGGAGACCCCTAATCTCCCCCCAAAAGCTACAATTCCCAGAGTGGTTTAACAACCAACACTCCTTCCCAAGGAACTCTGTAGTCTGGGAAGGGAAACAGTAGTTTCCCAACACTTCTCAGCACCTTTAACAAACAGCACTTCCTGGCATTCATTGGGGGAATCCATTGAATTCGCCCGCCACTGTCAGTACCTTTCCTTAATTTCAAGGAATGTTCCAGATACTCGTCTTCAGAGATGGAGCGCCCATTCAGCTCCAGCTGCAAGGTGAAATCCCGCAAGGCCCAGACGAAACTTGGGAAGAAGCGGACAAACTCAGCAGAGTCTTCCAGTCCCTCACTGCCACCCCCGGGGGACGATTTGGCTTTGATGCGCTCCGTGAGCTCTGTCACATAGCTGTTGGCCAGGTTTAGGAATCAAGAGACCAGTTGCCTGCACAGGGGGAATACACTCCTGTGACTTTTCATTGACCTGACTCATCTTCCTCTTGGCGTCCTCCCACTTGCCGGCTTTGACTTCTGCCTTTGATTGTGGACTGCTCTCTGCCACAGATTCTTCCTGCTCACTAAACCCTGTTACCTCCTCATCTTCTTTTGTTTTCTGTTTTTTATGTATATAATTTTTATTCAATTTTCTGTTTTACAATTTCAAATTCTCATTTTACATCCTTAAGATATCAATGACTTCTCTTCTCTTTCCATGGTTCATTTTACATATCTTAAATCCCTGCATATTGTACAAAAAACTATACCAATCAGTTTACCGTTATTGCATCCATCAAAACTCATTTACACTGTTGAATTTATCTTAATGTTGCCAGCGTTTTCAGCTGGGCACAATTATTTTCCATATATTCAATAAACATTTTCCAATATTTTTAAATGTATGTTCTTCTTGTTCTCTTACTCTGTATGCTAAGCCTGCAAGTTGTGCATATTCTGTCAAGTTAAGTTGCCATTCTTCTTTGGTTGGAACCTCGCTCATTTTCCATTTTGGGGCTAACATAACCTCCTCATTTTCTGAGACTTCCTCTTCCCAGTCTGACTCCTCCTCTTCTAAGTCATCACCAACTTTGAACGGTATGATTTACTGCTGGCTTGCTCTGTGGACTTGTGGGTCACAATACCAAAAAAGGTTGAAAACCTAACACTACAAAAGCTAGAGTTGCACCCGTTGTTCTGCACACTCTCATCTCTGGCCCCACTCACCACTGACACATGGCCCCTGGAAGGTTGCACATAAAATAAGGTGGCCCCTGGGCTGAAAAAGATTTCCTACCGTTCTAGAGTAACAAGAGGCAATGTCCTAAGGAGAGACAGCCAGTACAGGACTTCCTCAAACTCCCTCCAGCAAATGAAAATCAGAGTAAGTGCTTGGGAAGGATACTGAAGCTGATCCATAGCTTGCTGGTCAATGGCACCAAAACTGTTGTAGACCAGGGTGCTGCTCAGGAGCACAGCCAAAGCGAAGATCCAGGTGTCGTTTTGAGTGTCGCCCTAAGAAAGGAGGAAGAAAGTGTGGCAATCACACAGGGTCCCCGGCCATTTCACCGTCTATTGATCCCTGTGCCACCACTTTATTTCTCGCTCCCAACACCCAAGCCCTACCTGGGACAATACTGAGTCCAGTCAGGGTTAAATTGGAACATAAACGTTTGTCTATTTATTGCAGTTTAACAAGCGTGTGGTTTCATAAACAGTAACAGTCAATTGCATTCATGGGGTGCCTATCCAGACCTATAACTTCCACTACCTGCTCTCACTCACTAAACCACCTCTCAGATATTTACTTGTCTTCCTAGCCCCTAACTGTTCATGACTCAGCTTATTTTGCTACACTAACTCAACCTACCCACAGACTCTATTCCAACTCACTCCCACTCCAACCAACCACCCAACTCCCAACTCCCCCAACCCTCCCAGAGCTGGTTTTATAATCCCTCTGACTCCAAGCCCCTGGGTCCAGCACTCTCTCAGATGTTAACGTCACAGAAAGCTGTTAGGTTCTGCTTCTCCCCTTCCACCGCAGTGTTGCTGCAAATATTGTTCACAGAATCATAGAACTGATCCCATGACCCTGAGGATCATCTGGTCCAACCCCCTGCGATGCAGGAATACAATGCAGCTGTCCCATACGGGGATCGAACCTGCAACCTTCACATTATCAGCTCCATGCTCTAACCAACTGAGCTGCACAATACATAAGTACTGATTCATTCTCAAGTTATTTGTTGCTTTTACTTGGCCCTGGCAAAGCTGGCGTAGCGGGCTAAGGACTGCCACTGACGCAGTTGCACTACTGAGAACCAAAGTGCTGTTGGTGCTGGGCTGTCCCTAAACTCCCTTCCTTTGAGCCCCGATTCTGGGTTTTTAACAGCAGCTAGTCACGTCAAAATCAAGCAGGGAAAGCTTTGCCCAACACTTGTTCCCATGCCAGAGAAAAGCTTTTCAAGGATTATGATTATTATTATTATTATTATTATTATTATTTTATACCCCACCCATCTGGCTGGGTTTCCCTAGCCACTCTGGGAGGCTTCCAACAGAATATTAAAAATACGATAAAACATCAAATTAAAAACTTCCCTAAACAGTTTCTGCTCCTCAAGCTGATGCTATTGTTGCCAGAAACAAAGTGGCAATTCTAAAGCACAAGTGTGCAAGGAAGTTGAGAAATAAACATTGGCGTAGCGATGTTTGCTCATGTAGGCTCGAGCTTGTCCTTTGCTATCCCATACCACTGTGGATGGGAAAGCAATCAGCATCAGATTCACACTACTGTATAGACCTTCCTCCAGCTCTCAACTTCAACTGACTGGAAATTCCAAAAATTACATAAGTTGTGCTGAGCCATCAAAATCCCAGCAGCCAAAATAATTAGTCATACTTGGGGATTTCCTGTAGTTTACAAAGAGGTCGGCAGCCTCACACCTGCTTGTTTTCACAGTCCCTTTGCCGAGACCTGATTTCAGCCTCAGAGTGGCACTTTGAATGTATAAAACATTTATCTCTGTTGCTGTGTGCGTTTTCTGGTTCTGTAGACAAATATCTGGCAATGATCCTTCAGCAGCTGGGTACGGTGGCAGGTATGTTGCTCCTGGCCCTGCCACAAATGCTGTTATGTCCTTTGCCCGTACATGCTAGGCAGAAATTCAGCAGGTGCGCCATCCAAGAGTTCAGAATTACCTTTTCCACATCACCTAGTCCCTCTGTATCCAGAAGCACAAGGGTTTGACCAGGCCTGCCAGGGTAAGGGACGCACCACATCCAAATTCCCTTGGTCTTTGACTGCACCGTAGAACCCAGGGGGAAACCTAACCATGGAGATAACCAAATTTTTAGGATTTAGGAAGCCAGAAACATGTGAGCTAGTAAGATCAGGGAACGGGGCTGACGCCCTTTCTCTTGGAAGGCTCTTACGTCTTAAACAGATTACAGTGGTACCTCGGGTTACATACAGTTCAGGTTACATATGCTTCAGGTTACATACCGTATTTTTCGCTGTATAGGACGCACTTTTTCCCCTCCAAAAATGAAGGGGAAATGTGTGTGCGTCCTATGGGGCGAATGCAGGCTTTCGCTGAAGCCTGGAGAGCGAGAGGGGTCTGTGCGCACTGACCCCTCTCCCTCTCCAGGCTTCAGGAAGCTATCCGCAAGCCCTGGGAGCCCGCGGGAGTCCCCCCTGGGCTCCCCCGGCTTGCGCAGAGCTGCCTGCACCTCGAAGCCCAGGCGCGCTGAGCAGTCGCGCCGGGGCTTCGGGTAGCTGTGCGCAAGCCGCGAGAGGGCTCCCCCGGCTTGCGCAGAGCTGTCTCTTATCCCGAAGCCCCGGCACGTTGAGCAGTCGCGCCGGGGCTTCGGGTAGCTGTGCGCAAGCCGCGGGAGGGCTCCCCCGGCTTGCACAGAGCTGTCTCTTATCCCGAAGCCCCGGCACACTGAGCAGTCGCGCCGGGGCTTCGGGTAGCTGTGCGCAAGCCGTGGGAGGGCTCCCCCGGCTTGCGCAGCGCTGCCTCTTATCCCGAAGCCCCGGCACGCTTGGGTAGCTCTCCGCAAGGCGCGGGAGCCTGCCGCTGGGCTCCCGCGGCTTGCAGAGAGTTGCCTGTTCTGTGGGCTGGGGGGGAAATAAATTTTTTCCCCTTTATTTCTCCCCAAAAAAACTAGGTGCGCCTTGGCTCCACGGTGACGCGCCGGTCCTGGAAGCCGGAGGAGGAACTGATGGGGCTCCTTCTGTTCCTTCTCCAGCTTCGCTGAAAGGCGCTGCGCCTTCTCCCTCTCTGCGCACCGCCTCTCCTGTGAAGGAGGGGCGCTGCACAGAGAGAGAGAAGGCGCAGTGCCTCTTCAGCGACGCGTCTGTCCTGGCTTCTGCTTTAGCCCTGCGCAGCCTCTTCGGGCAGGGGGAGCCTTCATCCCACTGCCCTGAAGAGGCTTGGCGCGGTTACCCAGAAGCCAGAACAGCCACACTGTATCCCAGAAGCCAGATCCCTCTTGCTCTTCTGGCTTCTGGGGTTCAGAATATTTTTTTCTTGTTTTCCGCCTCCCAAAACTAGGTGCGCCCTATGGTCTGGTGCGCCCTATGGTGCGAAAAATACGGTACTCTGCTAACCCAGAAATAGTACCTCAGGTTAAGAACTTTGTTTCAGGATGAGAACAGAAATTGTGCTCCGGCGGCATGGCGGCACCGGGAGGCCCCATTAGCTAAAGTGGTGCTTCAGGTTAAGAGCAGTTTCAGGTTAAGAATGAACCTCCTTAACGAATTAAATACTTAACCCAAGGTACCACTGTACAAGTGACAACATTTCAGGGGTGTAGTTCACTCTCCCACACAGGGGGGTGGGGTGGTAGGAAAAGTGGGCTTCTGTTTAGGAAACTAGAAAGGTTCTTGACACTGAATCAGCCCATCTAACCCAGTATTGACTACGCTGACTGACAGCAATTCACCAGGGTTTTCAGACTACGAACATTCAACCTGGGAACTTATACACGCAGATCAGATACTCTACTAATATTCTACATTTTACAAAGAGATGTACCAGGAAAACTAGGATTAGAGTCATGCTGGACTCTTGTAGAAGTTGTGTCCAAATTGTTGCCTTGGAACACATTAACTGTCTTTGAATTGTTGTTGTTGTTTATACCCCACCATCTGGCTGGGTTTCACCAGCCATTCTGGGCAGCTCCCAACAGAATATTAAAAACACAATAAAACACCAAATATTAAAAACTTCCCTAAGCAGGGCTGCCTTCAGATGTCTTCTAAAAGTCAGATAGTTGTTTCTTTCCTTGACATCTGAAGGGAGGGTGTTCCACCACCAAGAAGGCCCTCTGCCTGGTTCCCTGTAACCTCACTTCTCACAATGAGGGAACTGCCAGAAGGCCCTCAGCACTGGACCTCAGGGTCTGGGCCGAATAATGGGGTGGAGACGCTCCTTCAGGTATACTGGGCCGAGGCTGTTTAGGGCTTTAAAGGTCAGCACCAACACTTTGAATTGTGCTCGGAATAAGTTACTACATGATTCTCTCTGCACAGAAGGGCACTCTGTGGTCCACACACACCCACCCCATTTGAGCATAAAACACTTAAATGTAGAGTTTACTCCCCTCCCTCTCGAGGGTTCACTGCAATTTTCTCTCTCACCTGAGTTTCTGCCAGCTAGTTTGTTCATGAGGTAGGACTTGCCCGTTCGGTAGAGTCCCACAATGGCAACCACCACCACCGGCTGGCGAATTTCAGAGAGCTGGCGAAGGGCCTTTTCACAGACAAAGAGCTTCCTGTCCCTGTTCTCGATCAGGCAGATGGGCTCGGACACGTGGCTTTCGGGCGCCATTGCTCTAAACCTTAAAGTACTGTTTGGGGTAGGAGACAGATGGAAAACCAGGAAGAGTCACCATGGGATATATTTCATGTACACCTATGAATCAAAAATATGAGCTGCACGGATCCAGCAGCCAGAAGAATCAGAAAGATGCTATTTATTTATTTATATTTAGATAGATGTTTGTTTGTTTGTTTTTTGTTTTGACAAAGTAATAATCACAAATATATAAGAATAAAAATGTGCACCCCACCTCCGAGACCATTCCATTGCAACTATCTAACATCCCAAAATTTCAACAGGTCTTGCTATGGTTTGACCCCTTTCCGTTTTAACAGTACAAATTCTACAAACACTCTCCCTGTTTCCTCAAAATCATTTCTCCTGCATATTCCCCGTCTTATCTTAATGGCACATATTACTTAATAATTAATAGCTATAACCCACCCCTCTTTATCCCATTTTTCCATTTTATATTCTGCTTGCCCCTTCCACTTCCTAGCTATCGTAATTCGTGCAGCTGTCAATAAATTTGTAAGCAAGTCTTTCATAGCCTGTGAACCTTCCACCCCATTGTAAATAGATAATAATGCTACCTCTGGACTTTCGGTCAGCTTTAATGCAGTGATTTCTGTTATTTCCTTAAACTCCCTTTGCCAAAAAAAGTTTACATATTTACAGCACCACCAGTGAAGATAAGATAGATGATTTATAATGTGCACAAGCAATGTGCAAATAAATCCATTAATATTATTATATTTATTACCATTTGAACAACTTGATGGTTTATTGCAAAACCGCTGACGAATTTTTTACAACAAAACCGCTGACGAATTTGCAAAGCTAAGCAGGGCCAGTTATAGTTTCGATTTGGATGGGGAACCACCTGTTGAGATTCCTGCACTGACCCTCAGGGTTCCTTTCAAATCTACAATTCTCTGACTCTATGATTCTGTCATCTCGAACATGGGTAGGCAAGCTAAGGTCCGGGGGCCGGATCCGGCCCAATTGCCTTCTAAATCCAGCTCATGGACGGTCCGGGAATCAGTGTGTTTTTACATGAGTCAAATGCGTCCTTTTATTTAAAATGCATCTCTGTGTTATTTGTGGGGCATAGGAATTCGTTTTTCCCCCTTCAGAATATAGTCTGGCTCTCCACAAGGTCTGAGGGGCAGTGGACCGGCTCCCTGCTGAAAAAGTTTGCTGGCCCCTGATCTAGAAGGTTGCAGGTCCCACATCCCTGCATTTGTGGCCCTGAAATGATTAAAATAGCATTCTCCCTTTAAACTCTGCCTTCACCTCTCTCCTCTTCCTTCGTTTTTCTTGCGTCATATTTTAGACTGTAAGGTCCTCAAGGCAAGGAGCTAACCTTTTGCAAAAACACCACGCATATTGAAGTTACGACAACAACAACAATAATATTGTTTTAATATTTTAAATTTTCTGTAAATTGCCATGGCTTTTATTGGAAATGAAAGGTGGCGTACAATTTAGACAAACAATTTTTTTCTGTTACTGTTATTATTAGGAAGAAACTATGTTCTGAGCAGTTTGTCTGCAATGTGCAAACTTCTCACCCAAGAATCTCTGGGGAGCCCCGTGTTTCCAGGAGCACCGTTTCAAAACCACCAAGTTTGGGGGGTCTCCCTCCCTCCCTGTGATAATTACTGAGGCAGTTAAAACTTGCTTCGGTTTCCGGATCCAGGCCCTGCCTTGCCCAGAGACACACAGAGGATCCGGAAGGTTGACTGGCCTCTTTGCAGCCTGCAAAGCAACCCATCGCGCAAAACCACAAACCGCACAGGGTTCGTGTGGGAATCCCCAGGCCGATTCTCACGAGACACGCACCAATGGGGTAATGGTGCCAAATGCTTCTTAGTTAGCATCATAGGAGCCAACTCCTAGGGGGCCGAGGTCCCTTCGCCCCGCCCGCCCCCCGACAATAAAATGTTTGAGGGGGTCGCGGCCCCCCCGCATTGCCATTCAAACAATGTGCGTGCGCCGTGTCATGTGATCGATTATGTGGTGCGAGGCTTATCTCCCCCCCCCCCCGCAATTTGATTGAAATTGACACCCCTGGCTATTTCCTTAGCTCATCGCTCCCCCCCCCCCCTCCAGCTTGGCGCTAAACCAGCCTCAGACGCGCGGAGACATTTGGCAGCACCTCGTAAGCAAAAAGAGCTTCGCTTCGGCGCCGCTCCAAATGGTTGGCTAAAACTAGCTCGGGTGGGGATCCCAGAATAAACAACCGGCCCTTCGCTGCCCCGTGAGCGCCGCTGCTCTGCTTTTGCATGTGCACCAGCAAACCGATCCTCCGCGGGTCTACTCGGAAGTAAACCAGACGGCGACGGCTCTCCCCCTCTCCTCTCGCGCAGGAGCGCGGTGGTTCCCAACTTTCCGGTGCAACGTCTACTCAGAAGTAAGCCTTCCTTTAACCCCACGGGGCAGGAGTGCCAACTTGGCCCCGGGGCCGTGGGTGCCATGCAGCGTGCATGACCCTGGCACCGAAATTTGTGGGTGCCCGGTCCCCTTCATGGGGAATTTTGTGGGCGATGGCGCACCCACCAGGGTCCCAGGGAGTTGGCACCTATGCAACGACGATGACTCCCGGGTAAAGAGGGCTGGGATTGCACGTGTGGATTCTCTCCAAGCTCCGCCTCCGCGGCTGTTCAGCAACTGGAATCGCGGCGAAACTGCCGACCGCGGCGGGGTCCGCCCGAAACGCGGCCCGGGCGCTCTCCTTACCTCCCGGCAGCAGCAGCAGCAACAGCAGCAGCGGCCTCTGGCTCCCAGACCTCCCGCCGACCCTGCTAACTCTGGCTCCTCGCCTGCCCAGCGGGGCTTTTGTTCGACCAGGAAGTGAAAGTGAAAGTAGCTCCTGATTGTAAGCGCAGGATTCCAGTAAGAGCGGAGAGTTCCCGGCAGCGCCACCCGCGTCCTCCCTTTCTGAGTTTTTATCTGCCTTCAAGCACGGATCTGGGTGTTTCTGAACCGTTGCCAGTTATGTATGCCCTTTTATGGACGCTGTTTTGTATTATTTTATTAATACTATTGCCTAGCACCAGTTTGTTGTGGACTTTGGCTAGAACAATAAACTTATGAACTTGATATATGCCTAGCTTTTGTGGGATTTTAGTGTTGTGAGTTTTTTTTTTTGGGGGGGGGAGTCCCTGCGACGGGGTGAGGTCCCATTGCTCGGTCCCTGCTCCTGCCAACCTAGCAGTTCGAAAGCACGTCAAAGTACAAATAGATAAATAGGTACCGCTCCAGCAGGAAGGTAAATGGCGTTTCCCTGCGCTGCTATGGTCCGCCAGAAGTGGCTTAGTCATGCTGGCCACATGACCCGGAAGCTGTATGCCGGCTCCCTCAGCCAATAAAGTGAGATGAGCGCCGCAACCCCCGAGTTGTCCGCTACTGGACCTAATGGTCAGGGGTCCCTTTACCTTTACCTATAACGAAGGGAAGTAGCTTTGTGCCAAATGGGTGCTCCCCCTCAATCACCTGGCTGGTAGGGGCAGCAGAGTCATGTGTGAGAGTTGGAAGCAGCCTTCAGGCAGAAGCCAGGGAAGGAAAGCCATGCTTGATTTCTGTTGTCAGGGTGGGTAGGTGGGCGGGTGTGTATGCATATAGCTAAATATGCAAATAGGGATGGTGTGGTCTAAAACACCGAGCCTCTTGGGCTTGCCGATCAGAAGGTCAGCGGTTCGAATCCCCGCAACAGGGTGCGCTCCCATTGCTCTGTCCCAGCTCTTGCCAACCTAGCAGTTCGAAAGCAAGTGCAAGTAGATAAATAGGTATCGCTGCGGCGGGAAGGTACGCACTGGTTTCCGTCATGGTGTCCCGTTGTGCTAGAAGTGGTTTAGTCATGTTGGCCACTTGACGCGGAAAGCTGCCTGTGGACAAACGCCGGCTCCCTCTGCCTGAAAGCAAGATGAGTGTCATCGCAACTATAGTCGCCTTTGACTGGACTTAACCATCCAGGGGTCCTTTACCTTATATATGCAAATAAACCATATATCATAAAGACACCACAGTCACCACTGACCTGCATTCCATGAAAATTGAACCCTGCACCTCAGATTGATGTGGCGTGCAAAATTATTCTGTGGCACCAGAACAGGGGTGACCAACCTGGGAGGGGGGCCTACGAGCAGATTGAATATCCAGCCTGTCATGGTTTTAGAATATGGCTGATTTTAATTATTATTTCTGAATGTTTCAAATGCTTGTTATTTTCTTTTACAGATAAAAAGGAGCTGGGAGGGAGGGAGTCAGATGAGAAATGCACACACACACAAAAACCCTCAAAAACTTCACTGCACTTTGAGGCAGTAATGCGAACACCCCCCCTCGGTCTTTTGCAGTAGCAAGCCTGGCCCTGGAGCCCTGGACGTCTGCCCCCAAATATTGCCCTGATGGGGCAGGAGCCAGCGGCCACTCATTTTCCCCTTCCCTTTTTTGCACCCCTCTGCCTGTCTCTCACCTTGCGTCCTCAGAATTGCCGCAATCCTGTACTTTTCTGCATTTCATTTCTTTCTGACCTCACTTTTTACTATTTCCTCACCCAACCACACTCATAACTTCCCGCCTTCCTTTAACTTGACTAGACACTCTTTAAACAAATTTCAGGGTCTGCATTTGATGGAGAAAGCTGTGACAGTCCAAACTGAGTAGACCCAAAGGGGTGACCTTTTAGCCGCAATGAGCTGTAACCGCAAGTCTTTCTCAATGGAGAAATTGCTTCACAAGCAAATGAGGCAGTTGTGTCTGCTTGCTCAACTGTCATATTGAGAACCGACTAGTTCCTTGTCTTAGTTTTAAGATTTAACATGGTGTCCTAACCTGTGAGCGGTACTGAGATCCCTGAACTCTTTCCCTCGGCAAGAATGTCGATTGACCGATTTCCTGGAATGGGATAGAATTGGCAACGCAAGCTGGTACAGCAGCTCTCCAAAATAAAAACATTTCAAAAGAAGTTGTTAGCTGAAGAGACTAGAAACAAAGCAGGAGAACTCAAAGACAGAAGCTTTTATTTAAAAAAATAAGTTTGCCGCCCCAGTCCAGCAAACTGACTAGATTCCTTCCTCCTTCCCTTGTCAATAGTGCAGATCGCTGGTGGTTGGAGGGATGCGAGGAATCTGGGTTTGGGGTGAGGAATTCAGAGGTTGCAAAAGCACAGCAGCTACACATTCACCCATCTTTGGCTGCAGACCAGTTCATAACACACAGCACCACGAGCCAAATATGAGGGATTCTCCACCTTAGCTGCTTTGTACATGTGGACTGGGCAGCAACAGCCCCATCACACAGCTGATTCTGAGTGTTCTTAGCAATGCGGGAGAGGGGCAAAGGTGTAGCTCAGTGACAGAGGAGCTGCTTAGCATGCAGAGGGTCGCCGGTTCAATTCCTGGCATCTCCAGATAGGGCTGGGAATGTCCCTATCTGAAACCCCAGTCAGTGCAGACAAAATAAAATGGACCAGTGATCTGACTATGTATCAGGCAGCTTCCTATCTTCTTCCTAAGAGATGGACCCAACCATCTGTTTTTATATTAGCACCCTCCATATCAAAATGCAGTTGAGTGTACAACCGTAGACAACATTGTAAATGCCCCCTGAAGACTGATTCACTCAACACAGACACAGATAATTGTTTAAAACAGAAGTCAGTACACAGGTGCAGTGAATTTGCCCAAGATAAAGGATGCCCTTCAGGAATAATGACACACATACTGAAATAAGTGGGATGATGGTGGATGACCTCTATTTCCCATTTCCTAAAACCCATCCTTCTGAGTTTCATGGATAGAAAAATCAGTGGTCAGTTCCAAACATCTAAACCAAATAGGTTTTCCACACACTTAACTTGCCTTCAGATAATTTCAAGCTGAAAATCTTGGGTTGGTTAGGATGCAACCCTAACCAAGCCTACTTGTTGTTCTGCATGGGACAATGACAATAAAGATTGTATCAAAAGCAAGTCCTATTAAAATCAATGAAGTTAGAACTACAGCCTTAGAGCAAACCTGTTGAAATCATGTAAGTCTAACGAAGTCCAGCTGGCTTCACCTGTTGTAAACATGTCTAATACTTCAATCCTAACTCTGCTTTGGAGGAAGCCCCACTAAATACAACAGGACTTACTTTGGAGTAAATATGATTAGGATTGCATTGTAAGCCTGGATGCAATACCTCAGGTTACAAACATTTCGAGTTACAGACTCCGCTAACCTGGAAGTAGTACCTCAGGTGAAGAGCTTTACCTCAGGATGAGAACAGAAATTGTGCGGTGGCAGCGGGAGGCCCCATTAGCTAAAGTGGTACCTCATGTCAAGAACGGTTTCAGGTTAAGAACGGACCTCCAGAACGAATTAAGTTTGTAACCAGAGGTACCACTGTACTTTTAATCTTTACACAGAAACCTCCATTCTGCGACCTATCCCGGCTCTTCTGAAAATGCAGCAAAAAAAATTATCATGTACGCATATACACACTGCAAACATCTATTAAAAGTGGTACAAAGTAGAGCTCTCTCCTTCTCCCGTCCCAGCTGAACCACATCCACAGCCCTGAAGCCAGGCCAGGATTTCCCCTTCGTTCACTCAGTCCATCAGGGCTGTTCAGAGATGCAGTCCTCAAGAGATCACACATCCTCTTCTTTTCTGACTCCTCTGTTGCTGTATCTGAGACTGCAAGCTCTGGACCTGAGATTGAAGCTTTGAGAATTCCTGCTGGTATCCTTCTTGCTGAAGACGCCTCTGCTCCTGTCAGAGGAAGGGGGTGGAGAGATGCATAACAAAGTCAGCATCTGTTAATTGTAACACATTTTGTGTGTGAGAGAGGGGGGGGAATAGAGGATCACAAAACAGATGGAACTGGGCTACAACAGAACCCACAGCTGCCAGCTCCCAGCAGATCCCAGGATCCATGGAAGTTTTCAAGGAATGAACAAAAACATGTTTCATCCCCCGCTCATGAAGCAAAGAGGGTCACATTTCCTTCTGGACCATCTTCCAGAGAGCACATGTCAGTGATGGGAGGGGGCAGAAACAAAAGTGGTTGGAGTAATTCATGTAAATTTTGTAGCCTTGTATAGTAGGTGTCAGGGACTGGCCGGACAGGAGCAGGTGTCAGATGCTGAAGGGGCACAGGTTTTAGTGAGCAGGAAGAACCTGACAGGGAGCAGTTCAGACTCTGAGGCTGAAGCAGAGGAGCGGAGGTGGTCAAGGGATGGCTGAAGAACCCAGGAGGTCTCCCTCTCCTGCTGCGACAAACTCCAGTTGTCTCTGAGATGGGCTCCAATTGTCTCCAAGATGGGCTGAGAAGAGGCCAGAGGCATGCCAATGCAGTTTGAGACTGCTTGGGAAACATCCAGGAGGAGTCTTAGAGAGGGTGGAAGACAGGGACCTTCAGTCCTGGCAACCCTTCCATGGGGCAAGACCTACTGGGGAGTGTTGCTGAGACCACGAGGCCAAGTTGCATATTCGTTTCCTTGAAAAGTCAACTTCACCAACAACGGAGACCTGTGTCTGACAGTAGGCTAGCTTCTACATATGCTCTACTCTCTAGCTTCCCTCCAAGGAAGCAAGAGGAAGGGTGGTTCCAGAGGGGTTGAACAATCAATCCCTTTTCACAGGGAACCTCTGAGTATTATAGCTCTGGGGTGAAAAATAGGGGGCCTCTGAAAGAACTCTCAGCATCCTTAACCAAACGACAGCTCCCATCATTCTTTGAAGGAAGCTGCGGCTGTTCAAAGTGGTATCACAGGGGCTTTCGATGTATGGTGTGACTGTGGCCTATAGAATAATATAGCCATCCCTAGTGCACTAACCATTGTGTCAAGAACATGTTGCAGGATACAATGAAACACCAGTTTTGGAGGGCTCCACTTACTGGTGTGCCCTTGCTGACCATGAGACCTACACATAAGGAACTGCATGTATTGAAACATCTTTTTTAAGAAAAGCAAACAATATGGGAGCAGGGAAGGGCTGTTACCTGGAGCTTCTGGTTCAACAATCTCTCATTCGCAGCCAGGAGGGCCTTCCTCTCTTCTTCCATCTTGGCCAACAACTGGCGCTTGTGCTCCTCATAGCTCCGATCCTTTTCCCGGATCATCTGCTCAGCCTGTTCTTGCATCCGTCTCTGCAGCTCAGCTTCCCGCCTGGCGGCCTCAGCCCTGGCTTTCTCCACTATAGTGGGGGAGGAACACAGTTAACAGGAATGTCTTCTCCCACCAGTGGTGTTTTTCAAGCAGTAGAACAGAGGGGACCTTCCAGATCTCAGTTGGGTCTTCAGCATGTCTCAGCCATTGTGACCATTAGTGAGGGACAGGAGATGCAGTCCAGCCACCTCCAGAAGGTCATAGCCATCCCATTCCCTGCCCTGCAATGAGCCCTGCTCTTTAGAGTGGCCTGTAATTTAGGTGGGTCACGGCTCCTGCACATTAGCTGGGTGGAAGAGGGAATGTTAAGTAGGTGCTGCTCATTGTGCAAGCAACGCTTAATGAAGTGTCCTCTTGTAATGAAGAACGTAAGAACAGCCTCCTGGATCAGGCCTGGTGTGTTGAACTGAAAGGTAAGCTGGTCTGGAAACTTTGCATATTGATGATCAAGATGACCCCTGCCTAATTGGTAGCAGCTGCAGCACTGAGCTCATGTGTGCTTCACATGCTTTGATGTATCCACAGGCCCCAGGCATAGCTAGAGGCAATGGTTAATAACAGGCACCTGTGTTTCCATGTGATGTAAAGGTAAAAGGTAAAGGACCCCTGGATGGTTAAGTCCAGTCAAAGGCGACTAGGAGGTTGAGGCGCTCATCTCGCTTTACAGGCTGAAGGAGCCGCCATTTCTCCCCAGACAGCTTTCCAGGTCATGTGGCCAGAAAGACTAAATCTCTTCTGGCACAGCAGGACACAGTGACAGAAACCCAAGCACACAGAAATGCCATTTACCTTCCTGCCACAGCGGTACCTATTTATCTACTTGCACTGGCGTGCTTTCGAACTGCTACGTTGGCAGGAACTAGGACAGAGAAGTGGGAGCTCACTCCATCACTGGGATTCGAACCGCCAACCTTCCAATCGCCAAGCCCAAGAGGCCCAGTGGTTTAGAGCACTGAGCCCATGAAGATTGTGTGTATCTTTACTTGGGTGTGGACAAGCCATCTCCTTGCTGCAGTCCGTCCCATGGAATGATGTGAGCAGGGGGAGGGAGGGAGCTGTCAGACTTTTGCTCTAGGTTTGAACCCTTCTTTAATAAATCGTTACACCTGATCGTTCTGATGGTTTGGGCATCTTTCTTTGGAATTCCTGCATATCCGAACTCCTGGGAGCCCTCCTCCAACTCTGCAGGGTGCTTTAGCCAGGTCAGCAGCCCACCTAGTCCAGCAAACTCTTTTCATGAGGGCCAGCCAGATGCTTATACAAAGGCAACAAAAAGGGTTCGACCACAACAGCACTTTCCCCACTTGTGAACCCCAGCAGCTGGTATTCAGAAACATATTGCCTCTGCCGGCGGAGGGTCCCAGCTATGCCTCTAACCGCACTGTTCCTTACCTGAGAGCAGGTTCTGCAGAACTACCTAAGGTGCAGGAGTCCTCCTGTCTTTTGCACCTCAAGGCGGTGGAGCCTCGCAGTTTCCACTTTTGCCAGGTGCAGAACCTGCTCCCAGATGGAGAACAGCACAGTAGGAGGAGTAGCTGGGAATTCAGGGCATTTGCATTCAGGGCTGGTCTAGTCCAAAAACGCAGTGCTGGCATCACCTGAGGTGGAACGACGCAAGAGGCGACAGACCACTTGGGGAGGTGCTTGATACAGCGACACAGGTTGTTTCACACAACTTCTTAGGACGAGAATGTCTGGGATAATGAGTACCTACCACTGTACCGACACAGAGTCTTAGTGGGTTGTGTCCAATGCTGGTGCTACTCAGAGTAGACCAATTGAACTTAACAGACATGACTAACTTAGATTCATTAAGTGTGGTGTAGTGGTTAAGAGCGGTAGATTCGTAATCTGGTGAACTGGGTTCGCTTCCCCGCTCCTCCACATGCAGCTGCTGGGTGACCTAGGGCTAGTCACACTTCTCTGAAGTCTCTCAGCCTCACTCACCTCACAGAGTGTTTGTTGTGGGGGAGGAAGGGAAAGGAGAATGTTAGCCGGGTAGTGATAAAGCAGGAGATCAAATCCAAACTCCTCCTCTTCTTCATTAACTTCACTGGGTTGTACATTACAGTCATACCTCGGGTTACAAACACTGTGGGTTGCACATTTTCGGGTTGTGGACTGCGCCGAACCTGGAAGTACCAGAACGGGTTACTTCCGGATTTCGGCACTCACGCATGCACAGAAGTGCAAAATGCCGTGTGCATGCGCAGATGCAGCACTTCAGGCTGTGAACGCTGCAGGTTGTGAAGGTGCCTCCCGCATGGATCATGTTCACAACCCGAGGTATGTCTGTAGATACAATCCATTGTTTACTGTGTTATCATATTTTCACAGCTACAATGGCCTGTTGGGGCCAGTATGTCTTCAAGGCAAACGAAGGCTACTGGACAGGCGCTCACCTTCAAGCTCCTTCTGTTTGTCTGTGAGGGTCTGGTCAGCCTGCAGAATGGACTGGGCTGCTGTCTCCTTGGATTCCAGGAAGTCTTGTAGGGCCTGGGAAGCCTGAAGAGAAGAGAGTGAGGTGGCTCATTTGGAACTTGAAGAATCATAAAGTCGGCTCTGGGCACTTCCAGATGGGTATCTATTGTGAACTGGTAATCCTCATGCACACACAATTTTCACAGTGACCTCACATGTCACATGATCCACACCACACATTTAAAGCACACAGCTTTCCCCAAGGAATCCTGGGAACTGTTTTACTGCAATCCCTATAATTCGTTGGAGGAAGTTATGTGCTTTAAATGTATGGGGCAGGTCATGTGACTGATGTTACTGCCATCAAAAAGGAAGTCCATATCCCCCCTACCCCCTTAATCTAGATTTACCATACGAAAAACTTAACTAAAATCCTATTGCCAGTGACCTGTTTGCAATATCCAAATGACCCAGTTGTAATATTAAGCTCCCATCTGGAAGCACCCACTGAAAACAGGAATCCCCATGCAAGAGCAGAGAAGCCAAGGTTGGTGACCAACATACCATTACTCCCTTCTCAGGCGCCTGGTGATATTTCTCTACTACTTTCTTCTGGTCCTCGAGGAACCTTTGATAACCACCAGGCACTGCGTATTCTCCATTGCTAATCCTCTCCTCCATTTCTTGGAATAGCTCCATGAGCACAGCCAGGCAACGGTCTGATGACGCCTGCTCATTGCGAGTGCACAACTCTTGAAGTTTTTCTTGTAGCTGCCTCTGGAGGAGAGAGGTGGGCAGAGTCAGATAAAGCAGATGTTCCCTAATAAAGAAAGGCCTGTTATCCCCTGTTCCAGGAGTTCTCCAACCCTGAACCTCTTTGCTGGTCCAGCTGACCAAAGCAGTTCACGTCCATTAAACTTTAATTAGTTTAATGTTAAGTAAACGTCCAGTGCGCTTCCAACGCCATAAATCTTAGCAGAGAATTTCATGCAGCGGTTGAAGAAGGCAGGAGAGTCAGTACCTTTCAATGACGAATCCTGGAGCAAGCACTTTGGAACTCAGGAAAAAAACTTTATTTACAAAAGAAAAACCCTGGCGATAAAGCACACATGCTTTTATCTCCGGCATAAAGAAAACTCCACTCTAAAATTAACTCATATCAGCAAACACGCCCATGGCCACAAACAGAGTCTGCGAGTCAGGTCAAAAAGAGGGACAGGGAAAAACACACGGGTGAACTGACTATTTATACAAACTAACTCACATTCCTGGATGCTTAATGACCTCCAGCTGCTCAGTGATTAGAGCGACTTGTTACCTCTTAACCCTTTAGTACCAACAGTTCACAGGTGGTCCACTCCTTCCAACAGCCCTGATCTTCACAGTCCGCCATCTAAGCTGGTTCATCCTAAACTTGGGCAAAAATCTCCAACCAATCTTTCTGAATTAGGCCCAGATATTAATTGGAGCAATTTCAGGTGATATTCTGGGCAACCCTGCTGTTCCTTGGAAACGCAATGAGATTTTCCCATTTAAGATTGGAAAAACGAACAACTGACAGAAACCAAAATTGACAGGTTAATCCATCCCTACTCATGAACATGATAGGGGAACAACTCAGATTAAGATGCTATTTCTCCTTTCGTTAAAAATGGGGGAAATATCAAAAAAGTATTTTATTTTATTTTAAAAAGGAGATCAATGGGGGCACAAGCTTCCCTGAAATACTGCTTCTCCACCACAGTCAATCTTCCCCTGTAACTTGAAGTCACAGAAGGGTCTTCAATGTTGTCCAAGATACCCCCTCCCTTTACTCAGGGCAAGAATGTGGTCCAAAAGGCCTGAGCAGCATCCTATGCTTAGAACCAGAACAGCCAATATGCTCCCTTCCAGATGTTGCTGGACTCCCAACCTACCATCATCCTTAGCCAGGATGGGAGATGGTCAGGAATGGTGGGAACTAAGAGTCCAAAATATCTGAAGGCTACCACATTGGCTGTCCCTGCCTTAGAACGTGCTCCAGGATTTGCTGGGATGCACAGGAGTTCTGCAGCAGACAGAAAAGGTTCTTTGAACTTAGGAGACCAACCAATAGGGCCAACATCCTATTCCCACGAGAGACATAGAATCCCGTACCCCTAATTCTCTCTGGCGCACTTGGTCTTCGTCCTTGAAGGCACGGGCCAGGAACACTCGAATGGCCTCCTCTTCGCAAACAGCGTGCACTTGCAGAACCTCTGCGACGTCCTCAGTGGGAGGCATCAACATGAGGTCCACCATTGCCTCATAGCGGTTCAGAGCATCCTTCATGGCAGCCTGGTTCTCGATCTGAGCCAAGGCCACCACAGCGTTCTCGATGCAAGGCATACATCCGTTGCGGATGGAGTCCACATAAGTCTCCACTAGGCTCCCCAGGGCTGCAAAAGGGAGAGGAAGACAAGGGCAGGCTAACTCGGTTGTCTATTTTATTTCATTAACTTTCTGTCTTTCTTCATCCAGGGAACTCATGGAGGCAACAGCTGTTTTATCTCATAAAATCCAGAGGGTTGGTTTTTTTTAATAGAACATCAGACCCTTCTCCAAAGAACTAATGTCTAAATTTTGGCCTCTTGAACGAAATGAAAAGATTTTTAAAAATCCTCTCTATGCTTGCGAGTGACTCCCTCAAATCCAATGGGACTTGCTTCTGAGTAGACCCGCATTTGGACTGGGAATTTTCTTTGGCTTCATGAACCGGATTCTTATGAGGACTGACCTTTGGTACCAAATGTGAGAAGTGGGCAGGGCAACTTGACCATCACCTGGCGTCACAATAACGTCACTCAATTTGGTGCTCTGAAGTTCAGACTTCAAAGCCTCTTGCAGGAAGAAAGGCACTGCTAAAGTGAGGGGACAGGGGGACTTTGTTTCAATGGAAGCTGTGATCCTGCCAAACCGAGCAGGATTGAGTTCCCCACTCATCACCTGATGAATGAGGGTTAAATCCTCCTTGCTCTGGCTACATGGGTGAGTTCCCTAAAGAAAAATGGAGCAGGATTAGCCCTAATCCTGCTGTACTGGCTGCGTGGGCCAGTTTTTTGTGTGGAGAACTGGTATGAGCAGCCAACATAGAATTGCCCCCCCCCCCTCACCCAACAGCTGATGTCACACATGCATTGGACTGATATTAGCTAATAGACAGGCGGTTATGGTTTTGGAAAAAATGACCTCATAAGTCAAAATGGAACCCTGATGAGCCAAAGATGCCCAACCTCTGCCCCATATGGAATATTCCAGGAGTCTTTTCAGTATATTTTCCCCTGCTTCTACTCACATGCCCCAGTCACCAAGTGCCGTCCCTGAATCACTTTGGCCTGGGCGTTCTCATAAATGTAGCTGCAGAAACAGTGCGTTTGCTTCACGAACTCTGCGCTCAGCCTTGATTCCGGGAGGTCCTCCAAGACGGCCAAGTCTTTCCGCGACGCTGGGCATTCAAAGGCAAAGCACTTGCGCTTGGGGAAATACTGCCGCAGGAATTTCTTTGGAAGATCTTGCTTTTCGGGGGCATCTAATATAGAATCAAATTACACATAATACCGTTAGTATAAAGTGCTTCAACAGCTTGGGACCATTTACCTGCAAGGCTGCCTTACACCATATACAGTGGTAACCTCCGGTTGCGGACGGGATCCGTTCCGGAGGTCCGGCCGTATCCCGAAGTTTTCGCAACTGAAGTTTTCGCACTTCTGCGCATGCGCGAGCGGTGAAACACTTCCGGGTTTGCCACTTTCACAACCCGAAGTTGACTTTACTTGAGGGTAACATAACCCAAGGTTCCACTGTATCTGCTCACTTGACTGCTTTGACCTGCATAACTGGCACAGCTGCCATGCAATACCAGGTCCACATTTGCAAGAAATCACTCTTAGTGTGGCAGAACCCATACTTTGAAACTCCTTGCTTACTGACATCAGGCAATCACATTCCCTATGCTCTCTTCGGCACCTGCTAAAACACTTTTTCCTTGGACAAGCCTATCCAGACCTGCAGAATGTTGACTTTTTTAAAAAAATCTGGTTTTTATCTTATTGTGGATTTTAAATACTTTTTTAAAAAAGTATTAGGAACCTGTTTTAGAATCAAAGAATCATAGAATTGGAAAGCATCTAGTTCAATCCCGCTGCAATGCAGTTTTAAACTGTTTAATTGTACAGTGGTACCTCGGGTTAAGTACTTAATTCGTTCCGGAGGTCCGTACTTAACCTGAAACTGTTCTTAACCTGAAGCACCACTTTAGCTAATGGGGCCGCCTGCTGCTGCCGCGCCACCGGAGCACAATTTCTGTCCTCATCCTGAAGCAAAGTTCTTAACCTGAAGCACTATTTCTAGGTTAGCGGAGTCTGTAACCTGAAGCGTATATAATCTGAAGTGTATGTAACCCGGGGTACCACTGTACTGGTAATGTCACCGTTGCATTCTTTTTGTAAGCCACTTTCAGGTTTTGTTTTGGATTTGAAAAGTTTGGATTTGATATCCCGCCTTTCACTCCCTTTAAGGAGTCTCAGAGGGGCTAACATTCTCCTTTCCCTTCCTCCCCCACAACAGACACCCTGTGAGGTGAGTGGGGCTGAGAGACTTCAGAGAAGTGTGACTGGCCCAAGGTCACCCAGCAGCTGCATATGGAGGAGCAGGGAATCAAACCCGGTTCACCAGATTACGAGTCCACCGCTCTTAACCACTACACCACACTGGCTCTTTACAAGCAACCCTACTAGGCCTCCGCTTCAAAAGCAGCAAGGCCCAATCTTTTCAAGCAAGGAAAGCTCCCCACAGCACCTTTCTTCAACTTCAGTGCGTGCTCCAGATACTCGTCCTCTGAAATAGGGCACCCATCCAGCTTCAGCTGCAGTGTGAAATCCCGAACAGTCCAGATGAAGGTTGGGAAGAAGAAGGCAAAGTCATCAGGCATCTCATCATATCTGTTACTGCTCTGCCCGGCCGATGTCTTCACCTTGATATGCTCAGTTAATTCAGACACGTAGCTGGGGACTCAGTTAAGGAAATGAGCTGTGTTTCCCCACCCCAGAATACAATAATAGTTTCTCAACAGTCCCTCCTTACAATGTTTTGCGTCTGTGATATCTATACTGATATCCTCTGTCTACCTTTTCGTGATCATCCCCAGAAGTCAGGTTCTCTTTCCTTTGCCCTTCAGAGACACAACGGACTGGGGCACCAGACAGGGCCTTCTCAGTAACAGCACCAAGGCTGTTTTAACATCCTTCCTTGAGAATCTCAGCTGACTCTCTCCCTTTCAGTTTTTATTCAGGGATGGGGATTCAGGCCAATGGTCAGAGATGTGGGAGTTGTAGTCCAGCCACAACTAGAGGACCACAGGTTAGCCAAGCCTATGCCAAGGGAGAAGTCTAATCCCACACACACACACCAAACTACATGTCTCTGGTGCAAGTCATTTTACTTCTCATTGAATTGTGCAGTGAAATGGCACTATGTGCCTTTCTTTTAAACCTGGATTTGCCCTCATAGAAATCAAAATCACCCTGGCTTGGAATGGCTTGGCATTTTCACTTACCGCACTAAGCTTCATAATTCCCTAGGTGTTTTGGTTTTAGAAAACGCTAAATTAAAAAATATAAATGCTAAAGTGAGTATGCAAGGAATCCTCACACCATCAAAACATGCAGCAAAATGGGACCCCAGTCTTTTTTCCCCTTTGATGGATCTATCCCTTTTTCTTATTCCTTTCCCCCATCTTTTAATAATGTTTTTTAACTTACAGCTATACCTTACTTAAAGTTGCTCAGCAAAGTTGTCAAGCCTCTTTAAGCAGAGGCTTGACAACCATATGTCAGGAGTGCTCTGATGGTGTTTCCTGCTTGGCAGGGGGTTGGACTCGATGACCCTTGTGGTCTCTTCCAACTCTATGATTCTATAAACTGGAGAGGAAGGAGGCTGTACAAACAGAACTAGAGTCTCTTAATCCCTCTAACAGATGCTCCCAATTCCATAAAGCTCAACAAATTCTAATTCTACAAAGACCCCTCTACAAGGTACTGTGTTATTCTGAAAAGTCTGCTCTCTCCCCCTCCAGCTCCTTCATTTGAAGCCCTTTCAGACTTCACTTAAAAAGACTCCTGCCTCTCATTTAAGGACCCTGGAGCCCTCACCGTCACACCTGACAAGGGCCTGGTGAAACAACACAGCATTAGGATTCCCACACACTTCACTAACCCGTGTTTCTGCCAGGGAGCACTCTTACAAAAAGATACTGCAGTTTCTCCAGAGCATACTGGTCGATGGTGTGCATGCTGTTGTAGACAAAGGTGCTGCTAAGCAGAATGGAGAGGGCAAAGATCCACGCATCGTTCTCAGGGTTGCTCTGCAAAGGAGGCCAGTGAGCATAAAACTCCAGGGCAACAAGGCGCTAGAACTGGACCGAGGTCTCCACTAGGGGCGTAAGATGGCATCATAAACCATATGTGTCATACGCAGCACTGTTTCCATTCCACTGCGGTTCATCTTTTGCCAAACACTGTTATTTGTCTGGCTGTCTGCTGCAGCAAAATTCCGCAACTTAAACAATTGATGTGATTGGTTGTGGAAATTGCATCAAGTAAGCAAGTTGCATTGTCACTATGCACCCTGTTCATTTCAATATGGGTCATAGCCACTGATTTCCACTCCTGGCATGGGACAAGAATGCAAACGTTGGCAATTTTTTTGTCTGAAATCTCAGATCTCTCGGAAATCTCTCCACCCTTTGGGGCCCCCGGGGTGCTGTCCTGATCCCACTGCATCCTAGTGTGCCTCCTGCTGACTAGGGAATGGCCCTGATCTCTGAAGTCCTCTTGCAGGTAAGGGCTCCGTGGTGAGCTATCCTGGCTGCCCCCACCCCTAACTCACCTTCTCGACATCACCCAGCCCTTCCGTGTCCAACAGCACCAGGGTGTGGTCAGGCTTCAGGGGATGTGAGCGACACCACATCCAGATACCTTTGGTGGCTGCTTGCACTGTGGATCCCAGAGAGAAACCTATAGTGTAGAAATGGGAAGGACAGAAGCGGTGAGGCATGCAGCTCTGCAATTTCTCAACCACTGCCAACGAAAACATACAATGTCAACACTTCTGACTTGCTGGTAAATCAAGGTGCCTTAGGCGCCATGTGTATCAAGTCTCAGGTTTCTGGGTCGTGTGAAATTGCCTTAACTGTTTTGGGTACACTTTTTAGAGCAGTTTTCCATGCCTATAGACGAGGATGTGGAGGTCAGAGCAACCCCATGCCTCCTGGTCCCAGAGCCCATAGAGTACAAACCCCGTCAGGGA
Source organism: Podarcis tiliguerta (assembly GCF_965153285.1). Lineage (NCBI taxonomy): Eukaryota > Metazoa > Chordata > Lepidosauria > Squamata > Lacertidae > Podarcis > Podarcis tiliguerta. The sequence goes on from NC_139541.1 coordinate 76,017,302, forward strand.
TGTCCACACATGCACTGAGGGTATAGGTGATATCACAGCCCCAGAGAGCACGGGAATCCTAGTAGTACAGAAAACAGGAGTATCTGCTCATACATAGATGTCCATGTTCAAAGCATAGCATATTTCCAAGCAAAATTCAAAGTGTTGGTGCTGACCTTTAAAGCCCTAAACAGCCTCGGCCCAGTATACCTGAAGGAGCATCTCCACCCACATCGTTCTGCCCGGATACTGAGATCCACCACCAAGGCCTTCCGGTGGTTCCTTATATCCCTGCCTGATCGTTGAGATTTTTGCTGGACTCACTGTGAATGGTTCACCCAATAGCTCAGACACACTGCTCCTATCCGCTGGGAACTATGTGTTCAGTTATATGGAACTTCCTTCAGGCTGAGGGCAGACAATTCCCCCCTCACTGTTGAACTTCTGGCACTCAGTGACAATGCCTCTTATTCCAGCAGAATGATCTGGGGTTATTTTAAACTGATTTGATTATATCTTTTTGTAACATCCCTTCTACACCGCTTACAAACTACTGTGCTAAGTGGCATACAAATGGTTGAAATAAAATAAATCGGTCAAGAGCGTAAGCTCCTCTTGTACTGAAGGGGGGGGAGAGATGGGAGTCAATGGGAAAGGCTTCACTGCACTGAAGAACATAAGGAAAGCCTGGCCCATTTAGTCCAGCATTCTAGTCTCACAGTGGCCAATCAGATACCTGCAAGCAACTCTCCTGCAAGTCTGCAAGGAGGACCTGAATGCCAGCTCACAGAGCAAATATACGGGCCAGTCCTACTGTTAGGTAGAGTGAGAACGTCACCTTGGGCAGCAGATTTTGGGTGTAATGAACAGGCAGTGGTTTCTGCTATGTGCTTGGAGGAGTTTCTGCTTCAAATACCAAAATCACTTGACTAGACTTGAGTATTACATAATTTAACTTGGGGATGGGGCAACAGCAGCCGGGGGGCGGGGGGAACCATTTGCTTTACTGCCACAGGCAGCTAAATGCCGTGGGCCATACCCAACCCCACAAAAGTATGTCTTATGTTCCTACCTCCTTTGTCCTTTCCTGCCAGCTTGTTCATGAGGTAGGATTTGCCAGTGCGGTACAGTCCCACGATGGCCACCACAACCACAGGTTGCTGGATGCTCTGCAAGATCTTCAGGGCTTCCTGGTTGACCCGCAGCTGTTCCTTGGGGTTGTTCTCGATCAGACACATTGGCTCTTCCATGATGCTTGGCTGAGCTCTAGCCAAAACCAGGCCAGGAAGGAGACTGGGGACACTGAGGAATCTGTATGCTGCAAAGGGTATAAGTTTAACACTCACAAAACGCTACGTTTGTGTGCATTGTGTATGAAACTTAGTGGTCTGCATTTGCAGGGTGTTTGTTTTGCAGAGAATTGTACAAGTGCAATAAAGGAAAAAAGAAAAAAGTGTTTTTGCAGCTATAGCTGCAACAAGGGGATGGAAAATTATTTTCAGTGTTTATTTTAATTGGTGACTCATCCTTGGCAGTCTGGGTCTCTCTCAGAAACTGCCAGCTTATTGAGAAGCAAGTTGCTTATCTGAATCTCTCTCTGGGACAAGAAAGAGAATAGTTCTTTAACTCTATTAATAAGTAAGAACCTAAAAAAAATTGGACTGCATTGCTAGTTGTTTAAAAGCAATGTGTTGATTTGTATTTGCAAGGAAGGAGAATACTTCAAGATGCTGCTGCCAAGGATGGCTGGAGTGATGGTCCAGGTAGCTGGTTAGAGGTTGGGGCATTTTCAAGGTTAATACATTCCACTTCCACACTGGACATTCACTGTGAAACAGCCATATTTTACTCACTGTTCAAAGGGCATCTGTACTTCATAAAGCAACACACCTCCCTCTCTTGTTTTCCCTGATCAGCGACCTTTTATTCTTTCAGGGCTCAGAAAACCCGACTTCCTTCATTTGGTGGAACCCAGTTTCCCCAAGTGCAAATGGTATATCACGCTGCTTTGGGGCCAATTAAGGGCTCTACTACACCACTGAAAGCCCTTTTGAACAGCCATGACTTCCCAAACAGCTGTAGCCTGTTAGGGGGACGGGGCTGGCTCCTGTTAGGAGACTCCTTTCCTCCTCACAGAGTTACAGCTCCCAGCAGAGGACCTGCACGAACAGAACTAAAAATAAAACGTTGGCTGCCTCCCAAAACATTTCGCTACAATAACAGCTCTGTGCCTGGCTTTGTTTGGGAGGTAGGAATCATAGCTTGTTTGGTTTTCCAAAGACTTTCACCCAGACCCACCCTCCGGATACAAATGCATTATAGAAGAGATTGTGGTTTATCGTAATTGTTTGTTGCAGTGTGTTGTTTTATTTGTTTAAAAAGGTTTTTTAAAAAAAAAAAAAAGACAAAGCAAAAAGACTTCCTCCCCAGCCCCCCTTCACTCCTCCGCGCAAACTCACCCCTCCTTTTCCTCCGACGCGTTACGCAATCCCTTCTTGGAAGTTTAGGGAGAAATAAAGTGGCGGAACCCGGCGCGCAAACCTGGTCGTGGGACGCTGATCCGGCGCGCACGGCAGGCGCGTCCTGGTGCGGAAAGCAGCGCAAGGGAGCCGCAGGATTTCCCCCCAGCGAAGGAGCCGCTGCCTAGAGACCCCCGTGGCTCAAGCTTCGCCGACGCGCAGCTGTACTTTCGGTTTCGCTTGCTGCGGGGAGGGGCGTTTTTTTTACGGGACGCGATCTCGCCTCGCCCTCCCCGGGGAAAGTCCCATCTCTGGAGCCTGCCTGGTCCTCCTCTCGCCACTGCCACGGTCGTGGGAAAGGCCAGATCAGCTTTCCCGAGTCATTATCCTAGACGGTTTTTTTTGTGTGTGTGTGGCCTCTGTATCGCTCTCGCCCACCCTCCGCTTTTCCCCATGGTAGGGAAAGACTCTGGATCTTACAGGGTTGTGAGGATGAAACGGAGCGAGGAAGGCCCGGGTCTGCCGCCTCTTGGTCCTCGGAGGAAAGGGGAGATGGGAATAAGTGATATTGACTCTAGGGATTGTAGAAGGGGCGGGGACGCGGCAACAGGCTACGCCTGCTGCCTACACGTGTCCGCAGTGAAACGTCTGCACCCACTGCTACCGGGAAATTGGAAGGGGGGTGAGAGACCTCCCCACCACCACAACACGAGTCTTGCCTCTCCACAACATGAGGCAAAGACAAAGAGTCTCCGCTGCACATTACCATTCACTCGTACACATATCAGAGGTATTTCGCTGCCTTTTCACCCGTCAAACCAAATCCTCTCGTGTCAAGAGAAAATAACTGCAACATACATATCTGCAAGGGAAGCTCAGCTCAGGAGCCGACGACTCCCCGCTGAAACCCAGGTCTCCAACAAAGGAAAACAGGGAAAGTGTCAATACCAAACGTAGCAATTCACTGTTAAACGTATCTGTGTACTGGCTCAATGGGAAAACCTTAGAAAGTCATCCGAACTCACTCATTTTATCAATCTTCTCAGTTCCACGTTTCACAAGCATAGAGTAAGGTTGGTAGTACAACAGCTTTGTAAACAAGCATTTTGGTTTCCCTGCGAATGTCCCGGTCCTCAAACACTCTGCACTTCAATCGGGAGAAAGCTGCACTCGCAGAGCTCAGGCTATACTGGATTTCGGCATCAATGTTGGCCCTTGTGGAAAGATAACTGCCCAGGTAGGAGAAGTGATCAACATTTTCCAACGTTACACCATGGAGTTGGATTTGTGGTGCTGCAGAGGGGTTGTTTTGTGCTTGTTGGTGCAGAATTTTGGTTTTTTGGATGTTGAGCGATAGGCCAAGCTTTTCGTAAGCTGCTGCGAAGATATTTAGGATGGTTTGGAGGTCATCCTCTGAGCATGCCCACACTATGTTGTCATCAGCATACTGAAGCTCTATGATGAAAGTTATGGTAACCTTACTCTTCTTTCAGCCTACTCAGATAAAAGAGCTTTCCATCTGTTCAATACAGTGGTACCTCGGGTTAAGTACTTAATTCGTTCCGGAGGTCCATTCTTAACCTGAAACTGTTCTTAACCTGAAGCACCACTTTAGCTAATTGGGCCTCCTGCTGCTGCCGCGCCTCCGGAGCACAATTTCTGTTCTCATCCTGAAGCAAAGTTCTTAACCTTAAGCACTATTTCTGGGTTAGCGGAGTCTGTAACCTGAAGCGTATGTAAGCCGAGATACCACTGTATATGATGTCTACTCCAGAGGGGAGTTTCCCTTCAACAAAGTGTAGGCTCATGGCAGTGAAAATAATGAAAATACCTTTCTTTGTACTGTGACGGGGTAAGTGTGAAAGGCTATATTTGATTGACAGGGGCATGCCTAGATCTCAGGTTCTACCTGAGGCCACACCTTTTCTGTGACATATCTATGATGTCTTGATGATGCATCCTGAGTTGTATTGTGGGAAACTTTGGGAAACTTTAAAATAAGGATGTAACCATTGACCTGGCTGCTTCATCTTCGTGGTAGCGAGAAGTCTTCTTGCAGCAATAAAGATCAGACCAACCGGCTGCTGTTTTGCTTCTATCTCCTGGCTGAAGTCTCTTGCTTGTGACCCCAACCTGAACCTATGGGAGTCAAGGTTAGGCTATTGTGGGGTGCTCCAAGGACTCCCTGTTACACCACCATCTCTGAAACCCCATTCAAGGGAGCTTCGCAGTTGAGCAGGCATTTGCAGCTCAGCTTCCCCGCATTTAAGCCCAAACCTGCCACAGCATGCCGAGTTGCATTCAAATTGCATCAAGATGTTGATATGCATGAGCTAGATGAGCCCCACCTTCTCCCCTAATTGCTGGAGCAGATGGTCCATTTAGGGCTCCAACTTTCTTATGTGGTAGCATTGACTCCATGTGGCTCAGGTCTGGGCCTTGTATTTAACCATGTCTCTAAAAATATCCAGCCCCAAAGAGTCCCAAAGTCTCCCTCACTAACTCTACTTTCCTCTTTTGTTGGTCCCAAACTATTTCACAGGGCTCTCATTAGCTTTCTTTTGGGGGGGGCAGTAGCAGGAGGGAGGAAAACACCCTTGGACTTCTCCACTGAAAATTGGTACAGTCATAATATGGTACAATCATAATATCTGGCATCTGGCTTTGAGGGAGAGGCTTTCTCATAATTTGAGGCCAACCAAAGGGCAAGTGAGCTTTAGCCTTAACAGATGCATTTGCAGACGTGTGGTTTCCATTTCTGACTCTTATTAATTCCACCTGCAAACATTTAAAGCCCTCTGCTCCATACGTTGGCTTGGGGGGGGGTGTCTCTGTGAATTGACATGAATGGCTGCTGTTTTTCTTGTTCTGTATTAACTACACTGGCTTTATACCCTCTCTCCCCAAATCTTACTCCACAGGAAAAACGATGTGATATCTCTTTTTGTTCAATTGTACTTTATTGATTTCTTCCTTTTTGCAACAGTACAACTTCACTGAAAAACCAATAATATGCATTTATTTTTTAAAAATAGATGATAATATATATTGCATTAATTTCCCACTTTTCCTTCAAGGTAGCATACAGATTTAATCTTCATGAGAACCCTGTGATGTAGGTTAGGCCTTGGGCATAGCTGGAGGGGGCAGGAGGCAGCTGCCCCCCACCCTAGAACAAGTAAAACAATAGAAATACTTAACTAGCTGGTCCTGGGCACACACACCCCAGCAAAAATCCTGGCTACACTCATGGGTTAGGTTGAGAGTGAGTCTTCATGTCACAGTCTGTTGCGTGTTGCTCTTTTGTTAGAGCTTATCCACACTTCCCCTTGTCCTGGGGGCAGGGGAAACTGCTCTTTAGTGCTCGATCGGTGCAAACAGCAATTCGGGTTTGTTGTTTGCTTCGATTGAGAACTAAAGAGCAGGTTTTCCTTGGGAAAGGAGTGGGGCAAATGGAAAACCACTCAGACCTGTGCTTTATAGGCAGGTGTAGATGACCCCTTAGAAAGAGACTGTGTCTTAAAAAGTTGGGGTTCCTTTGTGGCAAACAGACTGCAAACACCAGCTAAATGGTAACATAAGGTAGATCTCCGCCATCCCCTGGCTTTGTAGCTGCACTCCCACCCACAGTCCTGAGGCCAGTCTAGACACCTTTATTCAACCCATCAAAACTTCCAGGGATGCTGTTTTCATTGAATTACACAACGAAGAGGACGAGGACGAGGCTGTGGCTTCTGCATTGCCACCGTGTTCTGCAGTGCCTGGATCTGAAGTTGAAGCTTTGCGACTTCCTGCTCAAACCCTTCCTTCTGAAGGCGCCTCTGCTCCTAAGGAGTGGCAAGGACGAAGATAGAAGTCAGCCCCAGTTCCTCACAAAGCAGCCGGAATGGGAGGAATGAATAAAAGGGCACAGGGCTGTCTAAAGTGCCCGTGTGTGTTATGCTATATAGAGAATAGTCCTCTGTTTAAAGGCTGCCCAGTGCAAATCCATTGGGAAGATAAGGAACCCTAAGAAGGGAGAGCAGAGGCTCATCAGCAACACCTGGGCTGTAGGGCTGGGCGATATCTGGTTTTTAACATCGCAAGGTATCCCCAGCTAAGCACTAAGTTACTGTATAGTGATATATCACAGTGTCTGAAACATGGAACTATATAATGGAAGGGCGAAGATTAGGCGAAAGAGTGGTCATCGTTCAGCCCAGACACTGAGGTCCAGCTCCGAGGGCCTTCTGGCAGTTCCCTCACAGTGAGAAGTGAGGTTACAGGGAACCAGGCAGAGGGCCTTCTTGGTAGTGGCACCCACCCTGTGGAACGCCCTCCCATCAGATGTCAAGGAAATAAACAACTATCTGACTTTTAGAAGACTTCAGAAGGCAGCCCTGTTTAGGGAAGTATTTAATGTTTGATGTTTTATCACTAATAATAATAATAATAATCTGTTGGGAGCCACCCAGAGTGGCTGGGGAAACTCAGCCAGATGGGCAGGGTATAAATATTTATTTATTATTTGCTATGTACCATGTGCAATGCGGATCCCTCCTCTCAGAGGAAGGTGAGCCCTTGCCTTTGAAGGGCAAACTCCTTCCATTTCTCCCTGGACAGAGAGAAGGAGAAGGAAGAAGCAGCCAAGCCACGATTCCTACATTGGGTAGAGATATCACAGCTGCAGGGAGGTACTGAGGCTGGGAGTGGGACTATTCTGCCATTGGAGGGGAGAGGGAGCCGAAAGGTATGGCAGCCAGCCAGCTGTCAGACGACTCACCATTATACCGCCCCCTGGAGTTTTGGAGGCTGTGCTTCAGAAATAAATTGCCAGCTCAATCGTTTTGAAACAGCTCGCACGGTGTGGTCTACAAACCTACATGGGACGATGTATCGATATATCGCCCAGCCCTGCCTAGACAGCAGACTGAGCAACCATACAGATCCCCTGGTCACCATCTTCCTCACTGGGGCAAGATGTATTGTATTTCTACTGCAGTTATTATTTCTAAACGTGGTGCTGTCTGTGTAAATTAACATATGGAAATCTTATGCAAGTGGTGTCATCCGAGTTCAAGATCATATTCTAGTCAGGCAAAAACCCTCAAGGGAAAATGCAATGCAGGGTCCATAACAGGTAGGAAGGGAGGAGAGGAATTTAGGGATTTAAATAATAATAATGTTATCAGTTGTGTGTCCTTTTTCTCTCAATTTGATCCTTTTACAGGGTTTGGTATGTATTGTGGCATTTTATGCATTGTGACCTGCAGTTATTTTTATTGGTCATGGTTTAGTAATTATTTATTTACAGGTAGGTAGCCGTGTTGGTCTGCGGTAGTCAAAACAAAATAAAAAAATTCCTTCCAGCAGCACCTTGGAGTCCATCTAAGTTTGTTATTGGTGTGAGCTTTTGTGTCCTGGAAGGAATTTAATTATTCATTGCAATTGTTAATTATTATTTGCTCATGTATTGAGATTGTGTACTATTTCATTCTACTAGATTACTGAATATTGCTTCATTTGATATAAGCCATTCCATTTTAAAGATATGTTGTATTATGACTTTCTGTATTGGATCAGATTATTCCAAGGCCCGTGTCCTTTGTTGTATGTTTTGTTGCTGTAAACCACCTTGTACATAGTAATATAGAAATACGGTATACAAATTAAAAGTGAAATGAAAAAAGAAATGTAGCCACGAAGAGGCCTGAGGCGATTCCAAAGAGCCTGAGAGCCTTGAGGGGGCCGCTCCTCCACATGCAGCTGCTGGGTGACCTTGGGCCAGTCACACTTCTGTGAAGTCTCTCAGCCCCACTCACCTCACAGAGTGTTTGTTGTGGGGGAGGAAGGGAAAGGAGAATGTTAGCCGCTTTGAGACTCCTTAAAGCAAGTGAAAGGCGGGATATCAATCCAAACTCTTCTTCTTCTTCTTCTTCTGTCCCCCAAGGCATACGTCTCTCCACCTCTGTTGTAGATGACCAAGGCTGCCCATAGAGGCCACTGTTCTATTACCTCAAGCTTCCTGTTCATCACCATCTCGTGCTCAGCCTGCATCTTCTTCCTGTCTTCTTCCATCTTGGCCATTAACTGTGCTTCATGCTCCTTATAACTCCGCTCTTTCTCCTGGGCCATCTTGATAGCCTCCTCTTTCATTTGTTTCTGCAGCTTAGCTTCTCGTGCAGAAGCCTCGGCCCGGACTCGCTCCACTGCACAGAAAGAGACAAGCAGTGAGTTCATGCTGGTATTTTTTTTTAATTTCCGAAAGAAACTGCGGATTTATTCCAGTCTACCTCCTGTCACCATCTACTGGGAGGACTTCGGAGGAGATGTCATGAATCTGCCCTGCAGGGGCACCCCACATTCATTACATGGGGATAGGAAACGACACAGCTCTTCTTCTGAGCTTTAAAAATGTAGGTTTTCTTTTCTTTTTGCATTGGGGGGGGGGGGACAGAAAAGAACTGAAGATAAACCAGAAATGAAGATAAACCAGAAAGGCATGAGAGGGGGATGTTTTCTTCGCGACCACCTGCAGAGATCTCATTAAAAGGGTGTGAGCAAAAAGTGGCGATTCCACATTAAATGGCCAGTGTGGAAGCAGCCTAAGTGTCTGCGAGTTGTAACAAGCTGTCTCTGAACAGATTCACCTTCAAGCTCCTTCTCTTTTTCTGTGAGGGTCCGGTCAGCCTGCAGAATGGACTGTGCTGCTGCCTCCTTGGATTTCAGGAATTCTTCCAGGGCCTTGGAAGCCTGAGAGAGAGAGAAGTCGTTTGTTTGTTTCTATTTAACTCCCCACTCTACACACCCCACACTCTCCCCAAATTTACTCCGAAGGGTCAGAGGGACCCCTAGATTTAGGGGGGGTGCAGGGAAAGGAGATGGGGGTGATTGAGCCACATTGTGCCAGCGATAATCCTTGCTCGAATAGGGTCTTACATTATCACTTTGTTGGATACAGCCCTGTGTACACATCTGGCATTATATAACTAATAATAACATTCTGAGGTTGCTAAAGGAGGAGTTATTTTTCTCAGGGGTATCCTTCTGGCCCTGCGATCCCCTCTCCCCAATTGCTCTCCCACTGAGTCTGACTCACCATGATGCCTTTCCCAGGCAGCAGGTGATACTGTTCCAATTTTTCCTTCTGGTGATCCAGGAACTTCAGGTAACCACCAGCCACAGAGTAGGTCCCCTTGCCGAAATTCTCTTCCAGGTCCTGGAATAGCTCCAGGAGCACCGCCTGGCAACGATCCAACGATGCCTGCTCATTGCGAGAACACAACTCGGAAAGTTTGGATTGCAGCCGCTCCTGGGGTTGGGCAAGAAACAGATAGCGTGAGATGGGAACAGATGCTCAGCAGTAGAGGATGGTCCTATATTCACCATTCCAGAAAGTCTGGAAACTCTAAGCATCCTAAAAACAAGGACAAATCTGTTGGCACGGTTCACTCTTTTCCCAGGCAGAAGGCCAAAGGAAAAGGAAAACAATGGGATCACCAGAGTCGAAAGCTTCATTGTGTCAAAGGGAAAGTCTGCAGGAAAGCACAAAATTACATTGGGCCACCCCTCCCAGCAACGTCAACAAATGCAAGCAGGATGTAACCCAAACATGCAATGTAAGATTAACCTATTCGGAGTAAGAGGCTGGAGGGCCCCTAATTCAACCTTCTCGTCCATTTGTGTATAAAACCAGGTGGGCGAGTGCAAAAAGCACACTTGGAGACCCAGGGGATGACCGAGGTGCCCTTGATGTCAGAAGAAGTGGCTTTAGCTATAGATCAACAACTGGGAACCCCAGAACCAAATCTGGTCGTCATCAGTTGGCTTCCCATTTGCCAACTGAGAGGGAGAAGAAATAAATAGAAGGACTAGTGGACTTGGATAACAGGACTGCTGCTATTCCACTTTGCCTGAAGAAGAGAACAGCTGGTCCACAAACCTCTCTTGCACTCCAAAAAATGGTACTCCCACAATTAGTTGCTTACTCGAAACACCTCCCTGGGAATAGGATCAACTTCTTGTTCCTGCACAACCAAGCGGCTGCTGGATGCCCTGCCTTCCTGGGGGCAACTCAACTCAACAGGCTCCAACCAAACCCAATCTATGGCCAACACAACCATACTGTCAGGGAGTCTTGGAAACGACGAGGGTGGTTAATTAAAAGAAGATTTATTGCAAGAAAAGCAACAGAGGTTCACAAAGCGGCAACATCTGCCTGCCGTCCATCACTGGTGATGTTCCCACTAGGGTGTTTTCTTCCTTCGAAACCAAAAGCAGCCTACCCTCTTCTTGTGAGGAAGGCGATTCTGGAGTCCTAATGGGGTCAACTCTCTCCTCTTCCTCATTTCCAGACTTCTGTGAATTCTCCCGCTCTCCTCCCTGCTCCTGTCCTGTGTCCCTGTGATTTGATCTTCCCTCAGCTTTGTTTACATTTGACATTCCTGAGGGTTGGATGCAGACCTCTTTTCCTGTTTCCCCTCTCCCTTCTGTCTGCACTTCTTCCCTGGGAGCTGGTGTATTCATGACACATGCCAAGAATCCAGGTCACATTCCTCCACATCCTGGCCAGTCAATCCCTGAATGAGGGCAAGCATCAACCTGCTACCCTCCGTGGAAAAGGAAAGAAACACTTTTGAGTCTCAAACTTTCCTTCCAACAACAAATCCTCTTCAGTTTTCCCCATATAGGAGCGGCCACTTGCTTGAGTGGGGAAGCTCAGAAAGAGCAGGGCAAACAGTAAGTGTGGATAAGGCCTCAAATAACAGGACCTCCTGCAAGTCTACTTTACCTGAAAAAGGTGGCTCATCTACTACCCTCTGTCCTCCTCAAACTGGTCCTCCCACAGTTAGTTCCTCATTCTAAACATCTCCCTTGGGAACAGGGTCACTTTTTCATCCCAACAAAACTAAGTGGTTGCCAGATGTTCCATCTTCCTGGGGGCATCTTAGTTCAACTCAACTAGCTCCAATGGCATCCAATCAATGGACAAGAACACAGCCTTGCTAAGGAGCTGGATCTCATCCCTTGACATCTTGGCTACTCAGTCTCTGATCTAGGACAGGAATGAATACATTGCCCCATAGAAAGGAACCTCCCATTTCTGAGTATCCAACTTTCCATCCAACACAAAATCCTAGTTTTTCCCATATCAGATATGGAGAGCCCCCTATCTCATGCCCACTGGTGAGTCATACCCCAAGTTCTTTCTGATAGTCGTGATCGTCATCCTTGAAGGCCCGAGCCAAGAACACTTTAATGGCCTCCTTCTCGTATTGGGCGTGCACTTTCAGCAGCTCCTCGATAGTCTCGGTGGGCAGCTTCAAATGTTTCTCTATCTCTCCTTCATAGTATGTAATGGCATCATGCACAGCAGCTGTGTTCTCAATCTGCGCCAAGGCTACCACTGCGTTCTCTATGCAGGGTATGGAGCCACTGGAGATTGTATCCACGTAGGTCACTGCCAGGTGCCCCAGCACTGCAAAGGGAGGGAAGAAAGCCAGTTTATTTATTTTAGCTAGCTAGTTGGATTTCTATGGTGAGACATGCTGTATTCCTATTTCAATTATATTAAGTTGTGGGTATCTGTCAGGGATTTCCACTTGCGCGATGGGACTTTCCCCTCTCTCGTGTGAAGTGTTACGGCGATTCCTTTTCTCCCTCTGGACTCCGTCTGTGTTACTTAAGTGACTTTGCTAACACATCCATTTTTTCTGGTCCCTTCCCTTCTACTCACATATCCCGGTCACCAGGTGTCCTCCTTCGATCATTTTGGGCTGAGCACTCTCATATATGTGCTGGCGGAAGCGGTGCGCTTGCACCACAAAGTTGGGGCTTAGCATCTTTTCAGACAGGTCGTCCAGTTCCGATAAGTCTCGGCTTCCGGCCGGGCGGTCAAAGACAAAGCACTTGCGGCTGGGGAAGTATTGGCGGATGCATTTCTTGGCAAGATCCAGCTTCTCAGGTTGTCCTGGAGAGGGAGAATTGCAAGAAAGTTCAAAGCTATCACTCTTTCTGGGCTGCTGCATTCCATCTTTGCTCTAGACGTCATGCCTGCCTCAGATCAAATTCAGCTGGCCAAGCGGTTCAATCCTTCATGTCAACAGCATTTTGGAATGCACATTTATAATGGCTTCGGTGAAAACACCCCTGTGCCAAAATCCTCCCACCTGCAGAAAGCTGACAAACCAGGGAGGAAAATTCTAGCTCATCCTGTTTTCCTGCTCGTTTTGCCAGCAGATTCTGTCAAGGATGTTCTTTCAACTAAACAGTGCCCCATAAGCAATCCTAAGTGACGTAGCCCTGAAAGACCACATCAGCAGTTCATTCTGTTTCCCTCATGTATCCACATTATATTTGAGCTTTCCCACAATGTAAAAGCCACCTCAATGCATTCTATGTGAGGCTACCTTTGAAGGTGACCTGGAAATAACAACTAATCCAGAATGCGACAGCCAGACTGTTGACTGGGAGTGGTTGCCAAGACCATATAACACCGGTCCTGAAAGACCTACATTGGCTCCCAGTATGTTTCCGAGCACAATTCAAAGTGTTGCTGCTGACCTTTAAAGCCCTAAACGGCCTCAGCCTAGTAGACCTGAAGGAGCGTCTCCACCCCATCTTTCAGCCGCTGAGGTTCAGCTCTGAGGGCCTTCTGGTAGAAGTGAGGTTACAGGAAACCAGGCAGAAGGACTTATTGGTAGTGGCACCCACCCTGTGGAACACCCTCCCACCAGATGTCAAGGAAATAAACAACTATCTGACTTTTAGAAGACTCCTGAAGGCAGTCCTGTTTAGGGAAGTTTTTAATGTTTGATGTTTTATTGTGTTTTTAATATTCTGTTTGGAGCTGCACAGAGTGGCTGGGAAAATAATACTAATACTAATTATTATTATGATTATTATTATTACCTCCAGAAATCTAGCAGAATATAGAGGAGGTTTAGCACTCATTTCCACATTAATTGCTTCCAGAAACAAACATCTGTTTGCAACCCCATTAGCCCAGAGAATTGTGTAGTAAAATGACAGAATTGGGAACCGTACACCGGTACGCATACAGTTCTTGCCTGCCAGCAGGGCTTTTTTGGGATTCTTATGTTCAAAGGCCCCATTTCACAGAAAGACTCTCTCCCATTTTTAATCATTTGTCTATAGAATTTGGACTTCCCACTGACGCGGATGTTATAAAAAGCTAACAGGATTGTCATTCAGGGATGGGGAATCTCAGGCCTGTGGGCCAAAAGCAGCCCTGCAGGTCTCTCTGGGTGGCCCTCAGGACTCTCCCCAGTCCACACCCCTTCTTTTCAGGCTACAGACCTCAATGGCTTTGCCTTGCAGCCTCCTTGAGAGTTTTTGCCTGGCTGAACTGTGTCCCTGAACTCTGATAAGGCTTTTTGCTTGCCTGGGTGGAGAATATGCTGACCTGCTGTACTAAGGTCACTTGTACAGGCATTACTCCATCTTCCTCTGCCCTGTGGCCCCCGTAAGGTTGCTCAAAAGGGAATGCAGCTCCTTGAAGGATAAAGGTAGCCCCTGATAGAGTCAGTCCCTGCCACAGCTTCAGATTAGTGATGCAAGACCCAACCCTACGCCTGGGTGGGATCCCATCAGCCCTCTTTCCCGTACCTTTCTTCCGCCTCAAGGCGTTCTCCAGATATTCGTCGGAAGAGATGGAGCATCCGTTCAGCTTCAGCTGCAGCGTGAAATCACGCACAGCCCAAACGAAGGCTGGGAAGAACCTGAGGAAGTCGTCACTGCTTTCCTCCTCTCCATCCTCAGAGGTCTCTGTGGCCGTAGCTTTTACCTTGATTCGCTTAGTCAGCTCTGTCACATACCTGCGATTACACTAAGGAATGTATGGAGATGACTCTTGTCGGGGCAATAATCTCTCAGTTAAATAACATTATTAGAGGCTACCGCCCACACGCTTCTGCTGCGCTTTTCTGCTTGTGTGGTGGCACCTCGGTAAAACCACTTCTTACTGTTTGTAGCAGAGTTTTCCCCGGAGGCAGAGGACAAGAACAGGAGTCATACTCAAATTCACAGTCAAGAGCTTCTTTGTTGCTTGACTGGTTGCACAAGCATTTCTGTTACTATTATATACAAGCTATTTACATTCCTTCTTTATCTCTCCAGCACGGTATAATCTCAGTCCAGTAATTAACAATCCCGACACAGCAAAAACTCATAGTATCAGCAGTGCATAGTCCTACTTCCAACCTTGTGGTCAGCGTGTGTGCTGACAGTGTGTGTCTGTGTGTGTCTGTGCTTTCCTCGTGCGGAAGTTGCAGCCTGCAGCGTCCTCCCTTTATTGGGGAGTGCGGGGTATAAATAAATTATTATTATTATTATTATTATTATTATTATTATTATTATTATTTATTTGCACCTCCAGCTGACACCAATCAAGCCTAGAGCGCCACTCCTACACACTAAAGAAAATTCTGGAACCCTCTTTAAAACTTCCAGGAACTTTTTATCTGTTTCTTAAAGAATGTTTTCCTAACAAACACAAGAGTCCAGAGAGAACAGTGGCACTGCAGGCTTGCGAGGGCCATCTAGTATCCTGCAAAGAAGTGCATGGAGGAGATCCCATAATGTTCATGGAGATACCACACAAACCAAAGTCCCTGCCCCATCTACTCTGGCTGCAAATCAGGGAACTGGAGGTGGAATGGAGTTTTCATGGAAGGATACTGCAGTTTTTCCAAGGCAAACTGGTCAATGATGCCCATGCTGTTGTAGACAAAGGTGCTGCTAAGCAGAATGGACAAGGCAAAGATCCACGCGTCGTTCTCAATGTTGCTCTGTAGGGAGGGATAGGAATAATCAGCAGAAAACCCTCGCACACTGGGCTTGCACCTGTTTTATTTATTTGCATCTGACGCCATTTATAGACCGCTCGATTGTGGCAAAGCCTGTAAGAGGTTTGCAATAAATTTGTAAACGACATGAATTTAAAAAGCTAAAAACAATGGAAAACATAGAATCACAGAATTGTAGAGTTGTAGAGTTGGAGGGTACCCCAGGAGTCATATCGTCCAACTCCCGGCAATGCGATTTTTTAATTTTAAGAAATCTACAGTAAGAGAGATTAAAAGCATATCAACATCTACGCTAGGTTTACCTAAAAAAAAGTTTAAATTTCTTGCAGGAAAGAGTACAATGATGGTGCCTTCCTGATATCAGCAGCCTAGAGTTGTTGCATTCGCTAGAGTTAGAGATACTGCTTTGGTGGGTATTTTCTGTTCCCACTGCCTCAGACTGTGGTGACTTTGAGGAGCTCTGGGGCTGCTCTTAGTCTAGTTTTCCTGTTGTATGTAAGGACTGCATAGAAAACCATCCTAGGCAAATGTCTTATAATGAGTTGAAAAAAATGTTTAAAATAACTTTTGTGGGGAAAAACAGAAGCTTTTTTATTAGGAATTTTAGGTCCGGATATACCAAAGGAGCAGAAAAGACTGTTTATGTACGCTATGACAGCTGCGTGGATGTTATTATCCCAAAGATGGAAGGAAGACAAAGTACCTACAAGAGAAGAATGGCTGGCAAAAATGATGGCAAAAATGGCAAAAATGACCAGGAAGGTCAGAGTTCAAGAGGATAATAAATTTGATAAAGAATGGGGAAAATTTATAAGTTACTTAAAATATCACTGTAAACAATTAAAAGCATTGGCAGGGATAAAAAAAAACCCACTTGCAGTGTAATGAGAACAATGGTGAGAATTGAGGTTAAAGAAAATACGGAGAACATTATTTGATGCAGTTGGAAAAGAATAACTATGGAAACCGTGGAGAGGTGGAGGGAAGTCCGGGGATTCAGAGAATCCTATATGTATATGATTTATTTGTGATGCTAATCGTTAAAGCTAAAAATGAATTTAAAAATTATTATCATTTTTAAAAAGAAAACCCTTCAAGGCATCAACTCCCTACTTCCAGATGTTTGCACATCGCCCAGCCACTCCACATCCAAAAGCTTTGGGAGTGTTCCAGATTAGCCTAGCTCTTAGGACTGCCAGCTCAGGAGCCTGAGATTTCAAGGCCAAAACCTGGGACCTAGGATGTCACGGGGATCTCATTAAGTGTGACACATTTCTCCCCACAACAACCCTGTGAGGTAGATTAGGCTGAAAGGCAGTGACTGGCCCAAGGCCACCCAGCAAGCTTTGTGGCTGAGTGGGAATTCAAATCCTGGCCTCCCAAGTCTCAGCCCAACGCCCTAACCACTGCATCACACTGGCTCCAGCCCTGTCCTCCAGCCTACCTTCTCCACATCACCCAGTCCTTCTGTGTCCAAAAGCACCAAGGTGTGGTTAGGATTTTCAGGGTGAGGAAGGCACCACATCCAGATGCCCATGGTCTCTGCTTGTATGGTGGCACCCAGAGAGAAGCCTGTAGGGTACAAAGGGGAAGGAGATCAGATATTAGGGGATCACCTGTGTGTTTGTTGTGGGTGGAGGTGTTGTTCTTCAACTCTCAATAGTACTCACTCCAATTCTTAAAATGAAGGGCTTCCAGCCTTTGCAAACAAGTAGGCATCCTATGGAGCATCCATCACCAACTCGGTGAAGGTGCTTTGGACCACAACTTCCATCAGCCTAATCCAGAGTTGTAGTCAAAAACATCTGCATGGCACCAGGTGGGTGAACATCTTATCTTCTAGCAGTTTGGCCAAATACTTATGTTCTTTTCCAAGCCAGCATGAAAGGAATAGCCCAGTATACCTGAAGGAGTGTCTCTACCCCAATTGTTCAGCCCGGACTCTGAGGTCCAGCTTTGAGGGCCTTCTGGCCGTTCCCTCCCTGCAGGAAGTAAGGTTACAGGGAACCAGGCAGAGGGCCTTCTCGGTAGTGGCACCCGCCCTGTGGAACGCCCTCCCATCAGATGTCAAGGAAATAAACAACTATCTGACTTTTAGAAGACCTCAGAAGGCAGCCCTGTTTAGGGAAGTTTTTAATGTTTGATGTTTTATCGTGTTTTTAATATTCTTTTGGGAGCTGCCCAGAGTGGCTGGGGAGGCCTGGCCAGATAAGTGGGGTATAAGTAATAAATTAGTTGTTCTTGTTGTTATATCCCCTGCACATGCAAAGAAGCACCATAACTACAAACTGCAGCAATAGCCTGGTTGTAAAAGGAACCTTGGGGCTCTTGTCAGCCACTTAATTGCCCATAAAGTGGGTTAGATGACTGCTCCAGCACAGAAGGGAGGATGGAACAGGTTCAAAAGATCAGAAGGAGTGAATGAAGTATTTCCATTTGCAGGGAACGCAGACCAAAAACCTATAGCCAGCAAGTAGCTGAAGAGCAGATGGCCTGTTGTATTACTGTTCTGGCCTCTTGCTGTTTCCTTTTTTAAGGTCCACATTGACCCTCTACAAATCAGCTCTATTTTAGCCTTTTTAGAACAGTTTTGCACATGCACTTGAGACAGGGATATGATGTGTATGCACTGCTAGCCCAACTCAAAGTGGACCCAATGAAGTTACAGTGGTGCCTCGCAAGACGAAATTAATTCGTTCTGCGAGGTTTTTCGTCTTGTGAATTTTTTCGTCTTGCGAAGCACCACTGTGTATTGACGGTTTCCTATAGGAATCCATTGACGGTTTAAAAAAAAAGGCGCAAGACGTTTTCGTCTTGCAAAGCAAGCCCATAGGGAAATTCGTCTTGCGAAGCAACTCAGAAAATAAAAAACTCTTTCGTCTTGCGAGGCATTCGTCTTGCGAGGCATTCATCTTGCGAGGTACCACTGTACTGGGCATGACTAACCTCATGAATTTCACTGCGTCTGTTCTGAATGAGGATGGGGGGAACGTTCAGTTAAGTTCGCTTGCAAAGGCAAACCAACCATATCCATGCTTTACAAAACAATGTGTTTACTGAAAACCCAGCCATCCTCTGAAATCCACACTTCTCCAAATTTTGAAACGTAGCTGTCCAGCAGAGCAATGTGCACAAAAATCCATACATTAGGGTAAATTGTGCATGGCAATGCATATTTTAGTGAAAATAACAGCTTTCCAAAAATGTTGGGCAAAATTGCATACAAAAAGGTCTTTACAGCGGTTCCTCGGTTTCTGAACGTAATCCATTCCGGAAGACCGGAAACGTTCCGAAATGTTCGAAAACCAAAAACTCAATATGGAAGCCTCAAAACGTATGGAAAACTCAAACAGGAAGCCGCCTCAGAAGTTCAACTTCTGAGGCACGTTCAAAAACAGAAGCATTTACTTCTGAGTTTTCGGCGTTCAAAAACCGAAACGTTTGGCTTCCGAGACCCTTGAAAACCTTTTATTAGGAGAAAAGCTGATGGGGATTTTATTTTATTTACTTATTTGCAAATTACTGCAGAAATATAGGGAACTGAATTTTAGACTGGAGAGATGAGAAATTGCGAGAACTGAAAGAGAGAGATCCATCGATCCATCCATAACTCTGAGCACTTAGTTTGGTACAACCCATTATTAAGGGACTTCATACTATAACTGCCCCCTTCTCATCGACCACATTCGCACTCTATGCTTGAACTGCTATGATGCCAGTCATGGCTTTCCCCAAAGAAAACTGGGACCTGTAGTTTGTTAAGGGAGCTGAGAGGAGGCCTCATTATTCCCCTCCAATCAATCCCTCTTCTCAGGGAACTCTGGCTTGGTGTGAATGTTCCCATTCAGCACCCCAGTCTCTACTCAGGAACACAGAGCAGATTCTTCCTGCAGACTCACCTTTCTTCTTTCCTGCCAATTTGTTCATGAGGTAGGATTTGCCAGTGCGGTACAGTCCTACGATGGCCACCACCACCACTGGGTGTTGGATGCTCTGCAAGATCTTCAGGGCTTCCTGGTTGACCCGCAGCTGTTCATTGGGGTTGTTCTCGATCAGGCACATTGGCTCTTCCATGTTCACTGACGGAGGCCGCGGAGAGCCCATGAGAGGGATGGATCAGGACAAAGAACCTCCTGGGAGAAAAAGGAAAGGAAAATGTTCAGAAAATCTGGCTTTTTTTAACTCAGAAGGATAGCTGCTCAGCTTTCCTAAGAGTAAGGTAAAGGTAAAGGTAAAGGTATCCCTGCCTGTACAGGCCAGTCTTGACAGACTCTAGGGTTGTGCGCTCATCTCACTCTATAGGCCGGGAGCCAGCGCTGTCCGCAGACACTTCTGGGTCACGTGGCCAGCGTGACGAAGCTGCTCCGGCGAGCCAGCATTAGCGCAGCACACGGAAACGCCGTTTACCTTCCCGCTATAAAGTGGTACCTATTTATCTACTTGCACTTAAGGGTGCTTTCGAACTGCTAGGTGGGCAGGAGCTGGGACCAAACAACGGGAGCTCACCCCGCCGTGGGGATTCGAACCGCCGACCATGCGATCGGCAAGCCCTAGGCGCTGAGGTTTTACCCACAGCGCCACCCGCGTAGATGGCCTATTTCACTGCTATTCTGGCTACTAAGGGCCTGTATTGATGGCACTAGCTATTTCCTTTTTTAAGGTCCACGTTGACCCTCTATGAATCAACGCTACCATGTTTTATCCCTTTTTAGAACAGTCCTGCACATCGACAAAGGTTTCAGGTGCTCCGTGGTATCAGGACCCTAGAAAGTAAAGATATTAAATTGTGTGGAGGGCATATGCAGGTGTACCTTCTCAAACATAGGCACCCCTTTTGCAGACATCCAAGTTTGATGCACAAACGGATAGCCTGGCCACGTTATTTCTGCACTGCTAAAGGGTGTTCAGAAAAGCATTATGAAACTCACTGTCTGCTTTGCTTTCAAGCTGTTTCTGGAAATGCTCTTGTTTCAGCTTCCTCCTTTCTTTTTTTTACCAGAACCCCATTGTTTTAAAAATAATTTCCTCTTTTGAAATCAAGAGCTGGACTTTCCCTGCAACTGTTTACATAGTTCATAGAAACTTAGAGTTGGAAAGGACCCCAAGTTAATGGATTTGATAGCACTGTGGTCAGTGTTCCTGGTCAGTTATAGGGCACAGCACCAAACAGGACTATGCCCAAGGTCACCTCCCCTTTACTTGGTTCTGTGTTCCAAGCCACATCTGGAAACTGCCTCTTTGTTGTTCCACATCTGGAAACACATTCCAAGCATCTGGAACATGCACTGCTGATGAATCTGAGCATAGTGTAAGGGTTGGGTTCACATTTGGGCTGAGCACGCCCCATATATGTAAAGCAAACCCCCCCCCCCCAAGAATCCTGGGAATTGTAGTTTGTAAAAGGTGCTGGGAATTGTAGATCTGTGAGGGATAAACCACAGCTCCCAGGATTCTTAAGGGGGGGGGGAATGTGTTTTCTCTGTATGATGTGCAGATCCATTACAAACAATGAGATTGTCCCATTGATCTGGCGGGTCTGCTCTAAGTCTAACTAAGTCTGGATCCACTGCTTAATTGCTTGAAGATCAACTTCCAGAGAAATCTCTAGTCCCACAAGTGAAAACTGCAACAAAACGCTGTGCAGTGTCCTCTATAGTGCCAGCCAGCCACTTGTGCCCTTTTCCAGGATAACTCCGTTCCATCCCAACCTCCCTTGTTTGAATTCTCTCTACACTGTATTCTCTGCCTACTGAGCAAGGCAAGCTCAGGGACAAGCAATGAACTGGCTGTCATCAGCTGAGCCATGAGTAAGGGAAAATTAGGAGAATTCTTAATAAAGCCAGCCTGTGGCTTCTTCAGACTCTTTTCTGTAAGATCTGGGGAACTAATTTTTTATTATTATTTTTAAAAAGGTCGGAAACATCCAAGCAGATCCCAGAATATGTATGTGTGTACAATGACAATGAAAACCTAATATATTGTAACAGCAAGAACGACACAACCACTAAAGCAAGCAAGCAGACCGCAGACAAAAACAGCACCGGTCCTTCCATTAGGCAGAGTGAGGCAGCTGCCTCAGGTGGCACATTTTAGGGGGATTGCAGATTGCTGCAGAAATGGAAAGAATCAAATTTAAGACTGGAAGAACGAGAAGCTGAGAGAGCTGAAATTGGTCGATACTTCCATCCCTAGCCACCCAGGGAAACGCAGCCAGATGGTCGGGGTACAAATAATAAATTATTATTATTATTACTAGCTGGCCAGCATCCTTGCACTCATCAAAGCAGTCCCTTCCCTGCTTTGAGAAGTCTGGCCTCTGAAGCTTATGCATGTCTCTCTCAAGCCAACAGGAGGGACAGGAGGAAGGAAAATGGTACTTACAGAGTTAATTTACTGGGAGCAGCGGCTGATGATCTGGGTTGCTGCTGAGTCTCACTGCTTGTGGACAGAACTTCTGCCGAAGGCAAGAATTTGCTGTGGCTCTTCTTTTGCTGGAACCGGGCTCACCTCTTCTCCTTTCACTGAACTCCCCCCTGGCTTTTTTATGGTGGTGGGACGGGTGCTTCCTGGGGGTTTCCTTGCTTGGAATTTTCCTTCTTTCAGCATGAGAAATGTCTACTTCTAGTTTCGCTTTTCCCTTTCAGGGAAACTGCCTTTGTCCTTTGAGCAGATCAACTCTCGCAGCCTTGGAAGCGGGGCGGGGGGGGGGAGGGTGATTAGGAGAAGCGAGATGATTGCGCGGCACACAACGGGCTTGAGTTGTGTAATTCGTTGACTCCCAGCTCATGAATCAGCCCTCAGTAACTGTAATTTGGGTTGTTTCTTCTGCTTCAAGGCTCTAAGCATTACACACCTCTGTTTGTGACGAAAGCCTGCAGAAGAGACAGGGCTCAATTTCCAAGGTGGTGGTGGTGGTGATGAGCCATAGAATCAAAGAATCATAGAATGGTGGAGTTGGAGGGGACACCAAGGTTCATCTAGTCCAACCCCCTGCAAGGCAGGAATACTTCCCACAATCTTTGAAGCACCAAACTTCTAGTTCACAACCAGATGCTCTGTGTTAGACTGGGGGAAGTCTAACACATGTAGCATCAGACCCTAAAAACTTCCCTGAACAGGGCTGCTTACAGATGTCTTTTAAAAGTCACATAACTATTTATCTTTTTGACATCTGGTGGGAGGGCATTCCACGGGGCGGGTGCCACTACCGAGAAGGCACTCTGACTGGTTCCCTGAAACCTCACTTCTCACAGCGAGGGAACTGCCAGAAGGCCCTCGGCGCTGGACCTCTGTGTCTGGGCTGGACGATAGGGGTGGAGATGCTCCTTCAGGTATACAGGGCGGAAGCCGTTTAGGGCTTTAAAGGTCAGCACCAACACTTTGAATTGTGCTTGGAAATGTCCTGGGAGCCAATGCAGATATCTTAGGACCGGTGTTCTATGCTGCTGGAGCTTGCTAAAAGAAGCAGGGATTTTGAGAAGCTGCAAAACAATTTCTCCCAGCTGGACAGCAAAATGGCAAATGTGATGCAATGTAAGCAAACGCAACATGATCAAAGGTCCCTATAAAAGCCTATGAGAAAATATTGCACATACTTTTGTAAACCAAGAATCTTTAATTATTTTTTAAATAAAAAAATAGAACAATAAAAAAGGCAAGTACCGTAAGTGGAAACACTATAAAGCAAGGCTGCCATACATCCAGATTTTCCTGAATATTACTGGGATTTCAAAGGCAGAATCGACATCCGGGGGAATTTCCAAAGGCCATTGCTTGGTCCTAGATGTTAGGCAAGTCCATTGAAAAATCAGTCCTTGGGGTCTTCCTAAAAAAAGCTCTACAACTCTCTCGGGGCGTCCTGGTTTTTACTTTTTGAAATAGGGCAAGCCTACTATAAATGTGTATAAAATTATGCATAATTTATACACCTTAATAATGTCCCCACTACTGTGTGCATAATTTCTTCTTCTTTCATAACACTAAAACTCAGAGGCACCCACTGAGGCTGAATATTGGAAGATTCAGTGCAGCTCAAAGATGAGCAATGACACTCGCTCCAACAAGATGATGGACTCAAGGGCAAGATGATGGACTTGGATGATGGACTCAAGGGCATCCTGATCAAATTTGCAGATGACACCAAACTGGGAGGCGTGGCTAACACCCCAGAGGACAGGATCACACTTCAAAACGACCTTGACAGATTAGAGAACTGGGCCAAAACAAACAAGATGAACTTTAACAGGGAGAAATGTAAAGTATTGCACTTGGGCAAAAAAAATGAGAGGCACAAATACAAGATGGGTGACACCTGGCTTGAGAGCAGTACATGTGAAAAGGATCTAGGAGTCTTGGTTGACCACAAACTTGA
Source organism: Podarcis tiliguerta (assembly GCF_965153285.1). NCBI lineage: Eukaryota > Metazoa > Chordata > Lepidosauria > Squamata > Lacertidae > Podarcis > Podarcis tiliguerta. The sequence continues at coordinate 76,040,917 of NC_139541.1, forward strand.
CATGAGCCAACAGTGTGACGCGGCAGCTAAAAAAGCCAATGCAATTCTGGGCTGCATCAATAGGAGTATGGCATCTAGATCAAGGGAAGTAATAGTGCCACTGTATTCTGCTCTGGTCAGACCTCACCTGGAGTACTGTGTCCAGTTCTGGGCACCACAGTTCAAGAAGGACACTGACAAACTGGAACATGTCCAGAGGAGGGCAACCAAAATGGTCAAAGGCCTGGAAACGATGCCTTATGAGGAACGGCTAAGGGAGCTGGGCATGTTTAGCCTGCAGAAGAGGAGGTTAAGGGGGGATATGATAGCCATGTTCAAATATATAAAAGGATGTCACATAGAGGAGGGAGAAAGGTTGTTTTCTGCTGCTCCAGAGAAGCGGACACGGAGCAATGGATCCAAACTACAAGAAAGAAGATTCCACCTAAACATTAGGAAGAACTTCCTGACAGTAAGAGCTGTTCGACAGTGGAATTTGCTGTCAAGGAGTGTGGTGGAGTCTCCTTCTTTGGAGGTCTTTAAGCAGAGGCTTGACAACCATATGTCAGGAGTGCTCTGATGGTGTTTCCTGCTTGGCAGGGGGTTGGACTCGATGGCCCTTGTGGACTCTTCCAACTCTATGATTCTATGATTCTAAGAGGTAGTGATGGCCACCAACTTGGATAGTTTAAAAGAGGACTGGACAAATTTATGGAGGATAAGACTATCAACGTCTTCCATACCGCAATGCTACATTCCATCTCTGTCGTCAAAGGCAGAATGCTTCTGAACGCCAGTTGCTGGAAACGGCGGGAGGGGAAATTGCTGTTGTGCTCAAGCCCTGCTTGTGGGCTTCTCAAAGTCATCTGCTGGGCCACAGTGAGACCAGAATATTGGGCTACGTGGGCCATTGGTCTGTTCCAGCAGGGCTTATCCCAGGAGCAGCCAGATCCTATGCATCACAAGAATAGATTCAGTGGATTCAGCATGCATAGTACTGCCACCTTATTTGAAGAGAAAGAGTAGGCTAACAAGGAGCAACCTGAATTCAGAGAAGTGTAAGTGGAACTCTGCCACTTCCTTATCCCTCCCCACTTCACCTGATGATTGCGTTCTCTGGGTTGGACCATCTTGAATACAAAAGCAGAGGAGTGGGGTATGAATAATAGGTGTTTGCTTGCTTGCTCCCCGCCCCCCGCAGAGCTAAGTGACAGAGACTGAAAATAGCCACATTTGCTAAGGTTATTCAATAAGAGGTCCTCTTGTGGATCAGGAATTGGTTAAGTTCCTTGAAGCAAAGGGTAGGAATAAGTGGACAGTTCTCCAAATGGAGAAGAAAGTGCAGTCTTCCAAAGATTGGTATTATCCCAAAGATTGTGCTTTTTAACTTGCTCATAAATTATCTAGAGTTAAGAGGTAAACAGTGAGGTGGCCAAGTTTGCTGATGATACATCATTGTTCAGATTTGTTGAAACAAAAAGAGATTGCAAAGAGTACCAAAAGAACCTCACCAAAGTGAGTGAACAGGTGGTGGAATGGCAAATGCAATTCAAGTGTAAAATGATTCATGCTGGGACAAAATAACCTTACATTTCACATCTATGCTCATGGGGTCAAAACTGGCGGTGACAGACCAGGACTGAGGCCTTGGGGTCAAAATTTCTTCTGCAATATCAAGCCACATTTGATTATGTGGACATTTATAATTCTGCTTCTAGCTGACCATAGAACAGCCATGTCTGGACGGCACTGGCAGACCTTAGTGTGGAAATGTTAATTGTCTGAAAAACAACGAACAGCATGGCTCCAGATCACCTTTTTAGCAGTCAGGCAGATGATAGGAAACCTGCAAATATTCACAGCTGAAGTGTGCTCTCCAGCAGCAAAGGTGTGTTTGTGTATGAGAGACAAGCAGCAGAAGTCTGATTCCCCTGGAGAAAATATGATGTCCATATTTGGTGTGGTTTGCATATGACTAATGGCAATCAAGAACTTTGGAGAAATGTAATTGTTCACAAAAGCCAGTCAATACAAAGATGCAGCAGATTTGCCTGAGATAAAGGTGCTTCTAATGAATAATGTCATCTGAAATGTATATGGGGGCAATTCCCTCCACCCTTCCTAAAACCCATCCATGAAAGCTTCATAGCTGAGCACAATTTCCCCACATCCAAGCCCAATAAACTTTTCACATACTGTCTTGCCTTTAGATTGTTTCAAGCTGGAGACTTTTTACCTTTACAGAGAAGCCTCTACCCATGGCAGATTCCAATTTATTTATTGTCCATAAACTGTTATATAAGGTTCTGCAAAATGCACTGTTATTAAACATGATCTAGTGGCAATATACATGGTCCATATACAATTATAAATCACTGTCGAAGAAATACAGACATAAAATAAAACCAAAATAAATAAACCATAGTTATGTGAATACTTGCAAGGCAGCAGCTAGAACTATTTGCAGCATAAACATAATAGTTAAGACAAGGTTACAAGGCATGAACCCTATTATACCAACAGAATACAATCAACTCAGATTTTCCTTCTTGTTTAATTTCACCCATTTTGTCTTTATATGCCATCATTTTTCTCATATACACACAAAAAGTCACACCAAATATATCTACTCAGTGAGCCCAGATACAAAGTAGATCTCTCCTCTCCATCCCATTCCTCATCCATTTAGGGCCTTTTGGAAATGCCGGCAGCTTCAAAGAATCATACAGAATCCAGGGCCCCCACTCGGCTGTTGACTCATCACAGAGTGCAAGTGCTGGATCTCGCCCTGAAGCCTGCTGACTTCTCGGTTGAACCCTTCTTCCTGAAGCCGCCTCTGCTCCTAAGGAATGGCAGGGATAAAGAATAAAGTCAATGCCAGTTGATCACAGAGCAAAGCTGGAGACTGCAATAAGAGACGGGGACAGAGCTAGGCCAATTCAGGTGGTGAATTGAGACAGGTGAGCAATTGCTTCTTCCTCCCTTCTCCATATGCCCCAATCCAACTGCTCCCCCCCCCCTAATGTTAGGTCCCTGAAGACTATCTCAAGATGACACAGGCATCCTCAGTCAGCTAGAACGGTGCCATCTTGCACAAACTGGCCCTGTGATTCCTGAAGGATGTATGTTGTAGAGCTCCCCAATGGTCACAAGTCCCCAGATAAAATAACAATGGCAAGAGAGACAAACCAGACTCCATTCATCATCCAAAGAGGCGGCAGCAGCAGCAGGAAGAGGAAGCTTGCTTCCTTCTAGTCTGCCAGAAAGAAGACTCAAAAGAACGCTGTGACTAAGAAGTAGTGCCTGGGGTTGCTTTTTTTGTCCTCCCTCCCAATCCCTTTTCTTTTTGTGCTGTATCTTTTAGATTGTACGCCTGAATGCTTATTACTGTTTGCTGTGAGCTGCTCAGGAGGCCTTCTTTGGCTAAAGAGTGGGGTAAAAATACATGCATAGAAATTGCATAGATATATAGTGTCTTATAGAGAGCCAGTGTGGTGTAGCGGTTAAGAGCGGTAGACTCGTAATCTGGGGAACCGGGTTCACGTCTCCGCTCCTCTACATGCAGCTGCTGGGTGACCTTGGGCCAGTCACACTTCTCTGACATCTCTCAGCCCCACTCACCTCACAGAGTGTTTGTTGTGGGGGAGGAAGGGGGAGGAGATTGTTTGAGACTCCTTCGGGTAGTGATAAAGTAAATTCAAACTCCTCCTCCTCCTCCTCTGGCCTCTTTAGTGAAAGCTGGTAAGACTGCATAAATGATCAGGCTTACAGTACTAAGGATATTGTTACCTGGAGCTTTGCATTCATCACCATCTCATGCTCTGCCATTAGCTTCCTCCTGTCCTCCACCATTTTTGTTTCTAACTGTCTTTTGTGCTCCTCGAAACTCTTTTCCTGCTGCTGGGCCCTCTGGACAGCCTCATCTTTCATCTTCTCATGCAACTCTGCTTCCCGGGCAGAGGCTTCAGCCTTGACTCGCTCCACTAGAGGGAAAGAGAGATGGTGAATGCTAATTGTACATTAAGACGCAGGTTGGCAAAGGCTGCATTGGCGTATTTGGAGGTTGTGTACACACACTGAAATCAAATTTAAAAACACAGCTTCCTCTAAAGAATTCTGGGAACTTTAGTTTACCTTTCACAGACCTACAATTCCCAGCACCTTTAACAAACTAAGTTCCCAGGATTCTTAGGGAAGGGAATGTGTTTTACATGAGTGGCGTTCATGTAGCATAATCATTATTAATTTGTTGTTGTTGTTGTTGTCGTCGTCATCACAGTATTTAACAGTATACAGCACCATCAGTTCTTTTTTTGCTGCATCACATTTCAGCTGGGCTACTGTGACAGCTCAGTATCAGGGATTTTTAATATAAAAAAACAAGTTTTAATAAATTATCATATCATTGGAAGTCACATTGTTATTTTAATGAACTTCAGTCTACTGGGCCTTTCCCACTTAATCAGTTGACAAGAATCTTCCCAGCAACATTTTCCTCTTCCATCCTGTGGTCTCAGTCAAAGTCACCACTCCACAGTGGCCATTACAATTTTTTAAAAATTATTATTAAATGGCAGGTCTGATCATTGTACCCTCCAAGATGTTCCTAGTTTGGCTTTCATTCAGAGGCCTGGGAATTGGTAGGAATCAGGAACTAATAAAACTAACAATCCCAGCCAAGATTGTTATGGGTCTGAAAGGTCTGTCTGTGGAGGAGGCCTCTGAACTGGGGCTCACCTTCAACCTCCTTCTGTTTGTCCGTGAGGGTCCGGTCAGCCCGCAAAATGGATTGGGCTGCTGCCTCCTTGGATTTCAGGAAGTCTTGCAGGGCCTGGGAAGCCTAAAGAGGAGAAGAGGGGTAGAGTGAGGCAAATTGTTTGGCTTTGTGCTTGCATGCAGTGAAGAAGACACTGCAAAAACCTGAAGGCCAGTCTAGATATGGCAGGGTAGCCATTCGTACTTTATCTAGATTAATGGCCCAATCACATCTGGAGCTGAGCTGGGTTTGTGAGAGAGACAGTGAGGTGTATTACTTTAAGTGTATGACTAAGACTGTGGAGACCCAGGTCCAAGTCCCCCCCACAGCCATGAAGAGATCTTGGAGTCTCTCTCTCTCTTTCTCTCCGTAGCCTACCCTACAGGGTTGCTGTAAGAGAAAGGTTGGGAGAACACAACTCACACTGCCTTCTGTTACTTGAAGAAAAGGCAGGGTATTAATTAATCAATTAAAGCAAAATGTAATTTATCTAAAAAGTAATTTCCTCCTCTACTTTACCCCAAGGTGTACTATCCTTTAAAGAAATCTTCTCCCACCCTGATTCACTTCAGGATCAGAACTGCGCTGGGAGAAATGTGGTTATCGGGCTGAGCAGGGAGCGGGCAAGGCAGGGGAGTGAGGCAGGGGTTACATTTATATCCCACCTTTCTTCCAAAGAGCTGAAGGTGGTGTGCCTGGCTCTCGCCCTATTTTATGCTTGCAACAAAGCTGTGAGGCAAGATAGCAAAGAAGCAGTGACTGGGCCAGGATCACCCAGCGGGTTTGTTGCTGAAATAGGGATATGAACCCTGGTCTCCCAGATCCTAGATCAGCACTCTAATAATAATAATAATAATAATAAATTTTATTTATATCCCGCCTTCCCCAGCCGAAGCCGGGCTCAGGGCGGCTAACCATTGCACCACAGTGTCTCTTACAGTAATGCTGACAGGGCTGCTGACTGGGATGGAGCGACAGCTCTGGAGAAACCTATTATAGCAAAGGAACAGTAAAATAGTTATAAGGAGAGTATCTATCCCTGGGGGAAGCTAAACGTGGTTTGTGGGTGTGTTGCATGTCCTCTTATCCCTCCTGTTGCTGTGCCTACAAGTCTGACTCACCATGAGTCCTTTCCCAGGCACCAGGTAATACTGATCCACCTTTTCCTTCTGGTCATCCAGAAAGCGCTGGTAGCCCCCAGCCACAGAATAGCTCCCCTTGCCAATCTCCTCTTCCAGGTCCTGGAACAGCTGTGTAAGCACAGCCTGGCAGCGATCTGATGATGCCTGCTCATTGCGAGAACAGAACTCGAGAAGCTTGGCATGCAGCTGGGTCTGGAGGAAAGAGGGAAGAGTGGAGGGGAAGAGAGAAGGGGGCACAGGGTGAGAGGCAAATGGTGCTTCCTAATGGAGAACAGTCCTATATTCCCTGTTCCAGGGATTTCAGGGCTCCCTCTTGTTGCAGGCACTAGCCCCAGTGGACCAGTGCAAAGGGGAAGCAACGGATAACATGGTTCCAAAGTGTGATTCAGTGTATGAAATAAAAGGACTTTATTCTGAAAGTTAGCTGTTGTTCTACCTACTCATAGCATCATAGAATCATAGAGTTAGACCACAAGGGCCATCAAGTCCAACCCCCTGCCAAGCAGGAAACACCATCAGAGCACTCCTGACATATGGTTGTCAAACCTCTGCTTAAAGACCTCCAAAGAAGGAGACTCCACCACACTCCTTGGCAGCAACTTCCACTGTCGAACAGCTCTTACTGTCAGGAAGTTCTTCCTAATGTTTAGGTGGAATCTTCTTGCCTCACTCTCCCAGCACCATCAAACAAATAAGCAAGTTAGCACCCAGAATGCCCCTAACTCTGCTTTTTAGATTTATCATAAATAGCACTGAGCAGGTGCTGGTAGAAAGCTGCTTGCATCTTGCACGGGGAGACCCAGGAGGAAGGCTGCAATGCCCTTGAAATCCATGAGAGAAAATGACTCTTAGATACAGATCAGAAAGTCCATTCTGCTGGGTGCCAACTGGCTTCCCATTTGTCAACCCAGAAGGAGAAGAGATGCAAAAAAAGGGCTAAAAGACCTAGGGCTTATTCACATTTACCTTTCCTCCGCTCTTTCCAGGCACAATCCGTGTTTTAAAGCTCAGAAAGAGCAAGGCAAAAAGGTAAGTGTGGATACCTGCTGTAAGTCTACTTTGCCTGAAAAAGGTGGCCCACCTACTACCCTCTGTCCTCCTCAAACTGGTCCTCCCACAGCTAGTTCCTCATTCTAAACACCTCCCTTGGGAACAGGGTTACTTTTTCATCCCAACAAAACCAAGAGACTGCCAGATGTTCCGTGTTCCTGGGGGCATCTTAGCTCATCTCAACTATAATAATAATAATTTATTTATACCCCACCCATCTGGCTGAGTTTCCCCAGCTACTCTGGGCAGCTCCCAATCGAGTGTTCCAACAACACAGCATTAAATATTAAAAACTTCCCTAAACTTTCCAATGGCATCCAATCAATGGCCAACACAACCTTGCTAAGGAGCCGGATCTCATCCCTTGGCATTTTGGCTACTCAGTCTCTGAACTAGGACAGGAATGAATATATTGCCCCATAGAAATATATTGCCCCATACCTATTTCTGAGTATCCAACTTTCCATCCAACACAAAATCCTTCCTAGTTTTCCCCATATCAGATATGGAGAGCCCCCTATCTCATGCCCACTGGTGAGTTAATCCCCATACCCCAAGTTCCTTCTGGTACTCGTGATTGACATCCTTGAAGGCCCGTGCCAAGAACACTTTAATAGCCTCCTTCTCGTATTGGGCATGCGCTTCCAGCAGCTCCTCGATAGTCTCGGTGGGCAGCTTCAAGTGTTTCTCCATCTCAACTTCATAGTATGTAATGGCTTCATGCAAAGCAGCTGTGTTCTCAATCTGCGCCAAGGCTACCACCGCGTTCTCTATGCAGGGTATGGAGCCACTGCAGATGGCGTCCACATAGGTCACCACCAGAAGCCCCAGTGCTGCAAGGGGTAGGAAGGGAGAGAAATATGGTTTAATAAGATATTAATGTGATTGGATATGATATGAGTAAAAATGGATAAATGATGAACTAATGTAAGCGGCCCAGAGTGGCTGGGGAAGCACAGCCCGATGGGCAGGGTATAAATATTTATGATGATGATGAGATAGTTCAGGATATATGAAAAAGCTCTCAAATAAGTGGTAATGGTCCAGCACAAATTGTGCAAAAGTCTGGGGCAAGTGGAAGTGTTGAAAGGCCCTTAGTCTCTTGCAGAAAAAACAACCAAAAAGTATTCTGGTCCATAAACAAAAACATATTCCAGTCCATAAACCATTTGGCTGTATCCTGAAGTTCATGGTGAAACCCCAGCCTCTCCACCCAGGATTCCCCATGAGCCACTCAACCCACTCCCTTTGCCTCTACTCACATGTCCCTGTCACCGTGTGCCCTCCCTGGATGACTTTTGTCTGAGCTTGCTCATGAATATAGCTGCAGAAATGCTGAACCTGCTCCAGAAAGTCAGGATTCAGTTTAGATTCAGGGAGGTCCTCCAGTTCCTCTAAAGCTCGCCTTGAGGCCGGGCGGTCAAAGACAAAGCACTTGCGGCTGGGGAAATACTGGCGTATGCATTTCTTGGCAAGGTCCAACTTCTCTGGGTTGTCTAAGAGAGAGAGAATCACAGATAAGGTTATTATTGTTGCTGCTGCTATTATTTTGTGCCCCCTTGGCTCGACCCCTTGTGAGGGGGAACATCCCACACCGTCCTAAATCCGGCACTCATCCAGGCTTGGATCCCTCCGACTCTCAGTACCTTTCTTCCTCTTCAGGGCATTCTCCAGATATTCGTCTTCAGTGATAGGTTTCCCATTCAGTTTCAGCATTAACGAAAAGTCACGCACAGCCCAGACGAAAGCTGGGAAGAACCTGAGAAAGTCACCCGAATCTTCCTCTTCACCCTCAGAGTCCTTTGCAGGTGTGCTCTTCACCTTAATGCACTTAGTCAGCTCTGTCACATACCTGGGATCACACTAAGGAAATTACGATGCCTCTTCCACTTCACAGGGCAGTAATCTCTCAAATACCCCTCACCTTTCCTCCTCTATCCCTCCTCACTATTCCTAAGGGCCTTATTAGAAATGTCACCCAGTTAGATAAATCTTGCTTCTAGATAAAAACAGTAATTCCAAATCAAAAAGCACAATTCCTTCGTTTTCAGATGATGTATGCATGCGACATAGCAGACACAGTACTAGAAGAGGCATTCCTTCTGTGTGTGTGAGAAGGTAGAATGACTCTTTTAAGAAGGCAGCTGCCCTCTATTGATAAAAATCAATAGGACTTGAATTTAAATGAATTAACAGATTTTTGCTGCCTCATTGGAGAGGTGTCTTTTTTTAGTGCTGTTTCCCTCCCAAAGAAATCTAACCAGCTAACTGATTAAAAATTGCTGTCTTATTTATTATCACAGTTTTGTTCACCATCGTTTGAATTTGTCCATTAGTGTGTTTCCTGGAAACCAGTGTGGTGAAAATAAATGTATGTACGAAGAGGCATTTCCCAGCGTGCACATACAGCTACATTGCTACCGAAAGCATCTACACACCATCTATTCTGACTGCAAAGCAGGAAAACTGGCAGTGAACTGCCTGACACAATTTGTACAAAGGATACTGCAGTTTCTCCAGAGCATATTGATCAATGGTGCCCATGCTGTTGTATACAAAGGTGCTGCTTAACAGAATGGACAAGGCAAAAATCCAGGAGTCATTCGCAGTATTGCTCTGTAGGGTGGGATGTAAGTAATTAGTGCAGAATCCTGTTACACACTTGATCTGCACCTAGGCTGCATCCCTACACACAGTAAAGAACTCTGCCTGGTTGATCCCTTTCTGCTCGCACTCCCTCACCTTTGACTTACTCCTATGAGGATCCTTCCTCACCTGAGAGCTTTTAAAGTGCTCCTGATTAGCCTTGTTCTCCTGTTGTATAGTTGTTGTTGTTAATTAAGATTTTAATAATAATAATAATAATAATAATAATAATAATAATTTTATTTATATCCCGCCCTCCCCAGCTGAACCACCCTTCATCACAAGATCTCTGGGTAAAAGGTAAAAACAAAAGTAAATAGTTAAAGAAAAGAAAACAATACCCCCCAAACATTTTAAAAGGCTGTAGAATATTAATCAGCCAAAGCCTAGTTGAAAAGGAATGTTTTTGCCTGGTGCCTAAAGGTATACAATGAAGGCGTGAGACACAAATGGCAAGCCCTACCTGGAGATATCGGGGATTGAACCTAGGACCTTCTGCATGCAAGGCAGCTGCCCTACCACTAAGCTATGGCCCTTCCCCCAAACAATAGCTGCTCTGTGTCTCCAACTTACCTTCTCCACATCGCCCAGCCCCTCTGTGTCCAAAAACACCAAGGTGTGGTCAGGCTTTTTGGGGTGAGGAAGGCACCACATCCAGATGCCCATGGTTTGTGCTTGAATCGTGGCCCCCAGAGAGAAGCCTATAGGGATCAAATGAGACAGGAATAAGGGAATCAGATACGAGGGGATCAGCAGTAATCTCAGAATATGGTCCTCTTAGTGTGGAATTCTCCGATATCTGAAAAAGCGGTTACCTAAATGAAGCAACATCTGAATGTACCTTGCTGGCCCCATCCAGCCCAAAGTCTCTACCTCTACTGCAGACTCACCTTTCTTCTTTCCTGCCAGCTTGTTCATGAGGTAGGACTTGCCAGTGCGGTACAGTCCCACAATGGCCACCACCACCACTGGCTGCTGGATGCTCTGCAAGATCTTCAGGGCTTCCTGGTTGACCCGCAGCTGTTCCTTGGGGTTGTTCTCAATCAGACACATTGGCTCTTCCATTATGCTTGGCTGAGCAGTTCAGAAGGCAGCCCAGGAAAGAGGCTGAGGAATCTAAAGAGAAAAAGAAATTCCAAGCTCTGCTTCTGCACTCAGGTTATTTCCCCTGGAAAGGCTGGGTCGAGGTTGGGAAACATTTTCCCCAAGGGCATTTCCTCATGGGCAAGCTTCTGGGCCAGAGCAGTGAATGTGAGCGACTCCCACCATTTTAAAACAGCAAAATGAAAGGACATATTTCAGTTAGGCAAAATCTCTTGGGCAGAGGAGGTGTGGTCCCAAGGCCTACAGGGTAACATTTGGCACCCGAACCTGAGATTCCCCATCCCTTAGCTAGATAAAGGAAGGGCTGCCCATAGGATCTCTGAGTGCTTTTCTTCAAGAACTATGAAACTATTCACTCACTCCAGGATGAGCCCTATCATTAGGTAGAGGGGCGGGCAGCTGTTTTTGTGCATCAGGAAAAGGCCGCAAATTGTCCAGAGAAGCGGACACGGAGCAATGGATACAAACTACAAGAAAGAAGATTCCACCTAAACATTAGGAAGAACTTCCTGACAGTAAGAGCTGTCCGACAGTGGAATTTGCTGCCAAGGAGTGTGGTGGAGTCTCCTTCTTTGGAGGTCTTTAAGCAGAGGCTTGACAACCATATGTCAGGAGTGCTCTGATGGTGTTTCCTGCTTGGCAGGGGGTTGGACTCGATGGCCCTTGTGGTCTCTTCCAACTCTATGATTCTATGATTCTATGATTCTATGTTTGTTATTTATTATTACTGCGTTTTCACTGCCAAGACATTTGTGGGGTTTTCTGCCTCAGGTGCCAGAATCACTTGACTACTTCCTCAATTCCTTGCATAGCCAGCAAGACAGGGCACAAATAGAAAGCATTTGCTGCTTCGCCACACTCAGCAAGATGTATCCTGCCAGCCCTGCCTTGATTTGACCCAAGTCATTTCTTCCCCAGCCTGAAAGTCTGAAATCCAGGGCTTGTGGCTGTTTCTCTCAAGCTGACAGCTAGGCAGGACTGTGGAGAGAAAAGGTGGTACTCACATAGGTAATTTTCTGGCTGGTCTGGCTTGGCAGCAGTCTCTCTGCAGGGCACTTCAGCCAGGAGGAAACTCAGGAGGGGGCTGCAGCTGCTGAAGCCTTTCCCACAGATGTGTGCTTGGAGCAGTTTACAACACTCCTGCTCTGACTGCAAACCCCAGTGGCTTTTTATGGTAGTGCTCACATGAATTCCCCTCACTAGATGCTTTGACTGGAATTAGAATTGCTAAAGAAAAGGTTTCAGTTTCCCTTTTGGTTTCCTGTCTTAACCAGCCAGCAGGACTGCTTGTTCTCAGCTGACTAAAGAATGAGGGGTGAGGTGGAGGTGCTGGAGGCTAGAAGATCCCACTGTTTGAGCAGGGCAAACTGCACAATCCCTTCACAAAGCTCTAAATTTGACACATGATGTGCTGCCCTGTAGCTGCTTGGCTCCCAGCACTTGGTGACTCAGCCCACAGCTACGGCATTTCCGGTCAACGTCAGTGCTTAAGTCAATATGAAATTCTCCTGTTTGCACAGAAGAAGTATTGCCCATTTGGTGCTGTAGCAGGAACCCCCCCCCCATCATTCAGTTTGTACAGACTTCTCACACACTACATACGCTACACTTCTGTTATAAATTCATAGAAGATCAACCATACATCAGATTTGCACTGTTCCACTTTTATTTTACTCCATGAAGGAAAGACTACAAAATGGGGAAGGTTTGATACAGGCCACCATAATTCCTTGAGCAGAGCAGCATATTCACAGGAGCCCTGCCCAGTTGCTATGCCAACCCTGATGGTTTCAGACAGAAAACCATCAACCCTGCATACACGAGTGGATTCAACCTGGACTATAACAAAAGAACAGTGATTGGATTTCCCCTCAGGGGGCAGGAAACTGCAATCTCCCCTTTGTCACCTGGAAAGTACTCATGGGGAGGGGAGAAAGGAGGAACCAGCCAGGTGACAGGACACTCAGGTTACCACCACAACTCCTCCCTCAACCCCTCCTTTCTGTAATGTATGCATGATGTTTCTGGGGGGTGGGCTTGACCTAGAGGAGGGGAATTTCAAAAGTTTTTTAAGGTCTTGCACACCATTGTTCTGGGTCTTTCCTCTCTCCTGCGAGTGAGGGGAACACCCTGCTGCAACAGTACAATAAAGGCCAAGCCTACAGGCTGCTGATTTGCTCCAATTTACTCTGGTTGGTGTCTTTACTTTTTGTCCAAGGGAGCCCTCGGATTTTTCCGGTAACAGTGCTGTGAGGAGGGAAGAAAGTGAAACCCATACACCCATAATGGGAACACTGTTTTTGACCCCTTGATCTTTGCCAATTCTGCACAGAAAGCTTTTTCAGTGCTGACACTAAGCAATATTTCCACAAAGAAAGACTTCTGCCTGTGTTCTCCAAAACAATGTTGCTCTTATTCCTCTTTCTCAGAATGAGCATCAGCAGTTCCTGGAAATATAGGGTAGCAATTTCCAAAGATAGAGATGTACGAGAAAGGAATGCAGCTCAGTGGTATATCATCTGTTTTGCATGCAGAAGGTCCCAGGTTCAGTCTCCAGGTGGGGGTGGGACTGGGAGAGATTCTGATCTGAAACAGATCAACTGCACCACAAGCTTTTCAAATGGCAATGCAATCCAAAAAGCACAGTCTATGACAAGGGGTAGCCAACACAGATGCTGATTTGTCATTTTGTTTAAAAATAAGTGTTGCCAACAGGCCACAGGGTGCTTTACAACAACATCATAATAATAAGCCACACAAGGACTTGCAAACAAAAGCAGCGGCATCAAACTATTTTCACATTACTTCAGTCACAATTCCCCTGCTGGAATAGGTGTGCCTTCACCTGCTTTCTAAAACAAAATGATAATCTGGCTAGGCACATCTTAGTGAGAACATTCCAGAGCCATGGAGCCACCACTAAAAAGGTCCTTCCATTGGTCCCAGAGGTATGCACTTCATCCTGCGCAGGGACCACCGGCCAGGTATCATCCACTGACCTTAAGGTGCAGGCAGGATGGTCTGTAAGAAGGTGTTCCCATCGGGCTTGTCCATATGTAAGCATTGTTTAGCTGTTAATCTACTCCCCACCCCACCATTCAAATTGCATTAGACTAATTGAGACCCATATGTATTTAAATTTGTATCTGGGGAGTAATTTACAATTTATACCAGTAGGTGTTACCTTTTATGTTTGTCCCCACCTTCTAATTTATTAATTCTGTTACACCAGTTATGTACTGGTAGGGCACATAAACAGATTTCTGCAGGTGCACCTTGTTTTTGTTTTCTTGTTTTGTCCTGTTTTAATTCCCCTGCCCAGCACACAATTTTTAATTTTGTTTGTGCTGTTTTATGGTTTGGGGAAATCCGAGGAATCAAAATAAATATATATGGCTACACTCCTCCGTTCAGGAACATGCCAAAAATAGCATTTATACTTCATTCTTTACTCCACTTTCAAAGGAATCCTCTCCCCATCTTTTTCTCCCTACTCTACTTTTAACACAGTGATTTCTGCCCTTTCCTTCTATTTATCATTCTGCATCTATTTTTCACAGTGGTTCAGCCAAGCTATTGCAAGCGCCCTCCTCCCCAGCCATGTTGTTAATCAAAAAGCAATCAGGCACACACTTTATTATTTATTCCGATTGTCCCTTTGCAGATGCAACTTTATCTGACCCACACCAGGTGTCACATACAAAGCCAGATGTGGAGCAGGTGGACATGGTTTGAGGGAAATGGCCTCATTTCTGAAATTAGGGTCCCTGGTGGGCCTAATTTGGCCTGTGAGCTGAGGGTTTCCCTTCACTGATTTATTCTCAGGAACTGGTCTGTTTGTCACTTATATAAAGCAGAAGGGCGTTGCTGCTAAGTGACAACTGGAAGATGAGGAAATGAGCCCTTGTTATTATGTGTTGTGATATTCTGTCAGTAGTAGATTATTCCTCCAGACATTTATCCTTGTCAAGTTGTTGGTGTTGCTTTTGACGGATAACAGAGGGGACTGATGCTCTGATCAGATCAGCCCACCCCTGACATATGCATCCACGAATATAAGAAGACCATCAGTGAGACAAATTAACTTCTATATGCAATTAATTCCCACCCCAACATTAGGCATATCAGAAAGGTATGTTGAAATCAGTCCCATCAAAATAACCTTGAGTTTACACAGAAATTCCCATTCCTGTCTTCATTCTTAACTGAGGTAGCATTGGCCAATGGTATTGTAGGGGGACCCCAAGGGCCCCCAAAATATGTTTTGCGTGTAAAAGGTAAAGGTACCCCTGCCCGTACGGGCCAGTCGTGTCCGACTCTAGGGTTGTGCGCCCATCTCACTCTATAGGCCGGGAGCCAGCGCTGTCCGGAGACACTTCCGGGTCACGTGGCCAGCGTGACGAAGCTGCTCTGGCGAGCCAGCACCAGTGCAGCACACAGAAACGCTGTTTACCTTCCCGCTATAAAGCGGTACCTATTTATCTACTTGCACTTTAGGGGTGCTTTCGAACTGCTAGGTGGGCAGGAGCTGGGACCGAAAGACGGGAGCTCACCCCGCTGCGGGGATTCGAACCGCCAACCATACGATTGGGAAGTCCTAGGCACTGAGGTTTTACCCACAGCGCCACCCGTGTCCCTATGTTTTGTGTGAGAAACCTATAAAAAAAAAGTCCCAACTGAATGATATATTGGAGTTCTGTTAAAATCCTTTGTTCATAATAGTTTTGTTTTGTTCATAAAAGACACATAGCCCAGTTGCTGGAAATACCAAAGATAAGGCATTCAGGGAGTGAACTTATGGGAGTCTGGCTGTGCCAGCTTACCAAGGACAACTCCCCTTTTGTAGGCTTGTTATCTAGGTGAACATAAATCTCAGACTACAATTCTCCTTTCTTTAGTATGTAGGCTTGTATCTATGTAGGCTTCAAAACTTTGGAAGCAAGGGGCCCTAGAAGGGCTGGACACACGTCAAGTTGCAGGCTGGACATCTAGAAAGTTGTATCCAATGAGTATTCTGCCAGCTACTCTCTGCAAATGTCTGCAGCAGTTTGATCGGATTTTTATCTCTAAAACCTATACAGTGGTACCTTGGTTCTCAAACACCTTGGTACTCAAACAACTTGGAACCCAAACACTGCAAACTTGGAAGTAAGTGTTCCAGTTTGTGAACTTTTTTTGAAAGCCAATGTGCTCCATTTTGAGTGCCACACTTCCGTTTTGAGTGTTACGCTGAGGTCTGTCTGTTTTTGCTATTTATTTTGCGTTTTTGTTTGTTTTTTGGCTGTGTGGAACCCAGTTCAGCTACTGATTGATTGATTGATTGTGTGACTGCAGTACATTGTTTATTGCTTTCATTTTATGGAGCAATGGTCTCATTAGATAGTAAAATTCATGTTAAATTGCTGTTTTAGGGGTTGTTTTTTAAAAGTCTGGAATGAATTAATCCATTTTGCATTAGTTTCTGTTGGAAAGCACACCTTGGTTTTGGAACGCTTTGGTTTTGGAACAGACTTTTGGAACGGATTGTTTGAGAATCAAGGTACCACTGTAAAAGGTCTGGGAGGTCGTCCCCCCCATTCAGCCTTTGTGGAGGTGACCGTGCTGAACCTATTTACTGCAGTAAATAAACTTTTGGACTCTTTCTTCAACCCGACTCACGAGTAATTGTTCTAGTGAGACAGCAGATTTGGCCTGCAACAGTTTGACTAATATATTATCAACTAGCCCCTAAGTCTCTCTGCAGCTCCCATTGCCCTTTCAGTGGAATAGCTTGAAATCGGAATTAACAGCCTGCATTTCTGTGACTCGCCTCCTCTGTAGCTAGCAAGGAAATGTATAATTCTTAGTGGGCTGTTTTAATAACATTGCAGGCTAGTAACGTGTGTGGATTTATTTACAAGCTTGCATTTTTATTCCATGTCCCTCTTTCATATCTGTCAATCTCAAGACAGTATCCGCACCCCCACATATTATATTCATAGCAGTCTTGTATATAAATATAAATGGATGGTTTATTTTGGTAGCTAACTGACAGGTAAAAAAAAGGAGTTGTAAATGTGATTAGAACAATGTTGGAGAAATCCTGGTCAGTATTTTAAATTTTGGTTTTAGCTCTATCACGATGAGAAAAAAATGGTTGATAGACCTGATGAAAGTAAATAAGTAAATAAAATAAATAACAAGAGCAGAGTACATCGGAATCCCGTCAGCCATGAGGCACGCTGGGTGACCTTGGGCCATCTCAGTGTAATTTACTTCACAGCATTGTTGTGAGGGTAAAATGGGTGAAGAGAAAAAGACCTCTTTGAAGGGAAGATGGAACATAAATACAGTGACAATTCAGTTTGGGATGATACCCTTTATTTTGCAGCACAGAGGTGCACCAATCCCAGCTACTGATTCAAGCTGCATTTAATTTAATAAGCTAAAAGCCAAAAAAATAAAAAATCATAACTTTGTTTCAAAAAGCTTCACATAAAGAAGCAGGGAATGGGGAATAGCTTCAGACTCCTATCACACTGGGGGCGGAGGGGGGGGAGGCCTTTGGGTGGCTGATGCACTTTTAAAAACCATCAATATTGCCCTTGGGTTTTTCATTTTTGTTGTAATAGCCTTTCACCCAAATTAGGGGTGAGGGGAATTCCATCCAAGTCGTTTAGCTGAGAGGCTCGATCCCTTTCTTGGATCTCTTGCTGATTCTATCTTATCTATACACGTACAGTATATTCTTCATTACTCATTGGTTCAGGGCAAACCACCCAAAATTTTGGAGGGAACCAGAGCATTCTGTGGGCGCTGTATTTTCCACTGATCTGCCCCGAGCATATTATTTTGCTTTTTAAGGCATCCCTTCGCCAACTTTTTTCACCAGCACTGTTTTTGAAACACAGTGGTCCTCCCCTTCTCCCCCTATTTCCCCCACAATGGTTCAGCCCAACTGTTGCTAGCTTCCTCCCCTCAATAGTTTGAGCGGACTTCTCCTAACTACCACCCCACACCGCTCGAGCCTGGGACGCTCTCGTCGCTGATTGGCTCTCTCTTTTTTTGCAGTTGGGAGGGAAGAGCGACAGTTTAGCAGAAAGGACTCAAAGTAGCAACCTGGCGAGGCGCGGGGGCGAACGAATGATTTTTGTCTGGTCACGGGGGCTAAAGGAGTAATAAAAGGCCACTTTTCATTGGCTCGCCGTCCAAGCAGCGAATGATAGGCATGCTGTGATTGGTTGTTTGACGTCGGAGTTAAAGCAAGGGCTCTAGGAACCGTTTTATGTGCATGAATGCTTGCTTGCCTTTTATAGCGTTCTGAAATGCTCTTCAGTTCTCCTTTTTTTGTCACGCCGCTCCACAAAAGTATCCCGTAGCCAATATATATATCGGTTTCAAAGTGACATGGTAATGCTATAAAAATGTTGCCTCAGAACCTTAATTAGCCTTTGGAAATAAAATCTGCATTCTCCTCACCCAACAATTTTTTCATAGTATTGACACACCTTCATTGTGAGGGCATCACTAGCAACCATCCCACAGGATCCCGTCATCCTGTCAAAAACAAGATGGTGTCACTATTGCCTGTAGTCACACTCAGGTACTTAACTTGGCTATCTAGTGACACAATTCCCTCGTAAACCCACAGTGTCCTGACTTTCACACAACTGCTGTGCCTTAACTTCACCTCATTTGGACACCGTGCATGAAGTGCCCTTCCAATACTTCCCCAACAGCAACCTGGCTTCAAGCACACCCCAGCGTTTTAAAATTATGTCATGTTTCTGTAGTAATTCCATGGCATGAGTCCCTCTCGGTCATGTCAAGATTATAGCGGCATAATCTCCTCCAGGAGTCTATTTCATATTTCTCCAGGAGCAAATGTTGGTAATTTGGGGGGTCCAGGTGACCGTAACCAGAGCAGGCCTTCGCATGAAGCGGTTGCATCAAATTTCAGAGGGGTTGCCATTTTCCCACCTCTAATCTCCATCTCTGTGGCTGCAATCCAAAATATACTTACTTGAAAGTGAATCCCCTAGAAAAAAGGCAAGGCTCACTTCCAAGTATGGACTGGGATGTGCTTGTCATTAAAAAAATAAATAAAATAAAATCTGCCAATTACCTTAGGGTCATTTTCAATTTTCATACTGGGAGCAAAAATGTCAAAGGCCAGCACAGGCAATCACACCTTTGACCTCACCCATTTATTACCCTCTGTTTGGGTAATCCTGCTCCACCAGCAGCAGCGTGCAACTATCTAAAATAGGAAAGATGCCATTTTAGAGGCAAAGAAAATGTATCTTTTCAGGCATATTGCAAGATTGAGACGGGAGGGTATACATTTGAAGTGGTCAAGGAGCGCACCGGGAAACCTTCAAAGCTGGTTCTAGTCAACATTTAAGATGGGCGGCTCTGTTTAGATAGAGGAAATGAGACATGATGTTTCTCCCCTCCCTTTCAGGTTCCCACACCATGGGAGACAATGAGGATCCTGACGCTGCAGCAGCACCAAGCATGCAGTGCTCCCCTTCAGACTCCACCACAGACGACAGCAGCACCCAAGATGATTATGCGCTCCCCACCATCGTACGCTCTCCAACCTGTGCCCGCTGCCGCAATCATGGCATCCGAGTCCCACTGAAAGGCCACAAGAACACTTGCCAGTTCCAGGGGTGCCAGTGTGAAAAATGTATCCTGATCCTGTACGTCTGGTGGGAAAGCAAGTTGGAAGTGGGTGCTGGCCCCTGTCCTTGTGGGGATTTGTGTTGAACGTAGCACAGTGCTGGTCTCAGTAGGTGGCACTGTTCCCTTATGAATAAGGCCTTCGTCATATTAAGCTGCAAGCACTACCTTTGTGCTTTGCTAGCTCCGCGGAAGCCTATTAATACTTGCAATGATGTACGGCACAATGTTTTTCTTTTTAAAGTACACTCCTTGCAGCTCCTTGCTCGGTATCCTAAAGGAAGAATCTGTATGCAAATGTGCATGGATGGCTTTGAAAACTGGAAAAAGGCAATCTTGGGAGGGTATGACTGGAGAACCAGGAAGGTTAAATGTGCATCTGAAACTCCAAAGCAGGGCAGGCCAACTTTTCATACCAAGTAGGCCGCAAGAATACTTCAACATGGAACCAGCAGGCTACATACACTGCCTTGTCCATAGCTATCAACCTTCCCTTTTTTCTTTTCTTTTTTGCGGGAAATTCCCTTATTCCAGCGCTGCTTCCCGCTGTTATGGCGGATTGTTAAAATATCCTCTAGACTGTCCCTGGGACAGGTGAGGCTGCTGATCCCTTATTTTCGAGGCTGCTGAGCCTTTATTTTCAAATCTGAAAGTTGACAGCTATGGCCTTGTCACATGGGAGGAGGAAAGCAAAGCCAAAACTTGATGCTCCCACCCCAAACCTTTGCACTGCCTTTCCAAAGCCGGCCAGCGAGACGCCATGCTTTGCGAAGGAGGTGCTAGGCTCCGGCAGGGTTCTAGATCCCTCTCACTTCCTTCCCAAAGCTGAGGAAGCACTAACTAGGCTTTGGGAAGGAGGCGGTAGGACCTTAGGACCCTGCCAGAGAGCCCTCACACCTTCTTCCCAAAGCGTAGCCCAGGAGTGGGGGGCATCAAATGTTGCCAAGGGCTGCAAAAAAGGCCTCAAAGGCCATGTGTTGGACCACTCTGCTCCAAAGGGAGAAAAGCAGGATTTGTTACATCGTAGAGAAAAGACCAAGAACTCTTTGCTTGTGTGTGATTTGTATTTCCCCACTCTACCACTTTAATTCTTTATTTAATGGTTTCTCCTCCCAGGCAGAGACGCCGGGTCATGGCTGCCCAGGTGGCCTTGCGCAGGCAGCAGGAGATGGAGCTGAGGAAGCTGACCAGTGGTTTGCTGCAGCTTCAAGACAGTCCCACATCAAGCTCTCTCCACCCGCCCAAACTACCAAAAGGGATCAAACCATGCAGGGGAGACATAGGTAAGCTGCTATGAGAACAGGAAAACATGGGACATTGAATTATATAAATAAAAAAAATACAAAGGACTGAACTGTACTCCTAATTGATCTGAATTTGCTTCCAGTCCTAAATGTGTTTAGGATTATAGCCTTTAGCATTAATTATATATACAATCCCATCAGCTTATATGGGAGCAACTGACTTTCTCAATCGCCTCTGAGTTCTAAAACAAAAGAACACCACCAGAGAAAAAGGCGGGGTATAAATACATATATAACAATAATAAGACAGGCCGCCAAACATAGGGGAGCAGAAAATATATGTCCGATGTGAATGGCTGCAATGAAATAAATGAGGATTTGTGCTGGCAAGGAATGTTTTTTGCAAATTCAGCTCCATGAGCCCTTGCAAACAGATGCTTTGAACTTAGATGGAAAAGCTGATTAAGAGTACACACAAAAATTAACAAGTGGGAAGAGGGTTAAGTGCGTTCTCCCCACAATTTTTCATGCTCCAAAATTATCCTCCTGAAACTGAATTTCTCAAAAAAAAAAACCTGTTTGTGGGGTGGTTGTTAAAATATGTGTGTAGTTTTGTCCTTAGGGTCAGGGACTCAGAGATTGCTGCAAGTCCAGCAACCTTTGGCTCCTTCTCTCCTTGAAAAAATCCATTCAGGCTGGTATTTAGAAGCATTCTGTGCCTGTGTTTGCTTTTTTAATTCTTCCCATTTCCTTTTTTCTTTTTTCTGTCATGTCTTTTAGGTTGTAAGACTGTGGGCAGGGACTGTTGCACTACTGACATTTGTAAGCCAGCTCTAGGAATCTTTTTTGGCTGAAGACTTGAGTAAAAATGTCTTAAATAAATAAATAAATACTGTATCATAGGAGGTAAATTGGCTGCTTGTCAGATTTTAAATAATAAATACACTTATTTATTTTAAGTATTTTTTACTCCATTATTTTGCACTGAAAAGGCTCCTTGAGCCTCTTACTAACTATTTTTGTAAGACAGTCCTTGCCCTCAAGTTTAATCTAAATCTTGTGGCAAACAAGGGGAAAGCGGGAAGGGAGGCGGTAAGCAAACTCAGGCATCAGTTCTTAAAGTTTCAGTTCTTAAACAACCAACTTCAGATAATCTGATGGAATAGTGCTGCTGGGGACAGCTCAGGGAGGGTCGAAGGTGTTAGTCTCTCATCAGAGCAGACCTGGGGGGGGGGATTGCAGCCAGGTACACTTGCCCCAGACCTTGGAAGGCTAAGAGGGCCAGGGTGCCCTGCCAGGGGCCTGCTGGACCTGTGCTGTCATGCCAAGAACAAGCCTCAGGCCCCAGGTCTCAGACAAGCTCTGCACAGACCTGCAGCAGAGTCAATGAAATAGCCCTGCTTCCCTTTGCTGTGCAGCATGACAGACACCAAATGAACTACCATTACATGACTTTTTCAAAATTCAGGCAACATTCCAGTTCACAGCTAGTGACCCACAAGCTTCTTCTCTTTTGTTGTACAGGCAGGAAAGAGAATGAAGAACCCTTGAAAGATTCAGAGGATGGACTCAGAGGGGTTCCAGGACTCCTACGAAGACAAAGGCGGAGAGCAGCCAGGAAGGTGAGGAAAAGGGACTAGATCACTTATCTTGTCTTCTTATTTGATGGGGTCATTTTAACAGTAGATTGTGGTTGGCACTTGCAGAAAGAGATTTCCGGTCTTCCCTTTATACTGGCAACAATATGCCTTTTCCAAAGCTAAACTCAGCTTTGTTGTCATAGAGTTGTTAGCAAAATGGCCAGGAAATGAGAAATGAAATAAAGCTGGAAGCCTTGAAATGTAGATGTCTTGATATCATCAAATTAAACATAAAGTAGCCAGCCTCATGTACGTTTGCCAGCATAACACTGGAGTCACTATTAGCACTTAGGGGTGTTTTATTTTTGATAAGGGCTACTTCCCCTTATATATCCAACCTGAGCCTGTGGAACTCCTTGCAACAGTAGGCTTGGCAGGCGTGGGCAGTGCCAGAGAGTGGAAAGGTGTTCTCCCTGGCAAAATGCTCTGGAATCTAGGTGTAGCCTGTGATGCCTCCCTTTGTTTCCTTCACTCCTTTAAGATCTAGGAGACTTGACTGATTCTCTGGCTATAACCTCACAGAAAATGTCCCCTATGATGCCATCAGGATTTCCCAACGATAATTAATATATTTCATGTGAATTAATGATTTGAGCAGAAACTTTTAAAAAATTGCTTCTTTTATTTGAGGAAATACCATAATTGATATGATGTTTGCAATATTTATAAGCTGTATTTGCATTGCATTGTGCATTGTTCTGTAGGAATGTTCTTGGTTGCCTCTCCCTCACTGCTCTAAAGTGACAGAACTGCCGTGGGCCCTTAGAGGACATCAACCACCTCATACTGCTTGGTTCCCCCCTCCGCTTCCTATGCCCCCTGCACCCTTCTGCCCATTCTTGCCTCAGGAACATTCTTTTCAATTTCAAGGTATGTTAGGTGGGTGACCAATTTCTCTAGTAATAAATCTGGTGTAATCTATTTATTTATTTTGTTGCATTTAGTAGTCTGCTCTTCACTGAACATTTTCAGTCACAGAGCAGGGCACAACTAATAAAACTAAACAAAGTAAAAACAACAGCATACAAAAATTACAAAAAAAAAACCCCGACAACAATTTTGTCACAAGGAACAAAAGCAAAACTACAAAAACCAAATACCGTGGTAAAAAACAAACACAAGACCGTCAAACGTTTTAGACAACCAGTGGTCTTAGAAAGAGTTCCTACTCCCTGTTTCACATATAGAAGCCCACTCACTCCCCCTCTGTCTCTCATACAAACAGGGCCCCACTCTGAGCCAACAGACCCTCACCCTGTGATTTGATGGCTAATATTTTAGTTGCATGCAATTAATAAAACCTACATGATCATAGCGGGATGCGGGTGGTGCTGTGGGTAAAAGCCTCAGCGCCTAGGGCTTGCCGATCGAAAGGTCGGCGGTTCGAATCCCCGCGGCGGGGTGCGCTCCCATTGTTCGGTCCCAGCGCCTGCCAACCTAGCAGTTCGAAAGCACTCCCGGGTGCAAGTAGATAAATAGGGACCGCTTACTAGCGGGAAGGTAAACGGCGTTTCTGTGTGCGGCTCTGGCTTGCCAGAGCAGCGATGTCACGCTGGCCACGTGACCCGGAAGTGTCTCCGGACAGCGCTAGCCCCCGGCCTCTTGAGTGAGATGGGCGCACAACCCTAGAGTTTGTCAAGACTGGCCCGTACAGGCAGGGGTACCTTTACCTTTACCTTTTACATGATCATAGCACACACTATGAAAGATACGGTATATTGCACTTCTTATACGATAATAGCAGCAATTATATCAGAATTTAATGTAACCTTTCCAGCATCCCGGTGTTCTTTGAAACAGCCCTGAGGAACGAGGTGTTGCTTCAGAAAGGCTGGCCCTAGTTCTGGTTTCTTATATTGTAAACACCATGTTGGCCTCTGTATTCAGGGTCTAATCATTGAGCTTGTTTTCCACCCCCTGCAGGTTGTGATGGTAATGAAGCGTTGTACATGCCAGATAGTTATATGACAGCTCCAGGACAGATGTTTCACCAGACCCCTGGCACGTCCTGGTGCTTACCTTCACCTGCCAATCTGCCCAGGTATTGTATTTTGTGTATGGTGTTCCAGCATCAGGAATATTTAAAGCTAAGTAATGGTCTGTGACTGAAAATTTAAAAACAGGACTATGTCTCTTATAACAGCTAATCAGCCAGGAAGACTTAACTGTGGGTGACTGAAATCTTTGGTCATTATAGTTGTAAAAACTATAATATAGGTCAGTATGAATATTTCCATATGCAAAATAAATTTAATGACTGCTTATTTTGCATATGAGAACACATTTCTGGTGAAAATAAGGGAATCCTATCACAATGATAAGAAGTCCTTGCAGAGTTATCTAGTAAAAAGAATGTGGACATTCACTAGAGTTGCTAGATCTTTAAAGAGGTGGCCCTGGCCATATCACATTCCCAAGCATAACATGTTGAATGAGGTCTGTAAAAAGTAACATAGCTCCAGAGTAAGTTTGAACTTTTGAGCTGGCAATTCTACCACCTGTCCACTCACATTTTGTCCACACTATATGATGAAATATTTGCTCTCTATGAAATATTTTCTGGTCCAAAATGTTTATGCACATGACAGTTGTGTAAACACCCTAAGGAAAGTCTGGCAGCTGTAATGTTCTGTCTCCCTGCTCTGCTGAGGATTCAAAAACAAGAAGCCAGGACAAGACAGAGAGCAAACAGTTGGTAATAGTACCTCTGGGTATTAATCACATGGTTGATTTCGCCATCAGGTAGTGCCTCCCACACGTGGGAATGAACATGCCTTTTGGCTACGATCCTAAGTGCACTTAGCATAAATGTTCAATTAATGTCAATAGGACTGACTTCTGCCACAATGTTTACAGTATCAGGGTGTATATTAGCTCACTAATCCCAAGAAAGGGCTAATCCAGCTAATGTCAGGGCTGTTGAGGAATAAGTCTCCGCTAGACACAAGGCCCATGATTTAAGATGGGTTATTTATTATGTGATCTACTTCTCTGTGTAAATTACATTGTAAGTAGAAGGTGAAGTTACTAAAGTAATTACAGTGAAGTCAAAGGGAAGTATAAAAGGTAGAGTTTGCTATAGAAATTTATGAGATACAAAGCAGATAAGCTGATGAGCCTTTTGGCCAACTTCTGTTGCTAAAGGAAATATTCAAACTTTCCAGTTACACAGAAGTCTTAATCTAGAGCAGGAGTGGGGAACTTCAGACTCAGGGGCCGAATGTGGCCCTCAGAACTCTCCCCAGGCAACACACCTCAGTAGCCCTGTTCTGCAACCAAGATTTTTTGCCTGGTTGAATATGTTCTTGAAGTGTGGAGATGTTCTTTCCTTGCCTGGATGGAGGGTGGAGAGGGAAAACCTCTGACGTTTGCTTGGCCTACAACAAAGAAAGCATCACATCCATTGCTCCACCCACTTTTGGGCATGCATGCGGCCCCCAGATGGTTACTCACAAGGGAAAGTGGCCCTCAGGCTGAAAAACATTCCTATCCCTGATCCAGAAGAATCTAGTGAAAGCACAAAGTCACAGATATGAAGTAGACATAGCAAAGACAGTGCTAGAATAATTGTCTTGTTATGAGTGGAACCAGCGGGTGGTATATGCCTTTACTGCTAGAATAATGTATTTGCACAAATTCTTTAAAGAACAATTTTAACAGTTCCATGTAACTTCAGGTCCTGTATAATGAATAAACAGAAATTGCTCCATGGAAGATACTACCTAATCTATTATTTATCTCTTATTCTTTGGCACTGGTTCAGCAACAGCTGTCTATACTAACAAACATTTACTGCAAACAGCAAGTTGTGGGTGGAAATGTAAAGTGAACTTGGGAGAATGACAGATGCAAAAGCCCCTCTTCCCCCTCAACAGTTTGTGGTTTAGCAAGGACAGAAGGCGAGTGGGAGACAAGCTGCCAGTAAGGAACTTTATAAACAGGATTGAATGTGCTCTCTGTCTTTCTCTCTCTTCCCCCTCCCATCCACCCTCTTCCAGCCGCATGGCCCTGAATCCCCTGAGTGGCAACATGGATTTCAGCAGACGTCCAAAGGCTGCACCTTTGGGAGGTCAGGTATTTTGGTCCTTGTGTCTTGCACAAAAATTGCCCGTGAGCTGGAATTATTACCTTCTCCCTCCTTCCTGAAAGATGGGAACACACATTTCAGTGATCTTGCAGGAGGTAGCAAAGCTGGCAGTCGGAATGATTTAGTCTGCCCTGTTCTGTGGGAGGGCGAATACACACATGCCAGTGTATGGTAAGGATTCTCTCCTGATGTCTCTCCAGTTGGTGGCTCACAGGTGTGTTAGCTTGTCACAGAGAAATGGAGAGTAGTTCAAGGTCTTGGAATGGGCAACCTCTTTACTAATAGTAGAACTGATGCTTCCCCTATAAAAGTCCCATGATTTTGTAGGTGATTGCTTCTCTGCCATAAGAAGGCCCCAACTTGCCAGGGCCTTATATTGGTAGAGGGTTTTCATGGGCTGGTCCAGTGGTTTAGTGGGAGAGGGTAAAAGTGGGACAGTCAGCCAGTCATGCTCTTTGGTCTAATGTTAAGTTATGAAATGCCATAGCTCTGGCTGCAAAAGAGGAACTGTGTTGGAAACAGTAAACATTATCCCTTGGAAAGTGAAACAACTCCTATTCCTTTCCAGCCCTTTAAATTGGACCAAGCAGAATGCACAGCTGGGGAGAACACGAGCAATGATTGGCAAGGCTAAATGATATCCATTCAATCAAAGAATTGTTATTTGGCACAGGCAATTGGTAAAATGACTAATAATTGGTCTATACTTCACTCTGTATACATGGAAAGCAGCCAGAGTTGCATCTCCATCCTATTCTAATCGGAAACCTTTATTAAAATATTCCATGTTGCAAGTGCCCATACCACAAGCCAACCTGGGGCTAGATTAAAATTGAGGACCTGTCCTGCAGCAGAGGCCGGTTTTGTGTCATTCTTATTGCTGCTACCACTTTCCTTTTTTCTTCTTAACTCTGGCGAGGAAAAGGAGTCCAGAGCTATGAGCTGGTTACCTGCATGGGCGAAGCTTCAGCTAGCACCTTCTCATCAGTTCATGCTTCTGATAAAGTGGACTGTAACCCACAAAAGCTTATACTATAATACAATGGTTAAGTCTTTTAAGGTGTTGCAGGTCTCTTTGTTCTTTCCCACCAGCAAAGAAGGATGCAAGATTTGCCCTGCTCTTATTCTGTTCCCCAAACTCTGCAAAAGAACAAGCAGAATCTGTACCTGAGACGTTCATTAATCTAGTTCATGTCTGTTTGTTAATCATGAGGTTAATAGTCTCTCCCCCTCTCTCTTCAGCCAACCTCTTCTGCTCATGTTTCGGTCTGGCCCACCAGGGGGTTTATCTTATCCCCCCTTTCTGAACAACAGCTGCAGAAAGAGGCTGCTGAAGCCTTGATGGTGCTAAGAAATGCTCCCCAGCCAGGTCCCATTTTGGCCACTTCCAGTCTTCTGCCCCCCGCCAGCTCTGCACCTGCTCTGTTGGCCTCATCAGCTTTCACACGCCCCTCAGCAACATTTCACAATCCCGGGGTGGCCAGTCCCTTCCAGCAGCATCCCTCATACTACATGCCTCCATGTGACATTCAGCCTGTAAAGGCTTCCAAGGACATAGCTTTGAAAGGAACCCAGCTGTCCCCAGAGTCAGTTAGTGCTCATGGAGAACAGGCCCCAGGGCCTCTTTTCCTTCCGTTACTCCATGGAAGTGCTCTTCCCCAGCAGTACAAAAATGTCCATCTATTCTCAATTGCTCCATCCCGGGCACCCCAAGTGGCGACTTCTGTAATGGTTTCCAGCATCCAAGCTGTCAAACCCAGCCTCAGAGGGACTTCCAGTGTCAGCCACCACCATTTTGCCCCAAACGTGGCAACCTACCACACAGCCTCAGGCTCCATGCCACATACCATCTGCATGCCACAAACTGTAGACAGTGGTTGGATTTCAGAGACAAATGTTGAGGTCCTTGCTCCATCCAGCTCCGCTCACAGTGGCCCTCAAATCCTGCCCTTCTGTGTCCCACCAATGGATGTGTCTGTCACTTCAGTGCCCCTACAAACTGGCATCCCATGCACTCCATTTGGGATGGAACTGCACATGCTTCCCAGGCTGTCACTGTTGAATCCTACCCCCTACATTATAGCTCAGGAAGGTTTCCCAGAGCCAGTTTCCCCCCCAGGGCAGAAATCACAACAATGCCATCAGCAACAGAGCCAAGAAGGAAAGCATTCCAGCAAGGGACAGGAAAGAGAAGAACATGGCAGAAGCCACAATGCGCCAGGGAGCAAGGACCCAGAAGGTACACTATAGACAATGCAGCTGCAATCGATGCCAGCAGGACTAATATGTGTTATCAAGTGTTTTTGAAAACTGTGTCTCCAAAAGAGCAATGACATGTGCAGAAAGCACCCTGTACCCAAAATATACCTAACTGAGGGCTGTATATAGAGATTTTATTTTATTTTTCTCACACATAAACACACTAGAACTTAATGAAAGTGATTGGCAGTAGGATCAGGACTAACAACAAAAAAACTTCACACTACACAATCAACATGAAATTGGCTGCAGTTGTGATAGCCACTGGACTTTTAAAAAAAAATTAGATATTTTTTTGCTGGAGGATAACAGTTATGATGATAATAATATTGGTAAACCTTTCAGGGCTGTTGTGAGGGTTATTGAAATAATGTATGCAAATATGTGCATTTGAGCTTTTAGAAAAACTCACTATACAAAACTGAAGTATTTTAAATTTTGGAAATGCCCTTCCATGATGCAGCACTGCTACCTGTAGCAATTTGTTTGCTTTCATAGGAATTTGCACAAAATGTTAAGCACGTGTACAGGCAGACATGGAATCTGGAATGAGGGGATCTTTATTTCGCTCTGTAGATATTAATTCTGGATTCTTGGGTTGTTGTTTTTTAAAAAAGGATTTGATCTGTTGATGTATAGGAACATTCCTACCGTTAGCAAGAACAGTCCTTGCAGAGAAATTGTTAAGAATGCATGCAAACTAGCTTCAGCAGGTTTCTCCTTTATCAGGAAACCTGATTTGTGACCAAAACATACCTACACCCATATTGCTTTTCTCCCAAACTGAGAATCTTCTGCTGATCTTCCCATATACAAGGAAGTACCAAGTGGCAGTGTCCATGGTGCAAAGAAGAAACCTGCTCTAGACATCTCATATAGCTATGCTGGAATTCCTTTGTTTAAACACCATCACCTTTGCATCAAGAGGTTACACAGGAGGTCATACAGCTGGGCTCCTCAGAACACAGACAGAAATATTCAAATCACTTATTCCGGATTAGTCGCATTGCAGTCAACTTGAGAATCATGGGATTTAAGGATCATGGTCATAATGATGTGCAGAGTACCCAGAGTGTCTGAGAGAAAGAATTCAAAAGGGGCAATTACGGTGTTGCCACTTAGGAGCTATTCATACAGGGCTCCTGCAGTGTGTCAACTTACTGCTTGTAGCTGACCTGGGTTCACACCGGATCAGGCAGAAGGCAATGCAATTCCAATCATGTTACCTTCTAGCTGACCTGGAACAAACCCAGGTCAGCCACATGGTATTTACAAATAGCAGGCTGACACCCTGCGGGAGGCCTGTCTGAATGGCTGTCACAAGATCAGTGTGATTGTTGTATAGGTAGGAATAGGGGAAGAATCATAGAGTTGGAAGAGACCACAAGGGCCATCGAGTCCAACCCCCTGCCAAGCAGGAAACACCATCAGAGCACTCCTGACATATGGTTGTCAAGCCTCTGCTTAAAGACCTCCAAAGAAGGAGACTCCACCACACTCCTTGGCAGCAAATTCCACTGTCAAACAGCTCTTACTGTCAGGAAGTTCTTCCTAATGTTTAGGTGGAATCTTCTTTCTTGTAGTTTGGATCCATTGCTCCGTGTCCGCTTCTCTGGAGCAGCAGAAAACAACCTTTCTCCCTCCTCTATGTGACATCCTTTTATATATTTGAACATGGCTATCATATCACCCCTTAACCTCCTCTTCTCCAGGCTAAACATGCCCAGCTCCCTTAGCCGTTCCTCATAAGGCATCGTTTCCGGGCCTTTGACCATTTTGGTTGCCCTCCTCTGGACACGTTCCAGTTTGTCAGTGTGCTTCTTGAACTGTGGTGCCCAGAACTGGACACAGTACTCCAGGTGAGGTCTGAAGCCATTGAGCTGCACTGTTAGAGATCTAACAGGGTTTCTCTGTTCTGTGTAGGTTCTACAGAAGCAGCGCCTGACTTCCTCGCATCTAAGCAAGCATGCAGCCAGTCTGTTCAGCAAGCCTCACCAAGCCAACAACAGCCGAGCCACCTCCACCAGGCCAACACCTCCCCCTCTGTTTCCCTAAGCATTGGCCAGATGGGCTCCATCTCGCTCCCCACCTAGGCTTCTGACAGTGGGAGGGTGCGTGCATATATAATACTTTGTGAAAAGAAGGGCTTCAGTTGGGTAAAGCCCTTCCCTCCTGATCTTTTAACAGGGCATGGTCTGGGGCACAGCCTCTGCAGTTCTTTCCTTCAGATCCCCAGCTGAGTTATTGCAACCACTTTATTGTGGCAAGACAAAGTCAGCATCACTTAACACATTCAATTCATTTTTAACTAGTTCAGTGCCAGGCAACAGGCAGAGTTTTTGAAAGGGTTTTGAGAAAATGTTAGATTTTAAAATAGCATGTTGGAGTAGCTTTCTAACAAATAGCGTAAGCAGTTAATGTTCCTTCTTGAAGAAATGGGATATTGTAATGGATTTCTACCATTTAAAAATAAATCACACTGAAATGATTAATGAACAAGACATGTGTTACGTTCCCTACATGAACGCTGCCAATAAAATGTTGAGACACAACAGCAGTTGTTTTGATTTTTATCCCCAGGCTGAAGTTTGAAAGATTTTTCACTTTGCTTTATCTAGTGCTATTTCAAGAAGGATCCGAGTTTTCTAAATTAGAGCGATACTGAAATTCTGCACTCAGAATATATTAATAGGGTTGTATTTGTAAGCTTATGTAGCATGTTGGTTTTTGAGGGTATGCAAGAACACCATAAGTGAAAACCACAAGGTAAGAGGAGAAAACCATGTGTCACAGTTAATTTCTCCTTTGCATGCTGAATTCTTTTACAAACACTTCTATACATTTTCCAACTTACACCCACAACAAGAACTGTAAGTATTTTTAAAACAAAAAAGTTCTCAAACTTGTACCAGATGTGACGTGTACCAGATTCCCATATACATATTCCCATATACATATACAGTCACAGAGACCCTCTGCAGCAAATATCAAGCAGATGTTAAGTGAGGTTTGTTCTGCAGCAGTAGATCATACTATGATCTCCCTCACTCCAAACTGGACTGTTCTGTTGTTCCACCTTTCTGCCAGAAAGGGGAGAAGGATTGATGTATTAGCGAAAGGAGGTGGGGCCGTGTTCTGTAGGTTCACACTTCTAGAGCAGGCTTTCATTATCAGCTCTCCAAGCCCACAGAGTCTACATCACAGTTTACCATAAACAATAATTCCAGAAACAAGTAACTCAAAACCACCCCATTTATTTGTTTATTAGAAAGATGGGCATCCAGGCCTTCCAATGCATTCATATTGCACAGAGCAACTTAAAACAATTAAAATACAAGCCTTGGTTATTAATGCAAGATAAGCAGAAACATTCTATCTAAAATAGCTTAGAGACCTTTGAATTTCAGATACAGGGACAGCAACACTAATTTAAGTTCTACATGTGAGAACATCCTCAGGACAAGCTTGAACCTTGCAGACTATAGTTATGAGAAGAGGCTGAGAATTATCTGCTATTGTTCTCTAGACCCCTCAGAAGGCAGTGGGACAGTCAACCTAGTGTATGGTACAGGCATGCCTACAATGCCATACCTTCAGGGTTGATCTGCAGCACTATTCCTTCCTATTGCTTTTCTGTTGAGATTCTCAGGAAAATGGGTCCCCTGTGTGGCTGAGAGAGAGAATGCAACAGCTTTCTCCTGGTCAGTCCCTATTTGGATATAGGTAAAAAGTTAAAGGACCCCTAGACGGTTAAGTCCAGTTAAAGGCGACTATGGGGTTGCAGGGCTCATCTTGCTTTCAGGCCGAGGGAGCCAGCATTTGTCCACAGACTGCTTTCCGGGTCATGTGGCCCGCATGACTAAACCACTTCTGGTGCAACGGAACACCGTGACGGAAACCAGAGTGCATGGAAACACCGTTTACCTTCCCACCACACCCGCCACAGTGGTACTTATTTATCTACTTGCACTGGCGTGCTTTCGAACTACTGTAGTAACACACAATGTTTCTTCACACGTGAATGTGAATATTCAAGTGCCACTCCAGGTGTGGCTGTACCACTATGGGGTAGACTAGGCCTCAATATACGAAGCGCTGGAAAGTCCTTGGTTTAAAACTTGCATCAGCAAGGCCACTATTTCAGGCCAGCACAACTTTGTGAATCCTGGAGCTAAATGCAGCGCTTTATCAGCTGTATAATATGACCATCCAGGAGCTTGCAGCAAAAATAGGAGGTTCATTAACGTGGTGGACAATATGTGGCCAATTGGCTGCATTCAGATTAATGCGTCACACATTGTGCAGGCTTGGAGTATTTTTTCAGCCCCAGCACCTCATTCTGCAATAAGGTGATAATACTGATCCACCTTACAAGGTTGTTGTAGGGATGGCTGTGTCAAAGTATTTAACACATTATTAACAGTCTGCTGTACAAATGCTAAGTTATTTTTTTTCACCACCCCCATCCTGTGATTCTAAAAAGAATGACCCATGCTAACTTCTGAATGGTTACAGGAATACACTGGGCTTCCAAATGGTTGTGGGAATGCATTAAGCCAGGAATGCAGAACCTCTGGCTCTTCAAATGTTGGACTCCCAACTCCAGCCAGTCCCAGCTACTATGACTCAGGGAGTTACAGGTCAACAAAATATGGAGAGCCAAATATCCCCTGGCTTTCTATTAGCTTGCTCTCTCTCCCATTCGCCCCCAAATAGAAAGTGTTGCCAATTTTATTTTTACCTGGCAGGGCTGAAATGCCTTTATTTCAATACGTGAATTTCTGCCAGATGTGCAGGAGCTAAGGCAGTGTGGAATACAGAGGCAGTAGCCTTATTCTCATGGCACCTGTAGGGTGTGGTGATCATTATATAAATGTAAGGAAATGCAGAAATCTAAAAATGTACACTACCGAATAGGAAAACATTATACAGTGGTACCTCGGGTTACATACGCTTCAGGTCACAGACTCCGCTAACCCAGAAATATTACCCCGGGTTAAGAACTTTGCTTCAGGATGAGAACAGAAATCGTGCTCTGGCGGCGTGGCGGTGGC
Organism: Podarcis tiliguerta; assembly: GCF_965153285.1. Taxonomy (NCBI): domain Eukaryota; kingdom Metazoa; phylum Chordata; class Lepidosauria; order Squamata; family Lacertidae; genus Podarcis; species Podarcis tiliguerta. The sequence continues at coordinate 76,074,542 of NC_139541.1, forward strand.
AGGAGGTCCCATTAGCTAAAGTGGGGGTTCAGGTTAAGAACAGTTTCAGGTTAAGAACGGACCTCTGGAACGAATTAAGCACTTAACCTGAGGTACCACTGTACAGCTATTGCTTCCAACTACTATCACACACAAAAACCATTCATGAGCACAAATGTTGTTGGATCTGATACTGAGTTTCAGATAGTTCAGTTGGTTAGACCAGAGGTTTTCAACCTTTTTGAGCCCACAGCTCCCTTGACCAACTACATTCTTTCTGCGGCACCCCTGTGGGGCTCAGGAGCCCCTTTATGCCAACCCTTGCCTGCAGAACTGGCAGCCCCTCATCCCTTTTTGAACACCCTTGTGAAGTGTTCTCTCAGCCTCCTCTCCTCTCTCCTTGGGAGTCTTCTGGGAAGCAGGTGCTGCCCCACTCCGTCTCTGAGCTGCCCACCCCAGAGAGAGGTGTCTCTTCCCACTGCCCCACAGCGGCCTGGGAAGCACCCCCTGGCCAGTCATTTGCCCTGGGGCGCTTGTAGCCAAGGCTGCTGAAACAAACTGATGTGCAAGCCTTCGGGAGGCAGGGACACGAGAAGGCATCAGGGGAGGGAGAGATGGAAAAAGGGATGGAGGCCAGTGGTGCCCGCAGCACCCCTGACCATTATTCAAGGCACCTCGGGGTGCCACGGCAGCACACTGGTTGAGAACTGCTGTGTTAGAGCATGATGCTGATACTGCCAAGCTTGCAGGTTTGATCCTGGACTAGATGATCCTCAGGGTCCCTTCCAAGTCTCTGATTCTATAAATCCT